>NC_134022.1:1298648-1947972 GCF_040712315.1 Castanea sativa
CTAGTCCAAAGGCCTAAAAGTTAGAAGCCTCATTCGTCTTGGCTCATTACCAACAATTTAGGGTCCGTTTGGATAGAACTTATTGCTGAAAACTGAAAACTGAAAACACTGTAGCAAAATAATTTTTAAATGTGTGAATAGTGTTGTGAGACCCATTTTTAATATTTTTTTCTGAATAAAGTGCTTGTGGGTCCCATGAACAGTGCGTAAACAGCGCAACTACAGTGCGTAAACAGTGAAATTGGTCTCCCGCACAGTAAAATAACGTGCATGAACAGTACCGGTTACTGTTCATGCACGTTGAAAAAAAAAAAAAACACAGAATCTCAAAACGTGGCCACAAAACGCACTATCCAAACTAAGCTTTAGAGGGAAGGAAATAGATACTCTTACACGACCTTGTGTTAAACTAAATTAATTGGTTTTGAACATATCCTTGTATTTACCCAAATATCAACGAGGAACAGTACACGCAATGGAAGAGTATCAGCCTCAACCCCTTTCCATGTTAGTGCATTGGTACTATAATATGAGGTCCATTCACTTATTTTATACATATAATAAGAAATGATCAATGCAATCAACAAGCCAAACTTGCGAGGTAGGAACCCTGCAACCTAGCTCCATAATACCCAACATATTGTAAACCCTAAAACAAAACAACAAAACGGGTCTTGTCATAAAGTCCCACTTTTACAGAAAAAATTTCTTGGCCTGTTTTGAAAATCCAACTTTTACATAAAAATGTACAAGTTTTAAAAACTACTCTCATTAATTTAAATTTTAGTAAAAGCAGGGTATAGAATTTTTAAATAAAGTATGGGGTGTGTTAGGAAATTTATTCGTTGAAATTTCAAATGAGGGTCCCACTGGGATGAAGGGACATCCCAAAATGGAATATTGGACTATTTTATCCTTTGTATAAATAGGAGGGTCCCACTGGGATGAGAGGGCTAACAATTTTCTCTCCAAAACATTTATTGTAGGAACATAAAAGTTTTCCATTGTAGACTTTTCACGATTAAAGAACATAATTTGTCAACTAATCAAATTAGAGTTTTTAGTACCTACAGCAATTTCACAACATCAATAACAAACCCCAATGAATACAATGTCAAATTCTATAGTTTCTAGTTTGTATAAACTTGCACAATCGTGGTTTCAGCTTCAAACTGACAAAAACCCTTTACAATTCTCATACCCATTCCTCATACAATGGTTGTGCCAGGGAAGAGGAGGACAATGTTGCTTTCTCTTTCAATTTTTATTATTCGGCAAATTTGTATATAGGGAGGCTAGAGCCGGCATGTTTTTATTTTAGCTGGGGACAAAACCAAATGCTAAATACCAAATACCAACCAACCTACTCAACAGTCAAGTCAACACCACTAAAATGCCGACCTACTTCTTATTGCTGACTTCAAATGTGACATTTCTAATCTCAATTACATTTCTAAGATATTCGATTTTACTTTGCATATGATATGAATAGTTTTTTTTTCTTTTCTTTTCTTTCTTGTGTGAATGTAGTTTTGCTGCGACCAGTACCAGCAACAATGAATTCAATAGAATCAGGGATCTCCTTAATACAAAACAAAAGGATTATAATAATATAATTATAACCTTCTATCAAAAAATAAATGACCTTTTTGTAAAGAAAGAGGAGGCGTAGCTAGGAACTAGACAGCAGGATGGATGTGCATTTGGTAGATGAGAGCTCCTAAACACGGAACTCATATACATGTTATATTGTTTGATATTCTTAATCACACAGTATGTTGTATTTACATAATTTCATTTGGTAGATGAGAGTTCCCAAATGTCCAATTATTGCAACAAAAGTATCTTTGTTTGGTTGAAATGATGAAAAATGTTGGGGGGATAAAAAATTATTTTAAAAAAAAAATCGAAGTCCATCGTATATATTTAGCGAGTTTGGCTTATTTTCAGTACTTTTTTAATTGTACATATTCTTTTATTTTAAATATATAATGGCAAGTGGTAGTGTGTTTTAATCTTCAGCTTTTATTTAGTTAGTAAATGGTGTGATAATTTCTCATTAAAATAAAAAGAAATTCCAGTTAAAAATGTACTGGAAGTAAGCTAAATCCAATATATATATATATTTGATTAGAATGATAAAAATGTAGACAGATGAAAAACTAACATTAATTTTCTTTATTTGGTAGGGAAGAAGAAAAAAAAGATAGAGACAATGGAAAAGATATTTTCTGTGAACACTAGCCACTCCACATTAGAGTCAGGGTGGTCACAGGACCACCCTGGCCTGGAAGAAAAAAACATTATTATATATAAATTTTAAAAATTTTATAATTTTCTTACCTTAAACTTTGGACAAAGTTTACAACAAACTTAATTGTAGATTAATGTTATAACTTCACTCAATATTTTTTTTATTGAATATGAATTTTAATAATTCCCACAATTAGATTTTTTTTATATATATATATTCTCCATGCTTGCAAAACTTCAATAAGATTAAAGATAAATAATTTATGTCATTAATTAAATGTTTAATTTTTTAGTTTTTGTAGTCTAAAATTATACACAAAAAATAAGTTTATGAACTTAAATAACATCTGATTGACATGAAACTTGACATGTGTTTTTTTTTTTTTTAAAAATTTAAAAACATACAATTTAATAGTTAGATTTTCAAAATATGTAATCATATTAATTTGTTTAGTGAAAATTGTAATCTTAAGCTACGATAAGTTTGTTGTCAAACTTTCATCCTTTTAACAATATATTGAGTGTTTACAAACAAAAAGAAAAATCCAAAAAAAAAAATTATTTAACTAAAATTTTAAAAAAGATATAGCTTATAGCATTAATAATGAGATATAGCTATATTTTTTTTATTAAAAATTATATAATTTAAGTTTCTTAACGACCACTCTAGAAAAAATTTCTAGAGCCACCCTGTATGTGAATTACTCTTATGCCTTTAAAATTATTATTATTATTATTAATTTTAATTTTAAGAATGATATGCTCTTATGATTCATTATAAGTTAATGATATTTTTTTTATATAAAAAAATCTTAATAGATTATTATTTATGATGACATTATAATTAATTAAGTAAAATATACATAAATATTAATTATAAAAATTAGTTATGGATCAATGCATTTTTACGTATACCCAAATAATAATTTAGTAATAATTTATTTATATAATAAAATAAGACAAACATTGTATCATGTCCAGCATATAAAAATAACCGTGGACTCTATACCCAAACAACTTTAGCCGAAAGGTAAAAAAAAATGCAGAGTGCACCATTCAATTTCAGCAACATTTCAAGGCTTCAAGCACAATATTGTAATTCCATTTCTCACACTTGTTTTCCTTCCCCTTTTCACTCCATTTTGTAGTGATTAAAATTGGTGGGCCAGAACGGAAAACCCTAGACCCACCATTTTCTTTTCTTCCTATTTTCTCTCCAACAATCAAACAAGAGAACCATAATTCACCCCCCATTTTCCCTCCTCCCTTTCCAGTTCTCTCACTTTTCATCCCAACCAAACATAACATAAGCAAGTGTGTGCGAGACACTTTTATGATATCTTCTATATTCATCCTTTTCTGTTTGGGTCAACTTCATTTCTAGTCCAAAGGCCTAAAAGTTAGAAGCCTCATTCGTCTTGGCTCGTTACCAACAATTTAAAGGGAAGGAAATAGATACTCTTACACGACCTTGTGTTAAACTAAGTTAATTGGTTTTGAACATATCCTTACTATTTACCCAATCAACGAGGAACAGTACACGCAATGGAAGAGTATCAGCCTCACCCCTTTCCATGTTAGTGCATAGGTGCTATAATATGAGTTCCATTCACTTATTTTATACATATAATAGGAAATGATCAATGCAATCAACAAGCCTAACTTGCGAGGTAGGAACGCTGCAACCTAGCTCCATAAAACCCAACATATTGTAAACCCTAAAACAAAACAACAAAATGGGTCTTGTTATAAAATCCCACTTTTACAGAAAAAATTTCTTGGCCTGTTTTGAAAATCCAACTTCTTAAAATAACATCATTTAATGCATTGTCTTTTACATAAAAATGTACAAGTTTTAAAACTACTATCATTAATTTAAATTTTAGTAAAAGCAGGGTACTGAATTTTTAAATAAAGTATGGGGTATATTAGGAAATTTATTCATTGACTTTTCAAATGAGACTTCAATTTGGGACATCCCAAAATGGAATAGAAGCCTAAAACAGAGATTGAAGTCTTTCAGCAATATGTTATATTAACTGTTATCAAAAGAATCTGCAAGATTAGTGTCAATCTAAAGTGTCTAAGTACCATACTGCCCTTGCCCAGTTCACCACTAGAATGGCTAAGAAGAAAAGAAAGAGAGACATATTGTAGTTGCCACACACGACATGCAACAAAACCCCAACTTCTTTTAACGCTTTCTGTCAATAGTCAAAAGCTAAAGCAAATCACTCTGAAAGTTTGCAATTTGACAGGGCTTCCTCACTACAAATGCAAAATCTCTTAATTCTAAGTTACCATAGCTTACACAAAGTTCCGGACAAATAAGATGTGAAGGAGTAACAGTGAGAATGTCATACCTGAAACATACACCCAAAGCTAGAATATCTCATCATCTGGAACTTCAGGTGTCAAGAACTTTCTTGGATCTTTACTAATTTCCTCAAAATTTACTCTTGATTTCACCTTTTCTGGCACGGGCATCAAAGGAATAATGCTATCTCTATCAATTACTCCATCAATTATTCCATATTCAACTGCCTCTATAGGAGACATGTAACGATCCCTATCAATATCTTTTTGGACTTGTTCAAATGAGCGACCGGTAGATTCTGAAAAAATTCTTGTGACATTATTCTTGTTATGCATGACTTCTTGGGCTTGAATCTCCACATCTATCGCTTGCCCACTTGCACCTCCCAGAGGTTGATGAATCATAATTCGTGTATTAGGCATTGCCAGACGCTTGCCTTTAGTGCCACCAGCAAGGATTATGGAAGCTGTTGATGCTACAATGCCAAGTGCAACTGTGGAAACATCAGCCCTCACAAGCTTTACAACATCATAAATGGCCATTGTAGCACTGATACAGATAACAACAGCAAAAGACAATTAGGAAGTAGATAAAGTAGAGTAACTAAAACAGCAAATAATAAAAACAACATATCCAAAAATGGAAATTTAAGGGATGATATCTTTCTAGGTTAATAAATGATTTTTTTTCCAAGGTTTTGATAAGTAAATTATTAATTTTTTATTGGTAAGTCACACACACCCAATTAGTCTTGAGTCCACAACCTCACTCTCCCCCTATATAAGGGGAAGGAGATGCCAATTGAGCTAGAGCTCAATGGCAGTGATAAGAAAATTATCATTTTAAAGCAAATCCTAAAGCATTAAAGTATGTAATTTAAATAAAAAATAACTACCTTGACAAATACAACCATTCATATTTTTGATAACTCAATAGTTACAATGGAGAGGGGAGATTTGAACCCTAGATATCTCCGTTGAAAATACCAAGAAATGCTAGTTGAGCTACAAGACTTTTGGCCATACACCCAATCATCTTTTATTAGTCACAGTATAATTCCTTCATAAGTCCATGTATTTCCTCCAAATCATCCACAAAAGAGACAATGATAGACTTCCAAATTTCACAACTTTTAAAACGACCATACACTCCCTGCCAGCAAGTGCACAAATCAATAACTGTCTTTGACATCACCCATCGAACCCCAAACAGAGAAAAGACAAGCAAGCAAGGTTGTCTTGCCACTGAACAGTGAAGTTTGATAAGTAAAAATAAAATAATAAAATATGATTATTTGGACAAGAGAGCCTAGCACACACATGCCTAAGCCCAAGTATAAGGTGGTCTATCGTTTCCTACTTTCCTTGCATATTTAATACCAATCCACCATAAGTATACCCATTTTCAGAAGATTGTCAAAATCTTCCTCCATGAAGCTGTCTAACCAAAGAATACAGAAACCTTAACTTCCATCTATTCTTCTAAGGAAACCCAGAATCCCACTTTCCTCTTAATAACCAGATTATAATATCCACTAATACATCAGGATGTTAGAGTACAGAAGATTTATATATAACAACAAATTCCAACCCTAATCCTGGAGATCTCATATGAGCTCCTTGCTCCTCCAATCTCCATAAATACAAAGCAATAGCAGTCTACTTCTCTAAAGCTAAGGTGAATAAATTGGGAATTTTTTTTTTTACAAAGGATAACCTCCACACCACAAATTATGTGAAAAACAAACTTGATGCAGCCTAAAAAAGGCAGCAAAGATGATAGGTTTCCTAAAACACAACATATAAACCCTGAAAGGCAGAAAAATTAATAATCAATATATAGTACAATAATCAACTAATCATATAAGAATTTAAACATAAAAATTTATAAAATTCTCTTGTGCAGTACAAAAAACAAACAACCATTGATGTATATGGTTTACCCCAAAATAGTAATGATTTTTATGCAAAGGGTTTTAGGGGTTAAAGTTTGGGTTTAGGGAAAAAATAGAAAAGAGCTTTTTATTATGCTTTGGGGCTATTCACTTCGCACTTTAAGAGCATCTTCTAAGTTCTAACAACACTGATCAACTCTCTGGAACTATCAAAGAAACTAGATGGTAGTCATTCACCCAAAATTGAGAACTGGACTGTTGAAATACAAAAGGCAAATCCATTTCCTCCAATCCTAGCAAAACCAAGTCTTTCCAACATATACATCAAATAATTCCAATTCATATGATTGTAGAACTTTTCAATATCCAAATCACAAATCAACCCAAGCTACACGCTATGTTTTATACTAAATAACCACTCATTGGCAGGGAGTATCGAATCCAAAATTTGTTTACCAACAACAAAAACATTGCAGTAGCCATGGCAGAAAGCATTCTAAAAATGCATAATGACATAATGATTTTTTTTTTTTAATAGAGGTTGGTATTATGCTAAAAATTTTACTAAAAAGTAATTGTCCAAAATGAAATTTCGTTTTGGTTAAGTCATTGGAGAATGCATTTATTTTACAAATAATAATAATAATACAAACTCTTTTTCTCAACAACAAAAAAAATTCTCATTCTCAACAGTAATAGGAAAAAAAAAATCCCAATACAAGGCCTAAATGCATGCACTGCCCAACACACAGACACAAGTATCTTTGTTTTTTTTACTCTAAATTTGAACAATCAATCACATTCATATGAAACTCTTGCACCCATTGATCTCAACCTTCACCACAAATAGTAAACACACAGCAAAAAGCAAAATTTATAAAAACTCAATCAAGGAAAATGACAAATCACACTTTCAACAGTGAATTTGTAATGAGTTTGCAAAAGCTAGCAATGAGTTTGTAACGAATCACAATATATATTTTTTTTATAAAACTCTTTTTAAACAACAATGTTGTCGTCCTTAACTCCATCTATACTCCCAATCTCAAACCCCAGAACTACCACTGAATTCCAAGCCCCAATCACCGTCCTTCTGCACCTTCTCCAACACGGTCTCTCACATGACATCATCACCTTTGGTCACAGCTCATCAACCGCACTGCCTTCTCCAGCCCCAGGCCCTCTCCGAGGCTGCCCTCAGTGTCCACAAGAACTACTCCTACTTCCACATCAACTCGACAACATCAAATAACAAATCAACAAGAAGTCAGAATTGAGAGGGAGAGAGATTGCCACCTCCTTGTGTTTCTAAGGAAGACATCCCCTCCTCCAACTATTGAATTATCAATAAAATAACAAATGAAGAGAGCACATGCTGCCATCTTCCTATTGTTTGTTGTAGACAAACTTGTCTTTTTTTTCTTGGAAATGGAGTATGAGGGGATTCTCATTTTGGCTTCAGAACATGAGAAATACAAAACGAAAACCAAGAAACTAGTCCCCTCCCCCCAAAAGAACCAAAAAAAAAAAAAAGCATTTAATTTATTATGGGCAAATTACCACTTAACTACGTGTGATTTGGCCGAAATTTAAGTTACCTAACTGTAGTTTGAAAATTGACATTTTACCCACGTGAGGTTATGGGCAAATTACCACTTAACCACATGTGATTTGGCTGAAATTTAAATTACCTAACTATAGTTTGAAAATTGACATTTTACCCTCGTGAGGTTAGCTCAATTAGATTTTCTTAACCTATCTCTGTTAAAAACATAGCTAAATATGTGATTTTGCTTCAATTTTATGTTTCTCTCCTCCAAACACACTAAAAACATAAAAGAATCCAACAGAACACTTGCATCATGAAATTTCAAACACATGTAAAAAACTTAAATTTCAGTCAAAACTTGGTGCGTAAAGTATCAAATTTTAAACCACAAGTAAACATCTTAAATTTCAACCAAAACCACATGATTAAGTTATAATTTGCCCATTTAGCCTCCATTTGGATACAAATTATAAATGAAAATTATTTTACAATTCAGCTTATTTTTGTTAATATTCATAAGCCACTTTTTGGTACTATTTATGGCCCACCGTACTATTTCAACAACCTTCTACCTTTATAGTTTCAACAATAAGTTTTCAGTTTCAGCAAAATAAACAATATCCCAACAAAACCTTATTATATAGAAATGTATAAAAATGAAATTCTAATAGAAACAGAGTAATTGAGAGTGAACTTCGTATCACTAAGTTTAAAGCAACAATTAGGGAAATTTAGAATGATCTGGTAAAAAATAAATTAGAAATGGGCAAATTGATAAAAAGAGAAAGAAACCAACCAACCTCAAAGCGCCACCAGGAGAATTGATAAAAAGACGGATATCCTTAGTGTGGTCGAGAGCATCCAAGAGGATCAACTGACTGATGATAGCGTCGGCGACGAAGTCATCGATGTTGGATCCCAAGAACACGATCCTCTCCTTCAGCAACAGCCCCATCGGGTCTGCTTCTCCTCTCGTGGGCATGGCCTGCGTCTCATTATTCTTAATAATAGTAATCGGACTTGGACTGCTGCCTCTCGTGGTAGATGTAGACATGGACGTAGAAGAAGAGTAGATTTTGGTCGAGGGTTTTGCTTTTGCGGGGGGCTTGAACCACGAGGAAGGAGAGACTTTGGGTTTGGAGACGAAGAAGGAACGAGGTGAACACAGCGATGATGAAGATGAGAGCAATTCCATGGCGTTGTTACTTGTTTACTGTTGTGGAGCGAGAGCGAGAGAGCGAGAGAGAGATTTGGAGGATGAGTAAAAGAAAGAGAGAGCCCGCAGCAAGCAACCTCTTGGATTGGGATTCCCTTTCGAAATGGAGAGTATCCACCTGTTAACGGCCCATGATTCATTTGAAATTTACATCAGAGCCCTAAAATTGTGACAACTCATTAAAATTATCTAAGTTTTAATTTTCTCAGAGCTGATCACTTTTTTTTTTTTTTTCTTTCTTTCTTTTTTTTATATATTTCAATTTCCATTCATTTTTTACAACTTTTTATTTTTATTTTTATTTTAGCTATATATTCAAAAAGTGCCTAATGATTTTGGGTGATGCTTATATTTTTAGGTTGTTTTGAATTTTGCTGTTAGGTTATAACTTATAACTTATAACTTATAACTTATATGAGAACTGTAAAATTTATAGTGCTTAAAAATTTTACCATCAAGTTCAAGACACTTTTTGTGGGGGATTTAAGAACCGAAAAGGATTAAACCATGGAGTAGCTTGCATAAACTAGCTTGAAAGGGTAAATAAGCTCTGAAGATTTCACTGACCTGGGGATGGAAATAGAAACAAGACAGTTAGTACCTTATGAAGGCTCAGGGGAGGAGAAAGGACCGTAATGGGAGCAAGAATGGTGGGGGGAAGTTAATTTCCTGAAAGATATATCTCTCACCTCCGCATTGAATGTTCTACACCAACCATATCAGCTGCATTAATGTGAAAATGACACCTGAATAGTAACTTCACAACTAACAGCCCTTTTTGCCACCTTCGGCAGAGTTTTGATGGGACAAGTATTCTGAGGAGTGCTTTGGGGCGTATATGTGGAGGGCTATGATGTAAGGAGGAAGGATATAAAAGGAAGGGAACTTCCCAGGAAAAAGGGGAGGATGAACATTTTCTCTAAGATATAGAAAAATGGGAAAGTGAACAGTGTATTATTTAGTGTAAAACTTGTATTAAGTATATATAAGAAACAAAACCTCGGACCAGCCCGAGGAGAACATTATTCTCAATTACGCCGTGAGTTACATCTATTTGTTATTCGAGGCTCTTCGGCCATAGACTTAAACTTAGCTTAGAATTGCACTTGAAGTATTTTTCTCACTCTATAAAGAAAATTCTATTGTTTGGACTTGATTTGAAGGACAAGGTTTCACTGTTCTTAATAGGCTTGGGCTTTTATTTTTTGAGCACTTACATATTTCTTCTCAAAAATTTTTTTTTTACATATTCTGTTTTTTTTTTTAATTGAAATATATATTATTCTGTCAACTTTTAGTTCACATTTTTTATATGTTTTTTTAATAGAGTTTTTATATGTTATTTGGTTGTCTTTTGTGGTTTTTTTTTTTTACCTTTTCTTTAATACTAATGTATCGTATTGCACATGTAGAAATGAAAAAAAATAAAAATTCTTCTTCTTATTAATGTGAACTATTACAATTGTATTTGAAATTTTGAATGTAAAGTTTTAAATTTAAGAGATTTGAGGAACATATGTTATTAGATAACATAAAGATATTTTTATACGAATCTTTTAAAAACTTCAAGATCCTTTAGAAGTTTTTCTTTGCAATCTACTTTATACAACGTTTGGGAGGTTACTTCAAATTTAGCAAACTTTTGAAACTTCTTTTTCTTTCTTATAAAATTAAATATTTTTAAAATAATATAATTGACACAATATTTTCGCAATAAAATTTAAGTGGCAAATTATTAATAATAAGTAAAAATGTAATGTCAATAATGGGTCCAGATAAAAACCAGTTACAACTTGCCATTTAATCTTTATCGTGAAAATATTGTGAAAGTAACACTAAAATAATCATATTCAAGCTTATTTTCAATTGAGCTTAAAAAATTTTAGTCTTTTATTTTAAGGTGTACAAAAAAAAAATTAAAAATTTATATATAAATTTTTTTTTTACCAGGTCAAAGGGTTCATTTAAACCCTTGAGCTGAATGTAAAGTATCTCATGAATAGGAAGCAAGGAGTGAGATTTAAGTTTTTAAAAGAGTTTCACACACATATATGTAAAAAGTAGTGTAGGATTTTAATTTCATATATATATATATATATAAAGTCTAGTCTGGAATATTTTTTTAAAAAAATTTAAACAACTTGGTTTTCCATTTAGGTTTTCTTAAATGCTCACGTTAATATGACTGATGCTAAGTAATCAGGAATTTTTTTTTTTTTTTTTTAGTTTACATTGCATTAACCTATTTTATTTGCATATCTCATGAATTGCCCAAAAATTTCCTCCACCCCTTTCCCAAAAGTAGAATGAGGTATATCATGCATCAGGTGCATGAATCATCTTTCTCACATAAAGGTGGACCTCACATAAAAGAGAGAACTCTTATATCTAATACATGATGCATTTGAGAATGTAGCCTCAACTTTAAATTCTATTATATAATAAACATAATTTCAGTTGACTTGGCTGAATTTTAGATGAATTTTTTTTAAATACATTTTATTTTAAAAATATATTAGAGATTCAAATAGTTCCAAAGCATTATCAATTTTAATAATTATTCTTAAAATAATATCTCATCAAAATTTGCCCCAAAATTAGAGTTGCACAAACAACCCCGCCTCCAAGGCTAAAGAATCAATTTTCTTTCCTTATTTTCATAGACTTCCAAAAGACCCTCTATTTTCCGCAAGGGAATAATAATAGATACATAACAAAGAGATTTTCTTTTTCCATAGTTAAATTATCAAGTGAAGAACGGTAAGATATTACAAATTTTACTACATAACATTTATAAATAACCTTAGTAAAATTTGTTAGTAAATTTTTTGGCAATAATGTGTTAAAAAATTGCAGCCTAATTATAAAAATGAGAGACAACACAAGAAAAGCTGAGATAAGAAAAGAAATGATAGTTTATTTTTTAGTCTCTGTTTAGTCTCTTTTTTCAAGAAACCTAATTTAATTAAAGGATGAGTTTAGAGATTTCATTACGCCTCTGATTCTCAATAATTATATTGAGATTAAAGGAACAAATTGTTTTCAATAATAAAGGTAACAAAATTTGAATATTTAATATAAAATTTTTTCCATGGCACCCTTTTGCCTAGCAACTGAGTTGTACAATTACAAATATTTGACCATACCACGACCCTCCACGCTAAGTTTTGTGGCTTGAAGCTGCTTCTTCTTCGGTGCCTTCAATTGCTGTAACTTCTTATTCATCTGAGATTAACAAGTTGCATTCTGAGTTTAGAAAAACGGTAAAAACAAAGAATTTGCAATGCATATAGGCAAAACTAGTCATGCGTCCAGTATACTCTTGCTTACACAGACGTACACATGCTCACAAAGCAAACTTGCCGCCCACTTGTGAGGTTCATTAATATACATCTTAACGCAGATAAGTTACAAATTGGTCCAACAAATCATTCAACCCACCCCAATGAAAAAAGGAAGAGGGAAAATAATTCGATAGGATTGTATATCAATATATCAAGAAAATGTCATTTACACGGCTCTAATTTTTATACTTTAGTTATATCACGCATGGTCATTCACAAACCACGTCCATTAGCAGCCCAGAAGAGTAGCACAAGAGGGAGAAAGGATTGTATACGCAAGATATCAAGAAATTGTCATTCACATGACTCAAATTTTTAGATTTTAGCTATACCAATCATGCAGATGCCAATCATGCAGTCATTCACAGACCACAAACCACGTGCATTAGCAGTCCAGAAGAGTAGAGCCTGAGACCCCTGGTTCAAGGGCATGACCCAGAGTCCCATCAAACCATTCTACTTTCTACCCTTGTGATGCCTCTGAATGGGAATAACAGGTAAGTTTTAGCCCTTCAGGTCCTCCACTAGCTACTATTCCACCCAGGCGTGACTATTGGTTAAGCTCGTGAAAACTAAAAATTTTAAAGTAGAAATTTTCACTAATCAAGACAGCTTAAGACTTTCCCGAAATGTAGCTAATAAGCAATAGCCCAAATAGCATTTCCTCCTCACACAAGTGTGGGCACAGGGTAAGGTTTTTGGTATAATAACCACTAGGGTGCATGTGAGACTAACCTATTAAAGAAAAAAAAAAGGGGTAAAATATTATTTTGGTTCCTAAACTTTACCAAATGTTTGTTTTTCATCCCTTAACTTTAAAAGTTCTTTTTTCATCCCTAAACTTTGTAGAGTTTTTTCAATAGTTTAGAGACAAAAATAGGAATGAAAATAGAATTTTTAAAAATAGTTTAGAGATGAAAATCAAACTTTTGGCAAAGTTTAAGGACATGCATAAAATATCTTTCACTAATTTAGGGAAAAAATAAAAAAAATTTCAATATTTTAAGGGCGAAAAATGAACTTCTTAAAGTTTAGGGATAAAAAACAAACTTTTGGTTAAGTTTAGGGACCAAGATAGTATTTTACCCAAAAAAAAAAAATTCTGTGACATTTATGGGGTTCCAAACAAAGCACAATTGGCCTCACTTCAGTTTTAACAATGCGAATTATCAAATTTGAACCCTCCTACAAAAAGTTTACCAATTAGAAGAGAGAGAGAATTGCACAACCATAATAATGTCTAGGGGTCCAGCATTTTAGCACGCAGCTTGTAAGCTGAAAAACTAAAATTTCTATCAGCCCCAAGGTAAAAGCCTCCTCCCTTCATTTTCACCCTCACAGAAATGAAGTCATTAAAGAAACAAATTTGAACAGAAAAAAATAAATAAATCAGAGCTTGACATTAACCTGTAACCCATAAAAGCACTGGATTCTCTAATGAGAAGTATGAGGAAAAGTTTCATGAATACCATATACATTTGGGCCATCATATAATCATTTTGAAAGAATAGATATAATGACTTTCAAATCAGATCATTCCTGTTCACCACCATTAGGCTAATGCCGGAACCTAGGACTTCAACAAGCTAATGCTCTTGTTCTAAGACTGAGAAGGAATTTTGAGTGAAAATTATGTTCTACAACAAGCAAAAACTTATAAGAGCAAAGCAGAAGAGCATAGGTTAAATTTAGGCAAAAGGGTGAACCTTGCCCCTTTAGTGAATTGTCATCATCTTTAGAATCTCTGATATCATTGGTTGACCATTGAGACTTTCATAGAAATAGGCAATTGAGCAGAAAAAAGTAATAAATAAAGGCTATATTCCTATATATATATGATTCTAAACCACTCTTTCTCCCGGATATGAAAAGTGAACAAAAGCAAGTCATTTGTGTCCAAATTGGAGTAAATTATCTAATTAATTGGAAACTAAACATCTTCATAACTCTATTCATGCTGACTTCAAGAGATGCCCACAGGTAGTTTCACTAATTCTAATATTTAACTTTTCAGCAAAGGAAAACTAACCTTTAAACGACGCTGATCTTGTACAACTTGTTTTGCACGAGCCCTAATTTCATCTGGATCAATCTTAGATTGTGGGCGAACCACAAAATCTAAAGGAGTTGCTTCTGGCCTTGTAGCATGCAACCTGGAAGATGATTGGCTAGACTTGCGTTCCCTGCAGTGTAATAAAACTTAACATCTAATATGATATGGCATTGGAAAACTGTGCACAAATATAAATAAATTAAGCGCATAGGAGCAAACATATGTCTGTCATTGCATCATACCGTGAAAATTCATCCAAACCAAGATCACCGTCTCTAGATTCCATTCCAGCAGCCTTATTAGCCGGCCTACCAAAATTAGAATAAAAATTAAACATAAGTATATATAAATTTGCTTGTAAAAGCAAAAATTTGGAGAGACATGCAGAAGAGTTCACAAACAGTACTTCTTCACAGGTGGCCTTCGGTATGGAACCCTCTCATCATCAACATTTCTCATCTCCTCAAACCTTGTACTCTTATTAAATATTGGTCGACTCTGCACTCAAAGTGATGAAAAGAAATATTCAATATTAATGAATATATAAAACCCATTAACAAATCTACATGGGTCGTTAAAGAAAGAAAAGAAAGAGACTACTCACTACATTTAAAAAAAATATGGAAAATATGTGGAATCAGTTGTTAGCAACCTCATTCGTTCCATATATGAGCGGTCCCATGCAGGGAAGTTTGGCAATTCTCTTGTATTGTTTATAGAGTCCTTGCATAACTTTTTCTAGTTGTAATTGTTTAGAGACTTCTTTGTTTTTTTTTTTTTTTTTTTTTTTTAATTTTTAATTCGTGGTCTCTTTTTAAAAAAAACCATTCTCACTTACAACACACACACAAAAAAAAAAATCTATAAAAGTATAACAAAAATGCAACCACCGACCAAAAACATAAGAATCAGAAATTTGCAATAGAAATAGGAACCCTTGTAAAAAACAATTAATTGACTAAAAATTAAGGAATTGAAAGAGGTGGAGGAAGACATAAAATAACATTAGTAGATTAAAACATGTATATACTTAGGAGTTGAAACATGTATCACATTACCCATTTATCAACCAAATCCTTAGCAAGTTTTCTGTTGGATGTGGTTTCCTCATCAGATTTTGATAAAAACATAATGACCTGCCCAAAAATATAGTCAATCAGTCAAAGTTATTCCTTCCATATCCGAGCTGCAAAAGTTATGGACTGATTCTTCCAAGGTCATTCCTACCTTTCCAAGACCACTCTTCTTCAGTTGTTCTCTTCTATCATACTGCTCTAGATCAATAGGAAACTGCATAACAGAAGCAACATATCAGAGGCTACATATAGTCTGTCAATGATTATTACTACTACATGTTATAGACCAAAAAATGCTGGGAACTCTTGACTTTACATCAGTCAAAATCTTCAGGATTGCAGCACGAATGTTAATGTTTGGTAAGCTTCCATCAGGAAGAGGTTCAAGCCAATTCTTTAATAAAGTTAGCACTCCATGATCTAAAAATTCTTGTTGAAGCTGCTTCCTGAACCAAGATTGGTTGACACAGAACATAAGAACCTAAAAGATACGAATTACTGATGCTATTAATAGAGAAGAATTCCCAAAAAGACTGATAGCAGACTGTTTACTTTGAAAGGACCTCAGTCAGAAGAGGCAGTTTTTTTAATTTATTAACAGCAGGCTTCGCCTGTCTATTAAGGTCTGCATCCTCTTCTGCTGTGACCTCAAGCTCAGCCATGACATTCTCAACTAGCAACGCAATTTCCGCAGGGCTTCTCTCATTCTTCTTTCTTTTCTTCCCCATCTTAAAGAGCTCCTTAATTTCATCATCTTCTTCACCCTCCTCTGCCTAGAAGCATCCAATGATGGATCAAAAAAATAAAAATCAAGATACCAACCAGGCAGAAATCAAGCAATCAATAGGAATGAGTTGATAAGCAGATTACTCAGTCAACAACATAGAAAAATACGATATCAGGCTACAAACCACTAGCACAACAGAAAAAAATAAAATAAAATAGAAAACCTCAAACTTCAAAAATTTGAATCAACTACAATCAGCATGTACTTTATGCTATTCTAGGAAGAGCTTATTAAATGAAAAAAACAACATAAACAACAAAAAGAGATGCACAGCAGCATTACAACATCAGTACTTCACCTGAAATGTATAAATATATAAATAAATGAAAAATTGACCTGAGGAGCTTCACCAGGAGAACGCGGCTCATTACCACTTCCATACCCATCGGCGGGTTCCACACCAGTGTCATCTATGAAGTTGTCATCATCCACAGTCCTGGAACCCTCTTGATCATCCTAATCCATTGAAGAGTGGGAAATAATTAAAAATGTTTACTAGGATACTAAAAGCATAGATAACATACAGAACAAATGGATTTGTGGTAAACTATGATGAATTAATCTTCAAGGTCCCAAGATTTTTTTAAAAAAAAAAACACTAAAATCAGAATATTAATTCCCAAAGCAAATAAACGAAAGGTATAGCCCTTCATAATCTATTTATTGTACACACACCACACACAAAATACATCTGAATGCAAAAAAAAATGATAGAGTTCTGTATGAACAATATAAAAACTTGAAAGAAATCGGCAATGAACTAGAAAAATATAATGCTGGAATGTAGAACATATCACAACTGGCTCTGAGCATTATCAATTACCCAAATTCCAGCCATCTTAATCACAAAACTCCATGGAAACAAAAACATCAAAGCACAGGCTTTGAACTCTGAAATAGATTTAAGCGTCCCAAATCAAAACCATAAACAAAGAATTCACAACTAATTCCAACTTCACCTAAAACTAGTTTTTATCATTTGTTCTTTGATAGGTGTCATAGATGATGATGACAACAGTATAAACCAAGTACAAAAAATCAAAAACCCTAGAATAATACCTCAGAATCGCCACCAGCAATAGTGTCCCACATCTCTTTGACCTCACCATCATGATCCTTGCCAGACTTACCAGCAGAAAAGCCTCTCTTCGAGTCACCGCCACCCTTTCCCTTTCCCGAAGAAGAAGAAGAAGAAGAAAACCCTCTCTTCTCTCCTCCTTTACTGTGCCTCTTTTCCTTCTTTCCACTACTTTCCTTTCCCTTCTTCCTCTTCCTCTCAAAATCATCGTCCTCCTCCTCCCCAACCAGATTCCTCAACCCTAAACCGTCGTCTTCGTCTTCGTCCTCGTCGATCAAACTCGGAGCCACGATCTCCTTCGCCGAGTCTCCACTCTTCTTCACCAGCCGCTTCCGCGGCTTCCCGGTCTTCAACGACGCCTCGTCGTACACCGGCGTCTCCGATCGCTCTCTCTGTTGCCAGTTCTCCTCATCGTCGTCATCAAAAGGACCCTGCCCCCGCGGCTCCGGAGATTGCTCCCGATCTGACTGTACGTCGTCGAAGTCCATCAATGGCTCTCCATCCTCGTCACGAAACCTGAAAAAAATTTCCAAATTTAATTTTCAATTAATCGAAGTAAAAAAAAAAAAAAAAACCCTAATTTTGAGAGGAAGAGAGCAAGAAATACATACGGATCGTCTTGGAAACCCATATTTGGGGGTAATGAATTAGAGAGATTTCAGTGCCAATAGAAAAATTTCTCTGAGAGATTTTTATGAATCCTCTACAAGTCAATCGAAACAACAACAAAGAAAATTTCTTTAGCGTGCGAGAGATAAAGATAAGGACAATAATGGAGTTTGAATTTGAGCAGAGAGAGAAGCATAGGAAAGACAAGTAGGTGGAGCTGTGGTCTTATACGGTGCGGATTTGTATAGCATTAAGGGTCGGTTCAGGTATTATCTTTTTATTGTATTTGTATGGTCAAGGATAGGATAAACAACAATTTATCGTGTTTAAATAACATTATACGGTACATATTTTTTCATTCATATGTATTTTCATAAAACAACAATATTATTAGAAATTTCTTGTCAAACGGGCATTATATGAGTTTCATAGTTGAATTCATTTATTCGAGTACAGAAAATTTTGAGTTTTGAGTAATAATGAGTTTCACTATTATTTGTACATTCATAGTAGTATTTAAGTTTGGCAAGTGGCAGCAGCCATATGCATATGAGCTCCCTTTTTATCCATTAAAAAAAATGGGGAATATCGTCAGCGCCCCCGTGGTGAGCTTAATATCTAGCTCATTGGATATTGAGCTCTAAAAAGTGATTGAGGTAAGTTATGGAAGTTTAACCGATCTTAACTTAGTTAGGTAAAATATCAATTTTTGAACCACAAGTAGGCAAAGTGGGATTAAACCATACTACATGTAGGTAACCTGTTATTATCCAAAAAAAGAAAATGATAAATTCCTCAAAGTTTCCTTTAGATTTAGAGGAATAACACTCCACAGTCCACTCTCATCCTTTAAACTTAAAGAAATAAATATATTAATCATTTCTTTAATAACGGTAACAAAATATTTCAAATTTTAAAATTCTCAGCCAAACTTGACCACTGTTTGGTGACAATAACATACACCCAAAAATTTAAAATAAATCCCTTTCACTAACCAATGATTAGGGTTTCGCCGAGGGGATATTTTCAAATCTTTGAATATTCTTATTATTGTATTAACAAAATGAATAATGTGTTGATTTCTTCATATCTCAATGAAGTCGAGTGTCACTTCCCTTAAGATTTAAGGTAGAGTGTTATCCTCTCAAATCTCAAAGAAAATTTGTCTAACTTACCCCCAAAATATATATCATTGTCATTAGAATTGTTGGATAACAAGAAAGGGAAATTCATTGTGGAAAATATATTTGCACTTAAAACCTTTTTGTTTAAGATGCATTCATCCAAATAAACAAAATAATAAGTTATATAAACTAAAACAAAACATCAATATCATATTCAAAATTTAAAATTTTCAAATCTTATTATCAAAATTCTGAGTTAGATATTATTATCAAATTTAACTTTAGAATTTTAAAACAGTAAGTCTAGAATTCAAAATGGTCTGAAGAATAATAAGTGAGTTTCTCACAAACTGGGAGTAGAGTTTTGCCCGAGAATGGATAGAGTGCAGAGTGCAGAGTGCTACTATGGTCACACCTAAATAGGGAAGTCACACTGGTCACCTCTCCTCTACTCATTTTTTGTTTACCAAATAAAGACAGGAAAAAAAGAAGTCTAGAATGCAAAATTTCACCACGTGTTTTTTTTTGACAAATAGTCTAACATGACTCAATATGAAAATAATATTATTCTAATTAATAATGATAAGTCCATAACTTACCACTTAAAAAGTTTGTGCCAAAAAACTTGGGATCGTACTGTTACTTTTCTTTTAAAAAAATAAATGAGTTAATGTTTCTTGTCTTTAAAAAAAAAATAAAGTTAAAATTGCAGGATAAAGAAGAAACATGACTTTTTTTTTCTCTCTCTCAGTAAAAGAAGGGAAAATTTAATGGATGCCTACTTTCCTAATAAATGTTATGCAATCACATGTTTAGCTTCTTTTTTTTTATCCCACTTTCTAAAATAAATTGTTCACATGTCCATGTATACACAAAAGGTCACCCTATGATAGATAATATATATGTCACGCATCCTCATGTTATTTTAGGATAGATTGTGCATGTCATTCTAGGATAGATTTTACTTTTGTTTCATGTCATTGCACGCATAATATATTTTCTTTAAAACTAAATGCCAAATATTCAATTGTCATTTAAATGGTGAGATTTAAAAATTAAATTTGAAATGAGATACTATCTTTTTGGATAGGCGTTGTGGGATGTCTAACACCTTCTCCACATGTAATCAAATTTCTAAATCTTTGATTTTTTGGTTCTAACTCTATTTTCTTTTTAAGATTAGGAGCCTGTTTTTTGTTTGGAGACCGTGACCCCAGTCCAACTTGTCAAATGGTTTGACATAACCCAACAAATAGGTGGAGTTGTGTTATTTTCTCTTCAGGGTGAAGGTTCTATTGAAAAATTAAAAAATGAGGACCAAAATGAAAATATGGTAAAAATATAGGGACAAAAAAAAAAAACAAAGCATTTTCACTATAACTTTTTATTGGATTAATTATATGTTCTCTATATTTTTAACATGCATACCAAGTTTCTCAACAATCACATGTTATTTACTATTCAATCTAGAAGCTCATCTTTTATGCATAATTTTATATACAAAAAATTGAAATTTAAACATTTAATCGATGTCATATTTATTAATTTCATATTATCTTAAAATTTTGATTATAACAGTTGATTTGTTAACATTCATATCTAATAAAAAAATATTGAGTAGTGTAACATAACTTAGAGTTATAATATATAAAGGAGTTGTCCCCAAATCACACTCCATGGGTCGTAGACCATAACCCCATTAAATAGTAGAATTGTTAGAGGAAATGGACCCATATCGTATCCAATGGCAAAAAGATCTTAGGCCCAATAAATAAACTAAAGGCTAACTACAAAAGTTGCTCGCATCCCCGAATTGATGCAAGATAATATATGACCCTCAGACAAAGAAACCCTAGGAGCTTAATGCCAACGAAGTAGTTGACAACGAACACAACCCCATAAGGACCGTTCGAGGTTCCTAGTTAAATAACCTTTAAAACAAGTAACAGTCACCTCCACATTAATTAGATGTTCCTACCTAACACAATCGCATTTATTACTAAATGATTGGCCTAAACAATGTTTCATACCCCCAAAAATCCATTTTCATCGTCAAAAGAATGGAGGAGACACTTGATGGGACAAGTATCTCTTGGCCCACGTTGTGACAGCCCACTACTCATAAGAGGGCTTAGGGTTATATATAGAGAGAAAAGGCACACATAGAAGGGGGCAGAAAAACTTAGAGAGAGAAAAGAGTTTAGAGAAACACTTTGTATTTGCCTTTGGATGGATGTATCCTTGGCAAGATTAATTCCGAGCTGTTTATCAATAATAAGTTTGTACCATTTAATTTCTATTCTTGTTCTAACCTCCCATTGTGGATTAAACATTTTCTACTCATTACAAATTAGTTGTGATGATCAAATTCTGCTTAGCGGTTCATTTTGTTAGTTAGTTTTTGACCCACAAAATATATATATATATATATATATATATATTTTTTTTTTTTCTAAGTAATAAAATTTATTGAAAAAGAAACAAGAAAAGAGAGGAGAAAACTCATGTACACAAGGTGCATAGTTGTATAACAAAAGTTCTCCTAAAGAATTTCATGATAAAAAGAATTAAAAATTGAAAAGAAAGAGAATCAATAAAATTTACAAACAAACATCATTAAGACCATAGGACCAAGAGTGCAAGAGCATTCAGACAAGGATCTCACAATCAATGACTCCCAACACCATAACTGGTTACTGCACAACGTTAAATGTATGATTGATCCTCTCGCTCCATATTGCCCACACTAGAATAACGGGGCTATAATCCAAACAAAAATACCTATGATGTTTATACGTAGAGGATGTACACACAACCTTCTTAGGCATCATCCAACGTACCCCAATGAGCCCAAACATATGGTAAGAACAAATGATAATGACTACAAGTCTCAGGCTACTCCACAATGATAACAAATGTTCCATTGCTCCACTACTTTATTTGCACATGCAACACCAATCTACCAAAACAACTCTTTTAACAAGGGTTCACCTGTCAAAAAATTTCCCTATGTTTCTGTCTAGATAAAGTAAGCGTTTGGGAAGTGCGTTTTGCGCTTCTCATGTCTGTGCATGTTTTTTTTTTCCAGCTGAGCCCGTCTTGCGCTGTTCATTGTCCATAAACAGTGTATTTAAGCATGTAAACAGTAAAATTTGAGTGAACAGTAATTTTTTTTATTGTTTTCAGTTCTCAACAAAATAAGCGGTATCCAAACAGAACAAAAAAACAACAATCTTTGGAGTCTTTGAGCACCTAATACTTTTCCATGGAAAGCTGTTACCATTGGAATCTCTTAGATCCCCCTCAAAGAGCTATTACCATGAAACAGGTTTTAATGAAACCTGTTGGAAGAAGATCCAGAATGACCATAATAAGAATAGAGTATTAAAATAACGAATGAGTTTGCATCAAAACAAAACAGATATTCTTGACTTCTTGTTTGATGCTAAGACTCTTCTTTTCTTTTCCTCTTTCTTCTTCTTCCCTTATTTTTTAATTTTTTAAATTAAGAACATTTTTCATCATTAACTAATATAATAAAAGAAAGTGCTTTTGTAATAAATATAAATAAAAGTCCTTTAAGTTCTAAACACTTTCCTTTAATTTGATCTTCCATCCTTTCTAATACCACACTAAAGCCACAACACTACGAAAGACCTTAGTCCCAAAACTTCAAAATACACTTTTTTTCTATAATTATTATACCAATTGGTATAAAAACAAAATAGATATTCTTGCTTGATGCTAAGACTCTTCTTTTCTTTAAGAACATTTCTCATCATTGCAATACAGATGTGATAAAAAGAAATTTTTTTTATAATAACGTACACAAAAGGTCACTGAAGTTCTAAAAACATTCTTTTACATTGGATCTTCCATAAAGCCACAATAAAGGGAAAGACACATAAATAACAACAAGAAAAGACCTTGGCCCCAAAATTTTGAAATACACTTTTTTTTTAATATACCAATTGGTATCAAAACAAAATAGACATTCTTGTTTGATGCTAAGACTATTTTTTCTCCCTTGTATTTTTTTTTTAATTAAAAGCATTTCTCATTATTGCAATACAATTATTGTAAAAAAGATGTTTCTGTAATAATATATTCAAAAGTCCTTGAAGTTCAAAAAAAAAAAAAAAATCCTTGACACTGTTTCTTTCATACTTTCTAATACCAAACTAATGCCACAACACAGAGAAAGACACAGAAACAACAACGACGCCAAGGCCTAAGTCCCAAATATTTGACTTAGCAATAGATCCTCAACACACTAAACTGGGTCACTGCATATTTTCTGGAATGGGTCGTACTAGAGTCACATGAGTCTTATTTTATGTTTTGAGTCCTTTTTCTATTTTGGTTTAAAAGTTCTTAATTACTTCTCTTCATAATTAGGAGTCTCAGTCTTTCTAGGTAAAGGTTATTTAGCAATCCTATTCCTTCTAGAAGTAGTATTGGCAAATAGCCTATACATGAGTATTTTATGTATTCAATAATAGACAGATGGAGAGATTAACTATAATAAAATTCCAGCAGCTTAAGAGTATAATTGCCTTCTCCTACCTAAGAATGATTTTGTTTAGGAAACCTAGATGTTATTTCTAGGGTTTATCTTGCTTTGTTTCTTGTTCCATTCATGGTTTTAACTTTTAACATCTAAAGGTTATGAAGCTCATTCACTAATCACTACCCAAATTTTTTTTATTACTTAACTAGGCTTAAACCCTTAAACACCAACCCTAATCAAGAACCCTAATTTAGTGCTGAATTCCTAAAGATTCTACATCAAAATTGGCTTCTATCTTACATCACACGTGTGGCATGAAAATTCAACAAGCACATACCTGTTATTATGCACATACCTGTTATTATGCACAAATAAATTTTTGAAAAAAAATGTTTATCACATGATAAACTAAGAAAATAAATACTTAAAAGGGAGTACAAAATAAATAGCAGGCAATCCATAGCATCATTCTTATAGTGTTGATTATGCAAGCAGCATTTAAACACAAGCAGGTTTATGACAACTCCAACACTCCCCCCAAAATACACACTAGAAAAATGCTACCATGCAACTAGTTAACCCAGTTATGTACAAGTTGCATATAAATTTCAGACTCACTACAGGCTTTTCAAGCATAGCAACTAGACATATCAGAGATGAAGTTGTGCAGAACCAATCACTGAGGAGACCTCGATATTAGGAAATTATAAATGCAATATATAAGATACAACAACTAATTAGTAGTCCTTTTTCTTGGAGACCATTGACAAAAGCATAGAATTATTAGAATAGGGAAACTTGCTCCTCCTCTCCCCCAGGAAAGCAAAACAAAACAAATTAAAAAAGGTATAACCAACTAGTCCAAAATCATTAAACAACCTAATTTTAATCAATCTGCAGGGTTAAAACACTTTATTTAAAGATTTTTAGTATACAATTGGAAGGACTCGATAAAAAATAGGTCAGGAATACTTATTAAAAATAAATAAATAGGACAGGAATGGTTGCAATTTTGACAAATGCAGTTTCTAGCTCACATTATGTAAACAATAGCGTCCACTTATTTTACAATACTGTTATGATGATCACGAGACTAAATTATAGAAGCTTATCAGACAATTCTGCGCAATTTTTCTCACTTATGTTTGTTTTCTTCCTCAATTAATAGAATTTGTTAGTGTGCTTTTCTATTGACTGAAATTTAGGGCTCGAAGTGACCTCTTTATACCAATTTTAACAATCTTATACAGTTTGAAGTGTTCAGAATAGCATGAATAACTAGTAGCATTAACAGTAAGCATATGCAATGCAGGGTGAAGGTGCAAGTGCCCCATTACCTGATATGCACTCAAGAACACAACCCATCAGATCATCCCCACACATCAATGTTAATAAACAAAGATTGTAATTTGTGGAGAACTTAAACTATCTGAAGCACATTGACCTCATGATTCTGTTTATGTAGGATATTAAAGACAAGATAATGTAGTTATAAACTGACTGCATTATGTTAAGGTGAAGTACCCTCATTTGCTACAGACGTCACAAAGGGTGACTGAGAATAGTCATTAGCTCATAAGGGTGCTTGATGTACATTAAACATACTTCAACCCCTAATTGATGAAAAGCTATATACAGAGCACTCATTACCAGAATTACCTCCGCCAATCAATACTAAGCAAATCTGAAGGAAGTGAAGCAGGATCAAGTTCCCAACAATCTTTCAAAAGCTCTGGAGCCTCATTCCCAGAAAGCTTCCTTGCAGGAATCTGATGTGAAAACAACCGAACGTCATCTCCTTCAAGACATCTAATAGCATGAGAACCAATCTCCCTTCTCTTAAACACCGTCTTGAACCCATCAACCTTCTCAAGATATGCCATGCTTAAACCATGAATCTCACTGAAACTCGTCAAAAACACAACTATGTCATAGCACCGCTTATCTTTAGCAGAGAGGTTTCTTCCTTCTGCATCAACAGCAGCATCGTTATAAAGTGCCCACACTGAGCCCTTCCTTGGATAAATTCTATAAACCTCCCTTGCTGCTCGCTCACAATCCACAATATGAGAAAAGACATTCACTGAGTTAACGGAAGTCTTCCTAGAAACCTTAAATCTTCCACAAGAAATATGAAATCCCATTTTCTCCCAAATTATAAGCCCCTCATCCCCATTACTTTGAAAATCCAACCAACTCATCTTCACCTCAAAAGGATTGACCGAAACAACTTCATCTATCAAACCATAATGCCTTGGCATTCCATCATCATCATCATAGATAGCCCACACTTGCCCTCTCTTAAAACTTTTCTCTACTCTATCTTTATCAAAATCATAATAGTCTGAATCCTCCACTGACATAATCTCCAAATCCCCACTTCTAGACTCCTTGCGCCTATCAATGTCCAAGCCCATGCCCTTCTTATTGCGCCTCTCAGTTTCTAAATCCCCACTTTTAGAATCCCTACTCTTCTTCAAATCTCCATGCCTCTCCTTCTCCTTCCTCTTTTCTCTTTCATTCTTCTCCTTTTCCTTTGACTTCAATTTCATCCTCTCTTGATGCGCCCTTTGCTTTGCTTCCAACTGCATCTCCGCCAATGTCATCATCTCCTCCCCAGTTTTCGCCCTCTTCGGCATTGACCTCTCTAACACATCCCCAACAGTCCTCATTCTCTTCTTCAAACCCGAATTCCTCCTCAATCTCCCACCACTCCATATACCTCCATCATCACCATCCTCATCCACTTCCCCTTCCAATTCCCCACTTGTCACTCCGCCACCGCCACCACCGTGCAATCTCCCCTTAACATTCACACTTCCCAATTTCACACCACTACCCATTTTTCCCTTCACACCACCACAGACACTTGTCAAATTCTCACCACTACCCATTTTCTGATTGGAACCCAACTGCTCAAATCTCTTCCTCAACCTCTCACTCCGAACCCTAGTACTTTCCTCCACAGCAACAGCATCATCCCCATCCCCATCCCCATCATTGGTCTCAACCTGCACAGCCAGAAAGCTCTTCCTACAACTAGGACACACCAAACTATGACCCAAATACTTCTTCTCAAACTTGTGCAACAAACGGCACGTGGAACAAGCGGTCCAGAAAGTGTCCAGAGCAGGACCAGCATTGACATTGGCATTGACATTGTCATCCTGAATCCTAATCCTAAGCTTCATATCATACTCTTTCCTACGAATCTTATCGGACAAGAACCGAAAGGCGTCGCCGACGAGCTTAAAGGCCTCTTCGGAGCCAGCATAAGGGTTCTTGTCAGGGTGAAGAAGCAAAGCGAGTTTTTTGTACTGTTTTTTAATGGTGTTAATGTGAGCAAAAGGTTCTACCTGGAGGATGGTGTACCAATCGGAATCAGGGGAGCGGAGGATCTTGAAGGATGTGACCATCTCCGAGAGCCCATCCAGGTTGGGCGCTAGCCGAAGGGCTCGCTTCGCGTACTTGAGGGCGGACTTCAGCTTCGACTTCTTGTATTTCGTCTCTGCTATGCCTTTCAGACGCACTGCTTCTTCCTCTTCTTCACAACCCCCCATTTCTCTTTCTCTTATCTCTAACCTCTCACTGACTGAAACAGCAGCAATTGGTTTGGTTTGGGGGAGGAAGATAAATAGGGGTTTCGGGAATTGGGAGTGAGTGAGAGCCTAGAATGAAGCAATAGGGAACATTCCAGCACAGATACAAACTTTATCATAAAGTTGGCCACATTGACACTTTTTTTACAAATATTGTAAAATTGTTTGTGCGATTAGCATTTCTCAAATAATAATAATAATAATAATGAAAAATATTATTATTTATATAATATTTTCATAATAATATTTAAGTGACAAATTATTATTAGCTATTATAAATAGATAAAAAAATAATTTAAGTTATGAATTTTTATAAATTTTTTTTTATTAATCAAATTATTTGTACTGTGTCTACAAATATACATATTTAAAGTTGACTAATTTCTCATCGGGTAAGGCTTCTGTCCAGTGGAAATTTTCACTGGACACGTCCAGATTCGGACACGTGTCCACCATCCAACGTGTCCAGTGGAAACTTCCACTGGACACAAGCCACACCCTTTCTCATCACTTGTAAATTCCTATTAATTATTAAACACATGATTTCAAAAATGTTCCAAGGTTCTACGCATTCATTTTATCACATTTTTAACCCACAGTACTATCAAAAACATAAAGTACCAAATTTAGAATTTCATAAAGGTAATATAATACATATAGAATTTAATTGACTTGAAAGAGTATGTGTTATCCTTCGCATCATTGCGTATAGCTTGAAATAGAGACTCCTCATATTTTTAACCTTAGTCAACATTTCTTGTGATTTGTAACAGAGAACAACAGCAGTGACAAACGATTCTCATATAGTTATGCTCTTTCTGCTTTTAACTAATAGCTCAAGAAAGATAAGCAAGGAGATGCAATTAGTTAGTCTTTCACAACATGCTCTAGTCCTAGGGTCTTCCGGTGGTCTTCTAGCATTTGATGAAGTTGTGTCCGAGACAGATATTTGCAACGTCCTCCCACGCTTTTTTGATTTGAAATATGCAACCCTTCAAAGATATAATTGCTTATAAAATATTAGCAAAATAACTATGATTTAAGTCATTATTGTTTTATTTTTTAAAAAAAAAGTCATTATTGTTTTAACCTTTCAATTTATTAGTAAAAACATAAAGTTTAGAGTCAACAATCATCAGTATAAATTTACCATTACCAAGAACCCCCCCCCCCCTAAATATGTTACTTTTTTTTGGCTAGTGAGTAACTAAGATATAACATAGGCTCAAAAAAAAAAAAAAAAAAAAAAAGGCAAATCAAAAAAATAAGATATAACATAGGCTCCGTTCTACTACTGATAAAATTCCTTGTAATCCTTATAATGTCATTTGCTGAATGAGGAATATCAAGACACATAAAATACTTCCCAGACTTGTAAATGTGATTGCACTCAAAATGTTTTTGCAACTGCTATAAAACCTATAACAACTATTATTTTGTTTATAGTTTTTTTTTTTAATTCTTTCTTTGACTTTCCTTTCTTTCTCCTTTTTTTTTTTTTCATTCTTTTTTATTCTGGCAATTTTTCACTTTATTAATAATCAAAGAAACAAAAATTTTGACTTCGGAATAAACTCATATTCATCTAACACATGGGTTAACTTTTATACAATGGTTTATTATGTTAATAATGAAAATCATATACGATGTTGACAAAAGAATGAAAAAAAGAAGAAGAAGATAATTCAGTAAGTCCCTTTTTCCCACGTATACATCAATTGTTTGAGAAAATGAAAAAAAAAAAACTTAAATAGGAGCTATTACGAAAATAATTATCACATTCAAAAAATTGTCACTCTATTTTTAACTGAAAAGTTGAGATTCTTCCAATATATATATATATATATATATATATATATATTTTTTTTTTTTTTTTTTTTCTATTTCTTGTCTTCTTTGTATATTAAATATTTGGGATAATTACAATAAACCCACCTGTGGTATGAACCGTTTTCACTTTGCCTACCAGTGGTTTAATTATTTATACTTTGTCCACCTGAACTTCAATCCATTACCCACAGCATAAGGAAAGGTGGGTAACAGAATCCTAACGGAAGTTACTACAGATGGGTAAAGTGTAAATGATTAAACCACGGATAGACAAAGTGAAAACGGGTCATACCACAGGTGAGTTTACTGTAATTATTCCTAAATATTTATATTCTATTGTCAACTATTTTCCTTTCATGTACGACCCAATTAACCTAAAATTTCATAGAATCTAATAGCTAAATGTAGAGATAAACTGCTGAATTACATGCTTTTTCTAAGAATAACTCCATCATTTCCCAACCATTTCATTCCCTCTCCTCTCTTACAGCCTCTAATTTCACAAACCAATATATATATAACTTAAATTGATACAAAACCCAAAGGAGAAAGAAGCTAACGATTTGAAATGCCAGGGCCAATGTAGATAGGGAACTTTTTAGGTAGTCAGGTCATGTAAGTACTATTGGGAGAATTATATACATCATTTATTAAACTTAAATTATGAATAATACAAACAGAAATTTTAGAATAAAAACAACAGTCGAATTTTATCAAACAATTTGTGATCAAGTTAGTAAAATGTAGTCACCAATTACCATTACCATTAGAGCAATCTTTCTAACGTATAGACCATCAACTACATACAGTTGGGTCAATTTTTGGGTAGAAAATGTTAGAGAAGTTCTTGGAGGTCTGTTGCTTATTCATATGAAATTGTGGTGTAACACTATCTGCATTAAGTAAATGCAGCATCACATCTCTATGAAAACAAACTGTGTACATGTTACATTGTCATGTAATATTACAAAACAAAAATTACTAATTTGATAAACGGCCAAAATAAAAAAAGAGTAGTTTATTGTCACATCAATGGAAATTAATTTTTTATTTTGTCCGTTTGCCATGTCAGCAATTTCCATCAAAAGATAACGGCAAAAACTAAAATGACACGATAGTGAAAGGTTAAGGACCAAATTGACACAATCGAAAGGTTATAGACTAAATTGAAATACAATATAAAAAATAGGAACAAAATACATAATTTACCTTATATATTATATATAAACTCGGTAAAATTTTTGGAAAGTTCCCTAGAAGGAGAGGATAAAAATCCTATGAGTTCCCTAAAAGGGAAAAGATTAAAAATTCCATGGATTTTATTTTGAAAAGCTTAAGAAATTTTATCAGTGAAAACCTAATTTTAAAACAAAGCATATCACACATCATTAAACCAACATAATCAAAATTTTTTTTTTGAGAATCAACCAACATCATCGAAATACTAGCATCATCAACATATCAAGGGTTTCTAATCCTAGGATGACCAAGCAAAAAGGATATAACTTTAAAGCACATGATGCAAGCATTATTCAAAAGGAAACCTTAAACATGACAAGGAAGTTTAAGCCTTAAGGTAAAGATGCAACCTTTGGGTACCCAGATTGAAACTTTGTCTCAAAAGGTTACACTTTGAACCTTGACATCAAAATTAACATGCAGAGATGGATATTTATATAAGGAAATGCAAATTAAAGATCAAGGTTCAAACTTTGATAACATAAACATGAATTTAAATATCAAAGGAACCAACTTTAGGCCAAAATGCAAACTTCCATGCATATAAGAGATGAACAAAGCATAGTATACAATAAAAATAAAAGCTTCAGAACAGAATGCAAGTTTTTCATGTCAACATGCCATACTCATCATTTTATGAACAAAGCTTGAAACTTTTCAACCAGTGTGACATTTTTAAACAGAAAAGCTCTAACTTTAACAAAGATTAAAACCTTTTGATATAAAAATGTAACCTTGATGCAAAGCTAATAGCTTTTAAACAAATAAATGAACTTCTATAAACAAAAAAAAATTGAAGCTTTCAAGCTCAAGAGGTATTTTTAATACAAAGCTTCAAACTTTGTTCATGGAACAACTATGGCATCATCACATATAGGCTCACAAACATAGATTCAAATATTTCACATGATAAACATGGATGAACATAAGATGTATAGATATTAAGCTACCATATCTAAAAACCAAAACTTTACATCAAAATCCATAAAAGTTGAAACTTTCAAGATTATTGATAAAAAAAAAAGCGTCATTATTTAATCATCTAACGTGTTAAACAAATAAAACCAAAGCAAAGGAAGGATACATAATAACAAGGAATGTTTAGAAACTCAAGCTTTATATAAAAGTAAGAGCTTTCAAACAAACAACATGCAAAAACCATTATTCAAGCTAAAAAGCAAAGAAAACAAGCATGGAAATGATGGAAAACTAAAAGAGTTTAGAGATTATTCCCTCCCAAATGCTTGATTTTGATGAATATGGAGGATAAATTTTTTTCTAAGAGGTTGGAGGGCTGTCCAGACTCCAGAGGCAGAGGGGAAGGCATAACGTTTTTTTTTTCTGTGTAGGAGCTCTGCTGGAACAGAGGGGGAGCTGGAGCTTTTAAATAAAAGGCCTTGCACAATATGCACAGCTTGAAGCTCTGCAAGTTGGTCCATGGGCCAGCTTCAAGCTCTGCATGTATAAAAATCCCATTTTATTCCAGCTTCAGTTCCAGTTTTGATCAATCTCAGGTACTAAATTTGCACACTAATTTGAAGGCCTTCCCGAACTCTGATTTGAATGATCTTGGTGTCCATGGAAACATCTCATATCATACTTTCCATAGGTTCCGACCTCAAGTCATTTGTAGCACCGTGCTAAAAATTATTAGCCTCCAAAAAGTTGGATGCCTGCACTAATTTCCATAACTTTGATTTTCCCAACTTTATATTGTGAGAGACCACCCCCCAGCCCAACCTTTCAAATGAAGGATTGGCATAACCCATGTGAATGAGTGGAGTTTTGCTAATGCCTCTCAAGAGTAGAGGTTCCATTGATTTTATCATCTCTTCTAGGTTAAGAGTTTTATAATGGAGTCGTCACTTATTTAATTGGAAAAATAAGAAAACCAAAAGAATTGAAAAGTGCATCTTTATTGATTAATTTCAATTGAATGTACGTCTTTTGAAAATAACTAGAAATTTACATGCTTTTAGTCCTAGATACAATCCAAAACAAAAGTACATAGATTTGTTTTCTAGTTACATTCTAGAAATAGAAAATTACAAGAAAAAGTGTAATCTACTAGTTCGGAGTTGGTTACATGATTGGAAAAATGTTAGGCACCCAACCTTCTTGGTGAAACTAGACTTCTTTACTTTGGTGGCAATGATCATATCATATCATTCAAGAGTTTATGTCATCCAAGAACATGTGATTGAAAAGAAAAAGCACTCAGGAGTATGATAAAACCCTATGATAGGCATGCAAGGAATTGATATTGGAAAACATGGTGAATATGTGTGTAATGTGATAAACCCAAATCTAAGAAGATGTGAACATGTTAAATAAAAAGTCCTAGAAACGTACAAAACTAAAAGTCCTTGATCTAACATATTCAAAAATCAAGAACATGTGAAGAACTTGAAAATAAAACATGCTTGAATATTAAAAACTAAGGCATACATTAAATAGGAGGTTAGAAACCTTACCGAAAGTGCAAAGTTAAGAATCTGCATGCAAAGTAAGTACCAGAAGTGCATTTTAAAGGATTTTTCGTCAAATCTATCTGGACTTCTTGACCTCCATTTTGATAAAATGAGGTGTCATTGGAAAATTTATGAGATCTACTTTCTAAAGGTACTTGCTTATTATCTCCAACATTCAAATTGAGTGAGATTAGGGTTCATTTGGATACAACTGAAAATTGAAACTGAAAACTAAAAAACACTGTAGCAAAATAATTTTTAATATGTGAAAAACACTGTTCATGCCTAAAATTACTGTTCATTGGCCAAAAATCACTGTTCATGGCCAATGAACAGTGACAAGTGCGCGTCCAGCAAAAAAAAAAAAAAAAAGGCTGAAACGCAGACACACTGCGTTTCAGCCCAATCCAAACTCATCCTAAAGCTTTTGAAAAAAGTACGAAAAACTAGGTTTGATAAAATAATAATAGTAAAGTAAAATTTTGGGTTTCTAGTAAATTTATTTTTATTAAATGGAATTTTAGAAAATTAAGCACACCAAAGTGAGGTTAATCATAAAACCTTTACACCGACACCTTATTTAGGCCCTTTAAGGTCGTTTACTTATAATTCAATAAATTGAACTATAACTAAACTTAAGATGACACATTGCCAAATTCAATCGGTAAGATTTTTTTTCCTTTCGCAATATCTTGCTTGTTTTAAGTTTGATTTGGGCGCGTGAACTATCAAACTAAAGGGAATTAAATAATCTGTAATATCAGTTAGAAATTATTTTGATTAGACAGTTAGATCTTTTTTGGTCAAAATATGGATGGATCGTAGTCAAACTTAGTTAAAGTTTTAATAAAAAATTGGAAAAAAAAAAATTTAACATGAAAGGATGAAGTTTAGCATTTGGGTAAGAATTTGACTTAGTTTGACCACCAATTAACTTGGTCAAAGAATGATTAACAAGGGTATTTTGGTCATTTTGATGTTAAACATGAAAAATTGGATAATCTACTGTCCAATTGGGATAAATATTAACATTTTAAACATTCCCATAACCCCATGTTTAAAACTGTAAATTATGCAATTTTGTATAAAAAGGATAAGATTTTGGCATGCAAATTGAGACAATAACCCAACTCATCCCCTACCGTCCATTATGCACATCATCATCAGCTGCAGCAGAGTCCACAATATCAGAAAAGACTAAAAGATGACCTCCCCCTCTTATCAGGGACAAACACGGAATTTCACACAGCCCAGAAACAAAAAAAAGGTGACAGTGATAGCGTACGGAGACCCACAGACTTGGCTCCGTGCACCCTCACCCCGCAAAACACAACAAACGCAAACGCAAACCCAAACTCTCAATTCTCAAACTCTCTCAAACTCCAAACTCAAACTCTCAAAACCCCCAAAACACAAACAAACCCTAATTTTCTGATCTCTCAAATCTTCAATCTCCCAATCTTGCCCTAATCCTTTCTTCAAATTGACCTCCCTGTCCCCCATCGCCAGTTTTCTTCACCAATTTTTGCTCTTCTCGCTCTGGATCAGATTCCTATTTCTCTTCGACTGTTTCGAGTTTTAACTTAAAATCGGTAATTCAATTTTTTTATTTTTTACTTTTAGTATATGTATTGTTCAATTTGAATTGTAGCAATTACTCTCGTGTTAAATTGAGTTTTTGATTGGTTGCGGAAGTAGAGAATTTTTTGTGATATATGATCTGTTTGGTTGCTGAGAAACCGTAGGAAAAGATAGGAATTATTGAGTTTTGAACTTTAGGGTTTTGATTGTTTGGCTTCAAATTTGTGTCTTTTTTTTGACATTCCATTGTGATCAATACAATTTTCAGTTTCACGTGTAGACCAGTGTAACGAGATACAAGGTAAAAAAAGATTTTGAGTTATGTGCTCTGTTTGTTTCCTGGGAAAATTCAGGAGGAAAAATAGGGCTTAATGAATGATTTAGGTGGTGTTTATGTTGTAGGATGGTTTGAAGGAAATTTTGGGCAAGTGGTGATATTGAAACATGGGTAGCAGTGAGATGGATAAACAGGCTAAAGAGAAGGAGCCGAAGACTCCTCCAGTTACTACAACTGCGCAGGTTTACTTGAGTAATTCCTAAATTTGTTAATGAATTTGTCACCGATAAGTTTGTGGGGGCTAGTCTCATGATCAGATGTGCTATGTTTTATAATTTTTACTTAAGATATTTATTTGGTTTTGCAGGAGCAGTCTACCACTACTACCACTGGGGCAGTTAATCCTGACTGGTCGGGATTTCAGGTTCTATAGTGAAAAGCTGTTATTTGGGCAGTTATGTTTTATATTGTGTTTGGATTGTTATATGGGTTGGTTGTTTTTCTCCCCCTTCACAGGCATATTCTCCTATACCTCCACATGGGTTCTTGGCGTCAAGTCCCCAGGCTCCCCCATATATGTGGGGGGTTCAGGTATATTTATTTTTATTTTGGTATTACAAGAATATTGGGATGATGATGATTAATTGAACCTTGTGCATATTATGAAATTACACAATTTGGGTGGTCAACTGACCTTTCAAACTGGTTTTTAGATTTCTAAGAGTGGAAAGTGTTGGCCGAACAGTAATTAAACATTTTTTGTTCTAACTTCTAAGGGCAGTGTTTATTACAGGTGTGGATTCACACACTGCCCAAAATACACTGACCTGGTGACTTTAAGTCACAATTTCAATAACAGGTTTTTCCTTGTTCTAATATTTTAATCTAGAGAGCTGGGATAAATTAGTGTCTGTGTATGTGAGCCTGGGCATGTTCGTGTGCCCTACTGAGCTTATTTTTCATTTAGTTCATTGTTAATTTTGGTTTTAGAACAAGATAAAATTTTAATATTTGCTGCTCCAAAATTTGAAGGCATTAGGTGTCATTCCTTGTTCACTTATAATTTTTTGCATATATACCTTTTAACTATATTGGAAAGATTGCAGAAAGTTTCTTCAAGTTAACCTTCTGGTTGGAAATTAATGAGTTTAATATAACATTGGATTGCAGCATATTATGCCTCCCTATGGTACCCCTCCACATCCATACGTTGCAATGTATCCACATGGTGGCATATATGCACATCCATCCATTCCGGTATTTCTTGTGATTGCTTTAGTTGCAGTTCTCAGATTGTCACTATATCCTCATGTTTCGCATGTAAATTAACTCTTTTTTATGAAATAATTTCAAACAGGGATCTTATCCTTTTAGTCCTTTTGCCATGCCTTCTCCAAATGGAATGGCTGAGGCTTCTGTGAGTTTCCTATACTATTATGTCTTATACCTATCAAAAAAAGAGTTTCCTATACCATTATGTCTTTAGTTTTACTACTGAAAAGACATGCCTTTGTCTGACTACATGAAGAGAATAATTTTTGAATTTGCTATTAGGGAAATACACCTGGCAACATGGAAGCAGATAATAAGCCATCTGAGGTGAAGGAAAAATTGCCCATCAAAAGATCGAAAGGAAGTTTGGGCAGTTTGAATATGATAACAGGGAAGAATAATGAGCATGGTAAAACATCAGGTGCATCTGCTAATGGAGTTTATTCTAAAAGGTATGGTGGCCATATATAGCGATTAGAAAATTGTAAAATATCTTTTGGCAATTTGTTTATGTTTGGTGTTAGTTAGATGATTATGACTGTTGACTATTGATTACTGCTCATGGTCGTTTTTTTTGGTGGTGGGGGGTTAGTCAGCTTCAGCTTCGGTGGCCTTCCGCCCTTGTAAGAGCAAGGTGGAGGGTAGGTTGTGGGTTCAAGACCTGCTAGATGTGTGTATAACTTACTAATACCTAAAAAAATGTCTTGTTTTCTAATTTTTGAATGCTTTATAATTACTCTTCTGGCTCTTTTTGGATGCGAAGAAAGAGATTTTTTCTTTAAAGCTTCTTTTTTAATTTTTATTACCAATACAGTTCATGAAAATTCATGAATGTTGTCATAGAATTTATAAATACTCTTCGCTTTTCAGAGATTATTTTGTGTAGAATTCATGATTTTGTGATTTGAGATCCCTATGTTGCTTTGTTGAGTCATGTTGCTTTCAAGAATATTGCCTTTATTGACATGTCTGCTGCCACTACTACCAATTTCTGTCCTGGTTTGATTGTGCATGTCACTTTGAATGTTTATAACATTGAATTATCATTGTTACTGTTCCATGCTGTTACCAATCTGTATTTGGGACATGCAGTGCTGAGAGTGGAAGTGAAGGTACGAGTGACGGAAGTGATGCAAATTCTCAGAGTGTAAGTCCCATGCCACCAATCATTTATTTTGCTGATTTGCTTTTTATTTTTTTATAAGCTTGGTTTGGCTAGGAACCCATGCTCGTTCCATCTTGCCATTTATAGATAGAAGAATTTGCTGTGTCTGAATCTATTGCTCCTGTTTTAATGCACTAGTTAAATTTTTGGTTTTTAACATCTAGTGACCCTATTTGAATACTTTGCCATGGTCGTTGTTCCCTTATCATTTGTAGTGTTGCATTGCTTTGAGTAATATGTTTATAGGTTGCTTGATAGTAGTTGGCACATTGTGGATTTCTCTCTCTCTCTCAATACATTTTTTTTTTTTGTTGTGTTCCCCTCATTTTAGTTTGGGAGGTCGCTGGTGATTCTTGATGATTATGCTTGAATTTGAGCTGTTGTGAGCTTTATTTTGTCCTGTGTTTTATTTACTGTCAGCATGTTATGTGAGCCACAATTATATGGGGGCAACGAGTATCAGGTGGTAAATTCTTAGGCATTTTGAAACAAAAAAAATTCTGATTATTAAAGCAACTGCGAGGGCCTGAATACAAGATTGGGCTGCAAAAGCCTTGCTAGAATTGATTTCTGATTTTCCAAATTCCAACCTAGTTGTTGCAACACCTGTATCATTAGAGAATAGTCTTGCTTTATAATTTATCTTTGGCTAGTCATTTGGACCACCTATTCTATTATTGTGTTTCAGTCTTGTTTGCTGTCACATTCCAGAGATAACTTATCTCCATGGGTTTTAGAGGGCAAAGCACAAATTAAAGGTGTTGGTGCGAGCCAAAGTATCAAAGTGTGACTTGTAGGCTTATCAATAAAAAAAAGTGTGCGGTGGAATAACTCTGACTGGTGTAAAGTTGATATAAAAAAAAAAAACAACTTATAACAATTAATTTATAGAAGGCTTATGTGGAGGATAAATATTAATCTTTCTTAGACAATGTAGAAGTACTTCATAACTACTATAGTTCTCCAATGAAACAATTAAGCACAAATTGATCACTGTTTTCACAGCTGAAAGCATAAAAAGGAGCAATAACGACTAGATGAAGTTATAAATGTATTGTTTCAGATCTTTTCTATGTTTGGGGTCAGTTGTGTTATGTCGAAAAGTGTCATTGAGCTACTTTGTTGTTAGAGGAACCTAACATCTTTATCCCTGTTGTGTTCTTTGTGGAGGGAGAGGAATCATCTTGCATTCAAAGGTGTGGAAGTTGTGGTTATCCAGCTAAAATTTTCTATTGAGTGGTCTTGTGTACATGAGAGTATCTTATGTATGTAAGATAAAGTAATTTATATACTAGGAAGCATGGGTATGGATATGATAGGTGACATGGCAATTTTTGAAAAAGTAGGACATGGGTACGGCAAGGATACATATATTAATTCATTATTAAATATATTTTTATTTATATTTTCTATATATTGTTAAGTATTTTTTTATATATAATGTTAAACATATATCAATTTAAGAGCAATAGTGGATAATAAAGTGAATACATAACTATTAAATGGTGTTTAGATATTAGAATACAAGATTGAAAAAAAAGGGCATAAGTTAAAACAGTATTATGGACTTGATAATGAAAAAAAGGCACAAGTTATACATATATATAACTTGTGTGTGTATGGGTGTCTAATTCATATATCACGTTGGACTTGGGGGAAGGGTCCAAGACTTATTTAAGTCTGAGAGTTCCAATGCTTTGTCACGTGCCCAGGCTCACAAAACTAAAAAGGATAGATAAAAGATAAACAAGGCAGAGAAACTAAACAAGAGCAGGAAACGAAAAGTCAAAAATGAAGAACAAAAGGAAGGACCAGAGGCGAAGAAGAAGACTGCTCTGCGTCATCTGCGATGGGCTGGGGTTGTTCTTCAGGCAACCAGCACAAGGTGGCGACCTACCATACTGGGTTTGTTAATCTTTTTTTTTTTTTTTTGCATGAGGTGTGTCCTGAACATGTCCCAAATGCGTCCGAGCCATGTTCGATTATTAAAAAAAAGGGAAGGACACGCATGCTGCCGTATCCTGTGTGTCCTACACGGGCACGTCAGGCAAATTGCATTGTCTGTGCTTTACAGTATGTATATCCTATGTACTTGAGATACTCTTCTGAAATAAAATTTATAACATATAAAAACAATTCAGGTCTATAGCAACATATGTATTTTAGGCGTATGTTAAGTTAAACGAAATAACATCCAAGTCATCCTTTGACTGCCTTGCCTTGAGGTAAGTCTACATTGAGCTTCTGAAAATGCATCCTATTAATACTTAACCTGGAGATGGTGTGTTACTTGGTCTGAATTAGTGTTTATGTCTGCCATCACCGCATGGGGTAATCCCTGGAGCAGTTATTTTTTGTGTTTTGTTCTCCTGTCTTCCATTCCAGATAAGAGAAAACTCTCACATCTTACTTTCTTTGGTTTTTGTAGGATTCACAACTGAAGTCGGGGCAAGATTCTATGGAAGGTTGAACAATGATCTTTGTTATAAATGAAAAAAGCATACTTGATAATGATCTTTTCCAACTGCAATGATATGCATATTTGAAAATTTCCCATGTTTTTTTTTGCCCAGCTGAAGCATCTCAAAATGGAAATTCTGCGCATGGACCTCAGAATGGGGGACCAAATACACCTCATGCAATGGTGAATCCAGCAATGGCCATGGTGCCGATGTCAGGTGCTGGTGCTGCTCCCTTAGCTGTTGCCGGTCCCACCACAAATTTAAATATCGGTATGGATTATTGGGGTGCTCCAACTTCATCAGCGATTCCTGGAATGCGCGGGAAGGTTCCTTCCACTCCTGTTGCAGGAGGGATCGTTACTGGATCACGGGACAGTGTTCAGTCACAGCTTTGGCTACAGGTTAATCTGATTTGAATTTCTAATTCTGTTGACCTGCTTAAACCACGGTAGTTCTCTAGTAAGGCCATGTTAAATTATTTTCACAGGTCCTCCCCATTTATGAAAACCCATGAAACATGGACATAGTATTAGCATTCTAAATTTTTGATTGCTGGTTGTGAAACTTGGTGAAGATGGATACATTTCAGTGCATGATGAAGTGTGCATCTCCAAGTTGCTTAAGTATGAAAATCAAGTATGCATATGCGCTCAATATTATGATTCAAGTCATAAGTTTCTGTATGGAAAATTGTGCAAACTGCAATGTGAAAATGATCTTATGTGTCTAGATAGGAAATTATGCAGATGTGCAGTTATCATAAGATCCTGAAGTGGCTGTATTATTTTTATCATGATATGCATTGATCAGATGGAGTTCTTAATGACGCATAAAATTGGAAGAGTTTGAATGGATCAAGCATATTTATAAATGGACACAACTCTGATATCTAATTTACGGAAAAGAGCATTTACCACCTTAGTCTTATTTTATTTTATTTTTTATGATTTGCTCATTGGGGCTATATGTTCTATCAAATCACAGCTCATAGTACATTGCTTTACTTATATTTGGCTTCCATCTTATGCTTTTAGCAATTTTAACACAACCAAAGTAACTTTATGATACAGCTGTAACCTTTCATTCTCTTTGCCATGCTCGTATCATCTTTAGAATTCCTCTTGTATTCTCTTGTTCTGCTTTCACTGTAGCCTCATTCAAGTGAAAGCCCATATAATCGTAGTCCAGAACTTTATTTTACTATTGTAACCTTTCATTCTCATTCCATCCCCATATCAGCTCAGTCTAATTCCTTTCTTTCTCCTGTTCTGCTTTTACTGTAGTCTCTTTCGAGTGTGTGCATTTGTTTTTTTTATTTTTTTTCCTGGACACTTACCCATCAATATCATCATTTCTTTTTCTGGTATTGTATATCTGCAATAAATCAGTTTGATGACAGAATCAACACAACCTATTTGAGACAATGTTTCTCTGGTCTCAACTGCTGCTGTTACATTTTGTTATCAGTTATCACTTACCCATCCATAACCTTTTTGCTAAGAATTATTAAAGAATTTGTAGCAAGGCTTCTATGGAACTTGGAATTGTCTGTACTCTTGATTGCAGGTTGTATTAGAATTTTCTTGTGGAAATTATATTGTGATCTGTAGATTTGGATTTTCTAATCCTATGGTGTTTTTTGATTTAAGAAATAATGCCAACTATTTGTACATGTAGATTTGTGTTGTTTAACTCTCTCTCTCTCTCTCTCTCTCTCTCTCTCTATATATATATATATATATATATATATATATTATTTAATATAGAATTTAAATACTATTTTATAATAGAAATAAAATAAAAAAATTTACGATTAGACATATTCTAAATATAATATAGTATGTTATAAATATAGACAATAAATTAGTATAGATAATATAGAGATATAAGCAGGTAGCAGGAATCAGGTAGCGGGAATCGAACTTGCATTGTTAGCTTGGAAGGCTAGGGGTTATAGTCAACGTTGATTCATCATTTTTAACGTCTCTAATTCAAAACTGAACGTGAAACTTTGGTTTCATTCAGCTCCTTTATGCAAGATGGACAAAAATTTCACACGTCAGATATGAACTAAATTACCCAAAAAAAAGAATTTCAGCCCATAACATCTATTTCAGATTTTCTGTTTGAATGCATTCAAAACAAACTGAGGGTCTGGAGTGTTGATGCCATAGCTGGATGCCAAACGATTTTTTAACCGGTATTTAAAATAAAGATGAAATTTTGAAAAAGATAACCTTTTCTGCTTCTATGTATTTATATCTTTTTCATCAAGTGACTTAAGAATTTTCCAGGCAAAGGGCATTCAGTGCTGCGCAATAATTATTTTGCGGCAAGAGGATTTATTCTCAATTGTAAAGATGTGTGCTTAAGTTCATTCTGTTCTAAACTATCAAGCACTGTTGTCTCACATTTGTTTGACAAAATTCATATTGGATTTAATACAAAAATGAGCTAGAAACCCTCACAGGTGACATAGAAAGGGATAAGAGGATTTTTTTTTAATATAAAAAAACAGTAAATAAAAACTTATCTTTCAACCAAATTTCATGTCAAGAGTAGCAGTTTTATTAGGTGTTTTAAATTTGATTTGTGTTCTGTTGACATTTGTGATGGTTCAAGACTTACTGTTGCACTTGTATGTATATTATTATTATGTACTGCTTTCCACCTGACTCGAGAGCTTCCAGCTAAGAGTAGCTACAATTAAAAGCCTAGCATTTTCTATTCTAAAGCTTCACTGTCATGTGTAAATTGTATTTTACATATATACACACTGTTTTGTGGATTTAGGATGAAAGAGAACTTAAGAGACAAAGAAGGAAGCAGTCGAATAGAGAATCTGCTCGTCGATCCAGGTTGCGTAAGCAGGTAAGGAAGTGTCCCTTAGATCTCTCCTTTTTTTTCTTTTTAAGTACGCTCTAGCTTCCATATGAATTCATTGATTTATGCATGCATTCTTTTGAGTCAGGCGGAATGCGATGAGCTAGCTCAGCGTGCTGAAGTCTTGAAAGAAGAAAATTCCAGTCTTAGATCAGAAGTGAACCGGATCAGGAGCGAGTATGACCAGCTACTTGCAGAGAATGCTTCACTCAAGGTGATGGTTGGGTCTTCATTTGATGTTATGGGTGTCTTTGATCTCTTTACCATCCTCGACCCCATGCCACAAAGAAAGAATTTGTCCTTGATTTGATTTGATCTGATGAGTGTTTTGACCAAAATGGATGAATATAGTTAGAGAACATCAAATCTCCCCCTGCCCTCTTTTCTCTCTCTTCAGTTCCACTAAAAGTTTCAAGTTTTCTGATTGCTTATACTTTCTTACTCATCTAGTTAAAATATTGTATCTGCAGGAGAGACTTGGGGAAGTTCCTGGGCATGAAGATCTAAGGTCTGGCAGGAATGAACAACATTTGAGTAGTGACACTCAACAGACTAGGCAAACAGAGCTTGTGCAGGGTGGTCACTAGGATGTGGCTACCTTGCTTCATGCTGCTTTCCAGGAGCATAACCTAACCAATTAGCAACAGGAAGTTCTTATTTTGCATAGCGTGTAGTTGAAATTTTATCAAAGCTGACCTTTATAGCGTTAGGATCTGTTTATTTCACATCCTCCCCCTTTTCCAATTTGGCCTATATAACATTTTAAGTACCTGAATGGCGTGTTTAAGTGTGAAACGGGTCGTACCCTTAACTGTTTTATGGGGTAATATTCACACTTATATCTGTATTAGAGTGGTTAATGAAAGTGTAACTCGGATGGAATGATAATCAACTTACATAGATTTTTTTTCCTTCAATGTTTTTTTTTTCTTGCCATCTCCTCGTTTATCTTCATGCTCATTGATGATGAAGCAATGCTGAAATTTGTTGGACCAAAGAGCTGAGTTGTTTCTGGTGCATAAGAATACATCTGAGAACTAAGATTTCATTTAAAGCCTTGTGGATGAATTTCATAAATTAGCAACATTTTAATAAAGAGAAATGCTATGGGTACAACAAAAAAGCACAACAATTTCACAATATTCTTAAAATAGTAGGTCAACCCACGCATGGGCCACCACAATCTCCAATTGGCATATTAATTTGGGAATGTTGTGAAATTGTTGTGGCTTTTTGTTGTATTTATAGAATTACTCATTATTAACTAGGACTTTATTGGAATATTTTGATTATTCAAGAATAACAAGTATACTAAAATTTAAAATTATATTAATACATAAAAAAATTGTTTTACTCTCCTTAAGTTACTATAGCTGGAGTTTGTGGTGTGTTTTTATAACAAATGTTTTGAATTTTTATCGTATGATAATAAATAAATAAATTTCAAAGGAACAGGTGTGTGCGTCCCTATCAGCTAGTTTTAGAGTTTGCAGCTTGTTTGAAGATAAATCAGTCTAATAATGGCTTTAATACGGAGGGCGAATTCTTTGTACCTATTTCTGTAGAAACTTCCATCAACTCCTCCATTTGTTAAACTCAATACACAGCTAGCCCAGGAAATTAAAAGCATGAAGGAGTTGGAGGTCTCATTTTGGACTCATGGTTTGTTTGTTATATGGTCTCCTCATACCTTATCAGAATTAGAGTAAACTTTCCTTCGTTGTGTGATTGCAAAAAATGTGCTGAGTCGAGATTTGCCAACATATGTATCGTGAAATCAACATGTGTACTGGTGGGTTCTAGTTAGCTCAACTGATAAAATTTATGATAGTTGAATAAGGGATCTAAGGAACAATTTCCATCTACAAAAAAAAAATAATTGGTGTCTTGATTTAATGATAAAGAGCTATCATCATGATAGAATGCCATATGTTGTAACTCTCTCCAAAAAAAAAAAAAAAAAGTGTACTATTCACATTGTGAGAAAAATGTAGGGAGAAGATCGAACATGAGCCAACATATTCATCAGGTTTTCCCCCGTTTTCATTTTGTATCAATCTCTTGTTTGGGATCTCATGGCAACTCCAACATGACAACTTTGTATTTTTAATGATCCCTAATACTTCTTCTACTCTTACTTTTTCTTGAATAAATCATTCCTTTTTTAATCTATTAAATAAAAAACATCCTTAATATGTTCATAAATATGGCAGTTTTTCTTTGGAAAAATTAAACTAACCTCCCTTATGATATAAACAAATGAAGGTGACCTTCAAAGTTTTATGGATACAAGAATTCTCCCAAGTTTTCGTAACATCTTTATCACCAACTTCAAAATCTTACAAAAATTTTACTTACTTTGAACTTGGAAAGATGACAGTTAAACTTATAATTTTTCTTTTTTATATTTTCCTCTTTAAGATTATCATTCTATTTCAAACCATAGTTAATAAAACATGGTACACGTTTAATATAGTAAGTATACAAACGGTATAAATCGACATCTTTTAAAAAAATACATTTCAAAAATTTGGCAGAAAAATACAAAAATGTTGAAAAAAATAGAACATATTGTACAAGCATAGTATGTTTATTTTTGAAAAAATCATAACAAAAATACGGAAAAATTTACCACGTATATTTTTGAGATAAATACAATAATTTTTGCATCATAACCTTTTAACTCTTGTCAAATGTAGCAAAAAGCCTTTTAGCTCAACTAGTTGACACCTTTAGATGCTTTTAATGGAGATATCCATAGTTCAAATTCTCTTTTCCTCAAACTATTGAATTCTTATATAAAAAACACTCATTTCAATAATTATTAAAACAACCAAATATAATCACGTTTACAAAACTAAAAATGATTTTTAAGAGTTTTGTAATTTAGTGATAAATTCTTCTCCTTTTTTATTAGGAAAATTATGATCTAAACTCCTTTTTAATCATTATATATATGTGTGTGTGTGTGTGTGTGTGTGTGTGTGTGTGTGTATTGTGTTGATACTTGGGAACATAAGCTAATTCTCTTTATTTGCAGCTTTTGTTTTTATTTTAAGTTCTGGACTTTTTAATTTTTAAATTTTGAGAAAATATGGTTGGATTTAATTTCAAGAATCAGGATATAATAAAATAATACATTAGATAGGAATCAATGTGTTTAACCGAATAGGTTTCTTAAACATTTTTTTTATACTATATCCACGGTTCAATGTTTAACACCAGAAAATTTCATTAACCAGATGTGATTTTAACCATATTTTAACCAAATGTGATTTTTAAAGTTGAAACCAAACGTATTTAACAAGCCGATTTTTAATGTTTTCATAACAATGCCTGTTGTAGTTTTAGTTTATAAAAAACGCGGAACCTCTGTACCGTTGGAAACATAATGTTGGACGGGAGTCCTATTCAATATTACATATGTATGTATGTGTATTTACTAACTAGGTTTTGAACAAATAAAGATAATGTGAACCTGAAAGAGAGAACATTTCTTGCTTCAAATTACTACCCATTGATTTCCTTTCTTATTGAATAGAAGAAATTATCTTTGCCTTGCTTTCTTAGCCATTAATCTTAAGCAGTTGATCCTTTGGTTTTCTAGAAATAGGATTTGGCTTTTGATTTGAAGTTTGAATCAATGATTAGCTTGTGCTTGAATGTCAGCATCAGCAATATCACTACCAAAGATAACAATCCCTACATTTTTTTTTTTGGTCTACCTCTCTGAATATTTAGTTTTGGAGCAATAGAGACTCGCACTTTAGCTGCTTCATTTAAAGGAGTGCACAATTAAATTTGGAATATAACACCACACCCTATTAGAATAAGGTTGAATAAGTTGACTTTTTTTCTTTTTTGTCATTGAAAGTAAAAGTAGTTTCTTTAGTACAAGTTCGCTTCACAACTTGCGGTACTTACACCTCTCGCCTATCAAAGATGACACTATATCACTGAGCTATATCCCTTGCCCCAGAGTGACTACTAATTTCTGCTTGTAGTTCCTCTCTTGTTAGTGTGCTCACTTCTATCTTCTTCAAGGCAGTAATGTCTAGTTGGCCTTTCACACTGCTGACAAATTCAACCATTTCCCTAGCTTGATGGTGCCTCTTCATTTTAATGATGAACAAAGGAATGAGAACATTGGGAAAAAGAGGGGGGGGGGGGTGGTTAGAATCCTTTTCTTGTTTTTGTTTTTTTCTTTTCTTTTTTCGACAATCAATTTTAGAATATGCTTGGAGGTTACTCTTAACCTCAATTTTCTAGTAGCAAGGTTTGACTTTGGGTTTGAAGATCGAATTAGTAATATCACTTCCAAAAACAACAATCCCTACATTCTTACTCAAGATCCAAAGCTATTCCTAACACACACACGGAAAATTCAACCATTTCCCCAACGCCCAACTTTATGGTGGCTCTTCTTTTTAATGATGACGGGAGAGAGGGAAGATTTTGGGTGGGTATCGGAGTAGGGGTAGGGAATTAATAGAGAGGGAATAAGCAATCATTTCGAAAATATGCCTCGCCAAGGGGCCTACCTCTTTACTTGATGGTCTTATGGATCCTAAACGAGCAACTCTAGCTTGGCAATAATACTCGTTGGAGCATCAGCCCACCGGACAATCTACGTCGGCAAAATTTAAAGCATAATGCTAAAATTACTCACAATTTTCTACCAAAAAAAAATATTAGAAACAAATTTATAGAATGTCGACATCACTCAAATTATTTATAATAATAAAAAAAGTCCATGAAAAATGGAGACTAAAATGTTAAAAAGGGTAAAGATTTTTGTTCGACTCCAGCATTGTAAAAGTACATGCCAACCGAGGCACGAAGTCAAATGACCCTGCCAATGGTTGTGTAGATGGAAAGGAAACATGGGAAAAGCTATTGCCAATTTGACAGCATAAGGAAATAAATAAATAAACCCAAAGAATAATGAATTTTATTATCAATAGAATAAAGTGATCATTACACAAGAAGCTGTAAGCCTGTAACACATCCTCCAAAACCGCAAACACCACAAAGACTGTAACACATCCTCCAAAACCCCAAACACCACAAGAAGCTGTAAGCATGTAACACATCCTCAAAACCAAAAACACCAACTTACAGACGAGAACAAACACCCCACAACCCAAATAAAAACAACCCCAATATCATAAGCAGACAACCGATTTATATACTACCTTGGACTAGAAATGACACTTCCGTCAGCCTTGATGCCTTGTAAAACAACACTTTTGAAGAATTAGCAAAGCAATTCTATCTTGTTGCTGCAGCAGTGACCACATTCTGAATTCACACTATTATCGAATCAGAGAGCTTCTGATTAAGCCGCAAGTACTATGACTACAATGAGAAGCACAATCCCGAATATCACCAAGAGCAAGCACGCCTGCACAGAAAAATAAAAACCTGATTAACCAAAAAAAAAAAAACATAAAATTTTGAAGGTTAACAGATGAAATCAGTGGCTCAAGAGGAGGGTAACACACTCTGACCCTCATTCTGAAATACAAGTGTAAACAAGGAGAGGACTCAATAGTCATGTGGGGGGGGGGGGGGGGAGGCATCATAAATTACCAGAGACGAATTAGATCTTTGGGTCTTTGCAGCTTTGGCAAGTTGAGACTTTCCTTGGGCAGTTGCTGCATGAGAGCCCTCAATATTGGAGCCAATATCATCTGCAAACAAAATATGCTTGACATGTGACGACATGAGCCAGACAAACAAAAATTGGTGACTTCTAGAGAATAAGTCAGATGACTTACCAATCATGGTTCCTTGCTCATGGACCAGTACAGCAAGATCTTTAAAGATCTCATTCACTTCACCAATTTGTTGCTGGATTTCTTGTATGCCTTGATCTCTTTCCTCAATTACAGCCTCGTTGAAGGCAATTTCATTGTCCAGAAGCAAGACCTCCTGTCTGCAGCACAAATCACTCAAAAATTAAAGTGGATGCAATTAATGAAACTGGTTTAACTCTATAATCAAAGTATATAAAAAAGAAATGCCCACAATATATATAACTCTTCACTTGCGCGCTGGCCTCCATGGTTGAGGTTTCAATGTTCTTCTGGCACTAAATATGGGACAAAGTTTATATCCAGCTACTTTGGATACAGTCCCTCCAAACCACCTTAAAAAGATGACGTGTCCTTCACCATGTGCAAGGCACATGACTAAGTTGACAAAATTTAACCACACTCAACCCCAGTTGACTTCAATCAATCTCTCTCTCTCTCTGTACAAGACCCACGGATCCTCTCTCTCTCTCTCTCTCTCTGTACAAGACCCACTGACCCAACTGGATCCTCTCTCTCTCTCCACAGATCAAGCCTCCCAACCCCTTCCTTGCCTCCACCATCAGCCCACCCATCCACCCTGTATCCACCACCGGCCAACCCTCCTATTTTCTCTCTCTCCCTCTCTCTTTCTCCTTCATATCCACCCACCCAACTTTAGTGTTTGGTTTAAATATCTATCTAAAGCTCAAAACTTTACAACAATATACCCATTAATCAATCTATGGGAAGATAAGAATTTTGAAATTTTTACATCAATTATTAGATCAAGTCGATCGAGTATGCTGTAATTTTTTTTAAAAATCAAGTGGAGAGAGACCAGTGGAGTGGAAAAGTGGGTGAGGTGGTGGATACAAGGTGGAAATTGGCCAGTGGTGGAAACAGTGGAGGGATTAGGAGGCTTGATTGGTGGAGAGAGGAGAGGGGGATCCGGTTGGGTGGGTGGGTCTTTTACAAAGGAGGGAGAGAGAGATTGGAGTTAACTGGGTTTAGTGTGGTTTTGTCAAGTTAGTCATGTGCCTTGTATATGATGAAGGACACATGTCATCTTTTTAAGGTTTGGAGCGACTATATCCAAACTAGTTTGGATATAAACTTTGCCCCTAAATATATTCCAATCATGTTTAGGAGAAGAAAAAAGAAGAGATTTCTTTCAATATGTTACTTCAAGACCCTTTCCTATAAAATATTGGATCCAATATGCCAAACTCCCTTTGATTTAGGCAAAGACACAGGCATCCCTTGTGTTTTCTATAACTACACTTTAATCCAAGTTTGTCATTAAATGCAAATTGACATTCTGGTCCTAGCATTTTCTACAAAATTAGGATTATCTTCATTTTGAGCAAACAAGACTGAGGGTATTGCATGCATTTCGTACTATTTCAACAATGCTATTAATAGTTTTCATCTGTGGCAGTGTGATGGAATGGATCCAGAGTGTCTGCCACATATGCACCACATGGAAGGCCTGAGGAATTTCAAGAATTATGAGGGAGGACATGTCTTTAGTTTTCATTAACTCTAAGGGAGACAGAAGTATTTTACCCCTAAAAAATATAAGTTCAAAGACATTCTTCATTAAAATGAGGAGACCAAACGGACAGCAACCTGATAATATGATCTTGACCACAATACAATATAATAGAGATCAAGGGAAATCATATATCAATCTCATTTGGTTGGGTGGAAAATGGGAAGGATTAAAAAATGGGAGTTTTTCATTGTTTGGAGGCATGGTGGCTATTGTTGTTGTATGCTTGTATGTAGATTAGCAAAGATACATGTCCATTTTACCTAAACTTGAAAAGAAACCACAATCAGCAAATTTTGGTTTGAAATTTAAAATATAACCATAAGTTCTGAAACCCAACCCACCCCCCCCCCCCCAAAAAAAAAAAAGGAATAAGTATAAAATGAAAGCGCTCAAGACTAAGAAAATAATTAATAAAAAAGAGACTCCGAAAATTGGACAACGTAGTTTTAGCAAAGACATCATTAATGCAAACAAAACTCACCTTCTGGATTCCACAAGAAGAGCACGCTGTTCTGGACTCTTATCTGAACTTACATCTATCTCACTCGCTGTGTAGCTGAATAAAGCACGGAACAAATGTAAGATAGATATTACACATGGAAAGGAAACTTCAAAATTAAACTGCATAATAGTATAATGTATTACCAACCACTAGGTGAGCTGCACAGGCAAGTCCTTTTTTTTAAATGAATGCACAGAAAGTTCTAAACAACAAGAAACTAGAGTATTCTCATTTACTGCATACTAAAAACTAGAGTATTCTCATTATTTGGTAGATCAGCTCACTTTTCAGTTTTCAAAAAGTTCCGTTTCTTGCAAGCATGTGTGAACAAAGTCACAGAAAAAGAAGGAACAAACTAATAAAGCTGCATCCTTAATTGTTAAAGACCAGCCCAATTACCTAGAAGGAAGAACTGCTTGGGGAACAAAAGGAGTGTATGCCGTTTCCCGCTCAGCTGCCAGCCGCTGAGCCTTCTGAAATTCTCTCAGCACTGCTTGAAAATCTTTTGCAAGTTTAGCATCGGCAATTTTTTTGCTGGCCTGAAATTAGATGGAAGACACACTCTTAAAAAAACAGAAGCATAAAAAAAAAAAAAAAAATTGAAGCAAAGAGGAAAAATATTGAATTTTAATAACATTTGGTTTCACTTTTAGCACCATCCAAGTGGTGCTTCTAGAGAATGGATCAATCTCCATACTAGGATTCATATCCATCACCTTAAGACTAACAAACAGTGAGCTTTAAGCTTATTCTCAACTAACCAGGTCTATGAAATTCCAAATAGCCGATGAAATATTCAGTAATTAAAACTATTGGCACGATAATTCTTGAGTAAACAATCGTAAAAAACTTAAGGGAAAGCTATAGTTGCATATTCATTTTAATTTCTTAGATGAAGGTCAAAGAGAGCTTCTACACCATTTAGGAGAAGCAGGCAGGTAGACAAACAGATGAGAGATTAAAATGATAAACTACTTACATTAACTTCAGCATGATGATCTATTTCACTAGCTTGTTTAAGTTTAGCCGACGTATCCTTCACTAATTGCCCAATATGTTGCCTTGTCTTGTGCCTGAAAGTTCAAAGAAAATCAATGAGGAGCAGCAAAGATGGAAAGTTGTCATGAAATTAATTTCTTGACAAAGATCAAAACAGAGGCAGTGACCAAATCAAAGAAATAAAGAAACAAGTCGATCACATTGAAACTGTAGCCCTTAAAGATATCATGTATAGAATTTCCAGAGCACACAACTTAAATTCCACTAATTACACACCACATCTAGCAGCCATTTCATTTGAAATTTATTCATTACAAAATTGAGGTTATAACCTGAGCAATGTGGAGTACCAGGATAACTAAACAGCATAATCTTTATAAAATAAAAAAAAAAAAACTGGCTAAAAGCAATTAGAACATGGTGTCATTATAACCCATATTGGTGGATTGGACAACCAAAAATCCCATCTACATCTAAAAAATAAGCATCATATCATATGCCCTTTATTTTTAATCCTAAGACTGCAAACAGAAATGGGCTATTCTATTTTGTTATAACCCAATCTCCAAATACCACAAAGATTAGAAAGGCCAAACAATCTAACTGTGCTTTCATGATACAACAAAGTTCTTTTCTGATAAGTAATATAAAACAAAGTATTCCCATCAACACATTACCTCAAATTTCCTTTACAACGATACAAATAAATTTAGCTCAAAATGCACCTTCTAGCTGAGTCAGTGAGTTCAAGACCCAATAATTTTTTTTAATAAAAAAAATCATCATATTCAACACTAAAGCACTAAACCAGCATTGCTTTCAAAAGCAAACATCAACTACGAATTTTGCTAAGAAATTGAACCTAATTCAACAGGTTTCAAATAGCAAGCAGGCCTTCATTTTGATCTCAATGATTCAATTCAATTCAATTCAATTCAACCAAAAAAAAATATACAACCTATACGCAAGAATTGAATTCTTCCTCCAAGCAAAATTCAATTCATAGCATTAAAGCGAGAGAAAGAGAGAGAATGGAACTGACAGCTTCTCGCGGAGCTCAGGCGTGTCCTTTGGGGTACCTAGCGTGTTGACGAGTCTCTGAAACGTGGACACGGCGGTGTTGATCTGAAAGATCCCGGAGGCAACGGCTTGGGTCGAATCTTGCTTGCCATTGACACGGTCTCGCCTCGAAGACAAGGGCCGCCCAGCCTCGAGATCCTGAAAACTCATTTTATCTATCTGTCACTCTGAGAGTTTCGTCTCGAAACCCTAACCCTAACCCTAATTTTTTTTTTTTAATATATTTATTTTCTCGAGAAAATCAAAAAAGAGAAAAGATGGAGGGTGGGGAGGGGGAGTGTTTGGTTACAGGGATCTGGAAAATCCTGGTCTAAGGGCGGAGATTGAGGAGAGAGAGAGAGAGAGAGAGAGAGAGAAAAAGGAATTCGATGGTAGAGAAAAGTATATGAATTTTGAGAGAGAGAGAGAGAGAGAGAGATAGGTACAGCTAAATGATTAGTTGTGTTGTTTGTGAGGTGGGTTTGAGCTTTCAGTTGTAGCGTGGCGGGGTTGTGGAGAAAGGAAAGGAAAGGAAAGGAAAGGAAAGAAGCTTTGTTGTTGTTGTCGATTATTCGGTCCGGGCATGTCGATGTGGACCACTTTTTCAAAAGGGATACGTGGGGCGTTGGGATAGGACACAATCATTCTGTTTCTATTTTAGGGAATCGTCTTTTGTTTTGTTTTTAATTCCCCTAATTAAATTCTAGGCTGTGTTTCGTGTGTTTTGTTGTTTCATTGTGATTTTCAAAAGGTAGGTATTCGCATCTTGATCTCTTTCTTGTTTCTATGTTTATTATGTTTTTAATGATGAAAGTAATATGGTGGGTAACGATGGTGTAACTTAGTTTAATCTCTGTTGGTTAAAATGATAATTTTTAAATCACAAGTTAAAAAAGTTAAAATTGTCCAAACTACATGTGGGTAAAGTACGATTAACCCATATTTTTTATTATATAGATAGGTGTAAGGACGCAATTCATGCCTAGGCCCAACGAGAAGGAGGGTATAGGCCCAAAGAGTCCAATGCAATAAATTTATAGAGTGCTAGGGGTGTTCGCGGTGCGGTGCGGTGTCATTTTGGGTCATTTTTAGCACCGCACTTTGCGGTGCGGTTTAGCTAAAACTATAACTGCACCGCACCTTATTTTTGTGGTCACATGTGCGGTGCGGTGCGGTATAAAGTTTAGCTAAAACCATAACCGAACCGCACCGCACCGCACCTTATTTTTGTGGTCACATATGCGATGCGGTGTATAAGATGCGGTTTGAATGACTTGAAGTTGGTATATTTTTCAAATTTTGGGCTTTTTCTACCCAGTCCAAAACTAATTTTTCCCTTTGTTTTGGTCCAAGTTTTAAACTATTGAACTAGTTTTTCTTTATTTTGGGCTGACTTTCCTAATCAAAACTTGTTAGGGTTATCAAACTTTTTTTTTTTTTTTTGAAAACTAAGATTATTAAACTATTAATAATATATTTAATATTAATATATAAAGAGGGTGCGATGCGGTGCGATTTGTGCGGTTTTCTTATTATAAAACCGCAAACCGCACTGCATTATGCGGTGCGGTGCATTATTACTTGCGGTGCGGTGTGGTTATGCCATTTTGCGGGCGGTTTTTGCGGTTTATGCAGTTTGGTGAACACCCCTATAGAGTGTGGGTCAGAAATCTTAATTCTAATGAGCTTACACAGTAACACCAATGGCTTAAGATCACGAAACAATAAGGATGAACAGGTTTATGAGATGAAACTTATCCTTGGACTCAAGCTGAGAACCAAGTACTTATATTTCTCTTCACTTAAAGATTAATTAACAATATTCAGACTACAATGTTTTTCTTTCTATCTCTCAATCCCCCCTTATCCGGGGCCTCCTTCCTTCTTATACTCCATCCCCCCTTCATCCTTGCTCTCCATGTGTAGATCCAGACTGCTAACATGGATACTTATCCCATCAGCACCTCCTTGAAGTCTTTAGGTAACAGTTGTAAGGCTGAGAATCACTGTTTAGATATCACTTCCTCATTAATGCGGCTAGAGACTTAGGTACAGAGCATTCAATGCGGTAGTAGCAGCTTTCTGTGAGATATTTCCCAACCGCCCTTGCTCTTTGTGCCCTTATGAAACATATCTTCATCCCCACAACCTTCCAAAATATCATTCTAGTCAACACGACATACCATTTGATCCTCATTGCATTTAGCCGAGGATGTATCCCTCCTCAGATTATTTACATTCGCTTCGTCCGCCATATTTGCTCTTGGGTTTGCAAGTTGGGTATCATTATTACCATCAATCCGTTCTCGACCAAGTAAGCGTCTTCGGACCAAACCTATGGCCCAAAAACGTATCTTAGGCCTTTTATCCTCACAATAGACGTTGCTATTGTATTTTGTTCATACACATTTGTGTTTAAATGCCAACTTTCACCTTAAATGTCAAAATACATATATTTTCATGTTGAAGTTGTAGGAACAACAAAACAAAAGTCATATAATTCGCCCAAATTGAATGAGACAGATGTTGAAATAGCTTCATCAATCAATATTGAAAGCATATACTCAAGATTACTTAACAGGTTTACAGTTACACTTACAAATACAGATCTCAAGGATTTAAATGCAACAACATAGAGGCCACAAAATGAAGACAAAATGCATGACTTAGGTACGAAATTATAACAGAACAAGCAAACAAATGATTCATTACCTATGAAATTATAACAGTTAAATTACATTGAGGCAGACCTATCAGTAAGGGAACACGGTGAGGGGAGGAAGTAAAGGAGGGGACTGATGCTCTGTATAGCACGAGAGAGGTGGCAAAGGATGAGGATGAGGATTCCATCTGAATGAAGAAGTGGAACTAAATAAGCCCTAAGCTGGATTAATGTGAAATGATTTGAGTTAGATTGAGATGTGAAAGAAAGCTGCAACAAGAAATAAAGAAAATGAAAAATACTACCTAACCAAGCCCTTGGCACTATGTGAGTTTGACTTAGAGCAAAGGGGGTAGGTGGACTCCAATCCGTGTTGATGAGGGTTGGGATCTTTATGAGGGTTAGGGGCAGTTTGGCGAAGAATTATGATTATGAGCAAGGAGTTTAATGGGATTGACTTAGGTCGGTGATGCAGTGTGAGGGACAGAGCATGTAGAAGACGCCGCGGATGGGTCGGTGAGGATTTCAAAGGCGCTAGATGAGATGGGGTTGAGATGACGTTGGCGTGGTGATCTGTTGTGAGGGAGAGGGCTTTGACTATGGTGAGATGGGTCGGTGAGAAAAGCTATAGCAGTGGGTGAGATGGGCCAGTGAAGATTTTAATGCCGCTGGGTTAAAGCTCTGACTGTGTGGGTGAGTTCTGATCTTGGTTAATGCAGATGGATTCGGCATGAAAAGGGCAAAGGTTCTGATGAGAGGAAGAGATGAGACACTACACAGATATGTCTGACCAAGTGGACCCATACAGTGTTCAAAATAATTACCCAATAGGTGTTCAAAGCAAAGGCAACAAATTCAACCAAGGAAACACATATAGTAGTTCAAACTAAATGAGACAGATGTTGAAATAGCTTCATCAAACAATATCGAAAGCATATACTCAAGATTACTCAACAGGTTTACAATTACACTTACACATACAGATCTTAAGGATTTAAAGGCAACAACACAGAGGCCACAAAATGAAGGCAAAATGCATGACCTAGGTACGAAATTGTAACAAAACAAGCAAACAAATGATTCACTACCTACGAAATTATAACAATTAAATTACATTGAGGCAGACCTATCAGTAAGGGAACATAGTGAGGGGAAGAAGCAGAGGAGGACACTAATGCTCTGTATAGAACAAGAGAGGTAGAGGAGGATGAGGATTCTGATTCCATCTAAATGAAGAGGTGGGACTAAATAAGCCCTAAGCTGGATTAATGTGAAGTGATCTGAGTTAGATTTAGATGTGAAAGAAAGCTGCAACAACAAATATGGAAAATGAAAAATACCTGACCAAGCCCTTGGCACTGTGTGAGTTTGATTTAGGGTCCGTTTGGATAGAACTTATTGCTGAAAACTGAAAACACTGTAGCAAAATAATTTTTAAATGTGTGAATAGTATCGTGAGACCCTTTTTTTTTTTTAATAAAGTGCTTGTGGGTCCTGTGAACAGTGCATAAATAGTAACTTTGTCTCCCGCACAGTGCTGAACAGTACCGGTTCCTGTTCATGAACAGTAACTAGTGCAGTGAAATAACGTGCATGAACAGTATCGGTTACTGTTCATGCACGTTGAAAAAAAGAAGAAGAAGGAGAAAGCACAAAAACTCAAAACACAACAATTATAATCTGGATCCAAACGGTTACTTAGAGCGGAGGGGGTGGGTGGACTCCAATCCGTGTTGGTGAGGGTTGGGATTTTTATGAGGGTTAAGGGCAGTTGAGCGAAGAATTATGATTTTGAACAAGGGGTTTAATGGGATTGACTTAGGTTGGTGATGCGGTGTGAGGGACAGAGTGTGTAGAAGACGTCGCGGATGGGTCGGTGAGGATTTTAAAGGCGCTGGGTGAGATGAGGTTGTGATGACGTTGGCGTGGTGATCCATTGTGAGGGAGGGGGCTTTGACTACAGTGAGATGGGTCGGTGAGGAGAGTTATGGCGATGGGTGAGATAGGTCAGTGAGGATTTTAATGCCGCTGGGTTAAAGCTCTGACTGTGTGGGTGAGTTCTAATCTTGGTTAATGCAGTTGGATTCGGCGCGAAGAGGGCAGAGGTTTTGATGAGAGGAAGAGATGAGACACTACACAGATATGTCTAGCCAGGTGGGCCCATACAGTGTTCAAAATAATTACCCAATTGCCACTGAGAAACGTTGTTTGTTATTTTAAAACAGTCTGGAGGTGATTTCAAAAGCATCATTTTAAAAACTGGATTTTGAACAATCCAAACAACCCTGAACACAGATACATGACCAAACGCATGTTTTTATTTTTGGACACTAGTGTTCAGTGTTTAAACATTGAACACTAATCTTTAAAATCCATGACCAAACAGGCTCTATAAAAAGTTGTTTTCATTTTTTGTTCTCAAACCCATATTTTTGGATCTTGTTTTTAAAAACTAAGAGCAAAAAAAAAAAAAAAAAAAAAAAGATAAACATACTTTTAGGTGATGAAACCCACAAAAGAACATAAAATGAAATGAAACCCATATTTTTGGATCTTGTTTTTAAAAACTGAGAACCAAAAATGGAACCAGACATATTTTTAGGTGGTGGGACTCACGGAAAATAGAAAATTGAACCAAACAAGCCCTAGTGTTTTCGAATTCATAAAATATTAAGTTCATTGAAATTTTTAGTAAGAAAACTCAAATCAAATAGGGCCACCACCAATGGTTGTTTATTTTACACCGCACAAACTCCAGATCTCTCTCTCTCTCTCCTTGGCAAGATTGATTTTTATCTCTTACTATAACCATCCATTCGTCCCTCTCACTACTCACTCTTTGTCCATCCCTTTCTCTCTCCTTATGTTCATGAGTTTGGGTTGCCGATATAGAGATTTCTGTTTTCAGTTTACTGTGTTGTTGGGTTTGGTTTTGTTGTGTTGATGGATGTGGGTCGTCGATCTTGGGATGGTTGTGGTTGCGGTGTGGCCATGTGTGGTTGTGGATGTGGGGTGTGAATCGTTGTTATTGTGGTTTGAGGCTTGGGCTATGTTAGAGGTGGGTTTGTGCCATTAATGGTTAGGGGCCTTTTCTTTTAGTTTTGCGGTGGTGTTGATGGTTGGATTGTTTCTTTTGGCTTTCAGAGGTTCTTTCTTTTGGTTGTGTGGCTGTTGGTGGTGGTGATGGGCTGGGTTTGGATTTGTTGTGATAGGTGGAATTTTTTATCGTTGGTATTGGTATTGGTGTTGGTGTGAGAGCGAATTTTTAATTGGAAAAACTAGTGCCAAACAACAATGCAAGTTGTTTTTTAAGTTGGGAAAATAGAGTTTGACAACATAAAATGAATACAAAATTTGGAAAACAAACCCAAGAGGAACCAAACAATGTCTAGAATTTTCCTGAAGAAGAAGTGATTATCTATGTCATGGAAAAAATGGTTTCTCAAAAAGACGTTCAGATTATAAGAAATCACATTTGAAAAAATGACAACAAATCAACTTCAAAGACTCATCCCATTTAGACTAGTCCATTTCCAAGCTCAATAATTTTTGACATAATGCACCAAGTGGAATAAAGTCGAATGCTTTGAAAACGTTGTAAGATCTTTTTGAAAATAGTAAAAAAAAAAAAAAAACCAAAAAATCAAAGCTGGGTAAGGCCTCCAACTAAGTGCTCAAAGTCAATACCTCAAAACTAGGACTCTATGTGTGGTAGTTACATCATTTGCTTAAATTTAACAGTCTCTTTGAATGGTAAACAATTAATATCTCAATTTTGTTCTAAACAATCCCAAAAGCTCCAAAAAATTCATTTCTTGATTTTCTTTCATAAAAATCAAGGCTTCAAGGGTATGTTTCTTCAATTCTCTCTTTAAATTATAGTTATAATATGAATGATATGCTTGTGATGGAATTGGCTTGATAAATTCTTCCTTAATTGATGCTTGGATGAAACTTTTTGCATGGGTATGTGATTATATTGTCAATTTTAATGATGGAAATCACATATATTATGCATGAGCTTTGATGTGAATTTCTCCATGCATGTTTTTCTTATTCTTACATAATGATTCACATTCTCTAATCTCTATGTTTATCATCAAGTTTCATCTCCTTTGTTTCACACATCTTAATCTACAAGGGTATTGGCTTGCATGCTTGAATTTATATGGCTTAATATGCTCATGTGTGCTTAGATTCACATGTTGGCTAATGTGTATGTTGATTTGCATAGCTAGAGCTATATGTTTTGATACGAAGGCATATAACTAGGTTTACATTTTGATTGCTTAGATTCACATGCTTGATTTATCATTATGCTTATCTCATCATTTTTAATTACAAGTTATTTAATGTCATTGTGTTAATGTCAATTTCCCTTGGATATATGTGGATTTGCATGCTATCTTCATAGATAGCATTGTGAGCTCATGATCCCACAATAAGATTACACCATTTTTAAAATAAATTTTCAAAGAAATGCTTTCCAAAATTGATTACAAAATGATTTTCAAAAACACTTTTCAAAAAGTGTTCACATCGAATGTTTGATATAAAGCTTTTGATCCAAAAGGTGACTTTGAAATATTTTTAAAGGTTTTCCCACCCAAAAAAAAAAAAAAAAAAAAAAAAAAAAAAAAACTATGAGATTTTCATTAAAACCCTCTTAAGGGTATTTTTCATTAAAAAAAAACTCATGAAATATTTACTAAAATGTAAAAACCCTGTTAAGGTATTTTCCACCTATAACTCATGAGATTTTCACCAAAAACCCTTCTATGCTATTTTTTTCCAAAAACTCGTGAGATTTTAGAAGCTTTTTCCTAAAAGAATAAAAAAATCATTTTCCAAATTAAAAAAAATTCAAAAATGAATTTTTAAATGGTGCTGGACTCATGGATTAAATCAATGAAGCCCACGGAGCACGAGATAAAATGATATGGGCTTAGACAAAGAATGACAGTTTTATATTTCAAAGAGCCTATCATATGCTACTGATTTGGGAGGAGATTAACAACCCTAGGAGTTGTTATGGTGAAAGGCATGGAGCGTTATGGAGGAAACTTTGACAGTAAAACCTCCCACAAAAAGAAAAAAAATCAAGCATTTCCTTTGGAGGGCATAAACAAACTCGTTGCCAACAATAGTAAATGTTTGATGTGGTGATATTATGGTGAATAGAGGGAAATTTATTAGATACTTCGGGAGTATACTTCTTTCCTCTCACATGGGGGTGAGCTCCAGGTGGGTGGGACCCATCCCTATGTGAGAGGGAGAGAGTATACTCCTGGAATACCAAATAATCACTCATGAATAGAGGATGTGAGAGATGTGAGCATAGCAGTGAGGTAATGACCCATGTTCAATGGAGATGCCCATAGCAATGGTGGTAGGGGAAGGAAGTAGATTTTAGCTAACATTATGCAACTTCGAACAAGTCTTTCAAAATGATCGGTCAAAGTGATAAGAATTATTTTTAGTAATCTATTGGTCCATATGGTATTGTAGGAATAAACTTAGAGTTAGTGAAGGTCAAGATTTATCCTAAGATATTGCAAAGTACTTAGAGGACTGTCTAGCAAGTTTTAGAGTAGCCGAGGACCAACAATTAGCTAGTCACACTGCCATTATCCACGAATGGACAGCTTCCCCACAAGATTTTGTGATGGAGCAATTTTAAATTTTTGCTAATTCAAAATAGGGGGCATCGATGTGGTTTTATGTGATAGCAATTTGAAAGCTCGGATTTGTGTTAAAAACACAAGAGCTGTTTAGATCCCAAATTAATAAATTACGGCTTAGTTGATTTTACTCTAACTTAGACTAAGTTTTTGTATACTAGAGAGTATACTGGTGTGTTTCGTCATTTCTATATGACTCATGTGCACATTCTTAAGGGGGAAAAATTGTAGCTCGTGCACATTCGTAGGATGAGAAAACCATAGGGGAGATGCATATACCAAGGGAAAGAAGACACTTCTTTTTTAGAAAACCTGTTTCACTTTGTTTTACTTTATGCTTGTTTTCTCGTTGTTTTATGGTGTTTTGAGTTACTTCTAGTATTTATGCTTTGATGATCTCATTGCATTGTGTTTATGTGTTGGAACACACTTGTGCCCTCGTTGGATCTTATATCCTTAATGTAAATACCTTTTGTGTTTTGCATTGGTTGTGTGTTCTTGTGCCCTTGTTGGATCTTGTATCCTTAATGCAAATACTTTGGTGTTTTGCATTAGTTGTGTGTTAGACATGAATACATCCTTATGTTATAGTGCTTTTTTGGTTGCATGTTCGGATGATCATTTGCTTTGCTATATAATCATTGTAGTCATTTCCATATGACTGTTTTGGTGTATGATCAAGTTGCTCATATGTTTCACATCATGGTTACTTAATTGCATTTTACTTGTTACATTATATTTGTCCTTTTATTACTTGCTTTACCTTAAGGGTCTAATATGTTTTGTGCAAGTGTTTCAAGTTACAGGTATACATGTTCTAAGTGCTTCACAGCTTCTAGATTTAGGTGTGAGTGAGTTTTGTCATTGTTCCCAAACTCACGTTTAAGTCTAAAGTCTGTTATAGGGTGTTTTGTCACGGAATAGCCAAATGGGAAGATTGTAAAGTTGAGATTTACAACTATGTTTTATGTTGGCTTTATCCCATGACAAAAGTGTTGTATTTGCTTTAATTTGTTCCTTGTATTTTATGGGATTTTATTGTATTGGGTTTAGTATTAAGTTGGTAAAAAATTGAGCATAATATGAAGAATCAATGGATTTCATGAGTGTCTCGCTAGAAGCTAACTCGCGAAAGAGCTACGTGAAAAGCACATGCTAGAAGCTGAAGAGTCGTGCCAACCTAGAGGATTTCACGAGTGTCTTGCGGGTAAGGCCTTCCCGCGAGATACCCGCGAAACTCTTTGCTTTGAGTTTTTTTAAATGTGACTTTCTTACCCTTTACCCATACTATATATACCCTCGTTATCCACAAATGTATGAGAGGTCATTTAGAGAGAAAAATCTTAGATAGGTTTTCAATAACACACACACACCTATCTTTTAAAGAGAGAGCTACTGATCCTTAGTGAGAAATCATCCTAGCCTCTTCTCATTCCCTCTCCCATTGTCATACCTTGAGAGGAGATTTGTGCCCTAAACATAACCCACACATTTTCAGAGTGTAGAGAGTGTTTTGAAGCTTGGGAAGCTTTGAGGATTTGCCAAAAGAAGCCGGTGAGGTTTGGCGGATGCAATCGGGTGTATTGCAGGATCCGAAAAGCTAAATAAGACACGGTTTCGAGAAGCCTTGTTGGAGTAGGAGTTTAGAGGGCTCAAGTACATTGGGTAGATTAGGCTTAGAGGGTGCTATTTGTGTATCCTAACTTATTATCTAGTGAATCGATTTACTGCTTGGAGGGCGGCGGAGAGGTTTTTCGTCGAGTTCTTCGGTTTCCTATTTGATAATACATCGACGTGTTATCTTGTGTTTGCATCTCTCTTCCCTTCTGTTTTAGCTTTCATTTTACTGCTGTGATTTGTTGAACATGGGTTAGAGTAGTTGTTTTGTTTGTTCACTCGCATTTATTCTAACTTAGACTAAGTGCGGAATAGAGTAAATGCGAGGGAACAAACAAAATAACCACTCTAAGCCATATTCAACAAATCACAGCAGTAAAATGAAAGCAAAAAGAGAAGGGAAGAGAGATGCAAATACAAGATAATACGTTGATGTGTTATCGAAGAGGAAACCGAAGAACTCGACGAAAAACTTCTCCGCCGCCCTCCAAGCAGTAAATCGATTCACTAGACAATAAGTTGGGATACACGAATAGCAAGAGACCCTCCAAGCCTAATCTACCCAATGTACCTAAGCCCTCCAAACTCCTACTCCAACAAGGCTTCTCGGAATCGTGTCTTGTTTAGCTTTCCGGATTCCGCAATACACCCAATTGCATCTGCCAAGCCTCACCGGTTTCTTTTGGCAAATCTCCAAAACTTCCCAAGCTCCAAAACACTCTCTACACTCTGAAAAGGTATGGGTTGTGTTTGCGTACAAATCTTCTTTCAAGGTATGATAATGGGAGAGGGACGGAGAGGAGGCTAGGATGATTTCTCACTAAGGATTAGTAGCTATCTCTCTAAAAGATGGGTGTGTGTGTGTTGCTGAAAACTTATCTAGGGTTTTTCTCTCTGAATAACCTCTCATACATTTGTGAGTAATGGGGGTATATATAGTATGGGTGAAGAGTAAGAAAGTTACACTTAAAAAACCTCAAGGCAGAGAGTTTTGCGGGTATTTCGCGGGAAGGCCTTACCCGCGAGACACTCGCGAAATCCTCCAGGCTGGCATGACTTTTCAGCTTCCAGCATGTGCTTCTCACGTGGCTCTTTCGCGAGTTAGTTTCTAGTGAGACACTCGTGAAATCTACTGATTCTTCATATTATGCTCGATTCTTTACCAACTTAATACTAAATCCAATACAATAAAATTCCATAAAATACAAGGAACTAATTAAAGCAAATACAACATTTTTTGTCATAAAATAAAGCCAATATAAAACATAGTTGTAAATCTCAACTTTACACGGTTGATGGGCAATGGCAACCCTTTCCCTCATACTTGAAAGTGTACATGATGCAGAGGTGATTGAAGTTGTGTCTATGTGTAGATTGGTGCAATTTGTGGCTGAAAACGAATTTCTCGAAAATAATCTTTGAGGGCGATTCACTGTCAATTATCAGCGCCCTCAATGCAGAAACAATGAACAATGCCCCAGTTGTTATATCATTAATGACACGAAAGTAAAAGGCAAGGTGAACTAGGAAGCCCATATCGATAAAATCAAGTTTCATTTTCTCAAAAAAAAAAAAAAAAAAAAAACAACAACCAACAATTTATATTTTAGATTATTATTGTGACTATTAAAAATTTAATTATATAGATCTTATAGAATAATAATTAATAATTCTTTTAGTTATATATTGTTAATTGCCAAAACTATGCATGGACAATAAAATATAAATAGCCGTTATTATTTATTATTTATTTTTTATTTGTAGATGTTACAATGTTATTTTTTAAAGGTCGTTAATTTCAATGTAACAAGCAGCAGAGGCATAAAATTTTCTTTGGGGGGCCAAATTAAAATGTGACAATTCAATTATTTGCACACCATATGTTATGTTGTTTATACTATATAGTAGTGTAAAAAATTACAAGGATTAGTTTAGTGGTTTTGAAGGCCTCGTGAGATCCATGAGGTCCTGAGTTCAAAATTTTAGGATTTCAATTTGCTTTGAATAGCCATGTTAGCCCAAAAAATAAAAGAAGTAATGCTACAAAATTGTAAACAGTTTATGGACTAACATATGTACAACTGAAAGGTCGGTCAAACCACCACAAACCTAGCTGACCCAACAATGGAAAACCCAAATCAAATCCAAACCCAAAATCATACCCATCAATACTGTGAAAACCCAACAACAACACCACCACGAAAACCTAGCCTTATCCCAAAATCAAGGATTATAAATTTTTGAACCACCACCAAAATAATGACCATCAACCCTACACCACCATTGGCAAATAAATTTGCAAACCCACACCCACCACTACCATAACATTGCCTCCACAACCCTAGTCTCAAATCCTTAGTCGCACTTCTAAAAAGCCCTTAGTTTCATAGGGTGCAAGGCCTATCTTTTGTGTTAGTAAGAGAGAGAGAGAGAGACATGTAATTGGGTGGTAGAGAGAGAGATGTGAGTAAAATAGACCTAGATATGTTTAGAGCCCCGACAATTAGGTTTTCAATTTAAATAGTGATAAAGCTACATTTTTAAGTATGTGTTTGGATGATTCTTTTGATAATGTAGGATCTAGAAAGTATTTTGCATAGGGCAAGGATTTGCTGCAAATTAAAGTTGCAGTAACTCTAGCAAAAATGTACCAGTGTTAATGCCTCAAATAAACACTTGTCAGACTTATATTTTTCCATGTCAAGGTTGAATTTTTACCGAATGGGATCTATTTGAGGCATTGATTTGTGTGCATTTTGCAAGAATTGTTGCAACTTAGTTCGCAGCAAATCCTTGCCCATTATCTAAGCTACAACAATTCCTGCAAATTGCACTTCTCAATAATTTTGCTGCAACTTAGTTTGCAGCAAATCCTTACTGTGTTAGGCATTGAAACTCACTAAAACTCATTGGAACTTGTTAGGCACCAACCAATACAATAAAAATAGTTAAATAGTAGTAGTAGCTAAAAACTCATCAGGCACTAAAACTGAAGAAGAGTAGGATGAATTGAATCTTATCCCTTATTTTTTAGAACAAATCCTTCCGATCATGAATCCATCCCATTTCTTGGTGCAATGGTCACTCTACAAGTATAAGTGCTTGTAGGGTGTTAGGGGGAAGAGTTGGAGTTCAAGTTTTTAAGAGGAAGCTTCATATATATTTACATTTAAATTTAAATTATGCTAGAGTAGAATTTCTGTCTTTTATAAAAAAAATATATTAAAAAAAAATCTTAAAACTTAAAACGGATCCAATCTTAATTCTTAAGTAACGACTCCACCATTACTTCAGCTCTACTTTTCTTTGTCTATATAATATATATATATATATATATATAAGGAAAAAAAAAAAAAAAAAACTCTTGCATCTGGTTCCGTCCTAGAAAGTCCAACACCGTGTGCTGTGGGAGCCATTGGAATTTGCCATTACCCAGCCCCAGGCATGGGATAGGAGAGAGAGACCCATAAAATATTTATTTATTTAATTTGATAGTAAAATTAAATGTTAGTCAAAGTCAGAGTCAGAGTCTCTCTCCCACACACAAACACAGTACTCACACGTGTGAAATCGCTGCAAGGCTTGTTTTACTGTTACCCTCACATCTCACACGTGCGACCACCCACCCCCCCCCCCCCCCCCCAAACCACGTCGTCCATTTATAACTATAAATGATAATAAATATATATAGAATAAGATTCATTCGATAGCTTAGCTTTATCAATATAATCTGTCTCTCTCATCTCAATAATCAAGATTTGGCTCGCATTTCTTTCAGGAAGACTTGTAACACTGTAAACCAAAAAAAAAAAAAAAAACTCTCTCTCTCTCTCTGTGCCTATTGGAACCAAATCTACCATGTCGGTCAGTATTTTCCTTTATCTCTTTTCTCTCTACGTATTGTCTGATTTGTTAGGGCTTTGACAGCTTTGATTTTGCTTTGCTTATTGCTTAAGTTTTAGTGTTTGTTTGTTTGACTCTCTGTGTGTTACCCTCGGATCTGTCTGATTCTACGTTGCTTCTTTCATTACGAGATTTCCTACTGCGATTTGATGATTGACGAAACCAGATTCGTACATATGTTATGTTGTGTCTCTCTGTGTCTGTGTGTGTGTTTGAGAGAGAGAGTGAGTTGACATGTACTGGGTGTTAGAATGTAAGGACTTTTCTTTGTTTTGGGTTTCTCAAAATTAAAGAACAGAAAATAGATTGCTTTAGCTATTGGATCTTTTTTTTTTTTTCAAATTTGAGCCTAGGATTTTTGTGCAAGTGTCAATTTAGTTCTTGCATTTCCAATGTGAATTAACACCCTAATATCATTATGTTTATAACAAATACAAATTTTTGTTAAAAATTTCCATTTAATCTTTTTCCACCTTTTTTTTTTATAAAAAAAAAAATCCATTAAATCTTTACAGCATGGTGGACTACAAGACGGATTAAGCTTGATCTAAACCGCTAAAAGGACCATACTTACATATATATTGTTTGGGCAAGACTTAGGTACGGTACTGTTCCTTAAGTTCCCCTCTTAAAATGGATTTTTTCTCATGGAATAGAAGTGTTTTTTTTAGTTAAGTAGCCACATGGCTCAATTTTAAGTGGAGAACCTAAGTAACATCACCTAAGGTATTTTGTATATATTGTTTTCTTGATAAGCAAGTGCAGATTTTTTGAACAAGACTACTTCATGTACATGAAAGTGTAGTAAACACAAAGAAGTCTAAAGAATTAGTAAAGATTATGTAGAAAAGGATAATGATTCTAAAAACTTAGGAATGGAGTAACTATTATTAAAACCCCATGCTCAAGACTAATCCAACAACAATCTAGCAAACAGCTCTATCATTTGTTACCCTGAGGATTCCACACCCTCAAATCTATGAAGACTACGTTCCCACCACGAAGTCCACATCAACCATAACAGGGTTAGGTTCTAAGTATCCAAAGACTACTTGCCTACCCAATTTCTCCAACCAAAGAAGAGGTCAGTGGCCTTTTCTGGTAGCATCCGATGAAACTCAAAGGAACGAAACAAAAAACTCCACAATGCAAATGCAACACTATAGTGTAACAAAAGAAAGCCCCCAACATAATGTCCACGATTGATTCATGGACTAAATTGATGCACAAACATAATGTCCAAGGGGTTAATCCTTGAAGTTGGAATAGTGTTGTAAAAAGCATGTTTAAAGCTCAAAGCTCAAAGCCAAAGGTTTAAGTGCTTCACTGCCTCAAGAACACATTTCTGGCGTTTTTTGAAGAAGCACAAAAGCATGCCCATGTGCACTTTTTTAAACAAAAAATTCTAAATAAAAATATTAATCATTAGAATTAGTTGCTTGTAATTTTATTATATAAACATTATCATTTAGGTCGCGCGCGCGCGCGCGCACACACACTAATCTACATATCAAAAGACATGAACAAGGATAGTTTACTATTCTTGTAATTTTTTTTAAAATGTCATGTTTAAACTTTCTATGCCACAATTATCAATTTATTATCCTATTATCCATTGATAATTATTTCAAATATTCTATATTAAAATTTTGAGAAATTGAAATAACCTATGTAAAATTTGTAAGTGCAGTTGCAATATCTATTTTAACTAATAGGAAAAATATATTACTATTTTGGTTTATCATTATTATTTTTTAGTTATACACTGAATATTTTCATCAGAGTTATTTTATATTAAATTTGAAAAATGTGTGCCTTACTTCAATCAGGCACATGCTTGTCCTTTGCACCTAGGCTCCAAGAGAGATGTGCACTTGACTCTTTTACCAACATTGAATTGGGAATGTAGAAACTAAATTGACACTCAAAAGTCCAAGGATGAGATTTTAAGACACCCTCCTGCCCCTTTTTTAATTCTTCCAATTCAAGTTCTCCTGAAAAGATAGATTCATTTGTGAACAGGATTAGATGGTTTTGCATTTGTGTCATGTCTTCAGCCTTCATTTTTTTTTTTTTTAGGTTCTGAATCTAGGGTTTATTCTATATGATGTATGCTTGTGTTTTGGTTGCATTATTGACTTTGTGGTTCCTGTTACAGCTTGAGAATTTTCAGGAGCTGTGCTGGCTATCTTTTTGCCTGGCTTTGGAAATCAAAGCAAATGAACTGGAAAAGTCATTTTGTTTGTTTGTCTTTCTTAGCCTATTTTGTACAGGAGATTAAAATCATTAAATAATTATTGTGCAATAGGACAATGGTGGAGATGTCCTTGGTTGGAGCATTGGGATATAGTACCAATGAGTATACCATTTCTTTAAAGGGGGGAAAGGAGTATGATTGTGCAATATGGGGGGAGAACCAGGGGAGGGGAGGGTGGGAGGAAGGAACCATACGATTAGCTCAACTCATCTGATTGTAGTAAGCAGGGCACAAAATTACTTTCTCATATATATTGTTCTTCTTTTCAGATTTTATTATTGCATTTAACTCCAGGGGTAGCAGAATTGGCTAGGGACCACACCTGATGAAGTGAAAGTTACTAGTTTAAATCTCCCCTTCCCCTCTCTTTTGGGGCCAAAATTAATAATTATAAAAAAAAAAATATTGCATAAAATTTACCATAATAAGCCAAAGTTGTCATTACATTGTGGTTAAGGCATACATTGGATGGCAACTACTCTTAGGCGTGATTCTGAATGCTAATTTGTAGAAGGAAAATAAAGAATATTATTCTGTTTTTGGCAAGAAAATCTTTTAATAAATTCTTCTGAGTATGTATTGTATAAATTATAACTTCTCTGTGATGTGGATAGTTCATAAACACCGATAAGTATACCATTTCTTAGTCAAAGAAAGAATTTCACTCAATCTCAAGATAGTGTGATTACTCCCTCCTGCCCCCACTTTATGGTTACAACAATGGGGGAGGGGGATTCAAATCCCAGTTCTCCTAATAAAGAAGAGCAGGTTGACACTAAGTGATAATAATCAGCTGCGCAGTGCACATCTGCAGGAGGTTCTAGCCTTCTAGGTAGCTTTTTGAAAATTGTCACATTGATAAAGTTGGGTTTGGCATAGATCATAATCTGAGACTCACCAATTATGAGGGAGTTATCACAGAAAAAATTTCCACTCTACTAATATTCTTATTTTATTTGAAGAGCCCACTCAACTACTTTTCTTAGAACTGAAGAATTGAGTTTTAGTGCTTGAAAGCACTTCATTCTCTTTATTTTTGGCCATGCAGTGGTTTTAATGGATATTCATTCTACATTTTCTGACTTGGAATTAGAAAATCAGAGCTCCTGATATCTGACCCAGTTGGACCCCTTGGTTTGCTGAATTTTGAGTAGCTCTATTATTCTTTCCAGTATTATATTTTCTCAATGGTGTTTAGCTTATACAATTGCCCTGAATGCAGATAAAAACTGTTAAAGTTAGCAATGTTTCCTTAGGAGCATCTGAGCGAGACATCAAGGAGTTCTTTTCTTTTTCTGGTGATATCGAATATGTTGAAATGCGAAGGTTAGTTTATGAGTCAGTTCAGTTGTTTCCTCTCCCCCCCCCCCTCTCTCTCTCTCTCTTATTTGGTTTTATTTTTATATGAACAACCAATCCTACCAAATGCTAATGCTTATGCAGTGATAATGAGCGGTCTCAAATCGCATATGTCACCTTCAAGGATTCACAAGGAGCTGAAACTGCAGTTCTTCTTTCGGTAATTTTACCCCCCCCCCCCCTCCCCCTTTTTGTGATTTTAGTTATATCACTTGTAAAAATACTTCTCTTATTATTATCATGATTCAGGCTTTGTGGTAATGGTTTTTTAATGGTCTGAATTATCAAAGATGTATTATTATGGTTTTTTTAATGATCTGACTTGGAGGATTGCCTAAACAAAATGTGATATATGGAGAACAATAAATTAGGGATTTCAGTTGTTTGAGGGCGAGGGAGTAAAGAGCTGTTATTTGTGTTAATCTACAGTGAGCTTAATGCATCATGTGAAGTGTGATTAAGCTTATACATGAAAGAGAACTGTTTCTTATGTTTTTTTTTTTTCAAGAAAACTAAAGAGAAAACAATATTTTGAAAAACTTTTTTCATTTTTATTTTCCAAGAAGTCAAAGACGGTTTTGTAGATGCAAATATATATCTAAGATACTAAACATGCATATGCACAGGATCCAATTGCAACAGGGATTAATGTAATCTTTTATTAATCAATATCAGCTTTGTGCAAATTTGTGATCTTAGGGTTGTGAGCATAGTGGAAAGGGAAGAAATCAACTAAGAAGCACTAGCAGTAGATAAGTGTGTGTTCTGTGTGTTAGTAGTGACATCCATTCTTGAAGAGAGTAAGAGCAATTCCATCATAGAGATGTGAATGTACAAACTGGTTCTTTATATATTTTGGGGCAATTACACTTTACCCCCCTAAACTATATTCCTTTTTACACTTATCCCCCTAAACTAAACTATGAGAATGCACACTATACCCCCCCTAAACTATTACCCTCCTAACACTTGCCCCTCTAAACTATGAGAATGCACACTTTTCCCTCCCTAAACTATTACCCTTCTAACACTTGCCCCTCTAAACTATAAGAGTGCACACTTGACCCTCCCTAAACTATTACTTGTGTAACACTTTGCACTCCATCCCATGGGTAATAGTTTAGGGAAGTAAGTGTACATTCTCATAGTTTAGGGGGTAAGTGTAAAAGGGATCATTGTTTAGGGGGGGTAAAGTCTGCATTCTCATAGTTGAGGGAGGTAAGTGTAGAAGGGGGTATAAGTTTAGGGGGGTAAAGTGTGCATTCTCATAGTTGTAATATTTGCACTAAACTCTTTGAGACCTTAGAGTTGCTAGTTTCGACTGGGTTTTTATAATCCTGAATAAAATGCTTATTTACTAAAGCTGAAGGTCTGCTTCTGGGAAAAAAACAACAGGAAAGAAAAGAAAAAGATTATTGCATGGCTAAACTAATCCTTTTACACAAGTTATGAATCATATAACAACAACAGCAACAACAAAACCTTAGTCCCAAAACTTTGTGATCAGCAATAGATCCTCAATGGACTAGTTATGATCAGTCACATGTATTCTTCTTTGTCATTCTATCTTAACCAAAATATACTTTATGTTACTTCCTTAAATAGTATGTCTTTTTCTTTTTTTTGATAAGTATGTCTTTTTCTACTACTACTAGCATTGTTTGGGGTCTTCATCTCCTGTTTTTGTTCCCTAAACTTGAATCAAATCTCTCTTCCTCACCGATGTATTAAGTGCTTGTTGCACATGGTAAAACCATCTCAAGCGACTCTCCTTGATCCTTTCATCAATAGGGGTCACCCTTATCTTTAAACAAATCAATTAATTTTGAATACCATTTTTCCTTGTATTTCCACCTGTTCATGTTCACATTCTCATTTATACTAAACTCATTTTATTTATGGACATCTTACTTCTTGATAGCCCAACATTTAATGCAATATAGCATAGCTGTTCTTTTTCTTTTTTCTTTTTTGGATAAGAGTACATCATAGCTGGTCTTATAGTCATATTGTAAAAAATTTCTTTTTAACTTAATAGTTCTAAGCTATAAGGTATCCCTCCAGATATTTAACTTGGCATCTAGTCCTTGTCTCCATGTTTTGTTTCATTCACTAAAACTATATTATAAGCAAAAAGCATATACAAAGGGATTTCATCTTGAATCGGTGTAATAAGTTCATTCATAGCCAATTAAAAGAGATTTACTTATAGTATACATATTTTTCATTTACATTTATCACGTTAGGAAACTCATTTGTGATGCCTCCATTTCCAAAAAATTCCTAAATTTCTCTTGATTTCAAAAGTGGAGGAGTGATTTGAAGGTTTAAAGTTAAATTTTTTTTTTAAAAAAAAAAAAATTTTGCCCAATCATTTGCTTTTGAAATCCTAAATTGGCGGGACTTGGAGGTGATGAGCTGCTAGATTCTTGTGGAGCGTAATGCTGCAATTTCCCTTCTATTTTTTTTTTGGTTGTCTTACTGATGGCTTCTATAAGAACTAGATTGTGCCATGATGTTATACAAGTTTCAGGTGCAATATATAGGCAGAAGATTCTGAAGAGGGTATATTAGTTTTGGTTGTTAACTTTGTGATCCATCGCCAAGTCTCTTTGTTCAAGCTTTGAGTATCGTAAAAAGAATGAGCTTTTATGATTATATAATAGATAGAGAGATCTCTGATCACGCTTTGAATAATATATAGTGGGAAAAAGAGCTCAACCATCTCTTTGTAATTCATTGACCGTGGTTCTGGTTTTACCCAGCTGTACTACTGTTTTTTGGCTACATTAAATTGGTCAACTAATGATAATGTTGGATACATTTCATATTATACAAGGTTCCCTACTCCTCTATTCACGTGAAAAAGTTTCACTTAAAACTGAATGTAATCTCAGGGAGCAACAATAGTTGATTTGTCTGTCAACATAACTCTGGATCCAGATTACAAGCTGCCACCTGCTGCTTTAGTACCCCCTGTAAGTTTCTTGCACAAAACTACTATTTTACTAGTTTACTGCATAAACCAGAATGGAACTGACCTGATTGGTGCCCAAATCTCTGTAGGCGACAGAAAATAAAACTCCGGGTGGTGCTGAATCTGCTTTTAGAAAGGCAGAGGATGTGGTTAGTGGCATGCTTGCTAAGGGCTTTATCTTAGGCAAAGATGCAGTGAACAAAGCAAAGACCTTTGACGATAAGCACCAGTTATCTTCAACAGCCTCAGCAAAAGTCGCTTCTATTGACCAAAAGATTGGGTTCAGTGAGAAAATAACCGTTGGAGCTACTGTGGTTGGTGGTAAGGTCAGAGAAGTGGATCAGAAATTTCAGGTTTCAGAGAAAACAAAATCAGCATTTGCAGTTGCAGAGCAAAAAGTCAGTACTGCTGGATCTGCCATAATGAAGAACCGGTATGTATTAACTGGGGCATCATGGGTGACTGGTGCTTTTAGCAAGGTTGCAAAGGCAGCTGAGGAAGTTGGGCAGAAAACAAAAGAGAAAGTGGTAGTGGCTGAAGAGGAGCAGAAGAGAAAAGTGGTGGATGACTATGCGTATGTTCATCTTTCTGAGTCCCCCAAAGCATCAGCACCAACTGAGCAGCAACCTTCCAAGCCAGCACCTGCTCAAGGTTTGATCCTTTGATTTGTTACTTTGTAAATACCAATGGAAATGCGACTTCCATTACTGCCTCTAGCATGGAAGTGGTGAACGTAGGACTCTCCAATTAGTTGGTCATGATTGCATTTATTATCTTGACTTTTCTTTATAAGAATGTCAAACCGAATGTTTGAGGTGTTATTTTGACCATTTTTTTCTCTTTTTTGTTTCTCTATGATTATGTGTCAATGTGGTTTTCGATTACATTTAATATAAGCAACAAGTTTTAATGCAGTTGTACTTTCTCTTGTTGCGTGTGTTCATCATGCATGCAAGATGTCGAGCATTATTTTTCAAAAGCATAATTTTTTTTTATCAATATAAATATAATATTCTTTTATATTCACTAAAAATTTAAGTTTTTGGATTAGGTAGTAAATAACTTTCAATTAATGTGGAGTTTGGCACGGATGGTGTAGAAAACATTTAACTCTATCTAATGATATATGTTATAAATAGTCTTGTAGTTCAATGGAATTGCATGCCTTTTGGAGTTTAAATTCTCATTTCTTGTTATTGTAGCTGCTGACTAAAAAGACTAGAAAATGGGAAATTATATTTTACCATTTTAAACTATACTCCCAATTACACTTTGCATTCTAAACTTTTCAAATACATGTTTTGCACTATAACCCTTGTTACACTTTGCACCCAACATCAAGTTTGTTGTTAACTTGGATGGAAAACCATGGTATCGCATAAAAAAGACTCAATTACCCCATCTTCTCAATCCCTTAAAACCAAAGGGGAAAATACACTTTTTTTCATCTTAAACTATACTTCCAATTACACTTTACATTCTAAACTTTAAATTTTCGTCAAACTTAATAGCAAACCTTAAGAGCAAGCTTGATCTTGGGATGCAAAGTATAACAAGGGTCATAGTTTAGAGTGCATGTTAAAGGTGCAAAGTGTAATTTGGAGTATAGTTTAAGAATGTAAAGTGTAATTTTCTCTAAAAAAAACTAATGATGCACTTTACAAATAGTTATATCGGACTTGAAGCCCAACTAATATGTGCGTGTATGTATGTATGTATTTCTTGAAGACGAGTTTGTATCACCGAGAATTTAGGTACCTGAAATAGCATTGGAGGCATTGAATAAGAAAATCTATATATAGTGTAATGGTAGTGAATTGAAGGGTATTTGTGTTTTCTTACTTTGAAACGAGTTCTTGCATTATTATTATTTGAGAATAAAGTTTGATAACATGACGTTGAAGGCATTTAAGGAACTGCTTCAAGTTTTATCGATGTTTGAGGTTGGAGTACCCTAAACTAAAGGACATCAGAAACAAATATCAGGATATTTTCTTTCTTCTATTTAAAAAAAAAAAAATCTAAACTACATATTGATGCATATTTTCTTTAAACTTTATTTTAAGGGAAAAAAAAGTTAATTTTTTTACCGAACTTATTTTGCTTTTAAGTCTAATAAACCAATGAAAACAATAAGTTCATTCAAACGAGTGTTAAGACAAGGTTGGCAAATTTTGTCACTTCGATGGTTAGAATAGTTCTCAAAATTGTTCGGCAAGAAAACACAGTTTTGCTTACTCTCTTTTCTGTTTACCTTGTTTTTGAAAATATAGTTGAATGCATATTATTATTTGGTCCATTCTCACAGCATCGAGTAATAGTTGTTTTTTCCCAAATTTCTCCCTCAACTCTTGCTGCTTTGTGAGAATATTACAGTTAGTTTTTATATATTTTTCCTACTTCATTGAAAGTTAAAACTCAGTTAAAGGGGGAAATGGAATTAGATGATTTCTATGCTAATGCATAAACTGGGGAAAAAGAGAATCAGGTTTAAGTAACCAAGATTAAGTGATTAATCCACTAACTAGCCCCTTCCCTAAGCATTACAAAAATAGCAAACAAAGTTGTATAGGGATAAGTTCTTATCAAAGTGAAAAGGTCGCATTACTTTTTATCTCATCCTCATTTCAAATAATCTAACTTTTAACTTTTTAGAAATGGACAGGCTCCCCTCCAGTTCAAAATGTTCTCGTTACCTCCTGTTTTTGTTTAGATAGAAGACACTTGGCAGATAAAAGATCTAAAGGTTACAATCAAGCCACGTCATTTCTTTTCCCTCTAGTCTCTAGCCCCCCTTTCAACAGCCATCAACCTCCCTTAGCAAATCCACCACCTCCCTTATTAAATCCACCGCCCAAGCCGTGACTCCACTGAAGTCTGAAAAACAAGATTCAACTCTGAAGAAAAATTTGCTTCCGTCATGACAAACTAAGCTCCAAGATTTTGGAATTTTTAGTTTCAGCGTGTAAAACTAGGATCCAAGATTTTGTATCTAAGGTCCAATGGCACTCGATGATACCACATATTAACGTCATTAATATTTTGATATCACCAAGAATCTTTCTTTTACTTTTGATTATGATGTCTTGGTTGTACTTTTCTTCTTCTAAATCATTGTTTGATTTTATGAATTTCTCCTAAAGCTTCTTTCTTACGCATTGAGACAAGATTTGATAGATCTTTGGGCCCATTTAGTATGTATGTTTAAATAACAGTTTTCAGTTTTTTTGAAAATACATGTGAGTAAAAAAGTGTATGAAAATATGTGTAATGTTGTTTAAAAACTGAAAATATGTATTTAAGCAAATGTACCAAATATTTTCTTAAGCTTCTTTGCAATCTTGAATTTGAAAGGTACGGGGAGGGAGGGAAAGTTCAAGGTTTCATACATTAGTACCACTACGAGGGTTCATACAAACTTATGTTTGTCCATATAAATCTTTTAATCAAGATATTTTCTTCTTGTTAAAAATAAGATCTAGAGTGAACTAATCAATTAATCAGCTAAACTCTAAAATTAGAGAAAGTCTAAAATTAGAGTCTCTTGCAACCGGAGTCCTCGATGCTAGTTGGCACAAATATTCAAGGTCTTAACAATGGTGCAAATGAATCAAAGTTCAATTGTCGAAGTGGGTTGTTGTGACTTGTGACTTGTGAGCAATGAAAGAAATACAAAGTTGGTATGATTGCAAGCCCATAATTTTTTTGTTACCCTTGTCTTATCCACCCAAATGTCAATACTTCATTTAAAAAATAAAAAATAAAACGCTTGAATTTTCTGCTATACAAAGCAAATATGGTGGACTTGATACATGCACCATTCATCTAACATGATAGTTTCACTTGATTGTAAAATTCATATGTTGTGAAAGGGATAATGCATATTTGAATGTATAAGGCAATTATTAAATATTAAACCTCAAAGGAAGTATCATATCATAAAAGACAATTTCCAAAGGAAGTGAATTTTTTTTTTTAACAAAAAAAAAAAAATCAAAGAAAGAAAAAGAGAACCCAAAACTTTACAAGACATAGTGTTTTGGCATACTAATACTATATTTTGAGGGTACTTTCTATTTGATCTAAGTATTTTCTTAGCAATTAAGTTAGTCCTTAATTATTTCTTTCAACTTTATGTCAATTGAGTCTTTACTGTCATATCATTTACAGAATAAGCCTACGTAGCAAACGATGTGCATTTTTAGTAAACATGTGACTAATACAATAATAATAATAATAATTTTATTTAACATTATGAAATTCCACGCCAGCTAAAAAAAAAGAAAAAACAAATTCTTCATTTTTTTTTTTTATATAAAAAGTTTAGCTTGCAATTTTCCTTTCACTTTTTTTGTCAACTAAACACACAATATATTCAAAACAAATCGATTCTAATTTTCAATCTCTAATTTATTTTATTTTATTTTCTTCCACTTTCTTGGTAACCAAGCACAACACACCTTCCTTGGAAAAACCACAAACAACCCAAAAAAGCAACATCCAGATATGTGTATTGAAAATTAACACCCCCCCCCCTCTTCCCCACACACACATAAAGATTCATAACAACATGTTAAACACACATTCACAAACATTCTAACGTGATTGTTTGCAATGGTGCAATTGAATCAAAGTTCAGTTGTCGAAGTGGGGTGTTGTGACTTGTGAGGAATGAAAGAAATACAAAGTTGGTATGATTGCAAGCCCATAATTTTTTTGTTACCCTTGTCTTATCCACCCAAATGTCAACACTCCATAAAAAAAATCCTTGAATTTTCTATACAAAACAAATATGATGGATCTAATATATATGTATCGTCCATCTAACATTCTAATATGATAGTTTCACTCGTTTGTAAAATTCACATGTTGTGAAAGGGATAATGCATATTTGAATGCATAAGGTAATTATTAAATATTAAACCTTAAAGGAAGCATCATATCACAAGCACAAATCATAGACGACAATTCCTAAATGAAGTGAATTTTTTTTAACCAAAAAAAAAAGAAAAAAGAAAAGAAAAAGAGAACCCAAAACTTTACAAGACATAGTGTTTTGGCATAATAATACTATATTTTGAGGGTACTTTTTATTTGGTCTAAGTGTTTTTTTTGAAATTAAGTTGGTCTTTATTTTTTTCAACTTTATGTCAATTTAGTCTTTGCTGTCATCTCAATTACAGAAAAAATAAAAATTTATTTAATATTATGAAATTCCATGTCAGCAAAAAAAAAATTCTTCATTTTTTTATTATATAAAAAGCTTAGTTTGCAATTTTTCTTTCACTTTTTTTGTCAACTAAACACACAATACATTCAAAGCAAATCAATTCTAATTTTCAATCTCTAATTTATTTTATTTTATTTTCTTCCACTTTCTTGATAACCACACACAACACACCTTCCTTGTAAAAACCACAAACAACACAAAGCATACATAAAGATTCATATCAACATGTTAAACACACATTCACAAACATTCTGTAGAACCATATGCATAAAATCTACCACTAACATCATTTTTTTACCTATTACTAACAACTTGTTATCTAAGCTTTATTTTGAAAATATTGTGTTCCTACCTTTGTTCTAATTTTATTAGCTACGTATGTGCCAATAGTGCACAACGTTTGTCACATAGGCATTTTTTATAGGCGAGATAACAACACTGATTAATAGAAAGTTGACCAAAGAGAAGGACCAATTTGACCTCCAAGAAAACATGAGGACCAAATTAAAAGTATCTTAGAAATATAGAGACAAAAACGCTATTTCTACTTTCCAAAAACTAATTATTTAACTCTACGATGGGTCATGCATATTCAACCTTTTTTGAGGACCCTAATTTCACATTATACATATTGTTGAGGCCATTATTCCAAACAAAGAGAGAGTGAAGGAAAAGAAAGAAGGAAGGAAAAGGAAAACTTCCTCAATGAAAGGAATGCACCAAATATTAGAATCAAATCATAGAAAATGCACAAATTTAATTTTTATGAGGCAAGTGTTTTTGTCTTCGTGAGGCATGTGTGTGCTTCTTTCCATCGAAATCCTATTTCTACACAATCAAACAAACCCTAATTCCAAATCATAAAGGAAAATAGAGATATTAAAAATCACAAAAATACAGAAGAAAATGAAAAGAAAAATGGAGAAATTACCTTGCTTGAAGGATTCCAGAGCTTGTTGTTAATTAGGGGGTGTTTGGATTTCATGTTTCCATAACTCATAACTTTGTTTTCAATGGAATTTCCATAATTAAAACTACATATGGGTCCCACGGTCAGACTTTTTTCTCTCTCCAACACACTTTCTCTTCTTCTTTTTTTTTGGTCTTTCGCGGGTCTAAGACACACCTTTCTCTTTTCTCTTATTCTTCTTCGTCTTCTTCTTCTTCTTCCTTTTCAAGTTGGTTTTTGGGTTTGGTTGCATTTTTTTTTCCCATTCCTTTTCACTGGCTTTTGGGGCTTAGGTTCTCTTTTCTTTTTTTTCTTTTTTTCTCTCTCTTATTTTCTTTCCTTTTCACTGGGTTTCCATTCCTTTTTTTTCTTCTCGAGTTCGTTGAGGTTGTCGCCGCTGTTGATGTTGATGTTGTTGTTGTGGTTGTGGTGAGTTGTAAAGGTGGCTGCGGCGGTGGTTGTTGTGATGGTTTGTCACTGTGAGTTGTAGCGGCAGCTACGATGGTGGTTTTTTTTTTTGGGTTTTTGGAAAAGAAAAATACTGGATAGTCTAATAAATTACTGGATGGCCATTTGGTTATATTGTAGATTTGGGAAAAGCATGAAAACAGGGATCATGGTGGGCTTGATTAAAATATGTGTTAACATGGATGAAGAGAAAAACAGGGGAAAACGAAGAGAAAAGCTGAGAAAAACGAAGGAGAGAGGCAGAAAAAAAAAAAATAAGAGAGAGGGAGAGAGAGAAGTCAACTGACATTGGGTCAGTGTGTGGGTTCTAGTTTTTTTGGTTGAAAACATAACTGAGTGATGGTGCCAAACGTGTGTGGTTACTATGGTATAGGAAATTGTAATATTTTAAGTGATAAGTGATACGTGACGAAAATTGAGTGAGGAGTGATGAGTGATGACAAAAAAAAAAATCCAAAGAGGCCTTTAGTCCTCTGAGTTGAAACCTTAGGCTAATTTCCAACTAACCAAAGACTAAAGGATTAGTAGCAAACTACTAAGGCTGCGTTTGTTTCGGCAGTAAATAGTTTCCGAAAAAAGTTTTACACCACTGGGCGTGTTTGGGTTGTCTTGGAAAATTCAGTCAAACGGAAAATGATTTCCGTTGACTGTAAATCATGCCCCCAAACCCTGTAAAACCATTTCCGTTCTTATTTTCACTTCAAACCATTTCTGGGCTCACAGACTTGCAGAGAGAGAGAGAGAGAGAGAAAGAAAAGATCGCGCCAAGCACCGGCGAGTCGCACCCCAGCACTGGCTCCAACCCCAGATCGCACCGGTCTCGTCACACCCCAGCACCGGCGAGATCACGCCTTCTCCATCGCCGATCTGATTCGCGCCTTCGTCTTCGCCTTCGCCGATCGCGCCTTCGCCTTCGCTATCGCTGATCACGATCTCGCCTTCGCCATCGCCGATCACGATCTCGCCTTCGCCATCGCCGATCGTGCCTTCGCCTTCGCTGATCGCGCCTTCGCCTTCGCCATCGCTGATCTCGCCTTCACCTCGACGTCGAACCCAGTCGCCTCTCTCTCTCTCTCTCTCTCTTCGTTCTTCTCTGACTGGATTTGATGAATTTTTTTTTTTTTTTGGTTTTGTTTCTTTTGTGTTTATGTATTGAGAAATTGTGTTTATGCACTGAGAAATGATATTATTTATTTGTTTGGATGTTGAGAATATGTGAGAAAATGTGAACAATAAATAGAAAATGTGTTTTCTATAGTATTTTTAAGAACACAATCAAACACCTGAAAATATTTTTAAAAATATTTTTTAAAATGCCACCAAACACCTAAAAATATTTTCCTTTCCCGAAAATATTTTGCCCTGAAAATATTTTACACTTGGAAAACATTTTACATCCATCCAAACACAGCCTAAAGAGACTAACAAACCTTTTGAAAAAACAGCTGGAAAAAAAAAATTATTTTCTTTGGTTGGATCCTGATTCTACTTTTTTCCTTAAATTATCAATTATTTTAGCTTATGCGCTAAATTTTTAATAACCTTTTTTTTAACTCCTCACGATACTATCACACTTATATGGCATTTTAAGCTTAGGAAATTAGAATATATTGAGACCCTTGAATTAAATATTTTAAAAACATTAAAATAAATAAAAAAGAATGCTTTTATATATATAAGATTGAGATAGTTTTAATCTATGACGTTCGCTCCTAATAACAGTTCTTCATCATCAGACCAAGACAAGAATTGGTTTTTGGTGTAAGCGGAGATTGAGCCTCAGATCTCTTATTCAACCATTAAAGATTCTACCAGTTGAGCTAACTGGAACCAATGGGTATATTAAAATTAAGGTAGAGTTCAGATAATATTGAGACTTTTTAAAATAAATTTAAGAAATAAATTAAAATAATCGAAAATTTATAGACGAAATTGAAACCGAACACGGAAAAAGTCATACAAGAAGATAGATATCCCTCCTTTAGATTATAGAGTGTAGACCATCTTACAAATTTTATAGTATTTGTATTTTGTTAAACTGAATAAACACGATCAAAGCAAATGATGAGAAAAAGTTAAGCCGTGGAGCCCATATGCTAATGATACCTTCTTTCGGTAACTTATCCGTTTGGAAGAAAATGAATTAGCGGATAATGGAGTCGGTTGGTTAGTTAGATTAGGTTGGAGTGTATATGATTGCATGTACCAGCATATGAATTTAAAGTATTAGCATATGATGGGGGCAGAGAGACAGTGAGATTGACAAGTTCAGAACCCAGAAGGTCCACAATTTTCAATCATATAATTGGAGTCCATAAATAAAAGGCCAAATTTTAAATTAAATAGTTTAGATTTGGGTCAATTATCATTTTTGTTTTTAAAATTTAACTCTTGTCTTTTTAATTCTTAAATTTTAAAATTTATAATAATTAGTCATTTTGTCCATTACCATCCTTAAAATTACCGTGAAGTGTAGTAAATTGACGTCATATCACATATAAAATTGTCATAAATCTAGTAGAACGATGTCATATCACATATAAAATTGTCGTGAAGTTTAGTAAAACGATGCCATATCACATATGTGAATAATTATGTTTTATAAATAGTAATGAACCGAAGAATCGACTTGACAAAAATGTTAATGTCTAAGAATTAACATGACAAAATCTAAACTTTAGGAATATTAATGAAAATTTATCCAAAATTAAAAGATGTAATTGAATTTTAGATTAAACCAAAAAAAAAAAAAAAAACAACAACAACAACATTTTGATTTTACAACTGTGAGATAAGAAAACTCCAAAAAGGGGAAGGACTTAAGAAGCAATATATGGAGTACATATTTTTTTTAAAGAGACAATTTTTATTGTGTGCACAACTGAAGTAATAAGAAAAATATTTAACAACAATAACATTCATGTCTTAGTCCCAAAATTTGAAGTAGTTTATGGATTCTCGATAAACTAATTAGGGCCAATCAATTTTTTTCCTGTTATTTTATTTTATCCGAATTCATGCTCTATATTTACTTTTTAATTGACATATTATTTTAGGTCTATTATCCACATTTTTTTTCCATTCAACTTAAATCAACTCACTTCCACTTACTAATTCATTAATTCCTCTTCTCTATACATGACTTATCTTTTGGTAATTTATTCTAATGTCCATGAATTTCGTCTTTGAAGTCATGGGTAACAAAAGTTCTATGCCATTTGAAAGGGGGATAAATAAAACAAAATAAAAGGAAAATGTGGCTGAATATTTAGGCTTAAACACACAAACACACACACACACACACACATATGGAGAGGAATACATCAATTTCATTTAACCAAAGAGGCCAAAATGGCTTGAACTAGATGAAAAATTTATGGTGGCACATCTTTCATTCAAACAAGTAAATAACATTTTACCAATATAACCTTCAAATCCTAGGTATACAAACTTACTAGTTGTTGTGATTTATTTTATTTGACATATTGTGATTGATTATTTGTGATATTGAGATATGTTTTAGTTTTGAATCATTATTTGTGATGCGGTTGCTCGTTGGTTCTAAATTTTATATTAAAAAAATTACTTGTTTGGTTTTTCATAGTTCAAATCAATTTGGTTAATACTAATTTTTTTTTTTTTTTTTGCTTTGATAAAATCTAATAAATGAGTCGACACGACTGACCTGTTTAATAAATAGATTGTGTTAGGGTTAAAGAATCTTTACTTGTTTAATAAACGTGTAAGGTTAGTGTTGACCTACATAATTGAATACTCGCAAGTCGACATGACACAAATTCGACACAATACGAATTGCCTCCTCTACCAACAGGTAGTTCATTAAATACCCAAAAGGCTACTTGGGTAATGCGCAACAGGCTAATCTAAGGCTGGATTGGAGAGAAAGAAATGATAAAAAATTAAGGATAAAGTTTAACTACAAAATTAGTTGTAGTCTTAGACTACAAACTTACTTAATATCTTTTTATTAGAGTGAAATTTTGATAAATCCACTATTGGATTACATCTTCTTCTTATATCCTTCATGCTTGCAAAATTTCAAGAAAATTAAAGATCAATAGCTATGTCATCAATAAAATTTTAAATTGCAAGTTTTTATAATTTAAAATATGCACAAAATATAAGCTTATAGATCATATAATAAATAATATCCGATTAACACAAAATTCAACATGTGTATTAAGAGCATAAAGAACATACAATTCAACGGTTATATTTTTAAAATATGGTGTAATATTTATTTCATTGAGAGAGTTTGTAGTCTTAAGTTACAACCAATTTTATAACTAAACTTCCTAAAAATAATAAAGCCTAAGAGTGATAGGAACAAGCCTAAGCCCAAGTCCAACACCTAACCTATAATTTTTTTAAGTTGTTGCTTAAGTTGTGCAATAATACTTTCTCAAAAAATAAAGGTTGTGCAATAATAAATAGGAATTATAAGATAATGATAGAGTTAGACTCTTTAAGCCAAGCTATTAAATAACCAAACTTACCACCCACATGCATTTATTTACCAAGGTTTTTCCATAAATCGGTTGGCACTCTATACAAGTCATGTGTCACACACATTTATTTATCGAGTTCAACTTCTTTTTTTTTTAATGGCCGGAGACTTTGTTGTTAATTATATCCAATAAACGTGGTTGTTCCATTTGGGTATTTGGCTGGATAAGAATTAGTCATACTTCACATCACAAAGAATATTCGATTAATAGGAATAACAGAGCCAGTCTTAGGGACAGTGTGGTCGTTCCTTCTAAACCACACGCGAACTCCAATAGATTTTTTTTTTTTTTTTTTTTTAAATTTTCGAAAACATGAACCAATTCGTAAGCACATTCGTATAACTGTTCCAGGACGTCATACAAATTAGGGGTTGTTAAATTAGAGGTTATTTGGTAGTATTATTTTAGTAATATTATTTATATTTTTAAAAAATATGCGTGAATGAAAAAATATATAATTTAAACATTGAAAATTATTGTTCTAAACATCTTACCAAACAACACCAGATATTTGAAGAAGATTTGAAGTTCATGTGAATGCATAGGTCATACTCATACTCATACTCCTTTTTTTTTTTTTTTTTTTTTTTTTCTTTCTTTAGTTTTGGTTTTGGTGGGTTAATAATTAATGGGTCACGTTATTACTGCCCTACAGTCTACATCCACATCCATGCTAATTCCAGCTTCTAGGGTCCACCAAACCAAACAGCCTGTTTATATTCATGACCCCATGGGCCATGTCGTATAGCTCCACCCCGTGACAATGGGACCACCTTTTTTTTTTAAGTATAAAATACAAAATTCATTTTATATTTCATCGAAATTCATTTCAGACCTCAAATTTTAATTTTGTCAATTTTAGTCAAGTTTGTTCAATTAAGTAAATTCTAGTAAGCTTAACTGGTAAAGTATTTAATGGTTGAATAAGAGATTTGGAGTTTGTTCAAATCAATTGATGTCTTGGTTTGATGATAAAGAGTATTATCAAGAGTGAACGTCATAGGTTATAAAACTCTCTCAAAAAAAAGTTTGTTCAATTAAGAATTTAAGACATCTCCACCAACTTTTATAAAATATTGCCATTAATTGTCTAAATTTTTATTTATTTTCTTCAAATTTTTTAATTTAAAAAAATCAAATTAATGATTAAAAAATATGTTCCAGATTATAAAAAATAAAAAAAATAACGGAAGTTAACTGAAATGTCTTAATTGAAAAAAATTGAAATTTAGAAAACTAAAATAAACAAAATTAAAGTTAAAGGACTGAATTCATGTAAAATTTAACGGGTGAATTTAGCATTTTAACATTATTATTATTATATTTATTTAATTCATTGAAAGGGATAAAATTATCATAAGTTAAATATTAGTCCAAAAAGAGGTTTGCATCAGACTAGTTAGAAGGATGAGTATTAAAACCATCGAAGGGTCTAAATAAAGGACAGCCTTCCTTAAGAGTTAAGGCTAAAGAGTTAAGACTAAGTCTAAGAGTGCTCTTTCAATGGTTTCTTGGGAGGCATTATCCAGACTATATATTTAATACTTTAATTTTATTGAAAATGAAGGTTGAGAAATAGTGTGAGATGGCGTAGTCCGGCTTCTATGATGCAATCTTCTCCAAAAAAATATAAGCTTCTATGATGCAAAACTATTAGTATAATATTAAGCATAAGTCGTGACTGATAACTTCAATTATTCGGAGAAAAATAAACCATGCTTAAAGTTTTTTTTTAGTTAAGCTAGTGACCAAGCTTAAACTTAACTGCTACGGAAATATATAGTGGGTCAATATTCTTTTTTTATTATTATTTCTTTTGAGAATCTAGTGGGTTGGAGTGTCAAATGCCTTCTAGCTGAATTGACACCTCCCCATGCATAAAGTGCTTGGGGCTCAGGAGGGGAAAGAGTTCGAGTTGCGGAGTTAGCAGCATGTTGTAATTATCTCTATAAAAAAAATTCTAATTGGAGTGAAGTTATATTTTATTAATATTTTTTGTTTGTTCTCTAGGAACTTTGTTTAATTGAAAGCTGTCCAAATAACGTACATAGACTCTTTAATTAGGCCCCATTTGGTAACGGTGTTTAAATAACGAAACTGTTATTTAAACACCAAAACACATAATTCTATACATTTTTTTACTCACATGTATTTTCACAAAATTTAAATAACGTAATTAAAAATCTTTTACCAAGTGAGCCCTAAGTTTTCCCTTTTTTTATTTTTTTACGAGATTGTATGAAGCTTATTGTATTTTGTATTTTTCGCGGATGATACAAAGTATAAACACAAACGCCTACCTTTCGAAACATAACAGTCACTTGGGTTCAAAACATATACGTATTTATTTTTGCCAATTATTATATTATTATTTGTAAGAGTATGAATTTGATTTTATCTTATGTTTTTGCCGGTCATACAAACACAAACGCCAACCTCTTAAAACAGAAAAGTCGTTGGGCAAATGATGATAATGTTAATAATAAACATTCTTTGTTGTGTTTCATGCATGTATTCTATAGTTGTAATCACACCTACTATTTATCTAAAGAAAAAAAAAAAAAATAGGTGCAACATTCTTTTGGACAAAGTTTAGTTACAAAATTGGTTGTAACCTAAGACTACAATCTTATTCAATAAAATAGACATTATTACATATTTTGAATATCTAATATTTGAATTGCATATTTTTTACACTCTTAATACAAATGTAAAATTTTGTGTCAATTGGATATTATTTACTATATGATCTATAAATTTATATTTTATACATAATTTTAAACTATCAAAACTTGCCATTTAAACAATTTATTTATAGCAGTTTCTCAAAAAAAAAAAAAATTTATAGCATAGCTATTGATATTCTTTTTTCTAAAATTTTTGCAAGTATAGAGAATATAATAAGAAGATGTAATGTAATGGTGAACTTGCCAAAATTCACATTCAATAAAAAGATATTGAATAAGGTTGTAATCTTAAGTTATAACCAATTTTGTAACTAAATTTTCTCATATTATTATTATTATTGGAAGATAATGATATTCGTTGACATTTTTAAAAGTATTTTGTAAGTGGATATTTTCTCTAGTAAGTAAAATAGATATTCATTTGTGAAATAACTACCCTAACTTTATGTAATCAAAATTCTTATACGAATGAAATTAATATTATATAACATACATATTTTATTTACATAGTTTCATACTTTTTCGAATAAAACTTTATCTTAATTTTCTCACTTAAGAGTCTCTCACGCTAGCATTATTAATAATAATGATAATTTTAACAAAACAAGGTGAAAAAATAGTACTTAAACAATTTCATCATTACATTTTGAAAAAAAAAGTTAGGGTCTATTTGGATACCTTGGAATTCAGTTTTAATGAAAAATTTTCACAAAATCATACTTGTGGATCCTGTGAACCGTACACAGGACCCACACAAAAACACAAACGCCTGCCGGCAGGACGCTATCCAAACCAACGCTTACTCATCGATTATGGGATGGAGGATTTTAGAAACTTTGGTTTTTTGTGAACGGAAGCAGTAGGTTTTTTTTTTGTTTGTCTTTCTCTATTGAGTTGTGCTAAGACTATCGAGAATGTAATTGATGAAGGTGTGTCCGTGAACCATATGAAAACTTTCACCAATTACCACTCGACATGAATTATGTCATTTTGGTGATCGTAGCTTTTTCCTTCTCTATTTACTGCTACTCCTGAGCTGAACTAACGGGGTCAATGGAAAGTGGGACCAAATGTCACAGACATCATCCATCACTATTCACGACCTGCTACGGCATACAATATTCATAACTTAGAATAATAACACACTTCATCATAGTGCCACGCGATCATCATCATCACCATGAGGCCCATTATCAATTTCTCAATCCCATCATTCTTTACCACACCGTAAAGTCAAAGACTCAAAACTACAAAATTTTATGTTTTTTTTTTAAATAAAAATAATAATAATAAACAATGCGCATACAAATTTATTACAGTTATTTTAATAATAAAAAGATTATTAAAATGATGATTGTATATACAACAGCATTTTATTTTCAGTTTATTCACAGTTTCATAACATTTTATTAGTATCGATAATAATTATTTCAATAATTGTGAAAAAAAAAGTCTATATTGAGGGCTGGTTGATGGATTCATTGGTATGGACCATGAAATAAACTTGAGCATCTCAAAGCTTAATTACAAGGCATCCATCCATGAGTTTCTAGGAAGTTTATAAGCGTGGAGTAGAATATCCTGACCAATGATAAAAAACTAAAATTGCACATCTTTTTTTTTTATAAATATAATAAAATTTAAACTTATTTAATTTGGAGAATGTGCAATTTCAATTTTTAACCATGATTATTATCAGATTAAAACATTAATTAATTTTTAGTAGAAAGGGAAATAAGAAATTTTACCAATTAAATTAATTAAAAATTAAAAATACATTTTTTTATATATAAAAAATTTATTAATATACACTCTTAGTGCATACATTAATAAACTATTTTAAAAAATATACAAATAACCAAACCTTATAAAAAATAAAAATATAAAAAACTATTTTGAATAAAAAGAAAAATGTTAACAAGTATCGTACTTCTTAATATTTCTATTTTTAGGTCTCACTTAAAAAAAAAAAAGAAAAAAAATTGTCATAAAAATTGCCAAAAAAATATTAAAAAAAACAAAAAGTGCCAAAAAAAACTGCCCAAAAATTTGAAAAGTTGACAAAAATTGTGTTGTCGTTAACACAACCCTTAAAAAAAAATATCTTAACTGGTTACACACAACGGTTACTACTCGAGCCACCGACACTTTTTGTGCTGTATCTTTTTCCCGTGAAGCCATGTTCAGACAACGACACGTGTAAAATAGCAGCCCTTGCATAAATGGTTTTAATGAAATTAGATTAATGAATAAAACAATAAAGGGAAAGCAACTTCTAAAAGAAGAAACATAAAAAATTTTCACATGCTGAATTGGAAGAAACTTCGAAGCACAGAAGTTCTGAGCATTCAAAGGTGAGAGAGAGAGAAAGAGTATTTGATTTTACTGTACTAAGCTAACCCCAGTGGTACCATTACGAGGTACAGCTTTTACAGCTGGCATCCCAAACGCAAAACGAGGTGTAGTAGTAACGGTCCGAACACCCAGCTAAGCTATCTAGCTGTAATCCAACAATTTAATAAGCGCATGTTAACATGCCCTTTACACCATCTTCCGCTATTCTACGCCTCAATAGTGGCGCACGTTATCAAAAAGTTACTACTATCTTTTAATTATATTCTATTCTTATCTCATCTATGATTGATTTCTATTTCCATCAATATTCGAATTCGATTTCTATGTTTAGCATTGCTTTGTTTGAAATATTTTTATTTTATTCAAAAAAATAATAATAACAAGTCTGTAACATGCAATTGGGATTTACATCTGGCAACCAAAAAAAAAAAAAAAAAAAGATTTATAGGGAAAGATGAAAATAAACAAGGAAAGCAGGCGCACGTGCGATTCCACTGAGAGATTCGCACGTGCGGGAATCGGAGAATTAACCGGGAAATGCGGCTTAGAAATCGGCGTGTTTTCGGTGAAAGCGAGATTTGGGGGAGCGTAGTTTTCTTCCTCGCAGCTCTTGCAAGTTTCGAAGGCTTCGGATCGCCAAAACATCGCTTTTTTGGAGCTCAATAAATCGGCCGACATCGTCAATCTTGTCTGAAAAAACAACAAACCAATGTAAAAAACAAAAATTAAAAAAAAAAAGAAAGAAATTCCGACAGAATCTGCATTATACCTATGTGCTGAGCTGGTAACTTAAATCCATTGAATTGAGCCAAATCTGAAACGAAAAGAAAAAAAAGGACGGTGAGGATTGAGTAAAGGTAATTAGAGGAGGAGCAATGGTGGCCGTTGATGGAGAGTACCTGACTGTGAGGGGCTGTGGGAGCAGAGGTAGAGGATGAGGAAGCAGAGGAGAGTGAGGATGGGGATGACGTGGATGAACTTTTCGGGTTTTGGAGGCGGAGATAATGTAAACGACAAAGATTGACGGTGAAGCTTTGTCGTTTTGTGTTCCTCCTCATCGTCGTCTTCTATGCGTTTCGAGTCAATATCGGTGATGGGAGTGTCGTCGTCCTTGCTGGATCCTCCACCATGGCTGTGGTGGAGCTTTGATACAGGTGAGCCCAGAGACTGTCTTTGCATGCTAGAGAGAGAGAGAGAGAGAGAGAGAGAGAGAGAGATGAGAGGTTGCTTAGTGAGGTGTAGTTTGTTTGTGTAGTGTGGGTGTGGGTTTTTTTTTTTTTAGTGATACATAAACATAATCATATAACACTATATTTATATTTCTTTCTGTCTCTATCTGTTTTTTATTACTTTTTACACTTTTTGTTGTTTATTTGAAATAATTTACGTTTTTTACTTTTTAGACTAAAACTAGAGAGAGAGAGAGAGAGAGATTATTGATTTGGGCACCTCCTTCTGACTTCGTACCCTCTTCTCCCTCTTTATTGCTTTTGGTTATAAGTTTATTATGACAATTAATTGGATTATATTTTAAAAGTTTCACCACTTTTCTCCTCTTTATTTTTTTTAAAAAAATACTATTCCTATTATATACTTTCTATAAAAAAAAAAATCCTATTCTGGAATAAACAAAACTCAAAATATAAATTAAATGTTATGTTAATGGATACTCTTAAAACAATTATTAATAAACCATAATAGGAATGTTTTGATACCACTTTTATAGAGAATATGAAAAGCTACTATAATATTTATTGTTTTATGATTTTCTCAATAAAATATTTTTAAAAATAACTTCTAAACCAATGCCCTAAGGGCATTAGATAACATTTTTTATAAATTAAATATATTATAACCTTAATTGAACTACAAAAAATATACCTATTGAAGTTGAAATAACTGAGTAAAAAATTGACAAAAAGATTCAATAACTTTAACTTTTTTTTAAAATAAAATATCATTTTAAGATTAGGGAGAATAAAAACTTTTTTCTTTTACCTTTAATTTTAAGATATATGTATTAAATTTTTATTTGATAAAAATAATTCGTATATACAACTAATAGGATTATTTCTACATTCTAATGAATATAAGGAACCTCATACTTTCTTTTAAAAATTATATGATTTAAAAATTAATTTTATTTATAAATGTATGAGAAATTTAATTAGGATTTGGAGGTCTAAGTATATATACTTATTTTTTTTATAAAAATAAAAAATAAAATTGGGACCATCCACACACTCACAAAAAAATATCTATTTAACACCTTAAAAAAAAATTGTGGAGTACAAGTGGCTTGGCCATTGGGTGGGGATAGTGGATTTGACAAACTTTTGGTTTTAGATTTTTTTTTAAAAATAGTATAACATTGGTGAAAATAATACCATGGTAACTTGATCCTATTTTGTTTAGTGGAAATGACAAATATTGAAAAACACTCCTTCCCTTTTTCTATTGAAAAAACAATTGTGGATTTTCAGTCACAAAACCAATCTTCATAACAAATTTGAACCATTAGATATTAAATGTGAATTTAAATTTAAGACCGATTCCCAAGTTTGATTTATTTGAATGGAAAATTGTGTTTTATTAATGATATAAGAAAATTCAATCTGCTACATAACATAACTAGTTAATTAATAAAGATATTCATTCTGGACCAATTTACGATGTCCCGTCATTGATGTTCATCAAGCAGGCCATGTGGATGGGCCAAGTCTTCTTAGCTAAGAGCATTTCCATTTGGTATTGCAAATACTACGTGTAAGAAAATTTTCACATTAATGTACCAAACAAGCTTAGCATCCAAACTTTGTAAAACTTAATTATTGCAAAAAAAATTGCAATAGTGCTATAGCTCAACTCTTAGAAAAAAAAAAAAAATTATTTTATTCACTTTATCAATTCTTCTCTCTCTCACTGGGTTTTGAGTTTTTGTTTTTATTTGTGTTTTAGAATATATTATTTTATTATGTAGAAAGATTATTTTAATGTGTTGTATTGTAAAATAAAAGTTAGGATGCTAAGAGTATTATAAAATGGTATGATATAATTAATAAAGTAGTTTTTTGGGATGGTAAAATAAGATGTGATAGAATTTTAGGATGTGAATGCTCTAGTGATACCTCAATCTCGAAGCCTTCAGAGTGTATCATTGATAGGCATCCTTATTGATAGGCATCCTTATTTGTATGGGGAATTCGCTGCTGATAGGTCCTGCCCAATGTCCTCCTTCCCCAACCAAAACATTCTAGTTATGAATCCGAAATATAATCAATGGGCAATGCATGGCTTTAATATCAAATTCGGTATTATATTTTTGCTCCAATTTTTTTATTATTTATTTTTTAAATTGAAATGGTTTTTCTTTATCTATGGGCAATGTGTTTTGATATATTGGGTATATATGTATTTATAGAAGTTTTTATTTTTGTGCTTATCCTAATTGTTGATTCAGTTTATGCATGGCGAAAAGGAGCATTAAAATGGTCTTAGTTCTTGAATATTCAGACAATAAGGAGTGTTTATAGGTTGGGTATTAATAGAGTTTAGGATATTTTTGAATCTATTTAATCTACCTCGGTCAAGAAATCCCCAGTCCAACCCTTCTCATGATAACTCTAAAGACCAACTAAATGCAACCTGCAGTATTGGTTAGGCTGTGGAATTGGGTCATCCCTACTAAATAAATAAAATAATTTTCATTCAACTATTTTAAGGCTATTATTTAATAAATTATTACTATTTATATAATAGGCATGAGAAAGAGATGAGAAAAAAATTAGGTTAGTACTTAGGGTGTCACATATGATGTGTGTAGAGTAGGAAAAAAAGTATTTTTAAATTATTAATAGTAATAGTATATGTAAGTTGAGTTCGATTACTTACGTTGAAAATTTTGCCAATTGAACTTGAGCTAAAAAACAGAACACAATTCAATTACCAACCAAAGAAAAACAAACCAAAGATATTGGGTTGAGTTGGTCATGTTAATGAGTAGGATGCACAATTTTTTATTCATTTTTATTCTTTGAGAAGGGTGGGATGCACCATCTTTACACGTGTGGATTGGGAAAATTGATAGGGGTGTAACTCAGCCTATTTAGGGCAAGCTAGTTCAAATAAACCCAAACCCAATTCTTACTTAAGGTGGGATCATTCTAACTTGCCTTGGGCTCGGGTTGGGCTTGTATAGAAAAAGTCAAGCCCAGATAAATTTTGACTGAAGTTGGATTGAAATCCCTACAACCTGAACCCAACGTAGCCAATCTATATGCCTAGCAACATTAAAATTCAAAAACAGATCTTATGTTATGTCTGTCTTAGATGTCAATTGTATGTGTATATGATGCAAACAATCCTACAACCCAATGTCCTAATCTCTCATAGCGGTACTATGGATTTTTAAATATGATTAATTAACGGGTACTACAAAAAAATTTCACAATAAGTCTTATTTTTCCCCAGCCTCAAGTTAGTATTAATCTGATCTTGTAAAGATTGCAACTTACCCAAAAATAAACCAAATGATTATCAAATTAAGTTGTGAGTTTTAATTAGCTAAACTAATTCTTATCTTCAAATAAAACGAGTGTTCGAATCCTACCACTTACACCTTCAATTGATTGATATCTGATAATAAAATGAAAATTATAAGTTGAAATTTCTACCCATTACGAACTAGCAAAAGCCCAGTCCAAGCCCAAAAAATTAGACAAGCTTGGCTGGGTTTAAAAATTGGGTCAATCGCATTTCACATGGTCTGAGATGAACCATCCTTTGTTGGCTGTTGACAGGGGCAGTTATCTTTCTTATCTTCTCCTCTATCCATAGACATAGTAGCTTGTTTAAAGTACCTTCTATCCATGCCATGACCCTCTTTCTTCCACACACTTTTCACCCAAATCACCTCACACATTCTTCTTCACCCTTTCACGTAAAATGTTCTTTCAAATTCAGAACCAAAGCACCCACCATTACCACAACAATCCCAGCTAGAGACCGCGTCATAGACTTCGGAAAACACAAGGGAAAAATGTTAGGAGCCCTCCCTTCAAGCTACCTCAAATGGGTATCCAAGAATCTCCGAGCCCGTGACTTTGAGGAGTGGGCAAAGCTAGCAGACCAAGTCCTCCAAGACCCAGTTTACAATGATCGGATTGAGTGGGAGTTTGCTGAGAACCTATTGAATGGCAATAGTTTTAATGTTTCTTTATCAAGAAATTATGAGAGTTCGGTTTCGGAGTTGTTGGAAATAAGTGAAAGGTTTGGTTGGGATAACAATGATAAGCTTGGCTGGAGCAAAGTCAGTTTTGAGCTTTTGGGTACCTCTAAAGGGGGTAGAATTCCAAGGGTTAGCAAAAATAGTGGAAAAGAGAGAGGTTTGGACGTTGAAAAAAAGGTTGAGGTTTTATCAAAAGGTGAAAAGAAGAGGAAGGAGAGAAGAGTGAGGCTTAGGATGAAGAAGAGAGAAGTGGGAATCAAAGAGGAGAGCAAGGATGGTTTTGGAAATAAGGATTATGGGAATGCAGGTTGTAGGGATGATGTGATTAGATTTCAAAGGGATACAAAGAATGGTCAAGAACAGAAGATGGAGTTTTATAATCCATTTCCTGGACGTGAAGCTCTGTTGAAGAAGGTGCTCAACCATAAAAGACCCTCATAATTCTTCTTCTTCTTCTTCTTCTTCTATCCTGTAAATTTGTTTTGAAGTAATTGTAGCCTATAAAATGATTTACTGATTTTAGCTTAACATTTTCTTTAAATGCGCAATCATATAATTTAATTAGCGAATTTTATGTTTTTGCTGATCATGATCGTTTATGTTTAAACAAGTTTTTTTTTGGGTGCTAAATTATGTTTAAACAAGTTGATTCTCTAGTACTTGAGTAAACGAATTAGGTATTACTACTTACCAGGTTGGTTGTTTTAGTTCGCTATATTTGGAAGTTAGGAGGTGTGCAATTAACCTGCCGATCTGCCAAAATTGATATAATCTAACACAACTTGTTAAGTTGGGCAAGTTTTTAAGAGTTAGTTGGTTGGATTAGATTATTATTTATTTTAATTTTTTTAAACAATGGGTAGAGTTGGGTGCGAAATCTACCTAACTCAACCTGATTCACCTATATTTAATATATATTATATAATTTAATTATTTACTTTTTTGTTTATGAACTGAGTTAGTATAGAATTATATGATATTCTACTAACTTTGAAATACTAATAAAATAGTTTCGGTTGATTTAGTGTTTTGCTCTTATTTATATTGGTGTTATTCGGAGGGGAAAATAGCAAAATTTCACTTATTTTCAAAATATTTAACAAAATAACATTAGTTCCAAACTATCTGACAAAATACCATTTTTTTTAGTTCGATATTATGAAAATCTGTGTAGAACTTGGTACTACTAATATCGAGTTTCACATGTGTTTTGTTATGATCACAGGCGTTGATGTAACTTTTTTAGATAAAAATTGTCACTCGATTTTAATAATTATTTTTTTCAAAGTGGAACTCGAAAATACTATAATCAAGTTCTCTACACTTATCTTTTTCTTTTTTTTTTAATAACGTGGAACTCGATATCTGTAATATTGAGTTCCACTGCAACTAAACCCAGAAGAAAAAGACTATTCAAGATTACAAGTCAGAAAGCAAAAAAAAAAAAAAAAAATGATACAATAAAAGTAGGGCCAGGAAAATTGAAACTGATTTATTGTGGAAATCAAGGAAAACTTGCACAGTACTTTAACAGTAAAAGAGACTGTTTTTTTCTTGCTCTCTTTCTTATACAATCTACCACACAAAGGCATATATATATATAAAGAGGGAAAAGTTTACCAACTTAAAAACCCTTTTGATAATATTATTCTGGTAATATTATTCTAGTAACTTGGATAAAACAAAGCGTATGTTGTTTAAATAACGAAAAACCAAACAAGTTTACAGCATTTTGAACCAAACAAGTTTAAAGCATGTATCTGCAAGCAATATTGCGTATGCAGGAAGGTCAACGTCGGCAAGCTTATTCCTACAAGAAAGTCTATAGGCATGATCAAGCATTTAATGGTTAGGCTTGATATTTCAAGCCACCTATTCTATGTGGGCATGTTTCAAGAATCAACTTGTGTTGAAATTGCAGAGATATGCAATTAAGGCTTGAAAAAAAAGTTAAGCCATCTTTTGACATGTCATCTATATTACCCAAGTGATGATAGGAATCAAACTGTGAATCCTCAAGTCAAACAAAACTTCTCTAAAAATCTCTACTATCGTATTGCCAAGCTATTTTCACACAGCTTTTTTAGGTAAAATAAAACTAACTGGCATGTTAGTTTCCTTTTTTTTACATGGAACTCGATATTACAGATATCGTGTTCCCAATTTGTGGACTAGGAGCTTCACAGAACTCATAATAGATTCAAGTCATGTTGAAAGATGGCATTGAAATTATCCATATTTTCCCTACTAAGTGCCAAACCAACCTCAATTGCACCATCCTCATCACCACATTCAGCAAGAGATATAGCCCCCGATACATCAATTTGTACCACTTCACTCTTTTTGGGTCTCCCCCACCCAAAATCTGTCTCATAAACACCTAATCTTGGTGAGCCTGCAACTGTGACAAGATGACCCAATTCCGAAATTTCTTTCCAATCTAACAACCATTTCTCAGCCCCTTCCAAAGCTCCACTCTCCAATTCCCGAACTTTGTTTCCAATAGCTTTCACAGCAGAGAAAATCCCATTTTCTCCAACTAGCTCGCACCTCTTAAGCGACACAAAACATATTGCTAGGCAATTTCCAAAATATGTGGAAGGTATTGGAAATTCAAGCCGGTTTCGACAATCTGCTACAAAATTATAGGAGTAGAGCTCATCATTATCAATATCCGAAAATTTACTTACCCGACTGTCTTGAGATTTGATCAAATACACCCAAATGAGAGCACATGTTACCACAAATGTTGATACGTGCAATGGCTCTAACTCCTTGTCCACGCATTGACTTGTAATCCTGTGCTTTAGTCTCTTAATATGGGCTTGACCCAACACAAATGTGGCCCGGACTTTATCAGCAAGAACGTCATTGATGAGACGTGTATCCTCTTTCCATGTTGATGCCCAATTCCACCACTCCTCTAAGAAATTGGGCTCAAGCCCATTTGGGTCTTTCACTACGTCCCTATTGTGAAATGGGAGTAACGTGCTGTTGCTGTCATTGTCAATGCAATCCAACGAGTCTCCCATAATTATCTTCCTGCAAATGGACGCCCACGATTTCATGAAATGGTGGAATGCCCTTCCATCGGCTGCCACGTGGCAAAACGTGAGACCAATACAAATGCCAGAATTTGGAAAAACAGTGAGTTGCAGGGACACGAGAGGGACCACACGTGTGTTATCAGGCAACACACGTGCTGGGTTCAATTGTGGCACAAAGGGGTGTAAATCTCTAGCATCTCGTGGATAATTAGCTATGATGTGGTCGAAAACGCCCATACACTCGGTGATGGTCAACAGGGCTGAGTCTCCATCGGTGTAGAGGATATGAGGTTTGAGGGGTTGTGGGGGGCATATAAGATTGGAAGCCAAGGGAAAGAATTGTTGGAAAGTGAGGGAGAGAGTGTGTTTGAGAATGGGAAGGATGGTCTGTTTGAAATGGTTGGTAGGGTAAGGGAGTTCGTAGAAGAAAAGGCGCTGCATGGGGCGGCAGAGAAGCCATGGTATGTCAAAGAAAGTGAGCGGAAGAGAGGTGGTTGGCACTGAGTTGGGTGGTGGACCAATCTGGCATATCTCTAACACCTTTACACTGTTGGGTTGAGCCATTTTTGGAAGATCTAGATCGAGTTTGATAATAATATCTTTTAAAAGAGCATCGCAGTAGGGTGGCAAAATTTGACACGACCCGCGAATTCGACATGACACGATACGAAATTAGCAGGTTATGAGTTGAGACTAAATGGGTTCGTGTCATATTCGGGTTGACACGACTAACCCGTTTAATAAATGAGTTGGGTTAGTGTTGAACACATAGAACCCGTTTGACCCGTCTGACCCGTTTAATTAAATGATATTTTACCAATATACCCTTCAAACTCTAGGTATATAAACTTATTAGTTGTTGTGATTTATTTTCTTTGACATAATGTGATTGATTATTTGTGATATTGAGATATGCTTTAATTTTAAATGATTATTTGTGATGCAGTTACTCGTTAGTTCTGAATTTTATATTAAAAATATTTATTTGTTTGTTTTTTCATTAATTTTTATTTTTCATTTTGATAAAATCTAATAAACAGGTCGACACGACTGACCCGTTTAATAAATGGGTCGTGTTAGGGTTGAGGAATTTTGACCCATTTAATAAACATGTCGGGTTAGTGTTGACCTATGTAATCGAATGCTCATGACTTGACACGACACGAACCCGACACGCGAACACGAATTGTCACCCCTCAATCGCAGATACCTTAGAAAATCAAAGCCGACAAGTATGACTCGTGGGCATAAATTTTGATCTTATCTTGCTCTCTGTTTGGGCTATCTATATTGGAAATTATATTAATTTGATGGGTATCTCTTGACTCTTGCTATAGAAGCGCGTGACACCTGTTTTGTTAATGCTTGTATGTGTTTGTAGAAATATTTATTAAAATATTAATTAAAAATCATAGGTAACTTAAATAAAAGATAACGACAACTTACATATATATTGGACAACAAAATAATTAAATTGGATCAAACTATTAACATATGAATTAGATCAAACATAAGAAAATTACCCCTAAGGAAATTAGCTTAAACAAAAGGCAACAAATACATAAAACGTATTTAATTGATTATAATAAAAAATTAGAGTAAAGAATACATATCTACAAGATTGTAGCTAGAAAAATGGAAGCCTAAATAAAAAAACTGTACAATAAGTTGGAGAATGGAAAACTACACCAACGGGCATAATACTAGTATATATATATATATAAAATTGAAGCCTTTGAACTCTCCACAATTTTTCACATCGGTATTATTTAAAAAAAAAACAAAAAACCAGTAAAAAAAAATACATAAGATCTATACATTATTTAAACTGTTTATATTTTTGCAACTCTGTTACCTATCTCACTGAAACACTGCTAATCCTATCAAAAAGTGAAAACAACATCTATCCTACTGAAACACTACTAAACCTATTCTATATATATATATAACCGAAACCTTTGAACTCTCCACAATTTTTCACATCAGTATTATTTAAATAAAAAAACAAAAAACCAGTAAAAAAATACATAAGATCTATACATTATTTAAACTGTTTATATTTTTGCAACTCTATTACCTATCCTACTGAAACACTACTAATCCCATTAAAATGTGAGAACAACATTTATCCTACTAAAACACTACTAATCCTATTAAAAAGTGAAAACAACATCTAAACCCCGTTATCTCTCTCACTCAAAAGCTGTAACCGTCGTCTCCCTTCCGTATTTGTGTTGTTCAGGTTTCATGTTCGTACATCTAGGTGACATGTTTATACAGTGTAGCATGAGGCTTTGACCAAAAATAAGATATTTTGCATTTTGGGAAGCACATAGTGGCAGAGGTATTATAGCCTCACTTACAATTTTTTTTTTTTTTTTTGTGGTGAACAGACGATTCATTAAACAACTAAGAAGAAACAAAATGTTTAGGGCATAGCCTATTAAAGAATACCCCATTGAGGCCATCCTCATACACATCAATCATGTCCACAGGTGGACTATCAAATAAAGAAAAATCAGAAGTCTGACTGAAACTGAATCTAGCTAAACTATTTGCACAACGATTTGCTTGGTGGAAGTAGTGCTTAATCTGGATCCGCTGCATGTGAGAGATCAACAATCTGCAGTCATCCAATATGGGGGAGATGATATTGTTAGCATAGGAAGAGTTTTGCAGCACATTCACAATGGATTCAGCATATAATTCAATGACAAGGCCTGATATATTAAGGTTTCTACATATCAAATTCCTTATTTGTAATATATGCTTCTATATTGTCGGTTTTTGTTTTTTTGGTTAGAATTTTTTCGTACTTGGCAAATATTTTTGTTAGATTTTTTTGTTTTTTTGTTTTTGTTTTTTTTGTTTTCCGTTTGCCCCTAAAATTCTGAATTTTTTTTAGTATAGGATTAACTGTTTGTCTATGTACATCTAATTTCTAAATATTGTAGTGTTGTTTGGGTTATTGGTTTAGGATCGCCTAATTTTTTTTTAGTTTAAAAATTTTGAATTTAGGATGTACATGATGATATATGTATGTATGTATGTATGTAAGTATGTATGCGTGAATGTATTGGTTGGTGTAGGGTTTGGTTTGAATGCTAGATTTTCAGCTACTGCAATTCACTCGAAATTTTTACTATGTTTGAAAAAACGAAGTTCTTTTTAGGGTTTAATCTAATGTAGAATGGTAGATTCTCACATTGTTTGGCTAGGGTTACATTGCAGTTGATGATAAGTATATGTGAATGTATGTATGTATGCTTTGGGCTAGCTTTAGTTTGATGATTTAACTTATGTTTGTTCCTCTTCTTGGCGTTTGTGAATTAAAGATTTGAAAAAAAAAATTTTGTAGCTGATATTGGATTATTATGTGATTTTGTTTGTGTGCATCTATATTTTTATATTATAGCAGGGTTTCATTGATTTTTGTTGATTAGTTTTGGCTTTGGAAGAAAAAAATTTCTATTATAACGATGTTCTTTTTCTTAAGACTTCAAATCCTACATGAAGCAAAAGTCTCTAAACAACCAAGAAAACAAACACAACTTCGATATTGTTCTCTCGCTACCACAATACCAGTGGCTCCACTATTGCTATAGCTATTTTCACCTGGGGTAACCAATCTTTTTGTTATATTTCTTTTTAGTTATATTTCCCTATTGTGAAGTCATATATTCTTTTGTTTTGTTTCAATAATTTCTAGGCTCTGAATCATCTAATTTATTATTATTATTTTTGGACTTTTGGAAATTTTAACATCTAATTCTTTGATTTCTCACTTTTTTTTTGTGTGCAAAATCTGAAATTATCTATCAGATTTCAATAACTATGGGTCTGTTTGTGATCTGTTTATTTTATTAAAATTGAAAACTTTTTTTTGAAAGTACTATAAGTAAAGGTAAAAGTTAGCTGAAATAGTACTGTGGGTCCTATGAAAAGTATTAAAAAGTACAGTAGGACCTATGAATAGTTGCAAAAATAAGCTGATTTTTGAATTTGGAACCAAACACACACTATGGGTCCGTTTGGATAGAGCTTATTGCTGAAAACTAAAAACTGAAAATTGAAAACACTGTAGCAAAATAATGTTTAAATGTGTGAATAGTACCGTGGGACCCATTTTTAATAAAAAAAAATTTTGTAAAGTGAAGTTTGTGGGTCCCATGAACAGTACAAGGGACCCACAAATGTGCTGAAAGTCAGCAAAATGCGGCTACTGTTCATGCACAGTAACATGAACAGTAGCCTTGTCCCCCCTGACCCGTGCTGCTGCAACAGAAGAAGAAAAAAAAAAAAAAAACAAAAAACTCAGACGCAGACGCGGAAGAAGCTGTATCCAAACTCAGCCTATATCAACAAATTATTCTTTTGAAGGTAACTCATCTTTCTATATATATATATATTGTTTTGTTTCAGTAATTTTTAGGCTCGAAATATTCAGATTCTTTAATTTTTTTGGCTTTTTGAAAGTTTTAACATTTGAATTTTTGGGTTCATTTTTTGCTATAACTGAATTTGTCAACTATATAGCCATGGATTAGTCTTTTGACAATAGCCACATCTTTTTCTTATATTTTTCTGTTGTGTGATCAAATATTTTCGTTATGCTTTATAATTTCAACTTGGAATCTTATACATGATACGTTTATGCAAAGTTTTTCCGTGCATTGCACGGACTAGAGACTAGTAATTAATAATGAATAATAAAAAGCAGCTTTATCTCCTTCCCCTGAAAAATGCAGGTTCAACTCAACTAGTTCTTTCATTCTCAAAAAAAAAAAAAAAAAACTAAGCTAGTTCTTTAAATAAATCAATCAAGTGTTAAAGTCAATTTCTCTATGATTGAACAAAATTTTTTTTTTTTTTTGAAAAGGCCCTTTCCGTGATTATATATTTTATAATTTTATAAAATGCTCATTTTTATTTTATTTTTTCATAAAATTTATTAAGAAAAAATTAAATCAACGGCTTTTAAGGTTTTATGAAATGACACTCACTAAAATTATGGACTAAAGAACACTCACCTTTGTATAAATGCAACAATAAATCCAATGGTCTTTGTGGTGGGCCTATTGTGTTGTTGGGCTTGAGTCTCTCTTGCTGCTCCGTGGCCCAAAGATCTGAGGTAAGGGAGTTGGAGTTGGCCTAAATTAAACCCACTTTAGGCCAATTTGAGCACAAGTTAAGCCCTCCTAATATGGACGCGTCTCGGCAGAGGTATTGAGCGTATGGTGTGCCCACAGCAGAAACAATTGTTACAAAGGTTATAGCAGGAATATAATACGACAGAATAACTAAAATACTAAATGAATAACATTAACACTTAAATAAGAAAAGAAAGCTTGGTAAAGTCACGGCGGGATAATATAACAGTAAAATAATGCTACAGCAAATAGTTTAATGACTGTCAACTATTCACCCAGCAAGCATGAAAGAAAAGCTTGTCGGCCATGGAAAGTAAGCTTAACTTCTCAATAGATAGAAATCCAAGAAGGGAATTGATCCCCAACATGAGTAATCTCAAAGATGGCTTCTGCCATAGAAGTTACGCACTTTGGAAAAAAGGACCTAAATAGTTTAAGTTTCAATCCTTAACCTCCCAAAGAATGGGTCTGTCGATAGGGAGAGAAATGAGTAGCCTATTGATACATGCCTCTATTTCTACCACTCATGCTTCACTAAGCTGTATCCAAACGTAGCTTAGTTATAAGAAAAATTAAACACATTTTCATCCCCTAATTTTCTCTAAATAGTTGCTCTTTCCAATTATTAACGTTTTCATCTTTTAGCTTCTTGAACCATGCTAGATGTGATGTGCATTTGGGTGTGCTAATGGGTTTGGAAGTATGTAGTTGTGGCGGCCAAGTATTTCCAAAATCCAAATTCTAAATTGAACTTCCGTTTCCAACTCTACCACAAATGCCTTTCTCAAGAATTTTCCTTCCTACTAGCAAAGCTTCTTCAAAGGAGTCCAAATCTTCTGTCCCACTTTTCCTGCTCCACTCTATACTCCACCAATAAAAACTTGTCACGTGTTCACCTAATTAATTAAATACTACTATTAATTAATAAAGCTAGCATTAATAAGTCAATAATGATAGTATTTAATTAATTAGGGGAACACGTGGCAAGTTTTTATTGGTGGAGTATAGAGTGGAGCAAGAAAAGTGAGACAGAAGATTTGGACTCTCTTCAAAGACCATGAAGAACTATACCCAAGCTTCACTTCCTTAATTAAGCTAAAGGTCACGTATTTAGTCTTCAATCCTTCCTTGTTTATCATGACAACGCTATAGCCAATATTATATTTGCCTTTTCTTCTGTGAGTAAATAGAGTATCCCCCTTTTCAATTAGAGTATAGTTTTGGAGTTGATTATAAAATTCAGAATTGCTCCCACCGCCTTTAAATAAAAAGCAAAAAAGACCCCCACCCAGATTCAAACTTTATGAGTTATGAACTTATGATCCTTGTCGCCAAGAAAAGAAAGAATTCCAACATGAAATTAATAATAAGATTATAAGGCTACACTCCTCAGATCAAACATACCTCAAATCTCATACCATGAAAAAAAATGCATAATTTTTGCTACAACTCTCCCACTTGATTGATTATGATTGGTGAATAAAAAGTAATGGGCCCATGTGAAAGTGTCAGACAGTTATCTCAGTTTATCCAGTTGTAGCAAAAATTGAGAATTTGTTTACGGTGGTAGAAGAATTCTATATACCTACTCATGTCAAGCACCAAAATCTGCAACAGCATGTTGATCACAGCACATTGCACTCTTTTTTTAAGAAACAAACACATACACACCTTAGGGAGAAAGAATGAGATTCTAATAGCGTATTATACAATGATCGCATATTAAATAAGCATAATTCTTTGAAAGGACCGATGGGAAACAAACCAAGAAAACCATGCACACACCAAATCTTTTTATTTATTTATTTTTAATTTTTTATGAATACCTGAAATATATGTATTAAAAAGAACTTAAAGGAACAAAGTGAGATGAAGAAGCCCCTTCTCCTCCAGTAGGATTCAAGCAAAATCCGGGATGGTGGAGATGGAGTGTCTTCCTTAGATTACACCAAATCATTATTACATGTCAAATACACTCAAAATCATATATCGAGCAACATTCCATCGAAGTGTTTTCATACCATATCAACTTGGTAATAGGAAAAAATAGATGTCTTCCTCAAATGTTAAAGTAAACCATTTTCACAAGCTGCTCACAAGTAAACCTGACTGAAGATGCTGCTAGGCTCCAAGCTACAACCAAATCCGCCACAATTCTTTAGTACTACATGAATTTTCTTGTTTTATCAGATAAACACACAGTCAATACCCATATGCAATTTTGTCCCAATGCAACTTAGATTGAGCCAACATCTCAGCACGTTCCACATTTAGTCTCTCCTTCCAATAGTCTTTGCACCTGTAAGAATTTTCAAGGGTCAATAATGATAACGTTTTCTTATACAAAGAAAGGAGGTTTACATCTCTTTACCTTCTTTTTAAGAGCATATCCAGTTCTAACATGTGCACTGCTTTGGAATATACTCCAACCTACACCAGAGCATATTAAGAAAGAGATCAAGTAAATGACTTAAATGTTAAATCTTCGTTTTGTTTAGATCTAACAATTTGCATATCAAAATAAACATTAGAGGTTAACAGCGACATAGATTTTATATCAAAACAAATTTTTTTCAAGTTAAACGGACGCAGGAGGATAGGTAGTAGACCCACATGGCATCTATGTGGCCGAAGTGGTCTCAAAGAAACCCCAAATGGAAACATCTTGCGCTCTACAATTAGCCCTAATCAATGAAATCTCTGTATGGTAAGAATCCCATGATATACGTGTATTTATGAAGATCTTCCCCATAAGGAAACACTTTCTCCGCCAAGAAAATCAAGGTTGGTTCTATACTACTATAAAAACCCAAAGCTTCCAGAAGCCAAGGTACGCATAATTGACCCCAGCTTTGACACTCTAGAGTTGTGAAAGTTCTTTAACTTAATCTTTGGAGGGTCTTTGGCCAGTACCACACCGGTACTCTCTGTAGGTCTTTGGCCAGTAACATGTTTCAAAACACAAACTTGCAATAGCCAACTGGCACGTCTGAGCATACCAGAATTACCTAACTACAATTTCGTATTTCAATTGGTTATTAGCTAGAAAAAAATTAGAAACCAATAGTTTAAATTTCAACATGTGCTATGGAACTTTGCTCATTTACTACAAATGTACTTTTTAAGAAAGTAAATCGCAAACTTTAACTGAGAAAGCATCTGTTATTAAAATGGAGAAAGCAAGTGAGAAGGCCCTACCAATTGTATAATAAGATCAAGTTTATATGTTTGCATAAAGTGGAATGCCAAATTGTAATTTAAAATATCAATTTTTTTCATTTCCTAGATAAAATAAATAAATACAAGACAAGACAAAAATGACATAGAAAGGGGTGTTTTTTATATCAATTAGTGCTGCCCAATTTCTTCATATACTAAATACAAACCTCTCTACATATTGGACACTTCGACTTTGGACTTGCTTCTCTAAGGCCATCAAAGATTAACACAGAAGCAGATGAACAAGCACAAGACTTGCAGAAAAGATGACCACAACTCAAAGCATACGGATTAAAAACAATATCCTGTAAAAGTGTAATGAAATAGACATAAGAGAACACATACAAAATCCAAAATTTTGTTTTCTTTGCAGTATGACTGATAGTAAGATCTCACCAAGCAAATAGCACAAGTCAGGTCAAATTCTAGCTTTATCAAATGCGGAAGCATCAATGTCATTACAGGTGGGTTCGCATGGAAATCACAGGAAAAGTTACTAGAAAACTCCTTAAAGTCTCCATCATCTGATCCATTAGAAACCAAGTAAAAGGCGCTCAATTCTATAAGCCAAGGTGATTGCAAAAGCTCAACATGTTCAGCCCGCAACTTGGATTTGAAATTCCTTCCGTTTACAGATCCATGAATCTAAAATAGAACATTAAAATCACCGAAGTCATTGTTTGATACAGAAAAAATATCAACAAAATCAGTAAGTCTAATTAGTAGATATAGACAAATTGGGGGCATACTTTGTCATACTTCTTAAGAATCTTTCTGATTGCAATCGCATTCATGAGAGCGTATTCAATCAGCATCCATCCTTCTCGTACCATGGCTTGCTGATCATTCCTGAAACAACGACGCAAGTTCAATACATATCTTTGCATTCCAGTAGCAACATGAAGATGAAGGAGATGCCTGACTCTCGAGCTAAAGCATCCAGCTATTTGTGAAGCTTCCTTCATCAACTCAGAAAAGAACTTCTGATCACACACTACCAATTCCACAAAGCTTCATAACTTTTAGAGTATGTCAAAGAAGCAAAAAAATCAATCATGGCACAAACAAAAATTATATATATATATATATATATATATATTATAGGTCTCGATAAAGCCTTATGCAGAATTCTCACAAATGGGAATGTAATAATCCTACAAAAAATTCCTCTTCCTTCATCCTTCAGATATTCTTAAAGCAAAAATTATTTAACATTTAGTACAATTTAAAAAAAAAATTAAATAAGACAATAATATAAACTTTTCAAATACTTAAGAATGTCCTATGACAGTTGACTTCATTCAAAACTAACATTTCTTCGTCCTTTCATCAAAAACTAAAAACTCAACTTGGATTGGAGTTTACCCTTGATTCTTATAATTACTTAGAATACAGAATTGACCTTTCACTGTTATTTGCTTCATCAAAAGCAACTTTTCATCACCATTTCCCTATCTCTTAGATTGGAGAGCTAACCCATTATTGAACAAGGATTTTTCTATAAGAAAAAAAAAGAGAAGAAGCTAAACTATTATCAAAATCATCATCACCATAGCTGAAAAAATAATTCTGGGTAAAAATAAAAAACTTACATGGGCAAGATTGGCATTGGCAGCCAGAAGAATCAGATGTGGAAGAGTGACGTAAAGCGTTGCAGCTTCGACAGGTGTTGAGTACTTTCTTGAGAGTGTTATATTCGACATGCCCATAATTTTCCAAGAACCTGTCCTGTTCTCCATGCAGGTACTCCGTGAACGCCTTTCCAAATTTCATTTTTTTTCCCAACTTTTTCTCTTTTTTTTTCAATAATTAGATTTTGTACAGGTTGAATGATTTTAATATTTTCACCAGTATTTGGTTTTCTTTTTTCATTTTCTTTTTTATAACCAGTTGGTTGATGAAGAAGGGCGAGAAATTTTTGAAAACTTCTTTTTTACCTTCCTCAGTTCTCTCAACGATCAAAATATTGATTCAATATATATGTATATAGTCAACTCAACCATGGCTTTACAATCCTGAAAATATTGAGTTGACCAAAATGGCTTGCTTGTGCAACTTTTTTTCTTTTTCTTTTTTTTAGAATGGACAAAGATCGGCTCCAAACATACTTAGAACTATTTTTTATATATATTCAAAATCTTGATTCAATATATATGTATATAGTCAACTCAACCACGCCTTTACAATCCTAAAAATACTGAGTTGACCAAAATGGCGATTTCTTTAGTCTTAGAGTATTTGCTTGCTTGTGCAACTTTTTTTCTTTTTCTTTTTTTTTAGAATGGATAAAGATCAGTTCCAAACATACTTAGAACTATCTTTTATATATATTCAAAATATTGATTCAATATATATGTATATAGTCAACTCAACCACGCCTTTACAATCCTGAAAATACTAAGTTGACCAAAATGGCGATTTCTTTAGTTTTAGAGTATTCGCTTGCTTGTGCAACTTTTTTTCTTTTTCTTTTTTTAGAATGGACAAAGATCAGTTCCAAACACATTTAGAACTATCTTTTCCAACTCATTACATGATACTTTATAAAACTATCCATGTATATATATTATTAGGCAAGACTTAAGTATAGTATTTAAGTGCTGTTCTTTAGATTTTCCTCTTAAAATTCAGTCACGTGAATTTTTTTTCATGAGATAGAAGTGCATTTTTTAATTAAGTAGTCACATGACTGAATCTTAAGAGGAGAACTTAAAAAACAATACTTAAGGTACTGTACCTAAGTTTTGTCCTATATTATTTAAACTATCCTCATCATACACGTTTTACTCTTGTGATGAGGCTCTTTTAGTGTTATTTTCATTGGGCAAATTACAACTTCATTGTTGGATATTTTTATTCAAATATCATATTTTATTTTAATTCTCGTTTAAGTGAATTGAAGAAATCATTTTTTCACATCATGACAAATACGTTATTTGTTAAATTTAAAATTGAAATATAAATTAAAATTTGAATAGTAGCTGTCAATGTTTTTAGTTAATTAGGAAAATTTCACATTAACGTGATGTTTAATACCATCATTGCCAGCATTTTTTAGTTTTATTGCAATATGTATACTTTTTATTATAAACATTTTACTTTCAAACATGCTTAATTGAATTATTAAAAAAGAAGAAGATGGTAACGTTAATTGATGGAAGGTTTTCAACAACTTAAGTGTACAACTATTTTCTAAATTATTTATATGCTATGATAAGTTATCATATATATAAACATTTAGGCTTCGTTTGGGAGTTCATAAGGGAATGGAATGGAATGGAGTTGAATTAAGTAAGAGAAAGAAATGGAAAAGAATTAAGTAACTTTGATTGGATGTTTTAAAATAAAGAAATGGAAAAGAATAAAAATGAATAGAATGTAAGTAATTTTGTTTGGGAGTAACATGGAGGGAATGAAATGAAATCATTTTATGACAATATTACTATTAGACCCCTATTTTAAAATAAAGAGTTGAATATATAGGGGTATTTTGGGAGTTTTAGTAAAAAAATCATTAGATTTAATTTCATTCCCTCCCATTCCTCCTAGTTTCGGGAGGAATGAAAATTTGAGGTTTTAAGAGAATAGAGAGGAATAAGTGTTCCCTCCTACCCATTCTATTCACTCCCACTTAAACTCCCAAATAAGGGAATGAACTTTCCATTCCCTCCATTAAAACTTCCAAACCAGAGAATGGAAAAATATTCTAAAATTATTCTTTTCCATTCCATTCCATTCCCTCCTCCCAAACGAGACCTTACTATTTTGGTTTAATGAAAAGTCGACGGTCTAAGTAACTCAATCCAGGTCTCTATGGTCAAGATTTTGAAATAGTAAGCTCTTGTGAGAGGTTTTGTTTAGGGAGAGTGTTTGATTCGTTTTATGTTTTGTTTTTGGTTTAAAAGGTGTTAGTTTGACGACAAATGCGGAGCTAGGTTACAAACCCCTAACGAAAATGACCTCAGGTAGGTAAAGTGTCAAAATTCAAACAACAGGTAGGTAAGTTGAATTTCGGGCAAACCGCGGGTGGATAAATTGTAATTTTCCCTTTTCCATTTATCCCAATTTGAAGTTTACATAGTTGCTCACTTAGGAGTGTCATGAGGCTACCTTAAAAAATGAACAAATTAAGATGAGAGAAATCTATAATATGAGAGATTTAAAGATGCAGTGAATACTTTTATGAAGGCGATAAAGTAATTAGAGAAATAATGACAAAGAGAAAGAGAAAGAAATATAACAAAATTTATCAAAAACAAATGATATGTTCATACCTTCTCAATTGAGTTTTGAGCGATTGACTTCCTTTGAAATTAGTGAGAATGTGGGAAAAGATGTGCAATATTAAATTTGTTTTTTAGAAATTGAAGAAGCAATATAAAGGATGATAAAGATGGAGAGACATGTAGAATGAAGTAACTGCATGTTATTGGAAGTATAAAGTTAGTGCGAATGTGGGAGTAGACATGTTCAAGAGAACAAAAAAAAAAATGTATGTAACTTTTTTTTAAAATAAATTTATTTTGGTAATATATGTGTTTGGTCTCAATCCTATACACCATATTTGAATTTGATCCTTAATCTTTTAATTGTATTAATTTGGTCCCTAACCTTTTAGTACCCTGTCAATTTAGTCTCTACTGTTATTTTTTGGATGATAATTGATGATATGTCTAATGGCCGAAATAAAAAATTAGCTTTTGTTGATATGACAATAAACTAAAATTTTATTTTGGCCATTTGTCATGTCTGCAATTTTCATTCAAGATATAACGGTAGGGACCAAATTAACACAATTGAAAGGATATGGACCAAATTGAAATATAGTGTAAAGGATAGAGACCAAATATGTAATTTACCCAAAATATTTTATTGGTAAACTGTTTTTCAAAATTTATCTAAAATTTAGGAGTTTAAAATTAGTAATTTTATATGTCTAAATTATTTAAATTTTCTAAACATGTGAATTTGAGAGTATTCAGGGCATCAAAAAGTAGGAATCCAAACAAGAAAAACCTCTTAAATAGTAGTTGTAAGTGCACAATTGCACTTGGACCCAAAGACAATTATGGGCTCAGGCCCAACGAGCCTTAAACAATGAAATTTGTAGAGCGTGGGTTTGAAATCTAAGTTAGAGGTACTGAGAATTTGATAACAGGCTACGGTGTAAAGATACTTGTAAATAGAAGATGATAATAGAAAATTGGCCTCCTCGGACGTAAGCCGAGGACCACTTCTGTATTATTTCTCTTTCTTTCTTAAAGGTTTACAATTCTTAATTTCTTTCTTGATTACTGCCTGGTCCCCCTATTCTTTGGCCTTCACCCCCTTTAAATACTCCTTGCCTTAGTGCTTTATCCACGTGTTGCTCCCATCTCCTCCCTTATAGATATTTCTTCTCTTAGTACTTTGAATAGCAACCAGAAGTTTCGGTCCTACTGTTCAGGGGTCACTTCCCCATTAATGCGGCTAGGGAGGTAGGTGCAGAGTCTTTAATGTGGAGGTGGTAGCCTTTGCTTATGATATTTTTCTAACATTGGTGTATCTAAAAGGTTCAGGGCTTCCCCCCCTTAACCAACAGTCTTTCCGGCTTTTTGCCTTGACCTTCATAGTAAATCTCCGAATTCTCTTGGATTTATCCGAGGAGGAATTCACCCTCGGACGTGTGCTCGGACCCTCGGCGTATGGGCCAATTGGCAGTACTGATAAGTTCTTAATTTGAAGACAGGCCGGACCTCCTTGCTAGAACCCAAAGGCCCAATTGCCTGCTTGGGTCCTTTTACTCCCCACAGTAGTATAGACAAGTCACATAATTTGTTAAAAAAAAAGTCATATGACCAAATATATACATGAATTGTCTCTTCAATTGCTACATAATGGGTTGGAAGAAGATAACTTCAAACATATTTGGAACCAAACTTTTTTCTTTTAGTATAAGAACCTACTTTTTTTCTATATTACATGACCACTTTTCAAAAACACTCACATTAGATTATCTATTATATTGCCTATTGAATAAAAATATCAATCTTCCTTGAGGTTTTAATCGTTTCTCTCTCTTCACGCATCATAATCACCATCCATTCTCTTTATTCATGCTTGAGAAACGCAAATAATGAATAAAAAATCATATACACAGCTATAGTAGTTAGAGAACTCACATTAGTGGGTGCATAGTAGAAAAAAAATGTAGAATTTACACAATTTTCCTTAAAATTGACCCATATCAGCTTGTTTATAGTTATGCAATTTACAAAAGAGCTACAATAATCATGTATATGCATGATTATTGTAGTTGTGTATACACTATTTTATTAATTTCCTTTTTTTTATCACTCTTCTTACCAGAGTCCTCCTATCTCTTGGTTAGTTGGTCTCTTTCCCTTTTTTTTTCTATCTCTTCGTACCAGACTTCTCTTCTCCCTTGGTTTCTTAAAAAAAAAAAAAAAAAAAAAAAATTCTCTCTTCATACAAGACTCCTCTTCTCCTTTGATCCCTTTTTTTCTCAATCTTTGCTTTCCTTCCTTATTTATTTCTCTTCCCCTTTATTCTAGACCACCACCCTAAACCAAACCACTGCCTAACCCAGCCTTTTTTATTGCCTGACTAAAAAAAAACCAAACAAATAGGTCACGTAGTCAATCAACAAGGGTGTGTTGATGGAGGCTAATTACTTGATGAAGGGTTGGTTTATGATGGTTACTTGATGATGGGTGGGTTGATAATAGGTGTGGGGTTGATTAGTTGATGGTGGCTGGGTGGACGAATTATGGCTAGTTGCTTAATGATGGTGGGTTGATGATGGGTGTGGGTTAATCTGTTGGTGATGGCTGGTTGCTTGGTGATTTTGGTTGTGTTAGATCTCTAAGAGAGAAGGAGCAAATGAGAGGATTCTAGAAAGAAGGAGAGAGTGTGAAGGAAATAATAAAAAATGGAGAAGAATGAATATTTTATTGATATAAATTTTTAGAATATATAATTTGTTATGGGTGTTTTTTAAAAGTAATTATGTAAAATAGAAAAGTATATTCTTTTTGTTAAATAGACAGAAATTTTTAAAAGAGCAAATGCAAATGCTCTTAAAATAAAAAATGAACCACAAATGCATGACTTTACACAGATTGATATGGGTGATTTTTAAGGTTGATTGGCCAAAATTTTGCATTTAGGCCATTTTGCATGGATTGATGCAAGTTCTTTTTTTACTTGCTTAGCAAATGTAATTCTTTTCTTTTTTTTTATTACTTAAAAAAAAGTTTATGTTCAAACTTTAGAGTTATTTTCCTCCAAAACATTATGTGACAATTAAAGAGATTATCCATGTGTAGGTTAGTCACATAACTTTTTTAAATAATACACATAAATAGTCTTATAAATGGGCATGTATTAGATTGGAGGAAATCCTCCAAAAACCGAGAACACCAACCAAATTGACAAATCTACACTTGATTGATAGCTTTTGATGGCTTTTGACTACCTTGATGGTGTTGGGTTATCAATTTCCCTTTATATGGACAAAGTTTTCCTCCAAATCAATTTAAAATAATATCCTTTAACTTGCTATGTGGCGATTTTATAAGATTATTCACGGGTATTATTTAAACAAGCTACATGACTTGTTAAAAATGTTATGTGACTAAAAATACATATGGATAGTTTTTTCAATAGTCACGTAGTGGGTTGGAGGAAAATTCCTTCAAATCAATTTAGAGGTAAACTTTTTTCTATTATTTATTCCCCTCTCCCTAAATCAATTTGTCAAAATGTTTATTTTCCCTTTGTTGGTTGTTCTCAACGTTTGGGGTTTTGGCCAATTTGTCAAAACATTACTCAGATCTAATACCAAAAAACATGCACAATATTTTCTACAACTCTCCCACTTGATTGATTATGATTGGTGAATAAAAAGTAGTGGGCCTATATAACAGTGCTAGACAGCTATCACAATTTGCCACGTATGAGAGTTGTGGTAAAAGTGGTGAATTTGTTTGTGGTATTAGAAGAACTCTACATATCTACTCATGTCAAGCACCAAAATCTACAAGGGCATGTTGATCACAGCATATTGCACACTTTTTTTTTAAGGTCAAGACTTAGATACAATACTTAAGGGTTCGTTTTGTTGGAGAAATGGAAAGTGGGAGGATAAAAAATGGTGAGATGATGGAAAAGTGGAAGGATATAAAATATTTTAATTTCTCTCATTTTTGTTTGGTTGAGACTTGAGAGTGGAAAAATGGAGAGATGAAAAAAGTAAGTTTGTATAAATTTACTCATACACCTTTGTTAAAAAATGATGGCCAATTGATACAAAAAAGTGACAAACAACCACCAAAAAAAAAAAAAAAGCAATCACCCAATTTATTAAAAAATAAAAAACATGTCCCAAAAAAAATCATGTCAAGTTAAAAAAAAAAAAACAACTATCATGCCCACAACCCAGAAAGAAAGAAAAACAAAAAAACAAAAAGGCAATGTCCAAGAAAGAAAAGAAAAAAAAAAGGAAAAAAAAAAAGACAACGTTCCCACCCATAGCCCAAGAAATCAAAAAATGAAAAAAAACAAAAAACAAAAACAAAAAAGCAACGTCCAAGGAAAGATATGAAAAAAAAAAAAAAAAAAAGAAGAAGGGAAAGAGGCAATGTGCCCAGCACCAAAAAAAAAAAAGAATTGGACATGGCCATTTTTATTCATTAAGCAGCCTCATTTTTTCCCTTGAGTTTTATCTCTATTTTGGGGAGAAAACCTTTTGGTGGGTTCGGAGAGAAAACACATGGGCTCCACAATTTGTTTTCCTTCCTCCCCACCCAACCAAACATACTCAAAAAAGTTTTCCTTCCCATTTTCTCTCCAAAGTTTTCCATCCACCATTTAAGATTCTACCATATGGATTTTTTCTCATGAGATTCAAGTGTATTTTTTAATTAAGTAACTACATAGTTAAATCTTAAAAAGGGATTCTAAGTAACAGCACCTAAGGTACAGTACTTAAATTTTGTATTTTTTTTAAAAAAAGTAAACCTATATACACATAAGGGAGAAGGAAAGATGTTCCAATAGCTTATTGCACTATATTCACATGTTAAATAAGCATATTTCTTTGACAGGACCAATGGGAAACAAACCAAGAAAACCATGCTTACACCAAATCTTATTTAAGGGGATCCTAAGTAACAACACCTAAGGTTGTACTTAAGTTGTCTTTTAGAAAGAAAAAAAAAAAAGAAAAAAAGAAATAGTAAACACATATACACATAAGAGATAAGGAAAGAGGTTCTAATAGCTTATTGCACTATATTCGCATGTTAAATAAGCATATTTCTTTGAAAGGACCAATGGGAAACAAACCAAGAAAACCATGCTTACACCAAATCTTGTTTATTTATTTATTTATGAATACCTGAAATGTTTGTATTAAGAAGAACAACTTAAAGGAAACAGAGTGAGAGGAAGAAGCCCTTCTCCTCCAGGAGGATTCAAAACAAAATCCGGGATGGTGGAGATGGAGTGTCTTCCTCTTAGATTACACCAAATCATTATTACATTTCAAATACACACAAAATCATGTATCGAACACCAAATCATTATTACTTGTCTATTTGAAGTTTGTCCTCACACATCTGGTGGAAAATTTGTCACTACTTCCATCTTTCAAATTGGCTATAGATGAGTTCATATGAACATAATAATAGACCACTCAAGATTTTTTTATTATTATTATTATTTTTTTCCCTAACAAAGAACATCCCAACATGTTTCTCCATTTCGAAGAAACACTAAGATCACAAATCAAGTGGGTTTTTTTTTCCCAAACAAAAACTAAAAAACTAATTGAGCATCATTAAATTGGTTTAATTTGCTCAAATTGTTCCGGCTTCAATTGTTTAAAATTCATTTGAATCAGAATTATTGTATCAAATATCAAATAATATATACCCTTCACAGGTCCCAGCCCCCAGCTCCTCCTATAATGAATATATCAAATCAAATAAAGACCACACCAGATATAATTTGGATGTCTCTATCAAGTCTAACTAATAGTGAGTTTCAGTTAGTTCAATTGGTAAAGTCTCTGATGGTTGAATAAGAGATTTGGAGTTTGTCTTGATCTAATGATAAAAAGCTATCATTAAGAGCAGACGCCATAGGTCTCTCTAAAAAAAAATTATTTCTATTTTGAGGAATAAATTCAACCACAAGTGAGCTTCAATGAATTTGGTAATGTCTCAATCAAGACGATGTTTTATAGTGTGGGAGGAGATTAAAATAATTACAAAAGTAAGAACAAGCATAAAGTAAATGGAATTGACAACTGAAGACTAAGTTCAAGTAATTATGATTAACTAAGGAATTGACTAAATATACTTGATTCAAATCTAACACCCCCAATGAAATCTTACTTGATTTAAATTTGTTAGGATTTATAGTGTTGGCATATTATATGTCAACTCTTTTTTTTTTTTTTTGTAATTGAAATTTTTTTGTATTGAATTCCATTTGAGTTGTATTTGCATTGAAGATAAGAGGATTAGAAGCTGAAGTTGGAATGGTAGATTCCAAAATTTCCCTTGAGCGAAATAGCCCTGTTTGGCAAATTTGGAGCAAAGTGAATTGTTTTAAAATACTAGTATGAAGAGAATTTTTCTTGAGAGAATTCAGTTGTTATTATTCTCTATTGTTCCTATCCATTTTTCCCTCTTTTATCTCTCATAAAATCCCCAAATTCAGACCCTAATTTTGTATGAAGTGAGAGAAAGAGTTAACAACTTTATTAGAGAGAAAACCATAGTAGCCACTATGTCTTCACCCTCTCAAATTACCATACCTTTTGAGAGGAGATTAACTAAACACTCCCAATTATCCTCGTCCATGATCATGGATTGAGTGAACATCCATGATCATGGATTGAGTGAACATATCCCACAAAACCTTCATGTGGCCTTGGAGTATCCATTAGCTTGGATTCACAATTGGCATATCAACTTGCAGAATGAGGACTAGGAAGAGAAAAAACTAGTGCAGACGATTACTAACGAGAACGAGAACTTGGATACAAGTACACCTATAGACTACGAGAGTTTGTATGAGTATTTTATTGCAATTATCTTTCTAGTGAATTCATTTGCTAGGCTAGACCCTAGAGAGTTTGTTTGTTTTTTTTTTGTGGGTCTTTCTTTCCCTAAACACATCTTGTGCTTAGGTGTGTGAATTTGAGATATTTATTGCTCTTTATGTATTTTCGTGAAATATGGAATTGGCTATCTGTTGGAGTATTTTAATATTAATTAATTAAAATGAATAAATATTACAACATAAATGTAAAGATGTGGGAGTGAATATGGAAGATGAAGAGTTAGTAAAAATGTTTAATCTCACATTGAAAAGGAGAAAGATTATTTTGTTCATTTTAATTATGGTGATTAATGGGCTAATATGAATTGTCTCAGATATTGGGCTAGATACGTGTATCCCACATTGTATTTGCATTGATGAGACGTGTATCCTCTTTCCATGTTGATGCTCAATTCCACCGCTCCTCTAAGAAATTGGGCTCAAGCCCATTTGGGTATTTGATTACGTCCCTATTGTGGAATGGGAGTAAGAGCATTTGCAGCAGTTTAGCTAAATAGCTATATAGCTATTTTAGCTACACCAAAACACAAAAATGAGGGTTGCAGCAGTGGAGCTATACTTAAAAAATTTTACCTTTTTGCTATAGTGCACATCTATACATACATGTGCACATCTATACATACATGTGCACTGTAGCTGAGAGCTAAAAAAAAAAAAAAAATTATTCCTCAGCCGGATAAAAATAATATTTTTTCCTTTTGTTTTTTTCTTTCTTTTCTTCTCAGAACTCTCACAATCTCTCAACTCTCTCAACTTTCAGACCTCTCATGCCACCGCCCCCCTGACCCACGCCGCCACAAACCCAACTCCGACCACGGCAACCACCACCACCAATATCAATCACCACCTCCACCACCATGGCAACCCCCACCACCACATTAGTCACAAACCCAACCACACACACACTCATCAAACCCACCACTACCAGGAAAAAAAGAAAAAGAAAAAAGCAAACATCAGCAAAACCCATGGCAAAACCAATCTATCTTTTGATGGTGGGAGAAGTAAAAACCAATATTGAAATTATATTGCCTGCAAAAACAGAAATAAATTTATGGCATTAATAATTTTTTTTCTTTTTCTTGAAGAGAGTTAATAAAATAAGCAGAGAACAAAAGACTAATAAATAACCATGGAACATTCTTAAAAAAACTGTGTGTGAGACAGCATAGACTAACCGATAATGCCAATGATGAAGCTCAAGCTAGCCATGGAAAGAAAAGTACAGAAGATTGAAGAAATGAAGCGATGGAGATGGGAGGTTATTGAATAATGGAGAAGGAGATGAGGAGAAAAAGTAACAAAAGTTATAACAACGAAAAATAAGAAAGGGTTGAAAGTTAAAAGGTGTTGCTAAGGGTGGAAGAGACAAGAGGATAATGTGTGTGGAGGAGAAAAAGAAAGAGGAAAAAAAAGAAGAAAAAGAAGAAGAAGAAAGAAACGTGTATTTGGATGAAACCAAATAAGAGAAATAGGAAAAATAAAATAAAGAATAATAAGAAATTAAAATTAAGAAATGTTACCATAATATTTTTGCAATAAATTTTAAGTGGTAAGTTATTACTGTCTAATATTGGTGAAAAAAAATAATTTTTTTAATGGTGGCAGTTGCGGTGGTGGTGGCGGTGGCGGTAGTGACAATGGTGGTGGTAGTGGCTGTGATTGTTGTTTATTGTAGAGAATATATTATTCTACCATGTGGCGGTGGTGGCGGTGGCAGTGGAAGAGTCGGTGGTGGCGGCGGTAGAGTCGGTGGCGGCGATAGTGGCAGTGGTAACGGTTGTGGGTGGTTGTGATTGTTGTTTATTGTAGTAGATATATTAATTTATTGTAGTAGATATATTATCTTATTGTGATGTTTATATTATTTTATTGTGTTAAAAGCTAAAATAGATCCACTACTACAACATGTTTTGTAAAGTGAGTAGGTAAAATAAATAAAATAACTTTTTGTGCAGTTAAAAAGCTAAATTTTTAGCTCCACTACTGTGGATGCTCTAACGTGTTGTTGCTGTCAATGCAATCCAAGTCTCCCATAATTATCCTCCTACAAATGGAAGCCATGATTTCATGAAATGGTAGAATAACCTTCCATCAGCTGCCACGTGGCAAAACGTGACACCAATACAAATGCCTGAATTTGGAAAAACAGTGAGTTGTAGGGACATGAGAGGGATCACATGTGTGTTATCAGGTAACACACGTGCTAGGTTCAATTGTGGCACAAAGGGGTGTAAATCTCTAGCATCTCGTGGATAATTAGCTATGATGTGGTCGAAATCGCCCATACACTTGGTGACGGTAAATGGGGCTGAGTCGCCATTGGTATAGAGGATATGGGGTTTGTGAGGTTGTGGAGGGCATATAAGATTGGCAACGAAGGGAAAGAAGTGTTGTAAATTGAGGGAGAGAGATTTTTTGAGAAAGGGAAGAAGGACGGTCTGTATGAAATGGTCAGTAGGGTAAGGAAGTTCATAGAAGAAAAGGAATTGCATGGGACGGCAAAGAAGCCATGGTATGTCAAAGAAAGTGAGAGGAAAAGATGTGGTAGGAACTGAGTTGGGTGGTGGACCAATTTGGCATTGCTCTAGGACCTTAACAGTGTAGGGGTGAAATATTTTTGTTGGAGAGAATAAGGGGTCAATGATCTCTTAATAAAGCGAAAGAAAAGAAGAGCATCACAGTCAGTTTAGAATAATCGAAACTGAGAAAAATAACTCAGTGTACTTATTTCGATTTTCAGTTGAAGACAGAATGGATCGAATCTCCACAATTTTGGCCATGGTTAAATAGCCATTTGCACTTGATTTGAAGTACAGATATTACAGAAAACACGTGTAATGTTGTTTAAAAACTGAAAACATATACTCCACAGCCCTCATCGCCGACCTTCAGATCTCTCTTAATAGGGTTGTGGGTGTGAGATTTGGGATGGGTTTCGATGTGGGTTTTGGGTCGGCGTTGTGTGGGTTATGGGTCGATTGGGCTGGGGTTTTAGGCCAATTGTTGGTTGAGTTTGGGTCGGTGTTTTGGATTGGCGTTTTGGTTCGTTGGTTGAGTTTAGGTCGGCATTTTTTCATCTCTGGTTTGTTGGTTGGTTGTTTTTCCCCCCCCCCCCCCCCTCTTTTTTTTTTTTGAGGTTTTTGGATTTGGAATTTGCTGGTGTTGTTGCTGGTGTTGCTGTTGATGTTGTTGGTTTGTTGCTGTTGTTGTTGTTGATGTTGTTGCTATTGTTGATCGGCGTTGATGTTATTGCTGTTGCTGTTGTTGATAATAATAGGGTGGAGATAATATATTATTTTAATGTGTAGTAAATCTTATTTTAATGTATAGAATTGAATGATTAAACAACTGATAAATGAGATGTTTTAAAATGATGTGGTAAAATAATAAAGTAGGCTTTTAGTGTGATAAAATGACATTTTTTTTTTTTTTTGCAACAGTTGCTAGGATGCTCTTACTAAATAAGATCAAAATCCTTTTTTGCATCAAGCTTTATGCCCGGAATGTAATGCACTTGGAGTTTCTAGAGGAAAACCAATTAACTTGTTATTTTATATTAAATAAAATATATCTGTCTCTCATTAAAAAAAAAAAAAATCCTTAAACTAGTTATGATTATATATATTTTTTTTTTGAGAATCAGTTATGATTATATTGATTATTGAGAGAGCGAGTATCCTTGAAAGAACAGTTTGTGGCTCTACACTAACCAAAATAAAACGTCAAATAATGTTATAATACATTCATAGTCTTTGAAGGATGAGAACTAACTACGTTATAGTATATAGATCGAGAATTCAAATAATGCATACGTCATTAGTCCAATTCTTTGTAAGAACTCTTGCATCAACTTACGCTATTGGAATGCTTGCAAATTTAAAACAAAGTTGGCAGGAAAATTCACAAATTTATAGTAAAATACATACTAGATAAGATCAATTCACTTGAAATGGAGAGAGTCCATTTAATGGTTCAATTTTAATTTTTTAGATTTAACCGTGTACAAAGTGTTTTGTTATTTAAAATGTTTAATATATGGTATTGGATACTCTTTTAAATTTGTAACACTTGATCTTAACCATAAAATGATTTACAAAAGACCCTGTAATTAACCTTTTACTTCCTTATATTTATATATAGTGAATTTTAGGCTTTTCTTCCAAATCAAATAAATTAATTAAATTGAGTTGATGAGTTTGTCCTATGAGGGCCGAAAAAAGTTTTTAAGAATCCTTATGGGCCAGATGAATCTTTCATGTGTTTGCTTGGGCTTTTGTCTTAAAGAAGGTTCGTTTGGGAGAAATAGGCCCATTATTTGTTCATGGACTCTGACTCTAGTCTTGTAGAAATTAGATTTGAAAATTTCCTTGGATATGAGATTTTATCATCTTAGGAAAGTGAAACTACTTGCATAATCCATTACAAAGGTAAGTCATCACACGTTTAGCAAAAAAAAAAAAAAAAGGTTAAGTCATCACACATGACAGGACATATGTCATTGATAATTCGATAATTACACATTACAATAATGCAAGGAAGGATATGAACAGTGAATATCTTAATTAGAAAAGCATTATGAGGTTTTAGATTTGAAAACTTTGACCAATAAGAGAGCTCATTAATAAATTATCTAAGGGGTGTGGAATCTAGGGATTGTATACATCCCAAAAAACAATAGTGTCAAAAAAAAAAAAAAAAGAAGAAGAAGAAAAAAGTGATAATTGACGAGAGGTGCTACGTCCACAACATTTTTACAACATTTTCACAACAAATCATAGGTGGTTAGTTATTATTGGTTCAAATTTGAACTTAACACTAAAATTACTTTTTTGCCCCAACAATAACAACCAGTAACAACCTACTACTTAAGATTTGTTGTAAAAATATTGTAAAAATGTTGTGGACATATCATTTATCTTGACTAAAATGTTCAACTAATATCAGCACAAAGTATCTAAGAGGATCTTCTGCAAAAAATATTCTGTATCCGAATTTGGCAATAGCATATTCTCCAAGTTTGGGTGGGTAATCCAGAAAGAAATTGGGCCTCTTGTCTTTAACTCTTTATTAACCCAAACCAAACCGAAGTTATGATGGCACTACTGTTTAACAGTTCAACTTCAAACCCCTAAAAAAGAGCTCGGTCCTACTAGCCGCTTAAAAGAAGGAACGGTTCAGATAAAAAAGAAAGGAAACAATCAACGGTTAAGATGATTTAGAAAAACGTCAGTGAGTTCGAATATATTGATATTATTACTTGGGAGAAACGAAAAGAAGAGAGACAGAATAGAAAAGAATAGTAAACTAGTTCAAAATAGGAGACAGCATATATAACATAACATAAAGCAAAAACAAAGACAAATACAAAAACAACCTCAAGAGTACTCAAAGAGAGAGTGTTCCAGAGAGAGAGAAAAAATGGTGCTCTGGGAGATCACGTTGGGGACTGCGTATTTCTTGGGACTCAAGCGAACCTACAGGCTCGCTCTCAAGATTCAGCGCAAGGTTGTTAGCCCTAAACACCCCAAGATCCGTCAATTTCTTCAAAGGTACCATTCTATATCCCATCACTTTTTTCTTAACAATTTTTCATTGTGAAGTCTTGTGTTGGTGGGATCATTACTTTGTCATCAACCCAAGTAATGGGTATGTGATATAATGCTCAAAAAAAATTATATTGGGTTAGCTTTTGGGGCTGATTTTGTGTATATATTTTGTGGGATGGAAATATCTATGCTACTTTTGTGTTTTTTTGTGTGGATATTAGCAATGTATTTTGGGAGTTTTAATGTCTATTATTCCTTTTTCAATATAAATAAAAGGGCTATGGTTAAAACACTTAGAATTAACGGTCCTAATCATAAATTTAATGTGTTCCAAAAGAATTTGTTGAAGAATTAATGAATATGACTTGCATGTAATTGTTTCCCAAGCACAGATTTTATGTATGTTAGTTTGTAAGATTCTTATTTTCCTCCCTGCAGTTTGAATGGTGAGTTGTCGTCAATAAATTAAGTGGGGGTGATTTTGTTATGCCTTTCATTGGGTAAACATTCAATTTTGATTTTAATAGAGAGAATAGGTTGATGGGATAGAGATTTGAACTAGCATTATGCAACACACTATTACTTATCTCTCCCTGCAACTGATTTTTCCTGTTAGTGGATTGGATTGGATTCTTGGATTCTTGGACAGTCAACAAAATCCTTGTCCAATCTGCCTATGCTGCTGCAGCATCAATACAAACTTTATGCTTCCACACCCTCATCATTTTTTCCCATATTCTATATTCTAATCCTATCATGACTTCAAAGAAATTAGTATGCAATTAATTTTGAGGAGTTTGACAGATAGAAGCTAGATGGAAGGGTAGGCTGAACATGAGAGCACATTCTTAGGCTAAGAAACATTGCAAGATTTTTGTACTTTGATCTTCAAAGCAGGGATGTACAGTACTACGGAACAAGTGCCAGTTTTGAGTGTGATTTTTTACTTGTCTTGTCTGAAAATGTGATTAGCACACAAATGCCACTGCTCTTACATTCACTTTAGTTTTCTAAACTATGCAGTTTGGAACACTTCTCTCCAATGAAGGACACATAGAGCTGCTCAATTCAAGTCCTTTAAAATAGTATTTTCTATAAATAAATATAATAATGGGGTTAGTGTGATTTGGTTGCAATGTGGGAAAGTGAACTTAGAGCTAGGACAGCACTATGAATTTGTCTAGTTGGATTCTATCTCAATACTAGCATGTGGGAAAATTATAAGTTCAGCTCATTAACAACTTTGTCATTTATACACATTATTTGAAGTTGTGAAGGTGAACCTTTCCAAGTGGTTCCCTGATTGCTTGTTCTGAATAATCTTTGTTTGACTTTGATGTACTTGAAAATTTTGGCTCCATCAAGTATTTCGTTTATTGTTGTTGTTGTTATTTCTAAATGAACCAAGTGATATTATCAGTACCACATAAACTTGATGTCTTTTGGTTTATTAGAGATAAAGACGAGATTCTATCTGTAGAAAGCCACAGATCTTGCTCCCTGACTTTGTCCTACCTATGTCCATGATAAATAAAATAATTTACACTTTAAGGCTGGGAAAAAAAAAGTTGGAACAGGATAGGTTGCTCAAGTCATGAATATATCACCCAACAGCGATGACCACTTATTGAAGTTGAAGCTTCACACAATGTGTCACCCAATGTATGACAGCTAGGACTCAAGTGTAGTTAATTTATCCACTTGGACATCTGCAATTGAAAACAGACGTAGATATAGAACCAGATCAGATAGCTTACAACTATTTGTTTTGCATAGATTTAGAGATCCTTAATTAGGTTTATATATATGTCCCATGATGGCCCATGATGGGCTGTGAGCTAATATATTTGTAATTCAATAACACTAAACTATCCGATGGAAACATTGAGGACATGTTATACTGCTTTGCAATATATCTCACAAGCCCAATTGGTATGCCAGCTGCTTATCTGCCTTTTCATCTGAGTTCAGAAACCAATTTGCAAATCTATTTTAGAAAAAAAATTAGCACTGACCACTAGTCCAGCATATCAAGGTACAGGACATCTGTCATAAAAAGCTCTTTTCATTGCAGCAGCTAGTGTTCCCTTTTGAGCTGGCAATGTAAGATAATTACAATTGCTTGTCCTTTATCCTTGAAAGCTTCGATACCGCATAAATAACTTGGAAGCTCTTGATCTTTGGAATTCAGTATGTTAATTTTTTTTTCTTTGATCTTGCCCTAGAATGAGGCTTCTTTGTTCTTGAATGCTTAGTTTAGGCAGTAAGTAGAAACTTTACTTTCTGGGTTGCTAAGATCAACACTACTCGGCTCAAATGTTCCTTAATTGTATCAATTACTTCCATGCTATATATGTTAACTGCATATCATTGCATTCCTTCAGGAAGGAGATATTTGCATTTTGTTGTCATTTTGGGAAAGTATTAAATGCATGATCTACTATTAACCATCTAATGCATTGCACAAAAATACTCTAGGTGCAAATTTTTGGACATCCAGAGAGTCACTAGCTAACAGTATTCTATAATAATTGTGATTCTATATTGGCATAAAGTGTTCAAATATATTACCAGAGTGGTGGCATTTGTTACTAGTTTTGAACTACTTGCTATAATTTTTGTTCTTGAAAGACAAGTATCTGATCTCCCCCCCCCCCCCCCCCCCTGTTTTGCAGACGAACACGTGCCGTATTTGATGTAGCACTCAAGGTTCATCATAGCATACAAGAGAGGGACATAGAAGTTGGTCGGAATCTTGGTAACTGGATTCTGCGATGTCTTGACCGAATGAAACCATCAGCTCAGATTCGCGGTCCCTCTCCTGGAAAACCTCCCAATGGTGCTAGCTCAAGCTTGAGCATGACAAAGCAGGTAAATGCCTCCAATCTGAAACCTCCTGGGGGTTCTCAAATATCCAGAAATCAGGATTCTGCTAGGCATCTTTTTACCTCAGCGAGAAATATTTGGCCTAAGCCTTTCCAATCCATTTCAATGATGATGCGATCACCAAAGACTGCTGGGAGTATGACCCAGTATAGACATTTCGCTGGGCCAGAAATGTTGAGATCAAGTTACACGAGAAGTTGGACGGAAGGTCTCCGGACTGACATAAGGCAGTGGATGATACACAACTAAAGTTGCAGCTCTATTAGTGTTTTTCCAGAAGATGAGACTTTTGGAACTGAACTATGGAAGAGGTTGTTTTTCAGGATTGATTGAATGGAAACAGTGCAGTAGATGCAACTGATGGCTTGAATGTGCTTTGGTTCATTGCCTCTTGAAGTTTTTTGTTTTTGTTTTTTTTTTTGGTACCCTTGTTCTCTGCCAGCAATTTGTATAGTAGTTTTTTTTTAAGAACTCGCAGTCGCCTGAGAACAGAGATGGCTTCTTGTTATCTAATAAAACAAAAGACATGGCAATACCCTTATGAATTTTGTTTCTTAATTAGCAACCATTTACTGGAATGAAAACAGCAGCAAGACCATGGAACAAAACCATATAAACCCCATTTTTCCTTCCAAGGACGTATGGTAAAGTTCACTTGATGATTTGAATTTTACTTAGCTAGCCTGGATTGATTCCCAACTTCTTACAGAGATCACCCAGTTCTTGTTAGCATGCATATGTTATTCTTTTGGTACATAAAAATGTTGTTTTGGGGTAAAATTTCTGACTTTTCAAGTAGATTTTTACGTGCTAATAAGGCCAGGCATCATTCTCCTCGTCACAGTTAATATCCTACATATCTCTTGATTTATGTCTGGTTGTAACGATTCTGCATCTGTACAAGCTACTTCAGCATATGAGATATGTCTTTTTCTTTGAATTTTCCATAATTAAGGAGGGCGTTCCCCAATGAGTCGGTACGTAGGTGGCTCCATCTCTCTATTAGTCTTTCTAATTTTGATATAAACGTGATATCATGATGCCATGCATGTTAAGAAGTGAAAAACTTAAATTGGAAACTTGAAGCTTATCCAATATATTAAAGCTATTACTCTCAGATATGCTTCTACTAATAAAGACACCATCATTTGGGCCTCTTCTCCTTGTGGAGATTTTTTACTCTAAAAATGCTTATTTATAGCATTGCTAATGGGTGGTATGTATAACAGCTCCTCCAGTCCTTAGATTGGTATAAGTTAAACACTGATGGATCTTTCATAGGTAATCTCGGGAAGGCTAGGGGAGGTGGTGTTATCAAAAACTATCATGGCAATTGGGTGGGAGGTTTTGCTCTGGTTAATAGGAACAACTTTGGGCGTTGTTGCTGAACTCTGGGCTCTTAAAGATGGCCTCACTCTCTGCAATCAACTTCATATTCAATTTCTTATTGTTGAATTGGATGCCTCTGTGCTTGTTACCCTTTTGAACAATGGCAACCAACAAATTTCCTAGATTCTTATCCCCTTTTATTGATGGCAGCAGGGTCCTTCTCAACAAGATTCCAGAGAGGTCAATAGATGTGATGATCCTATGGAAAAAAGCAGAGCTGATCTGCTTGGTGATTTTGTTCTTTTTATTTGCCCATTGATTGTATTTTGAATCAGATTAGGCTTCTTGTCTTGGGTACTACTTATTGTAGGCACTACCGTAGCAGTGCCATAACGCTTTAGTTTTCTTTAATATATTCCAGATAACCCAAAAAAAAGAAAAGAAATGGATTATATCATCTTTTAGCACTGATAGTTAGCTTTTTTTTTCTTTTTTTTTCTTTTTTTTAAAGTTTTCTCTTCTTTCATTCCACTTTTGCTATAAAACTACAATCCTTAAGGACAAAAATGCAGAAGTCTCATCCTTGAGGCATTGCCAACCCTTTAAATCTTAAACATGATTCTAAAAAAAATTAATTCTTAAACATGAGGCCATACAACATCCTCAAGATATCCTCACGTCAAGAACATGAAGAAGCCTTGAGCCAACCTCAAGATAAGATTTTACTAGCTACTAATAATATGGTTCAGATATGGTCAATTTGACAGGGACTTTCGTTAGCATGGGATATGGGGTTTAAATTTATTTTTCTAGAAACTGATACTACTACTATACTAAATTGGCTAACCAATGATAGTGTATTACCACCAGATGTTGTCCCTTTAATTTCTAATTGCTGGAATCTTATGGCACGAGCATGGGCCATCCATCTACTTTAAATATATTGTGAGGCTAATAAATGTGCAGATGCACTAGCAAAACGGGGTCGACAACTACAGAGCGTTTTGGAAGTTTACGACTTATGCCAAAATTTTGTTTATCCAGCTTTTGTGTGGGATATGAAGCAGCTTAGGACTAGTAGAATGTGTCCTTTGGAGGCCTATAAGCTTCTTGTTGTATAAACCCTTTATTATCTAAATAATACTCCCATTTTTACCACACACAAAAAAGAGAAGAAAAATAAGATTTTAACCACTAATTAGTAAACATGTGTAATGCATGCATAAAGTTTGTATACGTACATAGTATTTTTTTTTTTTTTTAAAATTACATCTCACGGTTTGTTTTCCAATTTTATGGAAATAAAAGCTTTATTTTAGGATTAAAAGTATAATTCATTCGAAAAACGAGAAAATATTATATCCATCGGAAGACTACTGAAATAGTCATTCTCCTGAAACACGTGATGAATTGCGTGTTAAATATACATGCATCTATACTATAAAAGTCAAAGATAAAATTTTCCAAATCCGTCAAATTGTCAAACATTGCATACAAGATATAAAAAATATATATCTAAATGAAACATATTGCCATCATCAATCAAGTTTTATATATTCTTGAATATAAAAAAAAGGGTTTTTGGTGTGATCTCATCGATCTCACACTACATGGTGACAATGAGTTATACCATATGTACTAATCATTAACACAACACATTTGTTGAAGCGTTATTACTCGAATCACTCACCTCCTGCCAATCATCATGTGAAGTGATATAGGGACTCTTACCTCCAAATCACATCCTACAGTAATAGTTATTTTATTAAATTGTGAAACTCAGGTTTAAAAAAAACATATGGTCATCCTCCATCCTTTTAAGAGTCAATTTTTATGGATGACTCCAAAGTGTTAGCCAAGAGACCAAAACTTAATATCTCATTCATTTGTGGCCAAAAAATTAATAGAATAGAAACCATTAGGATTTATGTTATTTTATTTAATTAATTTAGAGCATTGGCATCATACAAAGCAAAATAGAAAAATGGCTCAATTTTACACATCTAACCTTCAAAATTACTCCATTAGTCAAGTTAAAGATATGTAAATTTGCAAATTTGCTACAGTAACTTAGTAAATTTATACTAGCATTATTCATTTTGTATTAAATATTTTATTCTTTCTTTGCTTATTCTAAAGAAAAATGAAGAGAGTAGATGGTGGTGGTTATGTGTGATGAAATAGAAACAATAAAAAAAAAAAATTTGATATTGTAATGAAATAGAGTTTAAAATAGATGATTTGATGTGAGTTTTTTTTTTTTTTTTTAAATAGTTATATGAATTAAAAAAAAATTAAATTTTTATACAAAAAAAAAAAAAAAATTTTGCACACCTAAATATTCTTACATTAGAAAGTTTATTACTTAGATATTTTAAAGATCGAACCCCTTGATTATAGGCCAAATTTCAAAATTTACCCCATAAATTTCACTAGTTTTTATTTTAGTCCTTTAAGTTTGTCTTATTTCATTTCAATCAAGTTTCAAAACACCCCAATTTAGACTTATGTTATCTTGGCATTTAAATCACTAAAACTACATTATTTTGCTTTTAATTTAAAATTTATTTTCTAAAAAAATAAATTAAAAACGTTAATTTAAAAAAAAAAAAGTCCAGAAAAAAAAACCAAGCTCATGCCCAAACCCGATGTTCTCGGGTTGAATTTGTTAACCCGAATAACATCTTTATTATCAATTACATTATTCTGGAAAGTGGGAATAGTGAAACAGGAAAAGGAAATCCAAATCCATGTTAAACCAATTCCACCAGTAAACGAAATACAAACGTTTTCCATCAACTTTCGCAGAACCGGCCTTACAGGTAATCTTCATCTCCCTTTTCTGGTAATTTGATTTCCATAAAATTAGGATTTTGTTTTGTCAAGAATTTCTTTATTTTGAAGAATCACATACTTATATTTTATAGCCGTAAATCCTAGGTCTTTGAGAATTGTTAATAGTGTGTTATTCATTCATGTAATTAGATTTGACTTTCTCTTCACAGGAATTCAAAATTCCCGTGCCTTTCGTTGTGATTTGCTGTTGTGAAACTGTATTTTTCACTTTCAATTTAGCTGTGATTTGCAAGTTGAAGTTCTTCTTCCATAAATAAAAACTTTGAAGAATTTAAGATTGTAGGGTTATTGTGTTTTGAGGTGGTCTTTTACTCTTATAATGTACCGAATATTTTCTATCTCATATTTCAATTTTATGGGCTTTTTGTCTTCGGAAACTAGACTCTGCTGAAAATAATAATTTATTTCTTAACAGTTAATCTCAATTTTTTGAAAAAAAAATTATAATGTTTATGCTTAGGATTTTAATGGGCACTAGTTCAAACAGGTCGAGGGTAAGGTCGCAAGTTTAAAATCCATTGGGTGAGTACATTTTACCATGGAAAAAAAAAAAAACTTAGAATTTAGAGAGGCTCAATAGAGGTACATCCCGCTAATAGAGATATTTTGATGAATACCAAATGAGGGACAGAAGTACCGACAAGGACACTCATGAAATTTGAATGACAAAGCATGCTCATGCTTTAGTCGAATGAGTGGTTTTGACAACACAGAGATGAGACTGAATGGAATTATAGAAAGTGAGAATTCCTGAAAGGTTTCCATAATCAGAACGAGAAATGTTATATTTTCTTTTGGGGAGGGGAGGGGGTTGGGTAAAGATCAGGATCAAGATTGGTCCTCCAGAGCTAGGATTGTGAGGCAAATGCTATATTGTCTTGAGAGGGGGCTTGGGGCATCTATCATCAAAGCCTGTAAATTGGTTACGGATGCTCAAATCTTTCTAAAGTTAAAAGTCCTGGAATTTTTTGTTAGCATTAATAATTAATATTTGATCGGTGAGCAAGTTGCTCTAAACCTGGAAGGTTTAGTATAAATCCAAATGTGGGTGTTTTGGTTCTTATATGTTCTCCTATTTATACTTATAAAAAATAAATGTTCTTCTTCTATTTATGGGCCTAATTAGCTTTTACCTAGTTTATGACTTTTTTTTCCCCCTCACAATGAATATTATATCACCCAGATTTGTGTTACTTGTGTATTTGCTAGGCCAAGACTTAATGGTTGAAACCTTGTTTGGTTGCTCAGAATTGAAGCTATAAGCAGTGCCTGTATTTTAAAGCTCAATTTTTTCTTGTAATTTTCATCCATTGTTTTCATTGCTGTGTCCTTAGCACACTGCCTGTGTGCTTTGGTTTTATTATCTTTCTTTTTTATTCAATGAGGTATCATTTACTTATCTAAAAGAGAGAGAGAAAAAAAAACCCTCAAATTTTACTTCTGCTGTAATGCCCTATATCCCCAATATTTTCTTCTATGAATTTTATAATAATGGATTCATATGCTTTGAGAAACATGAAACCTATGGTGAATTGTGCATCTGTTCTCAATAACATTGTAAGTAAATTGGTCCTTGGGTTAGGACTTAAATAGGAATGATTAAATCCTAAGGGTGGTGAAGAAAAAATAAATAAGTAAAAATTGCAATGTGAACTCCAAAAGAAATATATTATTATTTGAGGCCTAGAAACAAATTGGATCTTTTAGGTTGGTTTTGTTAATTTTTTAAATAAAGTAATTAAATAAAACATAATTGGGTCACAAATGTAATCAAATAAAGTTGAGAAAATCAGAAAAGATGAATCCTTTCTTTATTTTCCTAGCAGCCATAAGTCCTTTCTCTACACCTCTTACACAAAATAAGAGAGAGAGAGAGAGAGAGAGAGAGAGAGAGAGAGAGAGAGAGCAATATTTGATTGTGGGCATAAAGTCTTGCTGCTGGAAATTGAATTAAAAGGTGAAAGGTCTATCTTAATTAATATTTTTGGATTGATGTAAGAATTTTGAAGTTATATATATGGTTTGTTGGCAGCATAGTGAGATTAGATTATTTCTGCATTATTTTTTACTTGATTACAGTGATAGAGGCTTTACGTACTGGGTTGAATTCAAATAAGGACCTGATGGTTGCACTCTTAATTTTAAGTAGTATTGTATATTACATTGATTATTCATTGAAGACCTTAGGTCTGGAAATTTATAAGGTTTGATATACTAGAATCGGTGCATGATTACAATGTTTGATTAAAGTGACCTAATACACATTCTCGTCATCTACTGAAGGTCCCAAAATAAATAAAATTATGAGCTAGTTACTTATCAACAATGGTCATGGCCTTCTGTTAGCAAACCAAGAGTATAATGCGTACTTAACATTGGTGCCTGTGGTAGCAGTTCGTAACATTGAGTTATTGGTAAATGTTCTGGGCTGTAAGCAAGGTTCTCTTCCTATGAAATATTTGGGTCTTCCTTTGGGTGCAAAATTCAAGGAGAAGACAATATGGAATCCAATTTTGGAGAAAGATGGAAAGGAGATTGGTGGGATGGAAACAATTGTACTCATCCAAGGGAGGTAGAGTTACTTTAATTAAAAGAACTCTATCAAATCTACCAACTTATTTTCACTCTTTATTTCCTATCCTTGTTTATGTGGCTAACTGGAGTGCAAAACTTCAACGGAACTTTTTATGTGGTTGCCTAGGTGATGAACCCAAATTTCATCTAGCTAAATGGCTATTGTTTGTGCTCCACTTTCTTCAAGTGGTTTGGGGATTAGGAATTTGATACTTTTTAATGAAGCCTTACTAGGGAAGTAGTTGTGGAGATTCCGGCTTGAGAGGGATGCAGGATGCTCTTAGGCAACAAGTGAGATGAAGTATGGGTGTAAATGGGGTGACTGGTGTACCAGTTCAGTTTCTGGTCCCTATGGTGTGAGTTTGTGGAAAAATATTAGGCAAGGTTGGCCTTCTTTGTTTCTTTATATCTTGTATGACGTTGGTGCTGGGTCGAGAGTGAAGTTTTGGCAAGATTGGTGGTGTGGAGAGAATTCTCTTGCCGTTTGCTATCCCGAATTATTTAGTGGTGAGGAGAGACTTCTCTTGTTGTTTGCTATCCTGAATTATTTAGGATTTGTTGAGATAACGAGGCAAGTGTGGTTGAGCTTATGAAGTTCACCAATGGGGTCCTTCATCGGGATGTACATATTTTAAGGGTTGTTCATGATTGGGAATTGGAGGCATTGTTGAGCTCATGGATACTATTTATGGCACATTTGTAAGGGGGATTGGGGAGGATAAGATGTGTTGGAAACCAAATAGGAGTAAGGGATTTTTGGTTAGTTCTTATTACCATATTTTAGTTGGCCCTAGTGATAATATTTTTCCTTGGAATGGTATATGGAAGCAAAAGGTCCCTTTGCGAGTGGCTTCTTTTGTATGGACTGCTGCCTGGGAGGAAAGTCTGGCAATTGACAATGTAAGGAAAAAAAAGGTACGAATTATGGATTGGTTTTTTATGTGCAAGTATAATGGTGAATTAGTTGACCATTTCTTCCTTCATTGCCCGGTTGCTACGGATCTGTGGTCTATGGTTTTGGGTTTATTTGGAGTAAGTTGGGTTATACCAGAGTCTGTTGTTGAGCTTCTAGCTTGCTGGCTAGGTCAGTTTGGTCGTTATCAAAATGGTCACATATGAATAGTTGTTCCCCATTGTTTGATGTGGTGTCTTTGGAAAAAAAAGAAATAGCAGGTGTTTTGAAGATAATGAAAGAACTTTGCCAAATCTCAAGTTATTCTTTCTTAGAACCTTAATGGATTAGTTGTCAGTATTGAGAATATATTCTTTCTTTTCTATTCTTGATTTACTTGATTTATGTAATTTCTGTATTTGATTGTATACCCTTGTATACTCCTTGTGTATTCGGGTGCCTCTTTCTTTGATATCAATAAATCTTTATTACTTATAAAAAAAAAAAAAGTCCTATGACATTATGGTTTCATTATCTAACAATATCACTTAGACTTGTTTGGTTCTTGTATGAGCACTTGTAATGTCCTTGTGACGTTGTGCTAACTTAGAATTTGATAATGTCTAGAAGTTGGGGATCCTAGGAATTTTCAAACTGTGAGCTAAGGGTCATCTAGTTAACCCCACATAGTAGTAAGGAAGGTTAGTTGATTTTGAGTGCTAGTCTATGGTAGTTTCATGGGGTTATTCTCTTAAATTAGTTTGTGATAGCTTGATAGAATTTATATCTCTTGTGGTGGATCATTAAGCAATTGTTTTTCAACTTCTTGGTAGGCATCACTGTTGGACTTTTGAAGGAACTTAAGTACTGTATGTGGTTATGCACATTATGCTTTTTGTTCTCCACCATAAAGATGATCTTTTTGGAAAATTATTTTGACATAATGAACTTATCAAAAAAATTTTATTTTTTGACATTATGATTTTTCTGTCCACTTTTTCTTGAAAAAAAGTTGTCCTTTGAAAGTTATTTTACATACCCAAGTATTCAAAGTGCCACTGGATATTATCCTAAATCACACAAGGGTCAAGCAACTTTAGTGCTTTGTGACAAGGTGATCAAACTAATTTCCAAAAGGCTTATAAAAGTCTTGGACAGCAGCAAAACAAGATATTCATAGTATACTGATATGTTTCAGAGTAAATTTATTTATCAGTTTGCTTGAGTGCTAGTGTTCCCATAAATTATGAATATGATTCTTCTGATGATCATGCAACTGTAAAATCATTTCTTAAGATATTATATGTTGTGGACCTTATTCTGGATTTGAAACTCTGGATCAGGTATATAGTGTAAAGTGGTGAACCTTGGCCAAGGGGGGTTAAATTATTGGCCTTTGTGATCTCATTGAAGAGAGTCAATGTAGTATGGCCATGGCTAAGAGCATTAGCATCATTATGTGTAATGTCTTGCAAAATAGAAAAAGTAATTGATTTTACACATTTTGAGCAAAAAAACACCCACATCAGTAGGTGTAAAATTGTGCATAAATGCACAAGAGCTACAGTAACCATGCATATATGCACAGTTACTGTAGCTCTTGCATTTAATATTTTAATAATTTCTAATTTCGCTCCTTTTTTTTCCTTCTCTTCTCCCTCATCATCTTCTTTCTTCCTCTGAGACACACTCCCACAGACACAAAATCAAAAATCAACTACAAAAATAAAAAATAAAAAATCAACTACAAAAATCAACCACAAACACTTTCAAAATCAATTAGATTGCGTCGCCATCGCCTGGATTGACTGGATTGTTGCCATATCCTGGATTGACTGGATCGTTGCTTGTGGATCGACTGGAGAGGCGTTCATCACCGTCACCATCGCCGCTGCTGCATGTGGATCGGTGATGTGGATCGGTGCTTCTGGGATTCGATGGTTGTGGTGCTTGTGATGAAGTGTTGACGGAGATCGGTGGATTGGAGAGGCGTTGTTGTGCTTGTGATGGTTGTGGTGTTGATGGAGTGCTTGTGATGGTGCTTCTGGGTTTTGATGGTGATGTTGATTTGACCGTGAGAGAAAGAAGAGGTAGAAAAGAAAGAGGAAACGGCAAAGAGATAAGGAAAAAGAAAGAAGAAGAAAGAAGAGGAAGAATAGGAAAAAGAAACGGGAGATAAAATAATATTAAAAAAAGAAGATAAAAATACTATTTATATAAAATATAGTGTATAATAGATGGACTGATGTGGGTTTTTTGTAAAAATGGGTGTGTAAAATAGAAAAAGTAGTTTTTTTGGTACAAAATAGATGGAAAGTTTGCATCCATTGATGTGGATGCTCTAACAGGGGTTAATTTGTTAACCTTTAGTATCGATGCAGTGTTTAAGACCCTTCGAATAAGGGCAATAGACAGTAACTAGCCAGCATTGGTTAAATTGCTGGCCTTTGGTTTCCAATAAATGGAGCTGATGCAATGTAACCAAAATTCTGTGTGTCAAATTTGTGCTTCTGTCCTGAGATATTGATTTTGTTAACATATGAATTGTCTATATTTGTTCGATTCACGTCTGGTTCAATCCCATACCGGTAGCTACACATATCAGTTTTACCTTAAAAATAATAATAAATTGTCTGTAAGTCACCGATTGAAAATTATGTTCTTACTATTTAGGGCTAATTAAATTATGATATCTCTATTTGTCATTATCACTGTTTACACTGTTTTAGTGAGCATCTCAAGGCATATCTGTTTTTAAGTGAGTTTTATTTTCTTACAAAGAGACTTTTTAAATTGTTATACTGAAATCACGTATGAGTGTGTATATATATATATATAGATATATATATAATCTCTGTCCTCACTAGACCCAGTCTTGTGAATATTTTGTATTTCTACTTACTAGGCTGTTAAGCTCATCCTTTTCACACACACACACACACACACACATATATTTCTTTTATTTTTTCAGGTCAAGTTTGATGCAATAGAGGTTTAGCACATTGTGGGTACTCTTGTGAAGCTGGAGGCAGTTTTCTTGTCCAAGGATTTCAGTTGGCACTAGAAATATTCCTGAATAAATTTTTTTATTCTTTATGTTTTATACTTATGAGGGCTACATGATTTATTTATTTTTATTATTTATAAATAAGAAACAAAATTAATGATTAATCAAATCACATATCCATCCTTGAACTTCATGGCCTTTGCACGATGTGCCCCAAGTTTTTCACTAACAATCACCTCACATCCCTTTGCCCCACTTTCCATAGCAAATCTCAGTACACCATAGCAAGGCCTCCTAACAGCAAGACATCCGAGAAGCTTGTATCAGAGAGACTCAGCCTGAGCAATAGCGCAAAGCCCTCTGTTGTCGCTGTTCTCTGGAAACTTGAACCTTTTCTGTAACACCTAGGTCAGCTCTCTGATCCTTCTTCCCTTCTAACTGAGAACGTTCTGTGTTTGTGTGGCTCTGATGATGATCTTGGTTTGCATCGGCGTAACCCTAACCTTGACGCTGGAGTAACTGTCCTCAGCAAGCTCATGGGTCAGTACCTCATTCAGCTTGGTGTAGAAAACTCCTTCAGCTACGAACTTTCGCCATTTTCGAAGGATAGGTGGAGGGATCTGAGCTCTAAGCTTGAGGTGGCTTGTGCTCTGGCGATTCGAAAACTTTGAAGGATTATGTTTGATTTTCACTCATGAACGTCATTCTTTGGGTTTACTTTATATGATTATATTGTGGAGATTTTAGTGCTTTATTTGCATATTGAAGTTGACAGAAATAGTCTTGAACACCAAATTCACGTAGCTGGGTTTGGGGCTGTGATATTTGCAGTGAAATTTCTTTGTACTACCGTACAAATTTGATTAAATTTGAAGCTCCTTTACATACCGAGGGACTAGATATCCAATTCCAAGGCTTTGGTTCCATGCAACCCTGAGAATTCTCTTGTTGTTATTATACATTTTGTGGGAGAAGAAGAGGAAAGAGGAGAGCGTTGGGGGGTTGTTTATGGTAGCTTGTTTGTATGTGATGCACATTATGATACTTGTTAATGTTTGATCAAAGTGTCAGCTACTATGTGTGCAGTTGCTGATTTGTCTTCTTTATACTTGCATTACAGGCAGTGAAAGCCATCAACATCAGGATGGAATTAGCAGACAGAGCAGTTGGGTTTCTGTTATCTTTTATCAGCTTATCCATATTCACGTATTATACCTTCTGGGTCATCATTCTGGTTAGTTTACTTCCAATTTAATTTTATCTCTTCCTTTTACAACCCCCAGCCCGCTCCCCAAATTCCAAAAAAAAAAGAAAAGGAAAAAGGAAACGAATACTGTATGCATAACCTATTGATGTTTTATTCATATCTTGTGATCTTTCAGCCATTTGTAGACAGTGATCACTTCATCCACGAGTATTTCCTACCACAAGAATACGCCATACTAGTACCTGTATTTGCCGGTGTGGTGCTTCTCTGTTTCTTGTGTGTATTTATAGGATTTGTGATGCTCAAATCCAAAAAGAAGAAGGCTTGATACAATTAGTTTTGCCTTTTTTTTCTTAAAAAAAAAAAAAAAAAAAAATCTTTGAGAGTAACTTAGAGTTCTACTTTTTTTCTTGTTTGTTTTTCCATTTTTTTACCTCCCTACACATTTTCTGATCTGAAGGAGTGTTTTAATTTTGGATTTGTTGAAACTTGAAGATTTTGTATATCTGTATCATTTCTAATACTATTGGAAGCTCATATATTAGTCTATTACCTTAGGGCCTAAACTTATTTTGGAAAATTGCGAATGAACTACCAAATTTACTGCATTTTGCCTATAATTTGTCCGTGGTTGTAATGGCACTACTGCATTCCTTGGAAGTTGGCATACTTTGCTCATTGTTTGGTACTGGTACCACATGTTATGTAACTTAACATAACACCACTACAGATCACTTTAGTTTAATTTCTTTTCCCCCTCCTTTTTATGGTATGGACTCCCCATTGGTAGTTAATGACATCCTACTTGCCTAGGATAGAGTGCTGAAAGTACGCGTTTGTTGATAAGTTTTGTAACTCAATTGACACCTTATGATATTTCCAACAGAGACCTTCTAGGGGTTCAAATTCCCCTCCCCATTGTTGTAACTATTGAATTAAAGATCCCCCCCTTATAGGTTATGTTGAAACCGTATTAGTTTCCATGATTTTTTTGGGCACTTCTTAACAAGATAGAGGATGAAAAACTAGTGGTGACAAATGAGGATGATAAAGTTAGTGAGGATTAATTATTTATTTATTTTTATTTGGTTAAGGATTTAAGATACCTGTATAGAAGGATTTTGTCAAAGGATTTTGTCAAAAAGTTTTAGCTTAAATGGCATCTCCTGCTACTGTAAGAAAGGGTGGAAGGTAGGCTCCCATTGGGTTCATTTATAAGTTTTCCAATAAACAAAAAAGGTAAGGATTTCGCAGTGGTCCAAGCCCATAGTGGTAGATGATGTAACTATAAATTTAATTATCTTAATAAAAAATTTTACTTTTCTTAATATATATAAACAAACCCCTGGCCAAACCTTGAAACACTCAGGTTGTCATTCATTTAGAAAAATGCAAACAGTGAAGCTGGAAAAGGAAAATCAAATCCACGTTCGAATCTTTAAACCAATTCTTCTGGTAAAAAAAATAGAAAATTTTCAATCAACTTTCTCCCAATCGGCCTAATAGGTGATCTTCAACTTCCTTTTATGGTAGATTGATTTGCAAAAAAAAAAGGATTTTTGAATCATATACTTGTTTTATAGACAGGAACCCTAGCTAGGACTCGAGAATTGTTAATGGTGTGTTATTTATTCATGTAAGTAGATTTGACTTTCTCTTCATAGAAATCAAATTAATTAGCCTTTCAAAATAAAAAATTTTAAACTCTTTTTAGGCTTTGTCATGGTCAATTCGTTTGCATAGTTACACAATTTTACAAAATGATACATGAGGTTAAGGATGTAAATCAAATCTTTAATGGGATTAAAATTTTATACTCACTACGTGATTTGTAATGTTAAAATTATATTTTTCAATTTCAATTAAGTTATGATTTGTATGTAGAATTAAGAAGAATTTAAGATTGTAGGTTATTCTGGATTGAGGTGGTTTTTTACAATGTACCTAACACTTTCCATCTTATATTGCAATTTTATTGGCTTTTATCTTCAGAAAGTCAAAGTAATTTGAATATGAAAATCTACCACTCATAACTCACCACGTGGATAAGTTGTGACAAAAGTTATGCCACTTTTTTTGGCATTAGACTCTTTGGATTGAATAAAAATTATAATAAAAATTTGGACCTAGAGCTAAGGTGATAGCTATGTTGCCTTCCATTATATAAGAAGTGTGGTTAGGTGTTTTTATTAAAGCTATATATGTGCGCGCATGTGTGTTTTTTTTAAAAAAGGGATTGCTAACAACTTGTTTGGATGGACAAAGGAGAAGGAAAGAGGAATAAAGGGTGGGGCGGGTTTCATGAACCCTATTTGCAGGGACAAACTTGGACGGGGCTAGTTTTGAGGTTTTAACATTTTTTTTTTTTTTGTATATTTAAATATTAATTAAATAATATAAATTTAACTATTGATAATAAATTTGTGGAATAATGCCCCCTTTGTTTAAGTGGCTATCAAGTAATGCAGGTTGGATTTCCGTAATGAATTTTTCTGGAATGCTATTAATTTTGATGGCGATAAAAATGAAGAGCATGATCACTTCCTTTGTGTTTAGAAAATTGGAAATTTTTACAGTTAAACTGTCGTAAATAAAGTAAAACACATTAATAGAGTGTACAACATTTAGAAAGAGGATAATTTTTAAAAGAGGATAATTTTTTCTGGTCTTAATTAAATCTTTTTACACATCGAGACAAATAGACAATGCATTCTATTTGTCAATAAAGAGGGCCTTATTTATTTTTTTTTTTTTGGGTTAAAATTTCTAGTCTTGATTAAATTTTTGCACTTTGAGACAAACAGACAATATATTCTTTTTGTCAACAGAGGAAGCCTCATAGCTAGCACATATATAAAATTAAAATCAAAATTATAAGTTTAAAGACACAATAAATTTCATAACTATTGAAGTGATAAGTTATGATTGATGAACAATAAAAGTTATATAAGTAGTGATTGAAAAGTTATATATAGTTAGGGGCCAATATTATTGTTTAAACAATATTTGTCTCAATGTTAATCCAAAATCAATGAAAATTCTTCATCTAGTGCATCACACAGATTAATTAAGAAGCTAATAATATAACTTATGTTTAGAGTTTGACAGTATTAGAGGCTAGGAAAATGATCTTTCTAATGTCCTCCTTATAATGAAAGAAGCAATATAATCCGTGCAGCAAAAAAAAGAAAAGAAAAAAAAAAGCAATTTAATCCCATAACTATAGCCCCATTTTGTGGGTGCAAATTAACTCGATCGGTAAAGTCTTTATTGTCATATAAGTATGGTTTTCAGATCCAGACCAGTTTAAAGAACTGAAAAAGGGAGATGTTCAAGATTTTTAAGGTTGGACTGACATCGAATCGAGATCGAACCGTAATGACGTCACAATTAATTTAATAATTATTTAAAAGATAAAAAATATATTAAATTAGTAAAAATTGAAAAATTAACAAAAATAATCCAAATAATTATAAAAATATATATTTCAAATATATTTCTTATGTCATAAATTTCATAATGTAAATAAGATATATTAAATTCTAAGAAAATATAATTATGCAAATAAAAAATATTGAATTCTAAGCATAATTGACAACCCAATATTTTCTTTTTTATGCTCCATTTGAATAGTCAACCATTTGTGAATTTAAAAAAAAGAGAGTACAAGAGTGGATGCACATTGGTTTGCCTGCTCATTAAAGAATGGGTTAAATAAAAGAACAAATCCCCATAAAATTTAAGAAGTGCTTGACAGCAAGCATCAGTGGTTGACAGTAGGACTGTGCAAAAGGAAATTAGAGTTGACCTTCCCGACCAGCGTTGACCTTCCCACACTGCAACTGCAACCGACCTACGGGGCCAACGTCAGTGATCTAAACATGAAGGGACATTCAACGCTGATGCGGTGTAGTCGTCGGAGTTGCAATCCCTCACCAATGAGGCACTAAACCGAACCAATATATGCAAATCGTTCATTAGTTTTTCAACTTTTGGATACAACATCGTTTTACTGAGTATGGATTTTAATTTTTTTTATTACTAAAACGACATCGTATTGGGTATTATTATAAAAAATAAAATAAAATAAAAAAATAAACAAAACGACACTGTTTGGTTCTAGGTTTTCAGATTTCCCTCACTATAAATACACTATATTTCTCTCTCATAAGACTTAACTCTCTCTCTGACTCTTGCCTCTCGCCTCTCACCTCTTGCCAGATTGCTGCCTCGTCGCCTCGTGTCTGAGCTCGCATCAGCTCATTGCGGACAGGCGCCCATAGTCACTGGTAAGCCATCTTTGTGTCTTGGGTATCTTGTTATTTTTTTGGTTGTTGGTAGTACAAAATTTACATGCTGGGTTTGTGTAAATGTTTGCCTTACATGGGTTTGTCACATTTGTGTTTCTACTTTCTTGTAATCTTTGTTTCCTAGGTTTGTGTTTCTTCTTGTTATTTTACATGCTACAAGCTTTGTATTGTACTCTGTTTTAACTTTTATGAGAAAACACGTTGTTGGCCCAATGTGTCTAATAGACCCAGCAAATATTAAGTGTCTAATAGATATTAAGTATTAAAAATATTAAGTGTCTAGTAGACCCAACAAAGAAATGTTAAAAATTAAAATGACCCACTTAATTAGTTGAATTTGTGGTTTTATTTAGGGGGTGCAAATAGTTTCAACTTTCAATTGTTATCCACATAACTGCATGTAGAAGAATAAGTCTAAATTAGTCTTTGTTGTTTATGTTTCATCTATTGCAGTTTGTCAGATCTCTACAATTTTTTATTTTTCATTCACTCTAAAAAATTATATACATTTTTATCCTCTTAAAGTAACTATAAATTTATAATGAAAAAAAGAAGAAGAAAGACACATGACATATTAAAATTGATAGAATATAAAGTAAAATGTTATGAATGAAATAACTTAAGATTTAAGATTTTTATTGGATATGAATGGGCTGCTTAAATATTTTTTTTGGAGGTTTATCTCTATCATTTATGTATTGTTAACTATAGTAATTTATAAGTAACATGGATCCATCTCTGTCTTTTCTTTCTATTTTGGATCAGTTTCTGAAGAGTAAGATGGGTTGATTTCCTCTAAACTTTTCTTATTATCAATTTTTCAGCACTTGTTTGGACTTTGGAGTGTTACATTGTTTCTTTAGTCCCAATAAATTATTTAACTTATTGCATTGCATGAGCTAGCTAATTAGTGACTCGGTGTGTCATAGACTAAGTAGTAAGTACTAATCTTTTTTTTTTTTTTTTTTTTTTTTTTTTTTTTCAGTATTTTAATTTTTGAGGGAGATGAGATTGAGAGAGTTCATGCTTTCAATCCTTCACCGAGAAGTAATCACTAAACGCTAATCACTCACTATATTCAACATTTTCATTTTAAATTTTTAATACTCAGTATCAAATGCTTTAAGTTTATATATATAAAATAAAATTTTATTTTATATTCATATTGAGAATAATATGATGAATTCCTTATAAATATCAGTGACATGAATTGTTGAGTAATGACTAATGATTGTTAGTCTATTGTTGTTGCCTTGTTGTAACTAAACTGATTAGTTATTGCCGTTATTGAATCTAGTTGTGAAATTCATTGATTGATAGTGAGCTATTTGATATTATATTTGTTGAAAAATTATAATTTGACATTGTTGTGGAAACTTTGTTTTTTGGTTGGTTGGAAATTTTTTTATTAGATGGATGTCGGTGCTCCACCTGGATTTGGTGCCCTTAGGGACCCTAATCCACCTCCTCCTAACCCTAATCCACCTGAACCTGCAGCACCAATTGGTCTTGGTGCATCACTTCCCCCACTATTACCTAAATAAGGTGGTAAGGACCCGTCTATAGTATGACAACACTTCATTAAGTTGGTTGGTCTTGATCCCAAGAAGCCTAGGTCTGAATGCAAGTATTGTAAAAATCAATATAATTGTCATGGTAAGACAAATGGTACTTCGGGCAGGTTGCAACACATGAAGGTGTGTAAGAAGTGGCATTTTCCTCGTGATGATAAGCAAAAAAGTTTGTCTTTCCAAGCTAAGAGGGAATGGGAAAGTGGTTCAAATGTGTTAGTGGTTGCAAACTATAGTAAAGAGAAGATAAGGTTGGCGTTGGCAAGGATGATCATTATTGATGAATTGCCTTTTAAATTTGTGGAGTGGCAAGGCTTTCAAGAATTTATGGAAATAGTTGAGCCTAGGTTTCCTATTCCCCATCGCACTACCATTACAAGAGCTTGTATGAAGATTTATTCTAGTGAGGTGGATATTTGGAGAAGGGCTTTTGTTGGGCAACGAGTTTGTGTGACAATGGATACTTGGACGTCCATACAAAACTTGAACTATATGGTAATCACCGCACACTTCATTGATGGGGATTGGACTTACCAAAACAAAATCTTAAACTTTTGCCCTATAGCTAATCACAAAAGGGACACCATAGGTAGAGCGGTTGAGTCATGTTTGTTGAAGTGGGGTATAGATCGGTTGTTTACAATTATTACGGATAATGCTAGCTCTAATGATGTGGCAATTGATTATGTGAAGAAGAAAACAAAAGAAAGAGATAGTAGCATATTGTGTGGTGAGTTCATGCATATGCATTGTTGTGCGCATATCTTGAATTTGATAGTGCAAAGGGGGTTGAAGTTCATTCATGAATCAATTGCCAAGGTTCGGAATGCGGTGCGATATGTGAGAGCCTCTCCCGCAAGGTTTGCGATGTTTCAAGAATGTGTTGAAAATGAGAAAATCAAAACCAAATGTTTGTTGTCACTTGATATGCCAATAAGGTAGAATTCCACTTATCTCATGTTAGATTGTGCTTTGAAATTTGTGAGAGCATTTGATAGGCTGGAAGAGAAGGATGGGCATTACAAACTTTATTTTTGTGAAGCAGATGAGAATGGGAAAAAGCCCATTGGTCCTCCTAACTACCTTGATTGGGAAAATGTCAAAACTTTTGTGAAATTTCTTGGCATATTTTATGAGGTGACACTTAGATTTTCTGGGTCCTTGTTTGTCACTTCTAATACATACTTCCATGAGCTAATTAGTATTGAAGATCAATTGTAACAGTTGCGTTGTGTTGATGGGGATCCATTTTTGAGGAGTATGGCGATAGAGATGAAAAAAATATATGGTAAGTATTGGGGAAGTACAATAATATCTATTTGATGCTTTTTGTTGCTATTGTTCTTGACCTAAGGTATAGATTGAAGTATGTCAAGTTTTGGTTTAGGGAGTGGTATAGAAAGGACAAGGGGGATGTGATGACCTCTAAAGTTCGGGATGCATTGAAGAGATTGTATGTGGAGAGAGTGGGTCAAAATGGAGTTTTGAGTTCTAGTGGTAGTGGTAGTGGTGCTTCATTGTCTAGGGACTCCAAACCAAGTGTTGTTAATGCTTCATTGTCTGATCACATTAAAAACTATAATAATAGGTTTAAGCAACACTTGGCGGACAAGGACAGTGTAGAAAGCAAATCTGAGTTGGATAGGTATTTATTGGAATCTTCTGAGGACCCTGATGTGGAAGATTTTGACATCTTGATGTGGTGGAAAATGAATTTTTCTAGATATTAGGTCCTTTCCCAAATTACCTGTGATGTGTTGACTATTCCTGTCTCTATAGTTGCATCCGATTCTGCTTTTAGTTCGGGGGGCGTGTTTTGGATTTGTTCCGTAGTTCACTATCTCCTAATACAATTGAAGCCCTTATTTGTACCTAAAATTGGTTGAAGGATGCAAAGAAAAAAAGACCAATAAAGCTTCAGGAGTGCATGGATAATGTGGAGGATATGGATGGTTTTGAGATTGACACTGGTAATAATATATATATATATATATATATATATATATATATATATATGTTCATTTTGTTTGTTGTATGTATCAATTATTCAATTGTTTATTTATTTGCTCAATGCTTAAGAATCATTTTGTTTTAAATGAGATTGTAGAAATTACATCGGTTTGCCCAATGCCTATGGAGGAGGATCCAAGCACCGTTGTGTTGGATAATGATGAGTGATGTGCTACTCTTTGCTTGGAGTTAGTTAGTAGTTAGTATTATGTAAGTATACTTGCTATTATCATTCCCTTGTGTTAATTATAAATATTTTATTGTTCATAAACATTTTATTGTTATTAGCACGTGTTTATTTTGATATTTTGTACGAGTTTTAGAATGATGCATAGTGCAGACTTACTAGACAGAGGACTTAAAAGAATTAGTAGGGATGGCAATGGGGCGGGGTAGGGCCGAAGGATGGGGTCTTCGTCCCCGCCCCGCATAGTTGTCTTGCCCCATCCTCGCTCCGCCCCTCATAACGGGAAAAACTTTCTCACCCCATCCCCGCCCCTTGGGGCCCTGCGAAGCCCCGCCCCACCCCGTAAAACTCTATTTTTTGTTAATTTTCCCTATAATTAGTACAATTTTTTAATAAAATCTATTTCATTTATAAAAATATACTTGAAATTACAACTAAATTTATTCCATAAAATCAAATTAATTTTTAGAAAAATTGAATAATATATCCAAGTGTTTAACAAGACAACCATAAAAAAATAATTCTCATAGTATAACACAAAACAAAATAAAGACAGAGAACCACATTTGGTAAAATAAAATATGCTAATATTAATATGTTTGTTTAAATATTAGAGTTTTAGAGTATGAAAATTTTACAATTATAACCCTTAGTTGAGCGAAGCGGGGCGGGGACGGGGAGGGGCGGGGTGGGTCTAAAAAGTTTAAACCCATCCTCGCCCCGCCTCGTGGTGCGGGGCTAAAATCTTGCCCCATCCCCGCCCCACCACCTTTGCGGGGCTGGGAAAACCTGCCCGAGGCGAAGCGGGGAGGGGCGGGTTTAGCGGGGCGAGGAAAAATTGCCATCCCTAAGAATTAGCATTCTTTTGCCTATATGCTAATTATATTTGTACATGTTATTGGTAGTGGACTTTTCACTAATGGTAGTTATTTAGGTATTTATGGTTGAGATTATCATTGGGATACAAGCAATTAGCATTCTTTTGCCTAATTGCTAATTTAATTTGTATATCTTTCTTTTGGCATTTGTGGACAACGACAAATGGTTTTGTAATACGTTATTAAGTAGATACATTAACGCTTATTGTTATTGACACTGACACACACAATGACATTATATGCTACGTGATAGTATTTTGGGAGTTGAACTCTTATTGAGGCAATTTCAAAATATTTTTGCATGGTGAATGAAATGAAAAAAATTAGATAGTTTGTCATATGTGGTTGACAGTAAAACAAGTAACCAAGCAGTCTGTGTAGTACATCATCTGCATAGAACTGAAGAAGAACTAGAAGACTCTAGAGGCAAAAATGTAGATTCAGAATTGGTTAAAACGCACAGAGAGAGAGAGAGAGAGAGAGAGCGAGCGAGCGAGCGAGACATAGAAGAAGAACAAGAAGATGGTGGTGCGATCTCAAGTCTGATAGTCTCACGGTGAGTGGTTGAAGTTTTCTTACCAACCTTTAATTGGGCACCAAGATCTCTCTCTCTCTCTCTCTCTCTCTCTCTCTCTCTCTCTCATATAATATTTTAAAATTTCAATGGTTAGAGTTGGAGTACATGTTCTCTTTGTTCTTATAGTACATATGCCAAATTTCCTTACAATTAGATGGTTTTTACTATTTGATTTATAAATTCATCATTTATATTTTATACATGATTTTAAAATTTTAAATTTTAAATAGTTTATAGATGAGATATATCAATCTTAGATTATCTTGAAATTTTGCAAGTCTAGAGAGTATATATAAAAAAAGGAAATCTAAATGTTGATTTTACAAAATTCACATCTAATAAAAAAAATATTGAGTCATATAATTTTATTTTTACTTAGAATTGCACTAAGTGAAATTTAAACTCACCCATATATATACTTAAATACATACTAGGGTAAACTAGTGATTATGGGTAAACTCAAAATGGTTTATTAAGATTGGATTTACTAAATAGCAACGCAAGAAATTTTTTCAAGACCGCCCCTAATTGAATTGATCCACATCATAACGAAATTCATTTGATTGATACATAGACTTGCCAATTCAATATAGATCTAAGATATTTCCTCGAATCATTGATAAAAAGATTTTTTTTACTTGTTTCTCTAACTCAATTCTTAGAGAAAAACAATTTTCAATAACTTGTTGATCCCTATCCCTCTTCCCAGATTTCCAGATTTATTGTTTTTTTTTTTTTGCGACATGCACACAAATTTGACATGATTTTTCTTTTTATTAAATAAAAGGAGAAAAATACATTATATTTATAGGTCTCAATCCCACCTCAAAATATGTGATTATATTGTAATAGAGTATATTGAATATAGTATATATTTTATATTCATGAAAAAATTGTTAATATATGCCCATATTTATTGAACCTAGATTATGGTATGAAAGAGAAAGAATACCATTACCTCATGCTCAAAACAACAGTTGGATCTATGCATGTTAACATGATATAGCATGTAATAGAAAAAATAGTTTATGCTTCTGTGTAAAAGTTATGCGCAATATCTAAAAATCTAGACCATGTATGTGTGCATAGATTATTATATTTGGTTTGTCATTATTGAGGGAGATATCATTTATATATATATATATATATATATAGGTAAAAATTAGAGAAAATCCAATTAGATTCTACGATTGAAGTTCAATTTTGTGCCATGTGTATTAAGTTATTTATTTTTAGAGAGTTTTATTTCTTAATTTTGGAGCCAAATATGAGACTATATCATAAATATTCATTTAAGTAAATTATTGAGTATAAAAATCAAAGAGTCTAGAATTAATAAACTGTAAAAAAAAGGAAAAAAAAAGTTCTTCACAATATCAAAAAATAAGAATTGATAAAAACTTTTTTTTATAAATATGAACAATTTACATCTTCTACCTAATAATATTCTTACAAGATTTTTTAAAGATTTAACAAAATATAAAAATGACTATATATCAATAGTATTTAAATTATATATATATATATATAAGAATTATGCTATGCATTTTAATGTATTTCTTTTAAGTATATTCATGCATATGCATGAAGTTACAAGCTAGTTAAAGATGATGAAGCTCAATCCTTGTCATGGCCTAAACATAATTTTACTTGGTGTGCAAACAAAGTAATTCAAATTCTAATTGCACAAGTCTTAGTATGGTGACATTCTCTATTCTAATCAATTTAAAGTCTTTTGGAACATGAAAAAGCTTTTGTAGTTGAACATAAGAAAAAGCAGAAGAGAAATATGGATTACAGTGAGTAGGTGTACGTACAAGTTAGATTTTAGAGAATAATTTGCAAAAATCTCTAAACCTCAGCAAGAGTACATTTAAACATCATTTTTGCTAAAGATTCTAAAAATGGCGTTTTTGTGCTTGATAGAAAATGGAGGAACAAAGATTAAAATGAGAACAAAGAGAACAAAGACAGTAGAGTTACGTGGAAAACCCCATTAATAAGAGGTGAACAACCACGGTGGGAGAAAAGATTTTATGTTCTTATCCCTGAAAAGATGTATTTTTCAGAAAACTGACGTTAGATTCTTTCTGTTGTACATTTCATGCTTTTTGTATCTTCATCTTTCTTCCCCTCTCTTGGGTTGGGGTACTGTATAGTAGGTTAATTATTTTATTAAATAGATCAACGTGGCCTTGTTGTTCTATTTTATTGCTATCATATTTTTCAATAATTCAAAGAGTATCATAATTGAAATATATCACACCCAGATTGAACTCTAGGTAAGAGACAAGTTTAGCCTAACGGAGGTAAGATGATTTTACTTATGTTGAAGTTTACAAAATCATTGTGTCTTTTTTTTATTAAAGGTAATCATGATTTGACTTTAGGTTTAATGATTTCATAAGAAACAACATCATCTACATTTGTTAATTCAAAAGTAATGGAATTTGCTATAACGTTGTGTACGTTTTTAGACCCCCTTAAACACAACCTAATTAACCTAGTTATTTAGCCAAGTGATTAATTTAGATAAATTATACAGATCTAGGTTAACACAGATAAATCATATCATTGAAACAGTGTGGAAAATAAATAACACAACGATATATAACCCAGGAAAACCAAACCGATAAAAAACTTGGGGAGGATTTAACTTAACTATCCTCAGGGTAAAACAGATCCACTATGAAAGAATTGAAATTTACACAATAGCGACTTAGACCACTAACATCCTATTGTTACCTCGAGTAGGAAACTTACTACCATGATCACGTCACAGCTCTGAGTCCATGGACTACTTCTTTCTTGGATTCACAGCAAGTACAACCACTTCCACTTATGTATCTTTAAGCTCTTAATGTAGCAACTGAATGATCATCAAGTTCTTGATATAATCTTGATTCTTGATAACCCTAAGTCTATGTGAAGGCAAACACCTCTAGATCTCACAAGAGATTCACATACACAGCATAAACAACAACTGCAACAACCTGAAAACATGGCTAGGATTTTCCCTTTTATACCTAGGGCAAAGCATAAAACCCTACACATTAAATGGGCTTGGGCTGAGTTAAAAAATTCTGCAGAAAAACAATCTGCATGAGCTTCGATCAATCAAGTCTAATTTTGGATCGATCGAGCCAGACAGATTTACACAGTAAATCCTGCAGTGCACTCGATTTCAACTTTACACATAAACATATTTTGAGCAAGTCTAAAAACGAGACTAAACATTTTGATCATGGTTTGCTAATATTACAAAATGAAGTTCTAATACATTTGAACCTAAAGTCTTAGAACCTAACATGTTGGATGGTACAACGGAAAACGTAAAGCACTACATCATGCATTTTCATTGTCAAAAAATAATTATGAGTTGTGCAAAGATCACAATTCTTTTTGCCATAATTCTAATGTGGTAAATTATAAGTAGCAGCCGATCAATTTCAAATAGATCTATCATTTTTTCTCTACTACTCAAAACTTACTACATCAGAATTGTGACAAAATTGTGGCATTTTCTCTATAATTATACCTATGAGTGTGGTGCAAAATTGTTTCATCGGAAAAATATAAATAGCCAGGATAAGAGATGAGACCAAAAAAAAAAAAAAACCAAAAAGATTTTAGTACATCAAGCTTACTTAGTAGCATTATTTACATTGTAATCTGTCAAAAAATAAATGGAAAAAATATACAGAAAACTAAGTTACGATCCTAAATACAAAGAAGAAGGTAGTCAAATAAATTAATGAGCCAAAAAAGAAAAAGAAAAAGAAGGTAAAACTAATTAATTTAGAATACTTGCAATCACTCCCCTGAGTGTCGATGCTAAGAATCCACTGTATAATTTAGTCCTCAATATACATTGGTTATACCTCACACACATAAGACGGTTATTTTCAATACGTGTATGCATCGACTACATGTAATTGTTGAAATGAATATCCACCATATACCGAAATATATCTCTCATCTTCACTTTGGCTACAACCATTTTTTATTCCCGTATCTAACTAAAGAGAAAATCACATTGAATGTTAGAGGTTCACTTTTATTTTTTTTCTTTTCATTAAAGATGTTTGAAATTGCTACTACAAATTTGGCAATAAGTAAATCATATATCAATCCCAAAAGATAAGAAGAAACGACACTAGTAGGTGTAAAAGAGACACTAGCAATGCACGTGACATGACAAATGTCATCTTCCTATTGATGGTTAGAGGTCAAGGCTCCAAAAGTGTTTGTAACCAAACCTTTTCCATGTTCTTGTTCAGTGGAAACAGTTTGGCTCCAAAGATGCTTAGCCTTAGGGCTTAACCACCATTAATAGAAAGATGACATGTGTCTTATTTTGTGCAATGCACACGACTCGATTGTTTAGTTGGGTTAAGTGAGTCATGTGCATTGCACATGATATGAATGAATGTCATCTTCCACTTGGTGGTTGGAGCCCAAGACTCAAAATATATTTAAAACCAAATTTTGTTTGTTTTGTTAGGCTTGGCAAGTGTTTTAAGCCAATGGGTACATTGGGTCGAATCTGTAAGTGTATTCATATTAAGAGTTATAAGTTTTTTTGTTATTAGTTGATAGACTTTTAGGTGGTGTCTTTTAATAGATGCTATAGACGGTGCCTTTGGGAATAAGGTTAAATAGTGTGTTGCTTATAAACCGTTTGTGTATAATAAACACTACTCTTGAGAATAAGGGATTACGTTGGTTTGGAATCTTGGGATCTCTATCATAATGGATTACGTTGGTTTGAAATATTCGGATCTCTATCATAGCATTAGGATATGTCACATGTCTTAATGAGGGAGAATTTAAGATTTATATTCTCTAATATTCCGCTATTATAAATAGTAATAATATATTGCTAGATGGATTTTGTTACTTGATGCCCTAAAGGCATTCAATTAGGAAATACTTTTAGATTCATAATGTAATGCCCCAAAATCATAAGCAATAAAAGTCTATTCAATCTGAATAATCTATAAAAAAAAAATATTAAATAAAAGTAACCAACAACCTAAAATCTCATCACAAATGTCAGAGCTTTAATCCATCAAAGACAAAACATCCTCAAAATAATTCTCCAGTACAATGTTTAACGCCATAAAATAATAATAATATCCTCAGTTTCACAAAATAATTTATAATTGTTGTCTTCCAAGAATCTCTATTCGAATAATCCCTCTAATGTATATGTAAATGAAAATAAAGGGAATGAGATAACTCAATAAGTGGAATTCACTAACATTGGAGTGTGGGAACAAACCTTTCAATTTTTAAATAATTCTTACAAAAAATTCATAACTTATAACTCATCAATATTTTATCATCACATATTTCATATAAAAAAATTTATTTATATTGTGAGCCATCATAATATATATATATATATATATATATATATATATATATATATATATATATATATATATATTAATACTATCACATAAACAATTTCCTAGGCTTTTCTCGTGGTTAACGTTTACGCCCCGTTGACAGGGTTGTGCTATTCCCTTTTTGGGATTGGAACCTCCTTTTCATCCCATTTTCTTAAGGATGGCTCCTTTCAAACCTAAATGTGCACTCTCTTGCTAAAGAGCTTCCTTTTTGGATCCTCAATAATATACTCCCTTGCTAAGGAGTTATCAAATATGCACTGTCCCATTTTCTGGGATTGTCTCTTGCTAATGATTAATTGTAGTATGATGGTCCTTTGCTAAGGACTAAATATAATACTAAGCTTTTAATCACGACTTGCCATAAGTTTTCAAAATATATTCAATATGCTCACAAAAATAATCCATTCATAATTCTAAAAAATATAAAGATATATTCACATATACAAGTTTAAATAAATTTAGGTTGTCCCACAATTTTTTTCATAAAATGAATAGTCAATGTACACATCAAGCATTTATAAAATATCAATTTATATATAGAATATCAACATATTTCTTTGATATAAAATAGTTTAATAATTAACTCTATTTGGAAAACCCCCAAAATTAGTAAACACCACTTACCTTCTAGTTGCAAAAATAAAAGGAATCGACCACCCTCGAGTCACAATAAATCAGTAGAATTAGAACCTAGCAACACCAAAAATAGGTCCATCAATACACAAATTTCCCACTTAACAATCTGTTTTCACACTTAAATAGTTTAATCTATCAACATTAAAGCCTACAGAGGTATTTAGTTTCTTTGAACTATACTTCAGTTTTGTCAGTGGGCATGGCTATTGAATTCGTGGCCATCATTGTTGGAATTGTAGTTGTTAAGTTGACAAATGGGAGAATTGAAATGCCCTATTTAATGCTTGAACTTGCCAATCAGGCTTCCAAAATTTTCACAATTATTTTAAGTCTAGTCACTACCTATGTTTGCCACCATAATTCCCTTGATGCCGCAAGACACAAGAATATTGCTGGGCACATATTTGGACAATGATAAAGGTGTAGTTGCATGACAAATGGGTGGTGATATTTAGTGAGGCCATATACAGATATTGTACGTGCTGTGAGCCCGGGCTCGTTGAACTCTAGGCCCTGACCTTAAGGCACAATATACGATCACGTGCCCATTGGACCTTAGGTCTTAATCCGAACCCTCTTTCAGGCCCAACATGAGCCCAACTACCAAAAAAGATCCCTCCCTTCTTGAACATCAGTAGAAGTTCACACCGATCAGTTGCACATCGACCGGGAAATGCGCGTGCCGAGAACATCCTATGTTCTTGGCACACGTGGTATTGCCTTGGGGAATATCACTATTGGGCAGTCTTTTGGAGGCTGGAACCAGTTCCAATGCCACTACAACTGTTCCCAACAAAGCATCTTCTTATAAAAAACGATGATACCAAACCCCACCTACATGAGTGAGGTCAGGAAGCAATCATAACAACCTCCACTCATTTGAGGCTATAAATAGGAAAACAGAAGGAGAGGATGAGGCTGGCAAGTAAAAGGGGAGAATAGAGTGAAAAAGGTAAGTGTTTCGAGAGAACAGAGGGACTGGGAAAGGGAAAGGGTCATTTGAACTAGGAAGTGCTATCGGGTCACCTGGCAAAGGACCACCCATAATAGGAAACTCTTAAGCCCACTACACAAATAAGTTGTGAGCCCAAATATAGGCCCATATAGTTTAAAGCGTCTTTGGGTACGAATAGATATATATATATATATATATATATATATATATATATATATATATATATATATATATATTTATATATAGCCCTTTTCTATTAGTATACTGATAGTCTAGGTTCATGACAATTGCTAGCTATTGACTATTCAAACTTCTTAAATTTAGAGCATGAGAAAATCATACTTGTAGGTTTCCACGCACAACTGTATAGAAGATGTTAGGTTCTAAGACCTTAGGGATTAATGTATTAGAACTTCAATGTGTATTGTGTTGGCAAACCATGATTAAAACATTTAGTCTAGGTTTAGACTTGCTCAAAGTTTGGTTTAATGTAAGTTTGGAATCGAGTAGTTGTAGGAAATTACTGTTCTATTTCTGCACGGCTCGATCGATCGAGAATCGTGCATCAAATATTTTTTGCAGAATTTTAAGTCAGCCTAAATAGCAGTTCTAGCCCATTAAGGATTAGGGTTTCAGATCTACTTCTCCCACTATATAAAGGAAACCTTAAGCACGTTTTTAAAGACTTGTAAGAGAGAGAAGAGTATGCCTCTTTTTGTATTTAGGGTTTTGTACCCAAAGCTCTCTAGAGTCTTTTTGTTTATGCTGTATGTGTGAATCTCTTGGAAAATCTAGAGGTGTTTGCCTTCACATATACTTAAGGTTATCAAGAATCAAGATTATGTCAAGAATCAAGATTATGTCAAGAACTTGATGATCGTTCAGTTGCTGCCATAAGAGCTTAAAGATACACAAGCGGGAGTGCTTGTGCTTGTACTTGCTAGAGAATCCAAGAAAGAAGGAGTCTGTGGTCTTAGAGCTTGCACGTGGTTGTGTCAGTAAGTTCTACTGGTGGGTAGCAATAAGATGTTAGTGGTCTGAGTCGTTATTGTACAACTTCGATTCTTTCATAGTGGATTCAGGTTAACCTTGAGTATAGCTAGGTTAAATCCTCCCCAGGTTTTTTATCGGTTTGGTTTTCCTGGGTCATCATATCTTTGTGTTTTTATATTCCGTATTTTACATTGATATGATTATATGATTGTGTTAACCTAGATCTAGAATTTGGACTAAGTAATAACTTGGCTTGTTAACTAGGTTAATCCAATTGTAGTTAAAGGGGTCTAAATAAACTCTACAGAAGAAAAGAGAACCTTAATCGTGTGTTGCAGCTAAAACAAAAGGAACTTTTTTATGTACATACACGTGTAACTTTAAAGGTAAAAGGCTAGGGTTATCAAGGCCCATATTTTTACTTATGTCACCTCACTTGGGCTTCATATCTCATAGCATTTACCTTATTTTTAATATATTATGCCCAAATCAATTTAATTGTAGGCCTCCTTTATAATTTAAGTATAATAATTAAATTTTTATCAAAATTATAGGGTGTTACACATTAAAAAAAAATTATATTTTTTTACACTTTTTTTTATATTTTCCATAAAAGTGGATATAAAAAATTTCTTAAAATGATTCATTAACAAAAGTCTCAAGGACACACATTAACCTTCTTCTTTTTTTTCTTTTTTTTTTGAGTAAAAGGACACACATGAACGTTATCAATAATAAATATGTTTGAACCAATGTAAATTTATCAATGTATAATCAATAGCCTTTGTATCTATTCCCATAAAAAAGGCTTTGTTTCAATTATTACATATATATATATATATATATATTTACAATTATTCATTATAGAAATAAAATAAAAATATAAAACAAGAACAAGAACCTAGTACTATATAGTTACGACTATTGCACTAGATAATTATGAGAAGAAAATTTTGAATAGATAAAATGATAAATAAAATAAAATAAAAAAGTTAAATGCTTGAACCAAAGGTTGAGATTAAAAATAAGTTTTTTAACTTTCAATTTTAGTTATCAAAAGTGTTATTGTATGGTGTAATGACCTAATAGACATAGCCCTAAGAATCCTCCCTCATAACAAGGCTCTCGCGGCTCATACTCATGACCTTAGCTTTGATACTATTTGTTGGACCATGAATTGTGCCACTACACCTTAAAACCAATTGGTAATGAGGAAGACACACTGAAATATTTTATGGCATTTAATACCGCGCCTCACACACTTGTTTTTAGAGTGGTTGTAGGGAGTCGAATTGTGGCCCTCAACAATGGCTAAGATTGAAAGTTTAAAAATTTATATTTTGCGTTCATTTGGCATGAGTTTATAAGCTTAGTTTTTAACTTTTTTTTTTTATGTACAAATTTTTAAAACCTCTCTTTTTTCACTTTTTTTTTTAAAGTACAAGTATACTTTAGCACACATTCAATGAAAAAAAAATCAGTAAAAACAAAATAAGTTGCACCCAAACAGATATAATCTAATATCAAACCTTTTAATTTCTAACATTTCTATCATTTTACCTTCTCAATTTTTTACTTTTAATGTTGCATTTCGCCATAGACCCCAATCCATCGTTCTATGGGTAAAGTATGTAATATTCACTTACTAGTGCTATGATTTGACTCATGATTTGAAGCCAGCATGCCCAACTAGGCCATGTGTATCAACCAATGTGTGTGTGTGTGTGTGTGTGTATACATACATCATGAATGGGATTTTCAATCCATTCTCCAGTCACTCTATTGTCTACATCGATGATGTACTTATTTTTTCAGAATCAATTGAACAACTTCGGAAACATTTGTGAACGTTTCTCAATATAGTCAAGTTCAATGGTCTAATTGTTTTAGCCTCAAAAATCAAACTTTTCCAAACACATGTTCAATTTGTAGGTTTTGACATCCATCATGGTCTAATCAAACCTCTAGATAGAGCCATTTAGTTTGCAGAAAAGTTTCTAGATTAGATCCTAGACAAAACCCAACTCTAGAGATTTCTAGGATCTCTCAATTACATTTCAGACTTCTATCAAAATCTCAGACGGCATTGCAAACCCCTTTTTGATAGACTCCAATCAAATCCACCGCCTTGGTCTCCAGTTCATACTTCAGTTGTCCGAAAAATCAAAAAATATGTCAAGACTCTCCCTTGTTTAGGAATTCCTTCAGCAAATTCCTTCAAGATTGTCTAGACAGATGCCTCTAACATAAGTTATGGTGGCATCCTCCTCCAACGTGTCAGTCTTGATTCTCTAGAACAGATAGTTTGTTTTCATTTGGGAATCTAGACTCCCACTCAGATTAATTATAGTACTATTAAAAAAGAAATTTTATCTATAGTACTATGCATTTCAAAGTTTCGAAGTGATTTATTAAATCAAAAGTTTTTAATATATATATATATATATACACACACACACATATATCTAAAAGCTAAATTGTAGCATTTATTGTTACTATACTTATGTTGAGTCATATCAGCAGTCACATCATCCACCCATTTCCAAAATTATCTCCCTTATTTTTAATTCTAATTTTTTTTTCTTATTAATTTCCCAACTGATTATTATAGTCTCTCTAACTTTTCCCTTCCTTTTTACCTATTTATCTCCCCACTACTATCTACCTTAATATCACTTTTCCTCTATCCATTTATCTTCCTTTAATTTCGAATTTTCATAATCCCCTCTCTTACTATAATTTACAATTCTCTCTCTCAGTCTATACAAAGTTTTTCATACACAAAAGGTTATTTCTCTTTCCTTCTCTTTCTCTCAAAATTTTATTTTTCATTTTTTGGTGGAATTTGTTTTTTCTTGCATCTTTACTTTAGGTTAATAAAATTTTGTATTATTTGAAAGTTTATTTTGGATTGATGTGATTAAATTGTGTTTTAAAGTTGTTATTTTTTTATTCTCGCATCGGCAATTTTCATCTAAGAGATAATGACATAAACTAAATTGACATGACATTAAAATGTTAGAGACCAAATTAACACAATTGAAAGATTATAAACTAAATTGAAATATGATATAAATGACAGAAGCCAAATACGTATTTTAAACAAATAAAAAAGATAAGCACAAAAAAATAATAATGATAAAACAAAAGGAATGACTAACGAGATCTTAAAACTGTGGGTTCTAGTTAGTTTAACAGGTAAAATATCTGATGGTTGTATAAGAGATTTGGAGTTCAATCCCATCTTATACTAAAAAGTGATTGGTGTCTTGGCCTGATGATAAAAAACTATTATACGGAGTGGACAACATATAGGTTGAAACCGTCTTAAAAAATAAGGAAAAAACAAAAATAAACATTTTAAACTCAGTTTTCATAACTCAATACTCATGACTCATAACTCAAACTCAAAACCCATAACTTATAACCCAAATCTCACTTTATCTCAAAAACTCCAAAATTCTTATTTGGTCACATAATTCAAACACATAACTCACCTCTTGCCACCATAACTCATATTTCAGAAACTGAAAACACCAAAATTCTGTTTTCAGTTTCCATAATCCATCACTCAAATTTTTGAGTTTTGAGTGATGGAAACATCACCCAAAAACCAAGCCAAACAAAATTTTTTTGGTGGGATCCACGTGCTTTAAAAACTCAATAATAAAAAATAAGCGATATTACTCAAAATCATGGTGATTCAAACAAGCCATTTATCTCTCACGTTTCCTCTACCATTTTTTTCTCATTTTGGTGAGATTGCATTTTAGTAAACCCAAAAAGACTCCATGACCTCACATGTTTTTTAACCTTTTTCTCTTATTTTCTTCTGTGGTCCCGCTTTTCTGGTCCTCTTTCATCCTTCTTAAAATCGCTCCCAATCAATATATTAAAATAATATAAATTAACTAAGAAAGATAAGAGAGAAAAATGATTAAAAAGTAAAGCGAAAATGTTGAGATTTGGCAGCACTTGGCACTTGCTACAGCCTGCAGCTATATTCCAATTATGAGCCTGTCGTGAAAAATATCTAGCTTCGACTGCTTTATCACATAGACGCAACAATCACGTTTTAGTTGATGAATTTTTTTATTATTTACTTTTGTTAACTTTTTATTTCTCTTTAACAACAGTTAATATCTTATTCACCATTCAAAGAATTTTTTTTTTAGAAGACACCATTCAGAGCTTGGGTCCACTACAGTAAGAAGAAATATTTTATTATGGTTAGATAGATGTATTTGTATCATACACCAAGCATAGAGATTTAAAAAAAGAAGAAGATAAAAGGTAAAAGATAAAAGATAAATCTGGGAAGAGGGGTAGATCCACATGTTATTGAAAATTTGATTTTTCTCTAAGAATTTAATTCGGGACAAAAGCAGAATAATTATTTTTATTAAGGATTCAAGGAAATATCTTAAATCTATGTTAAATTTGAAAGTATGTGTATCAATCATAGACTCTTATTCAGCAAAAAAAAAAAAAAAAAATCATCAGCCCTCTCAATTATTGCATAGATTTTATCAATGTATAATCAATAGCCTTTGTTTCTATTCCCATAAAAAAATAGGCTTTGTTTCAATTATTACATATAATATATATATATATATATATATTTACAATTATTCATTATAAAAATAAATAAACAAAAACAAGAACCTAGTACTATATAGTCATGACTATTGCACCAGATAATTATGAGAGGAAAAAGTTGAATAGATAAAATGATAAAATAAAAAATAAAAAAAGTTAAAGGTTTGAACCAAAGGTTGAGATTAAAAATAAATTTTTTAACTTTCAATTTTAGCTATCAAAAGTGTTATTGTATGGTGTAATGATCTAATAGACATAGCCCCAAGAATCCTCCCTCATAACGAGGCTCTAGTGACTCAAACTCATTGCCTTAGCTTTGATACTATTTGTTGGACCATGACTTGTGCCACTACACCTTAAAACCAATTGGTAATGAGGAAGATACATTGAATTGTTTTACGGCATTTAATACCGCGCCTCACGCGCTTGTTTTTAGAGTGGTTGTAGGGAGTCGAATTGTGACCCTCAACAATGGCCAAGATTGAGAGTTTAAAATTTTATATTTAGTGTTCATTTGGCATGAGTTTATAAGCTTAGTTTTTAACTTTGATTTTTTATGTATAACTTTTTAAAACTTCACATTCTTTCACTTTTTGAAAGTACAAGTATACTTTAGCACACATTCAATAAAAAAAATTCAGTAAAAACTAAATAAGTTGCACCCAAACAGATATAATCTAAATATCAAAAAATTTAATTTCTAATATTTCTATCATTTTACCTTCTCAATTTTTTTACTTTTAATGTTGCATGTCGCAATAGATCCCAATCTATCGTCCTATGGGAAAAGTATGTAATATTCGCATACTAGTGCTATGATTTGACTCATGATTTGAAGCTAGCATCCCCAACTAGACTGTGTGTATCAACCAATACACACACACACACACACACACACACACACACATCATGAATGAGATTTTCAATCCATTTCTTCAGTCACTCTATTGTCTACATCGATGATGTACTCATTTTTTCAAAATCTATTGAACAACCTTGGAAACATTTGTGAACATTTCTCAATACAGTCAAGTTCAATGGTCTAGTTGTTTCAAACTCAAAAATCAAACTTTTACAAACACATGTTCAATTCTTAGGTTTTGACATCCATCATGGTCTAATAAAACCTATAGATAGAGCCATTCAGTTTGCAGAAAAGTTTCTAGATCATATACTAGACAAAACCCAACTCCAGAGATTCTAGGATCTCTCAATTACATTTCAGACTTCTATCAAAATCTCAGATAGCAATGCAAACCCCTTTTTGATATACTCCAATAAAATCCACCGCCTTATAACTATTGCACCAGATAATTACGAGAGGAAAAAGTTGAATAGATAAAATGATAAATAAAATAAAATAAAAAAGTTAAAAGGTTTGAACAAAAGATTGAGATTAAAAATAAGTTTTTTAAATTTCAATTTTAGTTATCAAAAGTGTTATTGTATGGTGTAATGACCTAATAGACATAGCCCCAAGAATCCTCCCTCATAACGAGGCTCTTGCGGCTCAAACTCATGACCTTAGGTTTGATACTATTTGTCGGACTATGAATTGTGCCACTCCATCTTAAAGCCAATTGGTAATGAGGAAGATAGACTGAAATTTTTTATGGCATTTAATATTGCGCCTCACACGCTTGTTTTTAGAGTGGTTGTAGAGAGTCGAATTGTGGCCCTCAACAATGGCTAAGATTGAAAGTTTAAAAACTTATATTTAGTGTTCATTTGGCATGAGTTTATAAGCTTAGTTTTTAACTTTTAGTTTTTATGTACAACTTTTTAAAACCTCACGTTTTTTCACTTTTTCTAATTACAAGTATACTTTAGCACACTTTCAATAAAATATATATATATATATATCAACAAAAGCTAAATAAGTTTCTCCCAAACAGATATAATCTAAATATCAAAACTTTTAATTTCTAACATTTCTATCATTTAAACTTTCCAATTTTTTTACTTTTGATGTTGCATTTCGCAATAGACCCCAATCCATCGTTCAATTGATGTGATAGACAAAAGCAATAAATAAAAACTGTATATATATAAGAAAAAATCTATAAATAATTAAAAACTCACAGACCAAATGCGTGAAGGATGAATGATTCAGATCAAGTCTTGTGTTTGACACAATCTCCTTAAAGCAGATTTCGCCCTTCACACAATCTGTGATGCTTTGAGACTCACGGACGTCTATCTTCCAAGATAAAATGATCTACAGCACGGAGAAGAAACACATAAGGTTTGTGCTCTGTGAACTACTCTATGTCTCTTTATCTCTCTTTGACTCAAATGAATGCACAAAAAAAAAAAAAACTCTCTGGGAGAGTTTTTTAGAAAAGTTAGTTTTCATGAATGAGAGGCTATGAATTTATATACGTTAGTGAATAGACACACTGTTCAAATAAAAACTGTTGTGCACAGACTAACTGACTCAAAATTTTTTTTTTTTTAATTTGGACAAGAGGGCCTAGTCCACATATGCCAAAGCCCAACCCAATGTCTGGCCCATGAACATATAAACTCATATATTATCTCTTTCATTTTCTATGTGGGATTTAGGATTTTCATCACTTTTAATAACATCTACAAGTAAACAAATTAAACATCAATTTCTTATTCATTCAATACTATTTTTCCAACATAAATTTATGCCCATGTTCATGTTTTTTGAATGTTCAAATAGTGTGTAAAACACCAATGAACGTTTAGACCCCCAATTCACAAATTACCAACACAAGCTTATAAACAAACAATGTATGTGCGGAATATGAAAATAAGCTAAAATAGAATTGGTAAAACAATCTAAACCGAAATTAATCTCAACCACAATAGTAATTAAAAGGCAAAGATTGAGGGAAGAGAGATGCAAACACAAAGACAACACAGCGATGTGTTACGAAGAGGAAACCGAAGTCCTTGACGAAAAACCTCTTTGCCACCCTCCAAGCGGTCAATAATCTACTAGAGAATAAAGTTGGGATACATGAATAGCAGAAGACCCTCCCAAGCCTAATCTACCCAGTGCACCTAAGCCCTCCAAGCTTCTTGCTCCAACAAGGTTACACTGAACCTTGTCTTCTCTAGCTTACCGAATCCCACAATAGCCCATTGCATCAACCAAAATTAATTGGTCCCTTCTAAACTGCTTCCCAAGTACCAAAATGCCTCCTCACAGATATGGGTATAGTGAGATAAGGATTTGGCTAATGTACCTCTCAAGGATGTAACAATGGAGAGGATGAGAGTAAAGGAATTTGGAGAATCAAAGGAAGAAAATTGTGGATGAATCAATTTTGCTTTTCTCTAAGGTTTCTCTCTCAAAATTCTCTCTAGAAACTCTCCACATTTCGTGGGTATAAAGGTATTTATAGTAGGGTGTGTATGGAATACGAAGAGTCAGTTACAGCTAAACAAGGAATTCTGGCGACTCGAGCTCGTGACTAGAACGAGTCGCGAGTTTAAGTCACGAGCTAACAGCTTGGCGAGTTGGAGGTTTTGTCTTGTAGTGCAACAGTTAGCGTGACCCTTCAGCTCCCCATGCATGCTTCACGCTTGTGCCACCTTTGGCAACTCGCTAGTCGCGAGCCAGTTGCGAGATCCAGTCGCGAGGCTCTTCTTGAATGCACATTCTTGAGTTTTTCTTCACACTCTCTCACATACTACCCTTACATGATTCCCACCTAAATTCAGGGTTTATAAATGCTGAATTACAAGCAAATTTGGCACGGAATAAAGCTAACAAAATGATTGAATAAATTCAACCTTACATTTTTATATTAATGAAATGAGATGATACTGTTTAAAAAAAAAATGTTATAATCACTCATGAGTCATGAGTAATGTGTAATTACTGCCTTGTATGTCAACAACGTGGCACCACAAGGAACACACACAATGAATGGAAAAAATACCATAAAGTCATAAGATTCTTTAACTCATTTCTCCGTACGAGTACTATTCACCTCTTAAACTTTTTACGTGTTTGGCATGACTTATTTTCCTTCAAGTTTGGGGTAGAGTGTAGTTACCTTCCCCCCCCCCCCCCCTGCGGAAAGAATGCTAAAATATACTTATACTTTAAAATTTGAAAAAAATAGAGATTTTAAAAAATTGTACATAAAAACTAAATAAAAAAGCTGATAAAGTTGTACATAAAAACTAAATGAAAATTTTTATTATGCCCTTCCTACATCCTAATCTACACTCTATTTGTGTCTCAACCCGTGATTGATGCATAAGTTAACATAACATGCTCAAATTCATGTGATAAGCGTGAAAGTACTGAAATCTAATTATTGGTAAGCCATCAGAAACAATTACAACTCTATAATTTTTAGATTTTTTTTTACAATTTTTTGACCTTTTTGTTTATTTAATGAGAGTTGTAAAACCTTTGAAAAAAATTGGGACAAGTGGGAGGCCTAAGGCCTTTAATTGATGGCTAGCAATAGTAACAACAACATATTTCTTACTTTTAATCTTAAACATATTTCAGTCTATTGCACTATGCAATAATAAATTAATGGCTGAGACTAGAAATTTAAGAAAAAAAAATCTTAAACAATATATTAATGTTATATATATATATATATATATATATATAAATTTCAATCTATAACATATGCTTCATAATATCGCTCCTTATCATTGTAACTAGGGGTGTGCAAAATATCCGCTTAACTCGCCAACCCGCCAGACCCGCACCCAACCCACGTGCCTCATGCGGGACATTAAATTAGGTGGTTTGGGTTGGGCGGGTTAGACCCCCAAAATTGCAGATTGGATTGGGTTATGGATTGAAAAATTGCCAACCTGCTACAACCCTACCTAGCCACTTAATTATACATACATAAAAAAAAAAAAAAAAATTAGTTCAAATTGTTAAGTATTTAAAGTTAATCAATTCACCTAATAAATTTTTACAACTAATCAATAATCAATTCCCTAAATAAAACTAGCCTTCGTAAAATTCCTTAAACAAAATCTAAAAAGTCAACATTGAAACATTAGACACCCCTACCTACCACCCATCCCATTTACTTCAGCCGTATAAATTAATGGCTGAGACTAGAAATTTAAGAAAAAAAAATCTTAAACAATACATTAATGTTATATATATATATGTATATATATATATATATATATATATATATATATATATATATATATATATATTTCAATCTATAACATATGCTTCATAATATCGCTCCTTATCATTGTAACTAGGGGTGTGCAAAATATCCGCTTCACTCGCCAACCCGCCAGACCCGCATCCAACCCACGCGCCTTATGCGGGACATTAAGTTAGGCGGTTTGGATTGGGCGGGTTAGACCCCCAAAATTGCAGATTGGATTGAGTTATGGATTGAAAAATTGCCAACCCGCTACAACCCTACCCACCCACTTAATTATACATACGTAAAAAAAATTATTAGTTCAAATTGTTAAGTGTTTAAAGTTAATCAATTCACCTAATAAATTTTTACAACTAATCAATAATCAATAATCAATTCCCTAAACAAAACTAGCCTTCGCAAAATTCCTTAAACAAAATCTAAAAAGTCAACATTGAAATCATAAATACCCCTACCTACCACCCATCCCATTTGCTTCAGTTGTATATATAGTATACACTTTGTGGCTCTAGGTCTCACTTTTTCTTCTCACCTTTCACTTTTGGCTTTCACCTTCACCACTATCTGTCCCTTCCTCTTTCTTCTTTATCCTTTTTGTAGCCTATTTCTTATCATTTCAATTCTTCACCGACAATCACAAAGGTATGTAATTGCATTATTGTCTTCTATTGTTTAAATATTTTTTGTCTTTTTTATTTTAGTTTATGTCATTTGATCCGTTTATATATTATAAAATGTTTTATAATATTACAAGTAAAGCCATTTTGGCAAGTAGGTTCATTGTATATTTAAGTAGTTCATTGTATATCCAAGTTTAATATGTTATATATTACATAAGAATACAGTTTATCTAATTCTTTGTCTTTGTCTAATTATTACTATTATTTTTAATCCTTGATGTTACTTTGGAAATATTAAAACTTTGAGTTTGTTGATTTAATTTTTCTAAGTTGTAAGGTAGAGCTTACTTTTGCTAAAGATGATATATCTCTTTTTCATTGACCCTATGTTTATGTTAGAATTGAGATTATTCAATGAAATCTACCTTTAGTTTTTTTTTTGTGCAATAGTTATATTTTGAGATTATTCAATAAAAAATTGTAGTTTGTGATAATTTTTTTTAAAATGTTGTTAATGCCAACCTGTCGAGTTGAAACCACCAAAATTTCTAACCAATCTGCGTGATTTAAACTTTAGTGGGTTGGTAGCAGATTGGAATTTTTCCAACCCACTAGTGGTGGATTAGATAGAAATATTGGCGTTTACCTGCCCAATCCGACCCGCGCACACCCCTAATTGTAACAAAAGATTTTTTTTTTTATATGGACAGAAATTGAATCCCATCTATTTTGTCTCTCTTATTGGGTGATAAGTTGAGTTAAATAGAGTATTAGCATCAGGTGTGCCAAATGCTGAATTTTTAGCATTTGGCGCATCAAACACCAAAAACTATACTACATAAGTTAACATAGATCCAAACAAAATTTTGGTAAGTGAAAAAAACATGGAATTTTAGAAAAAAATTCCATATTGAATTTCTTATGATATGACCTTTCAAAATGGAGATCAAATTTAGGGTCCATTTGAGATCCATTTATTTTGCTGAAACTGAAAACTTTGCTGAAGTACTGTAGATAAAGGTAAAAGTTAGCTGAAATAGTATAGTGTGACCCATGAATAGTACCAAAAACTACAGTGAAACTCATGAATAGTAGCAAAAATAAGCTAAATAGTAAAATATGTTAGCAAAAATAGTCTTTGCCAAACGGACACTTAATATGGATAAAGCGTGTTCATTCTTCCGACACACACAGACCAATCTTCCCCAAGAGCAGAGCACTGTGTGTTCTGCTGTTAGAGCTGGTAACAACATCACTCCCTCCATGTGGGTGCCATTCCTCATATAAGAGTTCAGAGGAGGGAGCGATGCTCTTGAAATTCTTTGAATCACGGATATTTTATTGGGACTTGTAATAAGGACAATGTACAAAGTCAAGTTATGTAATACAAATATCGTTTTACAAATTACTTTCTTTCACTTGTCTCTCTATTTATTCTCCCTGCTTCTTTTTCTCTCAGTCTTTTCAAACAATAACCCATTCAATCACAAAAACCACTGTAACTCTGCCTCAATGGATAATTTATATGTAACCTACTTGCTTCTCTCCCTACTTGAAATTTCACAGGAGCACATCCCCCATCCAAAAGCTCAGTCTCATTTAGTATAACATCCAGCTAGCATGGCAGACAACAATACTTCAAATAATTCCATTATCGTTCGGCGATCAGCAAATTACCAACCTTCCATTTGGGATTATGATTACATCCAGTCACTGAGAAACAAATATGTGGTATTATTTTGTTATTGTTTTCAATTGCTATATCATTTTACTAGTGCTTCTGACTATATATTACTTGGAAATTGATTGGCCCCTAATGATAAAATTGTGATGTAGGGAGAAATTTGCACTGCACAAAGTAATGTGTTGAAGGAACATGTGAGGATGATGCTTCACAAAGTGGTGGATCCTTTAGAGCAACTCGAGCTGATAGATATCTTGCAAAGACTTGGATTATCTCATCACTTCGAGGGAGAGATGAAGAGAATATTGGAAGGTCTATACAACAATGATCAAAGTGGTGATACGTGGAGGAAGGAGAATTTATATGCCACAACTCTCAAATTTAGACTCCTAAGACAACATGGATATAACATCTCTCAAGGTAATTTTGAAACACGAAAAAAAAAAAATTGGCTATTTAAACGGAATAAATTCATCTCCAATTCAACTAAAATGGAAAGAGTACATTTAGGTAATAGTTTATTTCTTGGATTTGACAGTGTACATACTACCATAATATAGTTAATAATTATTGCGTTGGTCATTGCAGGAGTTTTCAATATTTTCAAGGATGAGAGAGGGAAATTCAAGGCATGCCTTTGTGAGGAAACCAAGGGTATACTATCCTTGTATGAAGCATCATTCCTTTTGACAGAAAGTGAGAATATGTTGGAGGAATTGAGAAATTTCGCAACCAAGCACCTCCAAGAATATGTTAAGCAGAATAAAGATGAAACTCTTTCTGCTATGGTGACTTATGCCTTGGAGCTTCCACTGCATTGGAGAATAATAAAGTTTGAAACAAGGTGGTTTATTGATATATATAGGAGTAGAGAAGACATGAACCCTATCTTACTTAAGCTTGCAGAAATGGATTTCAACATGGTGCAAGCAGTCCACCAAGAAGATCTAAAACAAGTGTCAAGGTTAAAAAAGCTTATTACTTCTCTCATTAAGTTGAGCTTCATCTGACATATAATCAATACGTTAATTACTTAGTTATTGACAACCCTTGAAGGACTATATAGATTCTCTATTGAACTATTGAAGTGTACAATGATGAATATTAAAATTAAAATCAAATCTCATGGCAACATAACACAAATAATCAAGTTTATTATAGCGTAAATTTTTTTAGAAAATTGATATTTTCTTGTTTTGTCCATAAAAAGGTGGTGGAAGAACACTAAGCTTGGAGAAAATTTGATATTTGCAAGGGATAGGCTAATGGAGATTTTCTTCTGGTCAATGGGTATGATAGATCAACCTCAGTTTGGGTGTTGTAGGATAAATTTAACAAAGTTGGGTTCACTCATAACGATAGTAGATGATGTTTATGCTGTATATGGAACTTTGGATGAACTCAAGCTCTTCACAGATGCCATTGAGAGGTATGTATAAATCACATTAGTGCATTACGCCTCATCCCCTTTGACATAAAAACTAAAAAATTACTCTTTCATTTTTTGTCTGACTCCAGATGGGAGATCAATGCGATGGATCGGCTTCCAGATAATATGAAGATATGTTTCTTCATTCTCTACAACTTTGTTAATGAAATGGCTTTTGATCCCCTTAAGGAACAAGGATTCCACATCATTCGATACCTTAAAAAAGCGGTATTGACTTCATTTGACTTCTAAATCCATCATTGTTTATTGTTAACATTTTCTCCTAAATACATGACGGTTTTAATTCCTCTAATTCATGGTCCCATTTAATTGTTTCAGTGGTCAGATTTATGTAAATCTTTTTTGTTGGAGGCCAAGTGGTATCACAGCGGATATATACCAAGCCTTGCAGAATACCTTGAGAATGCGTGGATTTCAACATCAACACCAGTTGCACTAATGCATGCTTACTTTATGGTCACCAATCCAATAACGAAGGAAGCCTTGGATTGCTTGGAAGAGCACCCCAAAATATTCTATTGGTCATCAATGATTCTACGACTTACAAATGATCTTGGAACATCTGCGGTATGCTAATCACACTATCCTAATAGTTTCATTAAGAATGCTTTTAACTACTTCACACAAGCTTAGCCTAACATTGTTTTCTTCTTCTTCTTCTTTTTCTTTGGAAACTTAGAATGAATTAAAAAGAGGTGATGTTCCAAAGTCAATCCAATGTTACATGAATGAAACTGGTGCTAGCGAAAAATATGCTCGTGAGTATGTGAAGTCTTTGATTAGTACAGCATGGAAGAAGGTGAATGAAGAGAGAGTTGCGAGTTCTCCATTCTGTCAAACATTTATTGAAATTGCAATGAACCTTGCAAGGATGGGTCATTTCATGTACCAATATGGAGATGGGTTCGGTGTTGCAGACCAAAAAACTAAAGATACTGTATTATCATTACTTATTCAGCCCATTCCTCACTCCAGGATGTCTTCTGGCAATTCAAATACTACACCAAACTTGAGCATCAATTAAGTGAAGACTTTAAACCATGATTTTATGAGTATGGATTTTGGTTTTGGGGGAGTTATCTTGTTTGATTAGTGGGTTAGGGTGCCGTACAACAGATGACCAATTGAGATTTTTTCTATGGACCCCCAAAATAAAGTAGGAGTTTGGTTTCCTAACATGTTGTGGTTAATAAATCCTTTATTTTAGTTTATATGGGTTATATGAGTGTTTAGTTGGTTTATTATCTTCGTGGATATTGTGAAATTAAGTAGTTAAATCATTATGTTATCTTTTTGAAAACGTTGGTCTTAAAATATGGAGGCAAAAATATGAAGTGTTGGCTTTTAAAGTTTTAAGATAGAGGTTGAAAATTCTATTATTGCATTGAAATATCTTTGACAGGGTTAATTAATGAGAAGTGCTACATTTACAACACTTTCATAACAAATCTTACTGGCAGGTTGTTACTAATTGTTATAGGTGGATAAAAAAATAATTTCAGTTGTGAATTCAAATTAAACGAATAATAACTTACCACTTATAATTTGTTATGAAAATATTATGGATGTAACACTTCTTATAATGAGTTAAGTAGATTTACTTATAGAAACTCCAATTTGTACCTGCTAATGCTCTGACCCCGTTGATAAAATGTTATCCCATTTTCGAAATGGAAAAATCATACATGGTGAACCTAAAATAACCATGACTCAGATTTAACTAAAAAGGCAAAAATAATTGGTTTCAAAGAAAGATGAATGTTCATGCATAAAACATGTATTCCATCCAAAAGGTATGAATGATTTCCAGACCAAACCCCCTTCCACAAAGGTCTTAGCCTTTACACTTTTATTGCATGCTAGTTTTACGTTTTGTTTTACAAGGCTTCAATATGTGCCTCATAAAAATTTGCTGTCATTGCTTTTTGATAATCAAAATGAGCTAAATCTTTTTTTTCCCCTGGATGTGATGTTGATTCATAGGAATAGGCAATAACAATGATACTATTGATCAAATCAAGTACGATTGAGATTTCTGTCAATAAATAGCAGGGTCTATCAGTGTCGGCTTTATATATTACTCAGGGTGTTCATACTTCATACACACAATATTCTATAACTTAAACCTATTTTGTCTACCTTAAAAAAAAATAATAATGAATACCTAACTTGAAAATCTCAAGAATTTGGATTCAACAAAAATTATCTTGGCCCACCTAAACACAATCCTTAACCTCTTAAAAAAGTAAAACCAAACAAAAATCCAAATAACAACAATAAATATTAGCCCAAATAACAGCAAAAATAACCCAAACAACAAGATTAGACCTCTTATCTTTTACATCAAAAAAAAAAAAAAAAAGATAAATTGAACATCAACAATATATACACACACACACACACACACATTCAACAAAAAAAGCCAATTCAAAAACAAGAAAATAAAAACCCCTAATCATTCAAATTTGTAACTCGTTCAACCTGTTCCATAAAAATAATCCATAATTTCATCTTCTCTAAAACTGAATACCATCAAAGATATATTGTAACCGTGAATTCTCCTTAGTAACTCTACCCTTTTCTTTGCAATCACAACAACTCTATTATCTTTAGAAGTCAAATAAAACATCAAATTTGCCAATGAATAAAATTCCAGGAAATAAAGCCATCCTCTTGTAAATAGATTTTTTTTTTCCTCTGTATTCTTGAGACCTCTTATGAATTAATAAGAGGAACAATCGGGCAAGGGAGTTTCTTGAGGAATTTTGAATGGCATCAGTACTGATGGGACCTGCACAAGGAGGGCAATCTAATCGGGATACCTGGCAGCCCCCTCCACCTTCGATCTTCAAACTTAATTTCAATGCAGCCTTGTTTTCGACTCTCAATAGCTCTGGGTTTGGTGCAATCATCCGGAATGAAAAAGGGGAGGTTATGGCAGCCATGGAAGCTAAGGGACTTGAGGTTTTTTGTAGCGGGGAGGTTGAGTTGCTTGTAGGAAAGCTAATGAATTTGACATAGATGCTGGCTTCACTGAATTTATAATTGAAGGGGATAATAGCTCTGTTATGAAAACTATTTCAGCTTTGCAGGATGATCATTCTTTGCTTGGGAATGTAATTGGGGATATTCATCATTTGAGTAGGTCTTTGCATTGGGCAAAGATTGAATGTACTAGGCGAGGGGGGAATAGGGTTGCTCATGAGTTAGCTCAATTTGCTAGGAATATTAGTCATGATTTGTTTTGGATGGAAGATGTTCCTCCAATAGTTAGGGAAGCTTTGTACCAAGATGCTAATTTTCCTGATTAATTGAATGGCATGCTTCTATTTCCAAAAAAGAAAAAAAAGAATATCACATTAGACTTAGTTTTAAAATTTAGTTAACATGGAAATTGGAAATTATGCCATCAATTATCAACAGCAGTACGATCGTGCTCTTTAATAAACTCTGCAAAAAATTGCTTAACTTTATTTACAAATCTATACATATGGGAATAAACCAAAAGCATTTCATTACAACCAATTGACTCAACATTATACATACTTAATGCCTTCAGCAATGAGGGAAAAAAAAATTTAAATACAAGTTCTAAGATGTCACTTATGTTCTAAAATTGAACTACTTATTTATTATGGCTTTAGAGTAGAGTTTTTTGTGTGCCTGTGTTAGAGCCCATCCTTGTGTGTGCGTGTGTGTTTCTCAAAAACAAACGAGCTATTATCTTGCACCTGAGTATTTAAAATCACATAAAGAGCTTAAATTCGTTCACAAGTTATTAATTTAATACAGCACTACCAATTTAATACCTGACAAGTAATCCTCTCACTTTTTTTTCTTGATAAGCAGATGAAAAGCTAAGTAATCTTCGATCTCGTTATTTTATAAATACAGCACCTGGGATATTGAGACAAGATTTTTGTAATTCCTCGCCGCAAGGAGCTATCCTTTCCTTAACGCTATCATGAAGTTTACCAAACCCAGAAGCAGAATACACTGGGCCAACCGTGCCCATTTAGAAATCCAGAACTCCAATGAAATAGAGCCATTAGCTCGGTAAAAATTGAGGCATTCAATTGACCGAAATAATCACCCAAGACTAAGAATTTGCAGTTGGTTCGGATTTTTTTTCTAATGATCCAACTATTTCTTCAAAAGCTTCCATGTCAATGGTCATATCATCATCTATATCAGCCTCTACATCTGTCATTACTTCATCTCCATCTCCTACCATAGGTTCGACCCCATTTTGTACCGAATTGGGGTGAGCCTCAAGTTCTTCGCTTGCTTTCTCTGGTTCATCTGGCTTTTGCACAGTTGATTGTGGATATTGATCAATAGATTTGCTTAGCATAGACGTCACCAACAAATTCTACAGGCAGGTCAAGATAAATTGTCAGAACAGTAAGCATCAAAAATAGTAGGAAAGAAAAAATACAATTTTTAAAATTTTGATATATTGATATATTAAGCCATTTCAGTTTTCAAACTTTTACCACCATTCTATAACTATTTGGAAAGCGGTGTACGCCATGACCATGTCAAACATCTCTAAATTTGACGAGTGCCCATGCAAAACATAACAAAATATGGAATGGAATTTTTATCCCCTCTTAAAATAAAAAATGAAAGGGATAAATGATTAGGATTGTGAAATCTTACAACACGTTCAGGCTTAAATAGACACGTTATGAAGCTAGTGATTATGTCAACAAAGGAAAACATTAAAAAGGTACTACCAATTTTACGAGTAATTCTTAGGTACTCCCGGAGCACGGAGAATGGTGCTCCCTCCTCTTACATTCATAGTGGGGCCTGCTCATTAAATTCATGGTGGGGTTCACCATGAATGTGAGAGGAGGGAGCACCATTTCACTATACTCCGGGAGTACCTAAGAATTTTTCTAATTTTACTACAAAAAATTTACAAATTGAAATGGTAATAAATATGATTGGTGCCACATCAACAGTATAATAAATAATTCTTTAATTACCTTATGTATTATGTTTAAATGTTGACACATCAGTTTGTAAAGCTTATGTAATAAAAATATAATCAGTAGTATCTCTAGTATCACCCGTAAAGAAAACCCATAAACATAGACTAATCAATCAAAGTCTGGTGATTAGAGGAGTCTGACCCCTAGACCCAAAGACATGCACACCCAAAAAACTGAGGCGACATAATGTAGCATCGACATTCACAAAACCATATTAGAAAGCAGCAACAGAATAAGACAGACCAGCAGGACTCTTAATGCTTATATGGGGTCTTGGAAGGGGTAGTTTGACTACAGTCCCTACTCCAACATTTTTTTGCATGAAGTGTCTGCTATCAAGACTTGGACCTGCGCACTTGCACTTGAAAACCTGAGACTTTTACAATTGCACCATACAGCCTAGGACTTGAAAACCCACACAACTTGCGCTTGACAGGGCAATAAATCATTAAAGGTTTCAACATCGACAAACAAAAACAGCACAAAAATTGCCTTTTCAAGAGCTAAACCAAGCTTTGAAAGATTAGGATAAGTAGTTCGTGCTTCCAATAGGATCTGCTCAATAGAGATAAATAAGATAAAGCATGAGAAATTTATTGGAGTAAATTAAATATGTAACAGCAATGAGACAAAATTAATGTGCAGATCTTCCTAGTCAAGAAGTCATAAATTACTAGGAGATGTGCAAGTATCCCATCTGTCAACCCCAAAGAAATCCACCATTTTTTTTTATTTGCCGCCACCACGTGTGTGTGTGTGTGTGTGTGTTGGGGGGGGGGGGGGGAGTTAGTATAGCATAATATATAATGCACAAATGAAGTAGTCACCTCACAGAGCCGCTGCAGGGTAAACGGAGGACCTTCAACAAAGCCAAGAAGAGCTGCATCACAGATAAACATAAAAGGGTCATTACCCAATGCCAATGCCATTTCCACTTTAGTGGACTATTAGGATGGGTGACTTGGATACAGTCTACTCTTCAGCATTTTTTTTGCATGAAGTGAGTCAAGTGACCACTCTTAAGACTTGAACCCCGCACACTTAAATAATTAATAGAACTTAAAGATCTAATAGTTACAAATGGAACTAAAAATCATAAAATGAGACAATTTTGATGGGTAGAGGAGCAATAAATTAATTAAACATAAGAACAACATCAACTACTACAGCACTAGTTATGGCCATCTAATGTTTTGTTTAGCAAGCACTGTTAAGAGTGTTATCATGACTCATGGGCCTGCAGAAAAAGAAGCATGATAACCTTCCTAATAAAATATAAATTTAAATTTAAATCTTCAATTTCTTTTTCTTTTTTTTTTTCTTTTTTTTTTCTCTTTTTTTCTTTTGATAAGTCCATATATTATTGAATAAATGCGGATAAAAATCCTCAATTAAAATATCCACATCAAGCATTGTACATACAATAAAACCAAGAAATCTATTTCTTTCTTGCAAATAATGGATTAGTTTTGAGGAGCTTGTCCAAAACCAAATATTCTTTGTCAGGAGCCCATAAAAGAAATATTAACATATTTACCAACATCAACTGTGAAGCAGTTTGGCTTCACCCAGCAAGTTCAATTCCAGGTAAACTAAGATTCTGGAAACCAGGTCTCTTACAAATTCTACCAAAATCTAATGACAATTTTTGGTTTCACAATGCAAAACAAGTTCACACCTCTCTCTCTCTCTCTCTGAGAGCACACCAACACCCAACCCCCCCCCCCCCCAAACAAAAAAAAAAGACTCAATTTCATGAGGCTTAAGTCACTTTCAAATTTGAATACAGAGGAAATAGAAAGCATTACCCTGAAAACTAAGCACAGAAAGCTAGTGTACTGCATCAAGCCAAGCTTAATTAGGATTGGACTAAAGTTAAATACATTTTCCACCAACCAATCCAAGCACAAGCAGCATAGTATTTGGTTTTGCTGCTTAGCCCATTTTTAACTGAGCCAAGCCTAAAATTATTTTATCAGAATCCATCAAATGTCCTAAATAAAGCAAAGACTCCAAGGTTCCAGCAAGCCACTGCTTTATTCCACTTTCATTATGAATGGATGATTATTGTATGTTTCCTACAAAATCTTGTTTAACGTCAGTTGAATATGTTTAGCACTACATTTTAATCCAAACCATTATTTTGAACTCTAATTAACTCAACTAGTAAAGTCTCTTATTGTCAAATAAAGGATCTAGGTTCAAATCCCACCTATATGGCTACATCAAAAACAAATCCATTGATATCTTGATGTGATGATAAAAGGCAACCATCATGGAGTGGAAGCCATAGGTTCAAATTCTCTCGTATCTACACAAACCAAACCATTACCAATCATAAGGGCACTTTTAATCAACTTATTTTGGTTTTGCACTAGATATGGGGCATCATATAAAAGAGCCAAAAAAGCAGCCTACAGTAACTTAACCTCATTTTCTCTCTCCAATTTTTCCCTTAATTTATTATTATTATTATAATAAGTTATGTACACACCCTAATCTTCTCTGAACTTATCACCAGTTCAAAGCCCTTTTTTATAAGCTATTTTTGGTTCAAAGCCACTAGTTCTGACACCGTAAAACTTATTAGACAATTAGACATAGAGTCAATGATTATTTTAAGGATATTTCCATCAGATGATGACTTTTGTTTTCAAATATCTCTCTATCCTTGGTTTAGGAAGAGTGATTGTTTGGGTTCATTTTAGGGGACAAATGAGGATGATATAGTTAGTAAGGATTAATTATTTAATTATTTTTATTTGGTTAAGGATTTAAGATACCTATATAGAAGGATTTTGTCAAAAAGTTTTAGCTTAAATGGCATCTCCTGCTACTGTAAGAGCACTCTCATCAGGCATGCCAAAGGTGTCAAATGTCAAAATATGGCACATTTGGCACACCAAACTCCAAAATATGAGCTTCATGAGATGTTCTAAATACCAAAAATTTTAACACATATGCACAGTACCGTCTCAAAGATGAGACGGTACAGAGATATATGCCAAACACTGTTTGGCTTATTAAATTCGTTTTCTCTCTCTCTCTCTCTCTCTCTCTCTCTCTCTGTCTCTCGTTTGCAACACATCTCTCTCTCTCTCTCTGTCTGGCCACGCTAATGATCTCTTTTTTCTCATTGTCGTCTCACCTAGCCGTCTCGCCACGCCGATCTCGCCATCGTCGATTTCGCCACGCCAATCTCACCACGCTGATCTTGCCACTGATCACTGACCCACTTTGCGACGAAGAGGAACTCCAATGTGAAGGACACGGTGGCCAAAAGTGAAAACTTCCCTCAGCAACGGCGACGGAGGCGTGGGTTTGTGTTGGTGGTGGATGTGGGTTTGTTTGGTTTGGTGGATGTGTGCCGATCTCTCTAGTTGAGTTTTTTTTTTTTTTTTTTTTAAGGTGGCGTTGGTGGATGTGGGTTTGTGCCGGTGGTGGCTGTGGTTATTGTTGCGGCAGTGGTGGTGGTGGTTGTTGTTGTTGTTGCTGTTGTTGTTGTTGATGATGATAATGATGATGGTGGTGGTGGTGATAGCAGGAGGAGTTAATATATTAGTTTAATGTGTAGTAAATATTATTTTAATGTATAGAATTGAAGGATAAAACATCTGATAAATGAGATGTTGTAAAATGATATGGTAAAATGATAAAGTAGGTGTTTGATGTGTTAAAATGACATGTTTTTGAAACATATGATGAAAATGCTCTAAGAAAGGGTGTAAGGTAGGCTCCCATTGGGTTCATTTATAGGTTTTCCAATAAACAAAAAAGGTAAGGATTTCGCAGTGGTCCAAGTCCATTGCGGTAGATGATGTAACTATAAATTTAATTATCTTAATAAAAAATTGTACTTTTCTTAATATATATAAACAAACCCCTGGCCAAACCTTGAAACACTCGGGTTGTCATTCATTTAGAAAAGTGCAAACAGTGAAACTGGAAAAGGAAAATCAAATCCGTGTTCGAATCTTTAAACCAATTCTTCTGGTAAATAAAATAGAAACTTTTCAATCAACTTTCTCCCAATCGGCCTAATAGGTGATCTTCAACTTCCTTTTATGGTAGATTGATTTGCAAAAAAAAAAAGGATTTTTGAATCATATACTTGTTTTATAGACAGGAACCCTAGGACTTGAGATGGTGTGTTATTTATTCATGTAAGTAGATTTGACTTTTTCTTCATAGAAATCAAATTCATTAGACTTTCAATATAAAAAATTTTAAACTCTTTTTGGGCTTTGTCATGGTCAGTTCGTTTGCATAGTTATACAATTTTACAATACATGAGGTTAGGGATGTAAATCAAATCTTTAATGGGATTAAAATTTTATACTCACTACGTGATTTGTAATGTTAAAATTATATTTTTCAATTTCAATTAAGTTATGATTTGTATGTAGAATTAAGATTGTAGGTTATTTTGGATTGAGGTGGTTTTCTACAATGTACCTAACACTTTTCATCTTATATTGCGATTTTATTGGCTTTTATCTTCAGAAAGTCAAAGTAATTTGAATATGAAGTTTTACTACTCATAAGTCATAACTCACTACATAAGTGAGTTGTGGCAAAAGTTATGCTACTTCTTATGGCATTAGACTCTTTGAATTTGAGAAAAATTATAATCAAAATTTGGACCTCTAGAGATAAGGTGATAGCTATGTTGCCTTCCATTATATAAGAAGTGTGGTTAGGTGGTTTTATTAAAGCTATATATGCGCGTGTGTGTGTGTTTGTTTTTTTTTAAAGGGATTGCTAACAACTTGTTTGGATGGACAAAGGAGAAAGAAAGAGGAATAAAGGGTGGGGCAGGTTTCATGAACCCTATTTGCTGGGACAAACTTAGACGGGGCTAGTTTTGAGGTTTTAGCATTTTTTTTTTTTTTGGTATATTTAAATATTAATTAAATAATATAAATTTAACTTTTGATAATAAATTTGTGGAATAATGCCCCCTTTGTTTAAGTGGCTATCAAGTAATGCAGGTTGGATTTCAGTAATGAATTTTTCTGGAATGCTATTAATTTTGATGGCGATAGAAATGAAGGGCCTGATCACTTCCTAATTCCTATGTGCTTGGAAAATTGGAAATTTTTACCGTTAAACTGTCGTAAATAAAGTAAAATGCATTAATAGAGTGTACAACATTTAAAAAGAGGATAATTTTTTTTTGTCTTAATTAAATTTTTTTACACTTCGAGACAAATAGACAATGCATTCTATTTGTCAATAAAAAGGGCCTTCATTTTTATTTTTATTTTGGTTAAAATTTCTAGTCTTGATTAAATTTTTGCACTTTGAGACAAACAGACAATATATTCTTTTTGTCAACAGAGGAAGCCGATCATTTGTTTATTTATTTATTGTTGGTTGAGAGGTCTCCAATTTTTTTTTTAGCTACAATATATATAGATATAAATATTATATTGTTCAATATGGTCCTTTCTTCCATTTGGGGGACCATTGCCTAAGTGACCAAAGGTTTGAGTAAATACATAACCTAAGAGCAAAGCTACATGTACAAAAAATTTCCCGTCTAAATTGTTATTAATTCTCATTTGGGCTTACAACTGACAAATTTATCGTCTACTATTTACAACTCGCCACTTCAGTGATTACTAAACATTTTATGATTTTTTTTTTTTTTTTTACTCTAGCCTTAAGAGACTTTGGGGCTATCCCTCTCATTTTTTTCCCCCTTAAAATAACTAGCATATATAATTATAATTATAAGTTTAAAGACCCAATAAATTTAATAACTATCCAAGCGATAAGTTATGATTGATGCACAATAAAAATTATATAAGTAGTGATTGAAAAAGATGTTATACTAATCACAATTTAATTTAAATAAATTGTGAAATTAATTATGTATGTATGTAGCATTGTTGATATATACACAAATTTTAAAATTTAGTGCTAAGATATATATATATATATATATATATATAATATTATTGGCCTCCGTCCCTTAAAAATATACAATTCTTATCAACAAAAAAAAAAAAAAAAAATTACAATTAACCTACATATATGACATATTATATATGTGCGCCAAACCTTTTGGCCATTGCGCCACAAAAAATAAAGGAAAACCTCTCCGTCTCTGGACAATACCCGCTAAGTAAATTACTTTGGTCTAAAACCAAAAAAAACAAAGCAAATCACAAAACCCTACCAAAACAAGTTAGAAAACCCAGAAATCACTCTCTCGCTCAGTCCGCCGTGTCACCTCTCCAGTCGAATCGGCTGAGGTTTGCTCATGACTCTCTCATCTCTCTTTTTTGGTCTCTGATTATCTCTGAACTGTCATAACTGATAAGTGTGAAAACTTGACTGCTCTCTCTCTCTCTCTCTCTCTCTCTCTCTCTCTCTCTCTCTCTGCCTTTAATAATACTCTAATGAAATAATGGGAATTATGAAGTGCCCAACTGGGTACTCTTTAAATTGAGTTGAGCGGTCATTGACTAGTAGTGTGTGTGTATATCTAGATATGCTGTTAATGGAATGAAAATTTTTTTATGTAGGATAAATCCATATAAATCCCTATAATATGATTAATTAATATGAATTTTATTTGACTTGTAGATCATGGGAAAGTCAACTACAATGTTTGATTATTTCAAAAGAAAAAATACAGATAATTTAGAAGCCAAAACTGATGATCCCGCGTTGCCAAGTGCTAGTGCTGATGATGTCCAAATGTCTGAAAATTCCAACTCATTTCATAGAGTTTTGGAGAGCTCTTGTGAGGGTAATCAAGTGCTTGACAATGAGCGGCTGCTATTAAAGGTCACGATTGATGTTGTCAGATTTCTTGCATTCCAAGGTCTTCTGTTTGATGATTTCACTGGTTTAATCAGTCATGAAAATTTCCGTGCATTCTTGGATTTGGTGGCATCATTTAATGAAAAGGTTACTGAAGCGATGAATAAAGCTCCCGAGAATGCGTCTTACACATCACCTGAAATCCTAAGAGAAATTTTACATGTTTTTTCAAACAAGGTGAGAAAGTCAATTCGTGAAGAAATTGGTGATGCAAAGTTTTGCATAATTGTTGATAAAGCTTATGATGTGTCATTGAATGATATAATTGCCATTGTTTTAAGGTTTGTAGACAAAGACGGCTTTGTGCAAGAACGTTTTTTTGGGTTAGTTCATGTCTCCAACTTTTCGGCATTAACCCTAAAAGATGGGATATATTCTGTTTTGTCTCATCATTGTCTAAATATCCAAAATATTCGAGGACAGGGGTATAACAGAGCAAGTGATATGAGAGGGGAGTGGAGTGGATTACAAGCTTTAGTTTCAAATGATTGTCCACATGCTTACCACATCCATTGTTTTGTACATTGCCTGCAATTAGCGTTAGCGGCAGCATCAAAAAACGTAATCCCTGTTCAAAGTTTTTTCATGAAATTAACTTCTGTTGTCAATGTTGTTGGTGAGTGTAATGAGAAACTAAAGAGTTCTTATGCTGCTGAAATTGCACATATGATTGACATGGTTGAGCTTGAATCTGGAAGGGGATTTGATGAGATCAGCACTTTGCAATGGGCTGGAGATACTCGTCGGAGTTCTCACTTGAAATCATTTTCTAGCTTGATAAAAATATTCAGTCCAATATGTGAAATTTTACTTAATGTCATTGATGATGAAACTAGTTCCCAACGAGGAGAGGCAGACTTAACCTATGAGGAATTGATATCATTTGAATTTGTGTTCGTTTTGCATCTAATGAAAGAAGTTATGGAGATCACTAATTCGTTTTGTCAAGCTTTGCAATGCCAGTCTCAAAACATTTTAAATGTCTTGCATTTTGTTTCATTCACCAAAGTACTTATCCAAAAATTTGGAGATGATGGATGGGATGGCTTACTTACCACTGTGAAATCATTTTGTGAGGCATGCAACATAGATGTCCCAGATATGAATGCTCGTTATGTTCGGTTTCGAGGTCTAGCTCGCCATCGTCATCAACAAGATTACTTTACAATTGAGCATCATTACCGAGTAGATATTTTTAATGCTACAATAGATTCTATAATTCAAGAATTAAATCGTCGGTTTAGTGAGCATGTAGTAGAACTGCTTCGTCTTAGCTCAGCTCTTGATCCTAGAGAAGCATGTGAATCTTTTAGAATCGAAGATATTTTATTGTTGGTAAACAAGTTTTATCCACAAGACTTCACAGACCTAGAAAAGCAACAACTGAAAGTGGAACTTGATCATTATGAGCATGATGTAGTTCGGCATCTGGACTTCAAAAAGCTGTCAAGTATTTCTGAATTGTGCCAATGGTTGGCAAAATCTAGAAAATCAATAGACTACCATCTCATTTATAGAGTGGTTATACTTGTGCTTACTCTTCCAGTTTCTATTGCAACTACGGAGCGAGCATTTTCAGCCATGAATATTGTCAAAACTTGGCTTGTAGACAAAGTGCAAGATGATTTTCTGGCGGACTCTTTGATTTTGTATATAGAGAAGGAGACTGCTGCAAAATTTAGTTTAGAATCAATCATCGATGATTTTCAAGATTTCAAAGAACGTCGAGTTCCATTTTGATAGACAAGTGAGTTAAATTTTAAAATGTTGATAGCAATGCTTATTTTGTTTTTTCACTTTCATTGATATTTTCTTAATAATGAATAGAGATGTTACGTATCTTACTCCTATCCCCTCGTCTCAATTTATATCTATTTCTTAAAAAAAATAAGTGAAGCAAAAGATAGTAATAATTGTTAATTTATATGACCATTGCCCTACCCTTTCCTCGCCTTAATTTTTTTAAACATCCTAATTTAGAGAAGGTATATTAATTCCTCTTCCCCCTACTTAATTTTTAAAATATCAAAACAAGGGGAAAGGATAACTATTCCCCTCCCTCACTTCTCACCACTCTCCAAACTTCCAAACATATTGTACAAGTATTTTGTGGGGACCTGAACTTTATGGTTAATCTTAGAAATTTGAAGATGAGATTTTAGTGTTTGACTATGCTTTTGGAAATGTCATTGTGAGTGCAGATTGCTTTTCACAGTAAATAGGACTGTAGTATTGATAATTACTAAATTTTGTAGAATTAACAAAGTTTTTTCACTGTTGATATAATTTTAGTCAACCTGTTGGTATACACATGTAGTTATAGGAGCTAAATATGTGAAGTTCATGAAGAGGGACTTTTAGGTCTTTTTGAAGGATCTATTCTTTAGAGAGGGGAGGGAGGTGGGGGAGAAGTTGGGGAAGGAGAGTTGGGCATGGGGATTCTGTCATGATTGATAGAAGCTTTAAAAAAAGTAATGGTGACATTCGTTAATTTTTGTTGGGGGGGGGGGGGGGGTGTTATTGTCAAACCCTGTTAATGGTTATGGATGCTTGAATACTTTCTAAAGCTAAAAGAACTGAAAATTGTTGTTGGCATTGATAATTGAATATATGATCGTGAGAAAGTTTCCCTACTCTAGTATAAATCCACATATGCATGTGCTTTAGTTCTTGGATGCTTTTCCCTCTTTTTTCTCCATTTTTTTTCCTTTCACAATGAATATTATGTCACCCAGATATGTGTTACCTGTGTATGCACTAGGTATTAATTTATGGCTGGGACTGGGAGGTTCCCTCCTCTTTCTAGATATCCAATTTTGATTCAGTTTGAAGCTCATTTATGTACAAAGGGACTAGATATCCAATTTCCAGGCTTTGATTCCATGCAACCTTGAGGGTTCTCTTGTTGTTTTAAATTTTTGTGGGTGAAGAAGAAGAGAAGGGGGGGTGGGATTGTTTACATTTGCCCATTTGTCTTTGATATTATGATATTTATTAATGTTTGATCAAAGTGTCTGCTACTACATGCGCAGTTGCTGATTTGTCTTCTTTGTACTTGCATTACATGCAGTGAAAGCCACCAACATCGGGATGTAATTAGCAGATAGGCAAGTTGGGTTTCTATTATCTGCTCAGTTTATCCATATTCATGTATTATACTTTCTGGATCATCATTCTTTGTCAGTTACTTTCAATTTAATTTGATCCATACTTTTACAAATCTCCAACCAAAAAGATAAAAGGGGAAAAAATGCTGTATAAGCTACCTATTGACATTTGATTCATATCTTGTGATTTTTCAGCCATTTGAAGATAGTGATCACTTCATCCACAAGGATTTCATACCATAAGAATATGCTATACTAGTACCCCTTTTTGCCAGTGTGGTGTGTCTCTGTTTCTTATGTGTGTTTATTGGATTAGTGATGCTCAAATCAAAAAAGAAGAAGACTTGATGCAAAATTTCTTCCACTTTTCACTTCTTCGGAGAGTAACTTAGAAATCTACTTATTTTCCTTGTTTGTTTTTCCTCCCCCAACACCTTTTCTAGTCTGGATGATTGTTTAGTTTTGGATTTGTTGCAGCTGGCAGATTTTGTATATCTGTATCATTTCTAGTACTATTGGAAGCTCACATGTCAGTCTGTTATCTTAGGGCTAAAATGAACTACCGCATTTACTTCATTTTGGTTATAATTTGTCTATGGTTGTTATCTCTCTACGTACTGCATTCCTTTGCTGGGCACACTGCGCTTAATGGTTTTGGTACCACTGTTGCATAACTTCAAACCACTTTAGTTTGTAAAAAGTTGTTTTGTAGGTGTAGCATCCATATTTTCTTATTTTCTTTTTACTTATTTTGCCCCTCCTTATAAAGGTTTTTTTTTGGGTATGATTTTCATTGTTAGTTAATGACATAGTACTTACGTAGAAGGCAAAATATCATTTCTGAACATGTTCTAAGTCAGATTCGTGCTATAGTAAGGGTGGCTCCAAATTAAAAAGTAAGTAAACTATTCAGTTTATTTTTGCTATTATTTATGGGTCTTACTACACTTTTTGATACTATTCATAGGTCTTACTGTATTATTTCAGCTAATTTTGACATTTATCTATAATATTTTCAATAAAAAATTTTTAGTTTCAGCAAAATAAACGAATCCTAAACAGAATCTAAGTAGTATCTACGTGCTATTCCATGATATGTCATTTTCAATTCTTATATAGGTCATTTTGATGGTAAAATTTAAATTTTTTATGTTAAATGTTGGATTGTATTAGTTTCCCTGATTTGCCACACTTTTTTAACAAGATATAGGATGTAAAACTGGTGGTGAAAATTGAGGATGATAAAGGTCAAGTAAGGATTTAAGGTTACTGTATAGAAGGATTTTGTCAATGAGTTATAGGCTTATAGCTTAAATGGCATCTCCACAGATAAGGTTTATTCCATAGGTTTTAACCGCAATGAGGCCAAGTGGGAAGACAAATTTTTGAATCATCAAAAGAATGGAAAAATTATACTTTACCATACTAAACTATATGCTTTGCAGTCTAAACTTTTCAAATGTACATTTTGCACCTTAAATTATTCCTTGTTAACACTTTACACCTCGACCTTAATTTTGTTGTTAACTTGGATGAAAATTCAAAATTTAGGATGCAAAGTATAATTAATTAGGGTGGTAAAGTGTAATTTTCAAGTTATAAAAGAAGAATAAACATGAGCTTAATTGCTTTGTTTGGTGCTAGAGAGAATTCAAACTTTACCAAGTAATCTATATCTATATATATCTAAAAATTAAAACGTAGCATTTTTTGTTACTATGCTCCAGTTGAGCGACATTAACATCCACGTCATTATCTTTTTTCTTTTTAATTTTCCTATAATTTTTTTTAACATTTATTTTTTTAATATTTATACTTCTCCAACCTTTCTCCATTCTTTACATTTTCATCTCCCCACTACTTCTTCAATATTTCTCCCTCCCTTACCTTTTTATCTCTCAAATATCCTCTATATTAATATCATTCATCCTCTTTACCTTCATCTTCCTTTATTTTTATCTCTTCTTATTCACACCCTTTTACTATAAATTTGTCACTATCTCTTCCATTCTAGGCATAGTTTTCCCTCACAAAAAAAAAGTTTCTCTCTCTCTCTCTCTCGGTGGATTTTTTTTTTAATTTTTCTTGCATCTCTGTTTTAGGTTAATAATTTTTTATATTCTTTAAAACTTTACTTTGGGTTAATGCAATTTAATTTTGTTTTTCAAATTTTCGTTGTTTTAATTTTGTTCTCTCTCTCTCTCTCTCTCTCTCTCTCTGATTGTTAAATGTTATCCTATTGTGTTATAAAGAATTAAATATAGCATATAAAAATATAATATTATTCTATTACATAGCATGATTTAGATAATTTGGTATTTATTGTAATTTGGTATTTATTCTATTACATAGCATAATTTTTTATAGTGCTCAATTTAGATGTTAAACTATGAGATTTTACTAATTTTTGTTTATTTTTTAATCATTTGTCGTTGACAAAGTACTTTTAATAGTTGTATTAGAAGTACTTTATAATGCCATTTATTTAGAGAAAAACAGAGGTTAGTCAAACGAAAATAATCGAATGGGTGACAAATTTTAGTTTTTGCAATTTTATTTCAAATATTATTATTATTTTATAACAATGCATATATGGTAATTTAATTCTTAGATTTTGCTAATAATTTTTTATTTGATAATATGTTTTGGGTGGACGAAATTACAATTTCTGCAAAGAAAACAACCTTAATAGATTGATTATCAACAACATATTGTTTTCCTAATTGGTCCAATTAATTATTGTTAAGTTTTATTAATTTTTTTAGTTATGTTTCTCGGTATTTTGGATTGTAGGCAGAAAAAATATGGTTTGAGAATGTTTGTTTAAAACTAAAAGAATAATTTTCAAATTTTATATTCTTTTTATTTATTCACAAAATGTTATAAATAACTTTTATTAAAAAAATGAATATTTTTGTTAACTTGCTTTTTGAATTTTTTAGAAAAATTGTATTGTTTTCATTTTGATATGACAAAATTTATATTTATGATTATTACTATATTGCATTTATGATTGTTCCTATAATAAATAAAAATATGATTACGAAATACATTACTCTTTATTAAATTAGTTTAAATTGTAAAAAAAAATTAATAAAATTACAATAAAAATAATTATCACTCGCAACGCGTAGGTTTGCAGCTAGTAATAATAATAATGGCAAGACCAGCAAGTGCAGTTCTGAGGCTAGATGAATCAAGTTTCTGTTTCTCAAATCTTAGACACAAGCAATTACATTCTGAAAGCAATGAAAGATTGCTGTGATAAATTGTATCTAAATAAGAAACTAATAAGATCTAACAAAATAAAAAGCTAAGTGAAGGAATGTACTTTAAACTAATGTAGAAAAGGAGGACATAAACTATTTGCATTCCAAACCTGGGAAGATGCAGCATCAACAAAGAAGGTGAGGACTCGGTTGCTGTCTCTGCGTGCAACAAATATTAGAAAATAGGACACAAATTACAATGGCTTAAAAATGCAATAATCAAATTACAAGAATGTAAGAACAAATAGTGATTGATCATGCTTACTAATATTCATGTCGATAACAACCTAGACATTACCAAAGAGCCAGCACAAGAAGAAGAATGAAACCCTGTAGGCCATCGCTAACGTAGTCAAGTAAATACCGTGTGGATCACGACGTGGAATCACTAATCAAAGCTTGCAAATTGAACAAAGATCCGTTTGAATACCGTTTATTTTGAACGTGTTTGGATATACGTTGCGTTTACTGCATTTGCGTTCCTGCATTTCACATTTTTTTTTTTTTTGTTGTTGTTGCTGCAGCACGTGTTTCAGGGGGACAAACGGCTACTATTCATGAACAGTAGTAGTATATTTCTGACTTTTCAGCCACTTTTCTTCTATGAACAGTGCATTTGTGCACTGTTTACGGACCCACAAACTTCATTTTCAGCCATTTTTTATTAAAAATGGGTTCCACAATACTATTTACACATTTAAAAATTATTTTACTACAGTGTTTTCTGTTTTCAGCAATAAGTTCTATCCAAACACACCCTTTGTTGAAAACTGAAAACATTGTAGGAAAATAATTTTTAAATGTGTGAATAGTACTGTAAGACCCATTTTTAATTTTTTTTTTCTAAATAAAGTAGTTGTGGGTTGCGTAAACAGTGCATAATATCTCCTGAACAGTGTAATTCGCGTGCATCAAATAAAAAAAAAAAAAAGAAACGTCAGACGCAAACGTTGGCTTTTCATCCGGATCCAAATGCCACCTAAGAAAGAAAAGTGAAAATTAAGTGCAGTGACACGCTTCCAGGAATTTTGTTTTGGGGGTCATTATGAAATTTAAATTAAAAAAATTTTAATAGAAAGAGAACTTGAATATATCAAGTTATTGACAAAAAATAAAAAATAAAGTTTTACAATTTTCTTGTACAAGTTTTCAAATTTTGAATTGTTATATGATTGTTCATTATGAGTATTTATTACCAATGTAGGTAACTATGGCCATTTTATTTTGTTAAGTTTGTCTAACATTTTTATTTTATGCAATTGTTGTTATCTATTAATTTGTCATTGTTTTTATAAAAATATTTTAAATTAAATGAATAAACTTAACTCATTGGTTCTGTATTAATTATTAACACACACAACCACACTCATTCATACACAAAATAATACACTACGTGTCTACTTAATCAATTAAATGTTTGAACAATCACTAACTGTACAATTTATCTTCTTGAATTTTTCTGACTTTATAACAAAAAGTTATAATAACATGATAACAATAGACACACATGTAATAAAGCCTTTCTATTTCCTAATTATTAAATTATATAAAGTTATATGATATTTATATTGTACACACAAATATCCACACACATCATTATTCACACAAATAACATTATAGCAAAAAGTAATGCACACAATTAATATTAAACACACTCACACACATATAATATAAATTTATAATAAAGAGTGACACTTACAGTTCACAAACACTTAAGGCTGCGTTTGTTTCAACGGTAAACGGTTTCAGGAAATGGTTTTACGCGTTTTCAGATGTTTGGCAGGTGCGGAAAATTTGGTCAAATGGAAAATAGCAAACATTTGACTGTAAAAAAGGGCCTCTGATCCGGAAATCCTTTTCCATTCGTATTTTACCTTCAATTGGATTCAGCCCTCATTTTCCCTCTCGCCTTCTCGCTGCCTCAAGTCAAGCTCCAGTCAAGCTCCACTCCCTGCCTCAAGTCGGTCCGAGCTTCACCCACTGTCCGACAAGCTCCGCCACTCCCACGGTGAGTTTCCTCGTTTGTTTCTCGCAGTCTCCTTCACACACCTCCGACCCACACCTCCGGCCCACACCCACACAACCTCACCCACACACCTCCAATCCCCACACAGCTCCGGCCCACTGGACAAACCCACAGCCCCACACCGCCGACCCACTTTAGACATCCCGATCCACCCACCTCCGACCCACAACCTCCGACCCACAACCTCCGACCCACACCCACACAACCCCACCCACACACCTCCGATCCCCACACAGCTCCGGCCCACTGGACAAACCCACAGCCCCACACCGCCGACCCACTTTACACATCCCGATCCACCCACCTCCGACCCACAACCTCCGACCCACACCTCCGGCCCACACCCACACAACCTCACCCACACAGCTCCGGCCCACTGGACAAACCCACACCCCCACACCGCCGACCCACTTTACACATCCTGAACCACCCACCTCCGACCCACTCCACCTCCGACCCACTCCACAAAGCCCGATCCACCCATCTCACCCACACACCTCCAACCCATTCTACAAAACCCAAACCACCTACCTCCAACCCACAAACCTCCGACCCACCCCTCTACAAAACCCGACCAAACCTCCGACCCACCCTCTGCAAATGGTGCTCTGGGTTGAACCGATATGGCTTATATATATATATAATTATTTAATTAAATACCTATTTAATTATTGATTTACTTTTTTTTTTAATTATCTAGTTATTTATTAAATTATTGATATCAGAAATTCAATTTTACTACTCTTACAATTATACAGAAATATCAATTTTGCTGCTCTTACAATTATTTAATTAAATGCAATGTGATTTGTTGGGAATTTTCTGCTATTGGTGTTTTTGTTGATGGGTACCCTACTGTTTAGGTAGAATATGTTTAGATTATTATTTAGAGGGGAATTAAACATGTTATGGCTGCTCATAATGGTTTTGATCTCACTTGTTCAAAAAAAAAAAAAAATACTATAGATTGCTTGAATTTGGATTGTTTTACTGTTGTGGTTGTTTTTATATACTGTGTACTCAATATCATGCTTGTTTGCATACCTCTTAGACCACAATGTTTGTGATGTTTTAGATGAAGAAAAAAACCAAAGCAGCAGTTCTTGCCTCAGTTGCATCTGTCCTCCTTGTGGGGGTTGCATTGGTAAGGAAATTGCGACGTAGACGACTGCCTAGGGCGCCTTATGTTAATCATGCAGCCGAAAGAGAGCATTACATAAATAGTATTCTGCATGGAAGTGAGAGACTTTGTGTTAGTCAAATTAGGATGAAACCTATAGCTTTTCACCACTTATGTCACATCCTCACTGAGGGGGAGCACATACGCCCTACTACGCACATGTCCGTTACGGAGCAAGTGCTAATTTTTTTACACATTATTGGTCATAATGTGAGGTTTCGTGTAATTGGTAGTCGGTTCCATAGATCAACTGAAACTGTCCATAGATACTTCAACGTCGTCCTTAGGGGGTCCTGAAATTATATAGAGCTCTAATAAGATTGCCTAGCGAAGATACACCCCCAGAGATAAGGGATAGCAGAAGGTTCTACCCCTATTTCAAGGTAAATATTAAGACTTGTGTATATGTGTAAATTGTGAAAGTTTGTGTAATTCTAAATCATTATGTTTGTCGAAAATTAGGATTGTGTTGGAGCGATAGATGGTACACATGTTCGTGCATCTGTGCCACCTGAGATACAAGGAAAGTTTCGTGGTCGCAAAGGTGGAACCACACAAAATGTGTTAGCTGCCATTAGTTTTGACTTGAAGTTCACTTATGTATTGGCTGGATGGGAAGGCAGTGCACATGATTCACGTGTGTTAAATGATGCATTTGCTAGGCCACGGGGATTTTCAATTCCCTCAGGTATTATAGGATGACTTCACCTTTTGAGTTTATTAGTTTAATAAATTTTGTGCATTTTTCGAAGCATAGTAGTGATTTGGTTTTATTTTTGAACATGTGTAGGTAAGTATTATCTTGGTGATGCTGGGTATGGTAATAAAAATGGAATTCTGTCACCCTATCGGAGTGTGCGATATCACTTGAAAGAGTTTAGTGATCGTCCTCCTGAGAATGAACAAGAATTGTTCAACCTCCGACACTCTTCCTTGAGAACTACCATTGAGTGAGGATTTAGAGTGTTGAAGAAACGTTTTCGAGTGTTGGATGCAGAACCATTTTGGTCTTTTGAAACACAAGTGAAAATAGTGTTAGCATGTTGTGTGATTCATAATCACATTATGGAGATTGATCCTGCTGACTATATTATGGAAGCTGCAATGAACCAAGTAGAGGGTAGTGGCTCCCAACAAGAAACACAGTCACGTCAGGAGTCCCTTGAAGACAGTAGAGTGTGGAATGCTAAGAGAGATGAGATATGCAAAGCTATGTGGTCTGATTATACCAGGAGTGGAGAGTAGAACTTTATTTAGATTTATGTGATTGTCATATGTACTATATTCTTGTTTTATATATGTTTAATCTATTTACTGTAGACTTTTGGTGGTGTAAGGATCATTATTTTCAACAATACATTGTTATTTCCAGTAGTTGTTTCGTTCTGTTGTTCACATGTATAATCGTGGTTGTATGTGTGTTTGATTTGTTGTTCATATGCACAGTAATTTGTGAATGCTAATTGGATTGTTTAAATGCTAGTCTCACTATGCAATTATTTTTTTTGATAAGTAAAGGTGTGAGGTAAACTAACAAAAAGGCCTTCTCACTATGCAATTATCATATGTAGTAATGTCGAAAGGGAAAGAAAAGGTGGGTAGTAAGCAATTTCGATGGTTGCCACCAATGCACACGACGATGCTAACTGTACTTGCCGAAGAGGCCACGAAGGGCAACAAGCCCTCGAACACTTTTAAGCCCGGTTCCTTCGCTACTGTCGCCAAGGCGATAACTGAACAGTTTGGGGTCGAGTGCTATGCTGGGTATGTTGAGAATCGAATGCGTACTTTGAGGACAATGTGGACTACCATTCAAACTCTTCAAAAGAAGAGTGGGTTCGGTTGGGATGATAGCTTAAAAATGATCACGTGCGATGCGAAGACGTACCAAGAGGAAGTTATGGTATGGCTTTCAACTATATTTGTGCATTATATTTTCTATTGTTCTTATCCCATAAATCATGGATTATGTCTCTTGTGGTAATAATAGCTTATACTTGTTTATCATTCACATAAATCATCTAATGACATCAATATTGAATTGAATATTGAATTTATGAGTGAAGTGATCATTGCATTGTTATTGTATGTTCCTGTCTCCGTTACAGGCGCATCGGAAGCATGCTGATTTTTTGAACAAGAAGATAGAGTTGTATGATGAGTTGGCCATTGTAGTGGGTAAGGATTTGGCCACAGGAAGCTTTGCTAAGTCATATGTTGATATTGACACAGAGCATGAGAATGCAGAGAGCACTGAGATGGTGGCTGATAATGGGGAGGAGGGTGTGATGGATAAGGGGAAGAATGTGGTAGAATCGTCCACCACTGGGTCTACACTTTCAAAGTCCCGCAAAAGAAGCCGTGCACCTCCCTCTGATGATAGCGCTCTGACTGATTTGTCTGATCAGCTTAAGGAAATTGCTGTGGCCTTGAAAGAAATCAGTCGGGGGCCTGTTGATTTTAATAGTCTTTACTCTGAGGTGATGGCTATGGCGGCGGATGAGTATAGTGAAGATATGCTCGCAACTGCCTTTGACCATCTGTGTGAAAATAAGAAGGTAGCTAGGGGATTTCTGGCCAAGACTGCTAAGTTGAGGAAGCTTTGGATGGATAGTTATTTGTTCACTCGACTCTGACTTGTCTGTTTAGTGCTGATTGTGATGGTAGGGATTGTGTGTGATGTAGTACTAGTATGATCCTAACATTGTATGATATATGTGACAATTGTATTTTCGGTAAGCAGCCTATGTATGTATTTGTAACCTGTAGGATGTGAACTCTTTTGTATTATTGGGACGATACAATTGCCCAAGTTATGTGTGGTGACTTTAAGCATGTAGGGCACATGTGTACTGTTCAGACACCACGTGTAGGTATCAATTTTGCATACCATGGACTTGTAATGGTGAAAGTACATTATGTGCGTTTTGATATAAATATTACGACGTGATATTCGGATGCTCTTTGTTGATGTTGAAGTCGATGATTATTTTTGTGATGCTTTTTGTAACTGTTGAAGTGGATGATTATTTTTGTGCTATTACAGGTTCATCTAGGCAATGCAGGTTTTTATTTGTAAATGCATTTCATATTTTCCGTAAAATGTGTGAACAAACCAAACATGGGAAAATGAATTCCGTAAAACGAATTTCAGAAAATGCCAAACAGTGGAATTTGTTTGCTGCCCTTATTTTCCATAGTGCAACCAAACAGCATGAGTACATTTTCTTTACGAGAAAATATTTTTTCCGGAAATGATTTTCCGTCCGGAATTGGTTTACCGTCGAACCAAACGCAGCCTTAATACTCGTATTCTTAGATTTGAAAATACTTGTAGTAAGGGTGAATAAGTTTTAAGTTGGGGCGTGAAAAATATTTTTAAGAATAAATTAAAATATTAAACTAATTAAAAATTATAAATATATATAATATTTTATTGGGGAAGTCATGAACCCCTGAACAAAGGTAGAGCTGCCAGGCCTGCCACTGATCAAGTGGATATCTGCTAAATCAAGTGCATTCCATGCCGTGTGGGGCCGAACGTAGACAGACTTACATGTAAAGTGTAAACTACGGTAAAGAAAAAACCCATTAGGCCATGAAGCACAATAGTTGATTAAGCTTTTCTCTTTTGGCAATTCACTTCCCGTGAGCTATCCTGTATTACGATCTCAATTTGTTGCAAAAGTGAGTGAGAGATAGAGAGAGGGTATGGCTGATATACTTCTTTCTGCCCTGGTGAGTTCAATGGTGGGAAACTTGAATACTTCAGCACTTCAAGAATTCGGAGTTGCTTGGGGCCTGAGAACTGAGCTTGAAAATCTTGGAAGCACGGTATCTACCATCCAGGCCGTTCTCCAAGATGCAGAGGAGAAGCAGTGGAAAAGTGAGGCTGTCAGAAATTGGCTGAGAAAGCTCAAAGATGGAGCTTATGATGCTGATGATGTCTTGGACGAGTTTGCAACTGAAGCTCTTAGACGAAAGGTGGAGAGAGAGAAAGGTGTGAAAAGCCAAGTAAGTAGCTTCTTTTCTCTTCGAAATAGATTTATATTTCGTATGAAGATAGCACATAAATTGAAGAACGCGAGGGATAAACTGGAAGCTATTTCCATAGAGAGATCTAAGTTTCACTTGAGAGAGGGAGACGTAAACATGGAAGTTTTTGATACAGAAGCACGACAAACTAGCTCACTTGTGAATGAAAGTGAGATTTATGGAAGAGGTGAGGAGAAAGAAAAGATAATTGAAGAATTGCTCACTAACGTTTCTGATCAAGATAACCTTGCCATTTATGCAGTATGGGGCATGGGGGGTTTGGGGAAAACAACACTTGCACAGTTGATATACAATGATCGAAGGGTTGAGAGGCATTTTGAGGTGAGAATTTGGGTGTGTGTTTCAGATGACTTCCAGATTAAAAGGTTAGTGAGAGCGGTCATAGAGTCCATGGAAGGCAGTGCATGTAGTCTAGTAGAGTTGGATCCACTACAGCAACGCCTGCAGGAAAAATTGCGTGGGAGGAAATTTTTACTTGTTTTGGATGATGTTTGGAATGAGAACCATGAAAAATGGGACGGCCTAAAAGATGCGTTAAGGTGTGGGGTGAATGGGAGTAAGGTTATAGTAACAACACGGATTGAGAAAGTTGCACTTATGATGGCCACACTTCCTATACACCACATGGGATGTTTGTCCGAGGATGATTCTTGGTCCCTGTTTAAAGGGCGTGCATTTAGGATGAGAAGGGTAGAGGAGAAATTAGAATTGGAATCAATTGGTAAGGAAATAGTGAAGAAGTGTGGAGGCGTACCTTTAGCAATAAAGGCTCTTGGAAGCCTTATGTGCTTAAAAAGTATGAAAAGTGAGTGGTTATCTGTCAAAGAAAGTCAAATTTGGGATTTACCAGTAGGTGAGAATACTATCTTACCTGCCCTAAGGTTGAGTTATCATCATCTACCTCCACATTTAAAGCAATGTTTTGCTTATTGTTGTGTATTCCCCAAAGATCACGACCTTGAGATGGACGAGCTAATAAAATTATGGATGGCCAATGGTTTTATTCCCCTTAGACGATCAATGGAGTTGCATGATGTTGGGCTTGATATCTTCAATGAATTAGTTTGGAGATCTTTCTTTCAAGATGTTCGGGAGGCATGTCCTGGCTACACAATGTGTAAAATGCATGATCTTATGCATGACCTTGCTATGTCTATTATGAAGTTCGAATGCTCTACATTGGAATTTGGTAAAGAGCTAAAAGTTCCATACAAGATTCGCCACTTGTCTTTTACCATGGTTTCTTCAATTGAGGACATATATGAAGTCCAATCCATACGCTCATGCATTGGGAAAGCAACTGATTATAACTGTGAGCATAAAGCATTTTTGTCCTTTCTTTTGAAACAAAAGTTTCTTCGGGTGTGGGCTTTTGATTATGAAGCTAAGACACTATTACGATCAATCAGCAATTTAAAACATTTGAGGTATCTTGATATATCTTTTTCTACAATCAAAGTTTTGCCTGAATCAACAACTTGCCTCTTGAACTTGCAAACGCTGAAAGTAGATAATTGTCAGTCTCTTTGTAAATTACCTAATGGTATGAAGCACATGAAAAACCTTATGTATCTTGAGAATAATGGTTGTGATTCTCTTACTTGTATGCCTGAAGGAATGGGACAACTGATTTGCCTCCAATCATTGAGTTGTTTCATCGTTGGCAAGGACAATGGTTATCAAATAAGTGAGCTAAAAGGACTAAACCTTCGAAATCATTTGAGAATAGAGAAACTTGAAAACGTAAGAAATTTACTGGAGGCCAAAACTGCAAATTTGATAGGGAAACAAAATCTTCACTCACTGAGTTTGGTTTGGCAAAGCGACATCAAGAGCTGTGTATTGGAACAGGTTGGAGATGTTCTTGATGGTCTCCAACCTCATTCAAACCTGAAAAAGCTGATCATAAATAACTATCATGGTTCAAAGTTTCCAACATGGATGCAAGATTTATTTCTTCACAATCTCATTGATATTCAGCTACTTTATTGTAAAAGATGTGAACTTCTGCCACCCCTTGGCAAACTGCCATTCCTCATGGATCTTGATATAACTAGCATGCATGCTGTGAAATCTCTTGGCAATGAGTTCCACGGGGACAGTGCAATATCGTTCCCCTCATTGCGGAGCTTCAGGTTATGTCATATGAATAATTTGGAGGAATGGAGAACAATTAATGGAAGAAAAAGTTTTCCCCACCTAAGCAGCTTATCCATCTTATGTTGCCCAAAGTTAGTTGAGTTGCCTATAATTCCTTCACTTACAAGTTTATTCATTAGTTCTTGCCCAAAGATTGTTGAGTTGCCTATAATTCCTTCACTTACAAGTTTGTGCATTGATATATGTAGTGCAACGTTAATTAGTTCAGTGATGAATCTCACTTCACTTTCTGACCTTACGATTCTAAGCATGGAAGAATCAATAGTTCTTCCAGATGGACTGTTTCAACAACATAAGATGCTTGAGTCCTTGAATATTTCCTTGGTGCGCAATCTCAAGCCACTGGCAAACCAGTTGAATAATCTTTCCACATTGAAAAATTTACGACTTAATTATTGTGACAAGGTCGAAAATCTTCTTGACGCACTCCAGAACATGCATTCTTTAATGCAACTGGAAATAACAGGGTGTGAAAATCTTTTGTCATTTCCTGTGAATGGCTTGTTGGGCTTATCTTCACTACAGAACCTAATGATTCAGAACTGCAAAGCATTCTACTCTTTATCAGAAGGAATTCAATATTTAACTAAGCTTGAGGACTTATTTATTATTGGATGTCCGAAGCTAATGTCATTACCAGAGGGTATTCAACATCTCACTGCTCTTCGTACTCTGCACATCACTCTTTGTGAAGGCTTGTCTTCTCTACCGAAACAGATAGGATGCCTCACGTTGCTTTCATATTTGAAAATTGAGTGGTGCTCTAATCTAAGGTCTATACCAGAGGAGTTAAAGAATCTAAAGGCACTCAAAAAATTGAGAATTGTAGGGTGTCCACATCTGAAGAAGCGATGCAAGAAAGATCGTGGTGAGGATTGGCATAACATTTCTCACATCCCCAAAATTGAGATCTCTGACCACTTGTAAGGATTTGAATTTCTGAAATCCTAAGATGTGCAAAAAGGTAACTGTTTGCTTGTTTATTTTGACGTCTTTGAGTTGTAAATTGAACATGGATGAATAGCTGAGTGAGTATGTGCATATTTTGTGTGTCACGGAGTGGTTGAGGTTCAAGTCTACAAGGCACTTGGTATTGCCGAAGACAGAGTTCAAATCTCACAGGAGCTAAATTTAGTCTTTGCTTGCTATCGGCCTTTAGGAGCCAAAAGGACTAAATTGAGTTGCTGTGGTTCGAGTCTACAGGGTACTAATATTCCCTCTTAAATCTTTATCATATAAGTTATCTTTAATCTTCCTGTGTAAGTATTGTTGTTGCTACTAGAGACTAATTTATGTCACTTTCATGTATCTATTGCCAGGTTTTTGTCCTGCCTTGCTTTTGTATTCACTTTACATCACCCCCAGGGGTTTCTTTTCTCTGGAAGTGGTGATTCAACAGTAAGATTGTTAACAACATAACATGTTACATAAGTTGTTTGCTTTAAGGTACAGTTTTGGACTAAAAGTAGATTCATGCTTCTCTGACAGGTTCGGTTGTGGGATATTTCCTCTGGATGTCTCCTTGGTACTTGTGAAGTTGGAGCAAAGGTATTGCAATTGTTCTCTGTTTTCCTGAGGTTCCAGCTGACCTCTTTGTTCTTCTGAAATATGTTGGCATATGCTGGAAGCAAGGTGGTAAATTAGAAGGTGAATAAAATTAAGAAGAGATAACCATGGACAGACTAGACTTATTGCTCCTGAATTTTTTATTGATAGTGTTAGGGTTATATTTTCTATGTAATTGGCTAATCATTTGACAAAAGTAATTGGGTGAATCTAAGTTGGATTTAATATATTAAGAAGTATGTTGTTCAAACATATCAAGTGGTATCTTTAAAAACATGAAGATTGATTCAAGAAACAAGTGAAGAAAAGATTATTTTCTAAGCCTCGACAGATACTACTATCGAAGATAAATGAAGAAGCTCGACACAAACTCGATTTATTGAAATCTAAGATTTCAAAATTTCTTGATCTAAAATTCAGCCCATGATGACTTTAAATGATTAGGGTTTCTTTTCTCATGACCCTAGTTTCTATCTAATATGTGGGATTTTTTTTCTTGGCCACGTGTCACTACAGGAATTTTCTCTACTGAATGCGGCCGTTCAGCTAGCTCACTTTTTGTGTCCAATCTATCACTATGCACGTAATAAAAAATTTCAAGGATGAAGTCCTAATTAGTGCACGATAGTGTTAGGAAATAATAAATTAGAGAGAGAACTTTCTATTCACTAGCGAGAAAATTTTCCTATTCAATTTTAGGAAAATTTGATGCGATCGGCGATCTTACAAGTAAAAGAGCAAAATCCAAAAGAGGGTAGTAGTTGGTGCATGCTAATATTGCTTTGTGATAAGATAAGACATGAACGTTTTCTGAGAGAGAGGGAGGGCATAATGACATTGCTATGTGTCTTGATTCTTTTTTGGTGTGGACTTCTCCCCCATTTTATGGTGGAGATTAGCTTTGATTTGGTTGAAAACTGCTAATATCCCATTATGAAGTCAATATCTTGTTTTTGCATTGGTCGACTGTGTAACATCGTCAAGGGCTGATTGCTCATCTTTCACGGTTGAAACAAAGTTTGGCTAGATAATTTCATTTTAGTCATAAGGGGGAAACCGGTTAGGTTTTGTATTCTAACATCTTGTAAATCAAGATAACTTGTTTTAGAAAGGAGAAAGCATCTTATGAGACCTCATGAGTCCTCTCTCTTATATGTGGATGTGAGTCCTATATATGTAAGTCTCACTTATTGTGAGAGGAAAGTCTCGTAAGATAATTTTTCCTTGGCAAAACACCAAAGGATGGGGTATTAAATGCTTATTGCCCAACTAGTTGACCCATGTCATCTGGGTTGTATCAGATTGACTATCCCTTTATTTATTCATCCATTTGCTTGAAAGTGGGTTTCATCTCGTTCATATTAGGTCTGGGCTTTGATGCTTAATTGCAGTTGAAAAAAAAAAAAAGCAGAAAGAAAGAAGGAGAGACCCTCAACAATTTATTAATTCACTGCAATAGTAAATTGAAGGAAAAAGTTTGACTCCAAACATGTTTAGAGCCAAACTTTGTTCTAAATCAAACAACCCAAAATCCTTAGTATAGTAGAATTATTTTGAAACTTTGATTAGGGCTATTGATAAACCATGTAGGTTCTAATTAGCTCAACTAATAAAGCTTTTTTTTATCAACACCAAAAACCAATTGGTATATTGGTCTCATGATAAAATAAAAATATATTATTATGGAATAATCCTTATAGGTTGAAATGAAACTCATCATGCAAATCTTTCTATACTTTCCCCTGGAAAAACAAAGAAATCTTCCCCCTTAAAAAAGGCTAATGGCATCAAAGGCCATCTTAGAGGGATATCAACTAGAGTTTACCGTTACATGTCCATATATGCTCTGAGCATTGTTCTTCATAGACACTTCTATAGAAAATTACATAGAGGCCATGTGGATTAATAAGATCCATGACATCATTCTCATTACAAATTAAAGAGAATTTGATCAGAAAGAGTAATTATTTGATCAGAAAATCATTATTAATTGACAAGAGTTACTTCATAAACATAATCAATAATAATGTTGCAAGAAAATAAACATCAAATTTTAGTTTAAAAGGACTTCATTTATGTCTTGAAGTAACAAAAGATTCATGGGAATTCATAAAATGTGATATGAAGGAAATGCTTACAATTTTCATTACATAAACAAATTGGCCTGTGCATGCGCATACAAAAATATTGCTACGCATTGTTATCTTAGAATTGAATAACAGTTTTGTTGGGATTATGCTGTATAAGGTCGAATTATATTAATACATAGTTTGTTAATTTTGTTCTTGAGCTCAAGCTTTGCCTCTCAAATCAAGTGGAAAGCATTGTGAGAAAACATTACTCATTCTTTTTATAATGTTCAAGCTATGATAGTGCAAGTTGTCCTTTCTCTAGTCAATCAGTTCGGGCCAATCGTTTTTTCACTCTTGCTTTATTATATACATGGTAAGATTATTAAGTTAGGAAAACTATTGCAATGATTCTCAACAAAAGCCATACATAAGGCCATTGATCACCCTAGCCCTAGTAACACAAAGTGTCCAGAAAGTTTCTATTCAAGAAAAGGAAGAAATTTAAGTTACTCATCAGTAGAAATATTTGAGTGTTGATCTTATGATCAATACATTGCAACATGAACAATATTTCAAACCTAAGGGCATGAAATTATTTAAAACAAAAAGCTAACAGATCTTACTGGTTTAATGACATTTACCAAGAAATGGGGATATTGAAGCAAATACAAACTTCTTGACTCAACCAACATAATAACTTAGAACATCAAAAGGGAATATCTGTGTCACGTTCACTTTGCAGAACATTCATGGATGAAACGTATCAGCCCCTGCATAATCCAATAATCATAGAGCTGTGGGCATGTGGGATTAGATCAATCTGCTGGAGTGGAGATTTGACTCACCTGCAAGAAACAAAACAGCAATAAATTTTTGGAAGTTGTGTGACCATGAACTGTGCTTTGAAAGCAGAATTTCGATTATTGAAAAACTTTAAAACAGCCTAAGCTTTATAGCTTATGAAGAGGACTAAAATTGAAACCTACAGACTTCAAAATGTAGCAAACTGATATTTTACAAACAATGATTGAAACAGGAGCTCCTCTGAAGCCTGCTTTAAGTTAAGCCTAATAAGCATGCCATACATATGTTCTTGACCTAATAAAAATCCTATTGGAGAATTGTTGACTGTAAGTCTGAAACACTACTAATATAATTAATGCTGAGATTCAAAGTTAGTGTCAAAAGAAATTTTTTATGATTGCAGAAGCACCAACAGTAAGGAGAAAGAAAATTTGAATGAACAGAAAGCAAGCAGCCTCTTAATCTCGCTGTAGTTGTGCCAATTCAGATGTACCCATATCCAAAAATAACAATAAAAATATAGAAATAAAAATTAGCTTCAAAGTTACTGTCAAGTAAACAAGAACTAACTGAGTCTATTGCATTGTCAACTGATCAAATAAAATCATTCAGGTGTTTGGATACATGATAAAACAATGGAAGCTTGGCAATTATAAAAGAACTTTAGAAATTCACCTTGAACTGTACAGAATTTTGATGTGCAAGACTCCTAAGTAGGTTATTTGATGCAAACAAATCCAGTCTTCTACAGCCTAGATAGTGGCCAAATGTACCTATCATATATGTAAATCAGTATCGTTATTATTCAGATTGTCAAATATTGTATACAGATGTTAAATTTGTCGATATGTAACCTCTAGTAGAACATATATATATATAGATTATGCTTGTTCAGATCCTGATCATTAAGCTCTGTTGAGTTTAAAGGAAACGAATTGTTCATTATTCAATATTAGCTTTCTTAATACAAACAATTCTGTTGATCTTTGTTCTCTCTTCTAATGCCATGTACAACAGATTGAAGTTCACAAACCTTGAGTGCTAATACTACAACCTAGATCTTGAGCAACAAGTCTCCGAAATGAAACCACCCTTATTTTAAGCAATTTCAACAACCACAAAATCAAATGCTAAGAAAAAAGAACAGAGCAAATTAAGAAAACAAAAACAAAAGCACAAAGAAAGAGAGTAAAGCATACCAAAATGAAATCCTTTCAAGACCATGAATTATCAAATGCGGCGGAATTTATTGCTAGGGAGAACTCCTCAAAATTAATTGTCCCATCTCCATCCAAATCGGCCTCCTTGATCATCCCAGTTAACTCCTCTGCAGTAAGCGCATGCCCCAACTTGGCCATAGAATGGGCCAACTCAGCCGCGGTGATAAACCCATTTCCATCTCTATCAAAAAGCCTAAACAACTGCCTCAGCTGGTCTTCTGTATATGGAGACTTAGCTGGAAGGAGGTCAGGTGCCACAAGTGTTATAAACTCCGAAAACTCAATCAGACCGTTGCTGTTCTTATCAGTCTTTTGAATCAAGGTTTCAAGCTGTTCCGGGCTTGGTTTTAGACCAAGTGATCTTAAGAGAGATCCTAGCTCAAGTTGTGTCAAACTCCCATCATTGTTCCGATCAAATGAACGAAATATTTCACGCAGCTCAGCGATTTGCTCATCGTCAAGCTCAATTGGTTGCTTGTTGCTCATGTCAACAATTAATCCAAATATGTTTCTCTAACCAAAGGTCTCTGTTTTTGGTTATTACCCCCCACTAATAATTCAAACTCATCACCCAAAACAATTGAATAAGGATATTCTAAACCAATAAATGGAGAGAAATGAAAATTTAAGATGTGGGTTTAGATCATACCATGCCAGTTTTGCGTTGATGTTTCTTATTATCTGCATAGAATTATAGAAATCACCAAACAAACACCCACTCTAAATTTTTTGTACCTGAGGCTGAAAGTTTTGATGAATTCAGCTTTGGATAGATGAGAGATTTCCTTGGATTTCGTTTTCTTCTTTTGATGGGGTTTTCTAATTACCAGCAGAAACTCAACCAAATTATCGGATCCGGCAGAACAAAGAACAAGGATTTGAACAAAAGGCCAAAGACAAGAACTTGGTACTATTTATATATATATATATATATTAAAAAAATTATCTTTTTGAATAAAAAAATAATCAGTTTGATTAAAGGTCAACACCAAAGACAGGACGAGTATGATGAAAATTAAAAGTTTTGGATAATAATCTTGGAACCTTCATCAAAAATTTATTTATTTTTTCATTTTCTTCCATGTCTCTGTTTTTTTTTTTTTAATTGAGAAAAAGATTAAGTTGATAAAGGAAATTCCGTGAAAATAGGAGGGAATTCCGTGAATAGCAATAATAGGACTTCGGCAACTGTTTTTTGTTTTTTTGTTTTAATAAAGTGGTTGAGTTTGTGAAATTCATGAGAATGTCTCATTTGTCTGTGAAGCCAATAATGTCGTGCCATTTAGTCAAAAAGAATATATATTGGGTGTTATGGCACTTCTCATTGTTTGAATAATAATTTTCTAAATATTGAGACGTGTCTTCAATGATATAATTGGTAGAATCTTATGTAGGTGGAGTTGGAGATAAAAAGATAATATAATTTTTTTTATAGAAAATTTTAATTTGTGACATCTGTTCTTGATGATAACTTTTTATTATCGAATTAAGACACAAATTGAAACTAAAAATTTATATATTTCAATGAAAATATTAATTAGAAAAAGAAAAAAGAAAAATGAAAGGTTGGAAGTTAGTACATTCACCGATCGAGTGAGGACAGGTGTTGCTGTTGCTGCATGGCTTAAATCATCTGGCTTGACTAAAATTAAATTATATTACACAGGGAATGATTAGGGAGTATAGAAATGAAGTTTCAGACAAACTCATCCAAATCCAACATGTCAAATGAATAGGCTTATTATTCTTGATAAACTATACAAATACTGGAGGTAAGGTAATATCTATTAAGGGTTTGTCTAAGATTAGTTCTAAACTTGTAGTATATATATAGAAAAGAAGCCAACTTGCTTCTTGAGTTAATTCAAAATTTTCATTATTGACAACTCAAGCTCAGGAGTCAGTATCCACCAAAAAATCACTAATTCAGGATTGCTTATAAGATGGGAAAACAAGTTTATAGCCCTAAAGTATTGTTGGACTTGATAAAAAAGAGGTTGTCACCACCATAGATAGGTTGGGAGTATGTATCACTAGCTGCAATCTTTAGGTAAAGATAAAGAGTTGGTACTTCATACTAGGTGTATTAGACATATTTGCCGTAACTATCCATTTCTCTCAACTGCAATGTGGTGAGGAGCATCTTCCACATTAACTAGCAGAAGCTGTAGAACACCAACCAATTAGAAAGAAAACTTAATTTGATTTATTAAAAAGATATAATAGCACAAAGGGGAAATATACATACATACATACAGAAACAGATATATATATGATGATTATGAAAAATATTCCAAAACTAAAAGAATTATTAATATTTTCTATTAATAATTCTTTACTCTCTTTGAAATATTGAAAAGTGAAAATAACAACCTCAATCTATTCATCTTTATATGTTCACAAATAAATATGAGGCTTGTGTAGCAACTCCATATATATAAAAGTCTAATTCTTGATAATTGATTTTTATCATTAGCTAAAGACACCAATGAATTAACAAGAAATTTTATTAATTGAACTAATTTATTTTAAATAAACAAATCAATGAAATCAAAGTTTTTATGTATGGCAACCTGTTCCACTCTAATAAGTTGAAGTTAGCTATGCCTAATAATCTCTAAGCCTAGCAAAATTGGATCTAAATCCGTTAGCCTGCCCAAACCCATAGAAAAAAATATGGGTACGGGTAGATTTTTTTGGGCTCGTTAAAAAATTGGTTAGACTCATGTAGCTTGCGGGTCAACCCAAACATTCATGAGTTTGGGTTGACCCGCAAGTCACATGATAGGGGTTGATTTTTTTGAGCTCGTGAAAAAATTGATCAGACTCATGTGACTTGTGGGTCAACCCAAACATTCATGAGTTTGGGTTGACCCGCAAGTCACATGAGTCCATTTTTCATGTTGCATTTCTTTGTTTCTCTGTCTTTTCTTCTCACCTTCTCATAGTAGTTAGGTAGTTTATTTCTCTTATCTCCTTTTATAATTTTTTTTTTCTTCTCAATTTTTGTGTAGTGAGCTCAATTCTCATCTCATTTTTCACAACACGCATACATTGTATTTCGCAAATCTACACTCCTACCCTCAAAGAAATTTTGTGAGGCTAATTAGCTATAACTTAAGTCACCATTGAAGCATTTGTCTTAAAAGTCACTAGTTATAAAATTTTAATTATTTTATTAACCCATTTTCATTGCATACTAAAGTTATATTAAAATTTTTTATTGTAGATAAAAATACTAATAAAATTACTTGCCAACTTGAGGTGCATTTCTCAAGTATGAATATCTTCACTACTAGATCTACATTGATTAGATTGAGATGCAATTCACATTAATTATTTAATTATTTTTCTTTACCTAACATTTAATGTTTTATTCTTAGAATTTTATTTATATAAGTCATTGTAGACAATCTAACTTCATTTATATTTTACATGCAACATGTGCACTTGAAGAGGTTGACAATGTGATATGAATTCAATATCTAGTTTTTTTTTTTTTATTCTTTTGTGACGATGATGATAAGATTAGCGTACAACTTTATAATGTATTATCTTAAGTATTTATTATGTTTTATTTAATTTGGATTGTGAGAATTTAAGATTTTATGTATTATATAACATTTATTTTTAGTGTATTGATCTAAACCCAACCAAGTTGAACTCAAATTGAAACGACCCATCCTGTCTAATTATTAGACCTCTAGTTGATTTGTTGGTATGTAAGACACATTGAACTAAACTGATATTAGATTACTAATAGAGACCAAATTGACTACACTATTGTTATTTTAATAGTCATCAAGTGTGCTATTTACCACATATGCATTTTCCGTTAATGACTTAATAGTAGGGCCAAAATTGACTGCAGATTAAAAAGAAACCAAATTGTCTACTTCCAAATTGTATGAACCAAATTGACTGTGACTCTAAAATGTAACTGACCAAAATAGTATTTTTGCCTATAATTTTAGATACTTAGATTCGACAGAATAACAGATCAATACCAGAATTAGACAGACATTGTTATGGTAATTTCTCCAACCGCATTCCTAGATGACAGAAATGTCAAACGTTGGGATCTAGAAGCCGTGTAAGATTGCAATGGTTCCTATTTCTTCTGCTTCATCCTCTTAGCAACCGAAAAGGACCACAATATCTAGGGGGAAAGCAATCCTTAACTTTTTTTTTAAAGACCCCACCATAGATATAATGAATAGCAACAATATGACCCTTTTTCCCCCTTCTATTCAAGCAAAGGTGAAGAATGGGGGAAAAGGTGTAGGTAGGTATATTCTTTTCATAAATAACTCATCGCGACATGTATCTTGCTACTAATCAAGAAGGGGACTCCCTTCTTTGGCGAGCACAAAAAGACCACCATCTCCCCTTGAGATTCGAAGATCATCATCAAGGTATGTAACAAGAAGCCAAGAACTACTCCGGTCACCTGGAATGGGAACCTTAAGAGGCGGCTGACCAGAAATGACCCGTGATATACTTGCCACTGCATCCTGCAGGGGACTGAGAGTTTGCTGCACAGGCAACAGATTGATTTGCTGTCCAAAAACATCCACATTTTCTGGGAGATCAATACTAGTCTTTATCTCTGGAGGCTGAAAGGTACCTTCCTTAAATGTAACCTGAACATATTGACGTGTAGGCTAGTAAGATTTTGTAATTATCTGTCCATTGCACTGAAAGTGTACAAGACTTTTTTTTTTTCAGAGAAACAACAAGACATGGTTCTGGTAAGAATTGTTTGGGCACGCCAAGTAAAAACTATAAATTTGTTACAATGCAATCATCTAGTAGAGCTCTATTTTATAAAAATGGAGATAATGATTTTTTTTATTAATATTTTTTATATCATTACTGTTGTTTATACTATTTTTTTTATAAGAAAAAACATTCCATTTCCTTAGGAAACTATTATATTCAGTCATATACTTATGGCTCATAAAAGTACCTTTATTCTTGTAGGACTTTGAATCTCAAAAGTTGCAGTTGCACTGAAAGAGAAAGTAGCAAATGGGCCAGACAACGTAGTAGAGTTCACAATGGTAAGATTGCCAGTGTCAATTACTTGGCGAATTTCCTTCACTTTTAACAAAGGTGTTGCGCCTACTGCGAGGAGTGGCAAAAGCTCAGAAAATGCAGTGTACCTGATTAGTTGGAAAATAAAGTAGTGAGCAAATAGGGAACAGTGCACCAAGTAAGAAGCACCGGTAAAAACAAAACAATAATAATAATAGTCACTTTCATCAACTTTCACAGGACTGTGCTCTCCTCATTGTTTCATTTATCCAAACTAGTCGGTAACCCGTGCAAATGCATAATAAGGTTTAACATTATATGATTTTTTCTCCTCCTTTTTTGGTCTAGATATGAAATTTGATAATTTGAGTCTTTGTAGAGGGAACAATATAATCTAGCACTTAAAGAAAATTTATGTGCCCTTATCAAAAAAGAAAAAAGAAAATTTACATGCCAAGATTCTAATGGAATGTTTAAATACAGAATAGAATTTAAATTTAATTAAAAAATATATTAAAATAATGGCATGTAAAATTGTGAGACCTCAAAAGTTATGTGGCCCAACATTATGAGGTCAACCAGAAGTCAAATAGCTTCAGTTTTATAAATGTTATAGATGACACTAGAAACAAATATAATAATACAGCATTGGCTGTGACATCTACATCATGCTTCTACTGAATTCACATTCTGATACACAAGCTACATGGTAGAGTCAACGGCTGAAATGAACATGAATGCAGGCCTCTAAAAATGATTGATTCCACTTTTAGTGATATAATTTCAAGTTTCTATAACAAGGATCTAGTCGAGTTCAGTCAACTTTTCCTCTGATGCTGCTTATAAAGTTCCTATTTAGCCTCTAAACAAATAACTTACCAGCAGAGCCATCACTGACCTTGGTCAAGACATGGCATATATCAAAGACACTTATGAGTATTAATGGCAATAAAATTAGCCCAAAACCAGCAGCCATGAATAACTAAAAGCTTTGTTGAGATAAAGATGGGGTAACACAAATTCATGTGGCGCACGTCAATTAGTCAGAAGTATTAAGAACCATCCATTTATTGGCTGACATGTATTGAATTAAAACACTCAAATGGAAATGATCCTCAAATAATAAAATTAAAAATTAAAAAAAAAAAGAGCTTAAAGTAGGATTAGATTTAGCAAAAATGACATAAAAAGTATGCCATACTCATACAATGTGGTACTATTCTCTTAACAAAACAATGATCGGTTGATACGAACAGGTGATTTCTCCAAAATAACATAAGCAAACAGGGTAGCTCAGAAATCTCCCATTTGAATGGACAAGGTTCCAGTGCTTGTTTTCTTGGAAGCAATGCACTTCTTTAAAAAATAACATTTTGAAGGTCTTCTTCTTCTTTTATCTTTCTTTTAATCAGAAAGATCTTATCCTCTGATCTGGCATATTCAATGTGTTGGAATCCAATGCTATCAATTAGAGTTAAAAAAAAAAATTTGCACAAGAACAGGCAAACATGCTGTCTCACATGTTCTTTTTATTATTTTGGGTAAACACCTATTTCTCATGTTAGAAAGAACAGTCCACACTAAGTGATGGTTTCTGCAAAGGTACCTAAATAGTTGAAATGATTTCATTGACGAACTCAAGTAAATAGCAAAAAGAAGTAGAGAGGAAAGGCATTCCTTCCTAATATTTTTCCAAATACTAGAGCAAAAACAACAAATGGACACTACTGAGATATGATATATTCCCATAATTTTTTATTAAAAACCCATGAATGCACACAGATTTAATCAAAGATGATCTTCTTTATTTAAATTAAATTTGAAAACTAAACCAAGATTCTAGACCATTGCCTTCAAGTTTGTAAAACCATGTATAATATGATTTATCCCTCTTTCTTAATAGTATATTTTATCCCATTTACTAATACTAATTTCAAATGGCTTGACAACCAAGTTCAATGAAATCACTATCCAAAAATATTTCAATTTAAGTTGGATTTAACAACTGTCATCAAATCTTCTATCCACAAAGCACTAATAGTGAGCCTTTTACTGCTTGAATTGCCAAATTGCCAATGGGGCGGTCGGCGAAAGACCAAGCAGGATCAGCATCCAAACCCAACTATACATAACAGATCCGAAATTGAAAGCGGAACTCGCAAACTTACAAAAGCCCAAAATCAAGATTTGATTCAACTTTGGTTTTACTTAATACTCTCAATCTTATATTAAGAACACTAACAATTATTACAGAAAGAGAAATCACATTTGAGCTAGACCTCATTGGCAATTCATAAAAAACAAAAACCCAAATGGATTCAAAAACTCTTACATGATCAACTAGATGCAAACCCAACTTGCCAATAAAATATAAATTTTGCATATTTAAGATTATAGAACTAAAATCAGCAAAAGCTTTAAGGGCAATGAACTTACAGCAAAACCCAGTTGCCTTGAAGAAGGTCAGTGGACTGGGTCGGGGCCGGAGTCGGGTTAGCGGCCTCCAACTGATTGACAAGCTCAGAGACTTCGGCCCGAACCTCCGGGCTTGCCCGGAACCCGAATTCGGTCCCGTAAAAAGTATCCACCAAGCAGCGCTTCAGCTCCGCAAGCTTGTTATCCTCAGCAGGCACTTCAGGCTTGGCCGGAGAGGCGGCGTTGTTACCGTCATCGATGGTAGCATACTTCGCTGCCTCTTCTTCTTCTTCTTCTTCTTCTTTTACCTCTGTAACAGAAGGAGAAGAAGAAGAAGCATTTGGTTTTGGAGTAGCGTCGTCTGGGTCCGACTCGTCTTCGCTCTTGGGTGGGTCCGGAGGGGACTCGGGTTCGGGTTCGGGCTCGGGCTCTGACGGCTCGTCGGAGACCCGGGGGTTGGGAGTGGGGTCGGAGTCGGAGAGAGAGGAGTGGGTGACTCGGAGGAAATGGGTTTTACTTTTGGGTTTTGTGAAAGAGAGAAGAGGAAGAAAAGGTGATGGTTTATTATTATTATTATTATTGTTAGTATGAATATTGCGGTTAGGGATTTTGGTGAAGAGTGAAGAGGTGGTTGTGAAGAGAAGAGACATTTTGATTTTCTTCCTCAAGAGAGAGAGAGAGAGAGAGACTGTGTGTGTGTGTGTGTTTGTGTGTGTTGTACTTGTTTTGTATGGAGAGGCAACAAAATGATATCATCATTTAGTTTTCTTTTTTTCATGTTTCTTTTTTTGTCTTTACCTATTTTGTATGGTTTTCTTTGTGACATGCTATATTTTAAATTTCTGTACCAATTTATGGTTGGTTAGAAAAATTTGCTAATGAGCAAAAAATAAAAATAAAAAAAGGAAAATTTTCATACTTGATCTTATAGATACATGAAGGATTTTTTTTTTTTCCTTTCCATTTTTCACAACAATTCTTATTATTTGTGTCATAAAAGTAATGTTTTTCTTAAATCTCGTCATCTTTAATAAGTTGCAAAAAGAAAAGAGTTTAAAATTTTTTATTCATTTAATGTTATTCATTTGACATTGGCCAGCTATTAGAATCCTTAATTGAGTGAGATCAAAATCCTTAGGGTATGTTTGTTGGAAGGGATTTTAGGAATGATGAAAAATTGAGAGGTGAAAAGCGGAGATAAAGTGTTTTTAGTGATTGTTTGGTTGAAAAGGAGGAAAGAGAAAAAAAGTTGTGAGGTCCAAGTATTTTCTTCTCAGACCCGCCAAATGTTTTCTCCCCAAAATGAGGAGAAAACCGAAGAGAAAACTAGAACATCGCCCTCTTATGCATAATTCAATGACCATCATTTTCTTCTTTTTGCCTTCGATTTTCACCTTTCTTTTGCCTTTTTCTTACTCATTCGTTTGTTCAATTTGTTTGTGTAATCAAGCCTGATGGTTTTATTTTTCCTTCTCAAAAAAAAAAAAAAAAACCTCCAGTTTATTGTTTGTTTTTGTCAACGTTACTTCTTTTTTTTTAATCAATGTTGGAGTTTTTTTTTTTTTTAATTGAAAGGTGGCTTTCACACACACATACACATATATATAATGGAAAATATTTTTTTATTATTTAATAATTACAAATGAATTGTTAATTATATTATGTAATAGGGACATAAGAGTAAACTTATACAAACTACATTTTCTAACTTCTCATTTTTTTTCTCATCCAACAAATGAATTTTATATCTCTCCACTTTTCCATCCTCTACACTATGAGAGAAAATTAAAATATTTTCTATTCTCGTACTTTTTTATATATTCGTTTAAGTTGGAAGGTTGTTAATGTGGATATTTCATGTATTCTACTATCTAAAGTTTAGCTTCTTTTTTACTTTAACTTTTAACTTCAAGAATGCATTATATTTGAAACTGTCTATTTAATTTTTAGTATTGGTTTTTCATTTTCATATAACTTTATAATATATTTGAAGATATTTTTATTCCTTTTAGAGAATTTCTAGGAAATTAAAATTGATTTCTTTTTGCGGTATGTGATTTGGCCTAATATTTGTTTTACTGATGTTCTATGTTAGTTATATGTTGTGCTAATTTCTCAATGAACAATCATATATATGCCAAATCTGTTAGTACTTTACTATTTTTATATAGAGTATCACATTTGTTTTTATATTTTTTTTTTCATAATTTTGTGATCTCAAACATTTTTGGTAATCCAAGTAAAAAAATAACAATGAACATTAAAACAATTAATTTATTCCAATAAAAGAATAAATCTAATTATAAATCCTCATGCCAGTTTTTTCATATACATATTTGGTAGTCCAAGTAAAAAAGAAAATAAAATGAACATGAAAATATGGACTAACATAAAATAAAATTTTGTTTCATTTCAAAATTTTAACTAATGTATTTGGTAGTACAAGTTTTTTTTTAAAATGACAATTAGAATCTAATTATTTTTTCCATGGTGAAGGCAAAATCCTCGTTTACCATTAAACCTAAAACCTATCCCTAACATTGGCTAGCTATTAGAATCCTTAATTGAGTGAGATCAAAATCCTTAGGGTATGTTTGTTTGAAGGGCTTTTAGAAATGATGAAAAATTTAGGGGAGAAAAGTGGAGAGAAAGTATTTTTTAGTGGGTGTTTGGTTGGAAAATGAGAAAGGGAAACAAAAGTGATGAAGCCCAGGTGTTTTCTTCCCAGGCACACTAAATGTTTTCTCCCCAAAATGGGGAGAAAACTGAAGAGAAAACTAGAACATCGCCCTCTTCTGCATATATAATTCAATGATTCTTCTTTTCTTCTTTTTGCCTTAGATTTTCACATTTCTTTTGTTTTTTTCTTACTCATCCATTTGTTCAATTTGTCTGTGGAATCAAACTGGTGGTATTTTTTTTTCCTTCTCAAAAAAAAAAAAAACTCCAATCTTTTGTTTGTTTTTGTTTTTGTCAACGTGACTTCTTCTTTTTTAATCAAAGTTGGAGTTTTTTTTTTTTATTTGAACGGTGGCTTTCACACACACGCGCACGCGCGCGTGCGCGCGCGCACACACACACACACATATATATATATATATATTATGGAAAATAATTTTTTTATTATTTACTAATTACACAAAAATTATTTATTATATTATGTAATAGAGGCATAGGAGTAAACTTATACAAACTTCATTTTCTTACTTCTCATTTTTCTTATAAACCAAACAAATGAGTTTTATACCCATCCACTTTTCCATTCTCCACACTATGAGAGAAAACTAAAATATTTTATATTCTCTCACTTTCCCATGTATTCGTTTAAGTTGGGAGGTTGTCAACGTGGAGATTTCATATTTTCATGTATTCTATTATCTAAAGGTTAGCTTCTTCTTCTTTTTTTCCCTTTTCTTTTTTACTTTAACTTTTAATTTCGGGAATGCATTCTATTTGAAACTGTCTATTTAATTTTTATTCCTTTTATAGAATTTCTATGAAATTGAATTTGATTTCTTTTTGCGGTATGTGATTTTGCCTAATATTTGTTTTGCTTATGTTCTATCTTAGTTATATGTTGTGCTATTTTCTCAATGAATAACCATATATATGCCAAATCTGTTAGTACTTTACTATTTTTATATAGAGTATCACATTTGTATCTATATTTTTTTTTTCTTAATTTTGTGATCTCAAACATTTTTGGTAATCCAAGTAAAAAAATGACAATGAACATTAAAACAATTAATTTTTTTGGTATTCCAATAAAACAATAAATCTAATTAGAAATCCTCATGCCAATTTTTTCTTTTTTTTGAGATGGTTTCAATCTATGGCGTCCGCTCCTGATAATAGTTTTTTATTATCAGATGAAGACACCAATCGATTTTTAATGTAAACAGTAATTGAACCCCAGATCTCTTATGCGTGTCTTTTTTGCTTTCCACCCCCTTATTTTCCCTAATGTCTGACATCAAACATGCTAATGGGCAGGAACATTACATCCATGCATGGTCTGGCATAGTTTTGTCATTTGAAAGGAATATATATGCCCCCCTTATTTTCCCTGGTGTCTGACATCAAACATGTTAATGGGCAGGAACATTACATCCATGCATGGTCTGGCATAGTTTTGTCATTTGAAAGGAATATATATGCAGTTAGAGGAGGCCGAATACTCAGCTACTTGACACATTAGCACCACTCAAATTAATCTCATGACTTTAAAATTAGCGAGCTTATTGTTGTAAACCTTGTAGTTCCCTCTTGCGCGAAAAATTCCGATTTGGTTAAGACAGTTTTGATGGGCAAATCAAGGGCCTCAAGTAATATTGAGTTCATATAATTTGGTTAGAGGTAGAAACGGTGGTCTCTTTGCCACCCCCTATTTTCTGCTAGTGGTTACAAATCTTACAACATTGTAGTAATTGGGTTTTATTTTAAAACTACTACGGTTAAAACATGCTTGATATTAGGGGATTCAATGCCTAAAACTGATAAGAAAACCTTTAGCGGCTCATAATAATCTCCATGGCCAAATGGGAATTGTGTTCTGCATAATTATACATCCCAAGAAGGATTAGTGAAGAAGGCAGGCAGGGCTAGCTAGCTAGCTATGCTGCGCTGCCTGCTTAATTAAGAAAAACAAAACCCAACATTATTTACCACAGAACAAAACTATGATTTCTTCAAACTGGAAGGAGTACATAGCTCGACACCAAGACTTCATTCTTATCGTCATTTTTATCCTCGTGCTCTTGGTTCCGGGTTTAGTATTCACGTACAAATATGTGTCAGAGAATAGTCCACAAACAAGACAACCTTTGGTGATCCTCCTGAACTCATTATCTGTATCAAACTTCAGCACTAACCCCTCAGATTCGAGAGCTAAATGGGTAGCAGAAATGACATTTATGAATCGAGATAAAGATTTTGAAATTTACATTAATCCCTTTCGTACTTTTGTGCACTACAAAGAACGTTACGCTGTGTCATGTGCTTCGATCGAACCAATACAGCTTAAACAGAGAAGGCAGAAAAGGGTATTGGTAGAGTTCAATGGGACTGATTGTTGGGGAAAGCAGAAGCTGCCCTTTGATTTGGAGTTAGGGAAGAAGGTTCTCAAAGAGCTTTGGGAGGAGAAAACGAAAGGTGCGATGCATGTGAGTTTGGACATGCATATGGATCATGGAGAATATCATAAAGGAGTAGACAGATGGGATTTGACTCTAAATCCTTCTTGCTCTAACATAAGACTTGAATTTATGGATACAACGGTTGGGAGGTTTTTTGGTCATGATTTGCATTGCCATATTGATTGGTATCTCTCTCTCTCTCTCTCTCTCTCTCTCTCTCTCTCTCTCTCTCTCTCTTCTTTTGTTTTGTAAGCAATACATATTCAAAAGAAAAAAATCCCTTTAACAAAAAAGAAAAAAAAATGATTCTTGTACCCTCTCTGTGTTTCCTAATATAAGTGCATATTCAAAAGAATTGATTCTTGTCATTTTTTTAATGTATTCTTTTACATTGTAATTGTAATGATTGTCAATGATGTGCACAAAATATATACATTGTATTCTTTTATATTGTAATTGTAATGATTGTCAATGATGTACAATAAGATACTCTCATATTTGCATTTAGCCTCTTTTTTATGCTATTTTGTGATTGATTATAAGTTGTATTTGTTTTACAGGTAATAAAGAATCTACATGCTAATGAGAATCGGTGGAAGAAAAAGAGGAAAAAGAGAATGTGATCAAGTTATCATCCTTCGTGTGTACACATGACATCCACAAGAAAGTTGAATGCCTCAAGGTGGATCTAGGCCATTTGAGTCCTGCCAGTTCGAGAGATCCCATATGTAAAGCAAAGAGAATGAAAGAAAATTAAAGAAAGAAAAGAGGTCCAGGCGTGAAGTTAGAAAAGCAAAAGAAAAAGAAAAAGAAAAAGAAAATAAATAACAATAGAAGTGCTTTCGTGGGTCTAAGAGATATACAGTGGGCTTGTGGTTTTGATTGCTTTTTGTTAATATGGGCTTCTCTTTTGGGCCACTTTGGTTTCGGTTGGTAAAAGCAAACGGGCTCTACCGTGCGACTTACAAACAATACAAATCCTCTTTCGAATTGTATTAGAACTATGTTAGTGCTAGACGGCTTCTGTTGTATAAAAACCTCTAGGTCAGTTTGTAATAGAATATAGAGAAAATAGAGGCTAGGGCTCAACGTGTAGTATGTAGAGGAAGCCGCATGTGATTTTTCTCAAGCTTCTCTCCATGACATTACTATGATTATTTCTTTCTTTATTTTATTTGTTTAGTTTAATACTTAATATTTTGTTTTTGTGTTTTCTTTCAATTACCATGAATAGCTAAGTTTTCAATTAAGTTTGAGAATGAAACCTTATTAAAAATTGGTAAATTTTAGGTACAGTACCTTAGGTTCTCTACTTAAAATTTTGACATCTATCCAATTTAATAACCCAAACAAACGGCGTTAAAACTTTTTTTTTTTTCCTTCTTCCTTCTTTTTCCTATCAAGAGAACCCACTAGCTTAAAATATCCAGAAAAGAAGAAAGAATCATAGATCAGAAAAGAAGAAAGGAAACAGATACAGATACATACACACACCGAGAGAGAGAGAAAGAATCATAGATCAGAAAAGAAGAAAGAATCATAGATCAGAAACGAAGGAAGACTCATAGATCAAAAAAGAAGAAAGAATCTTATATCAGAATCATAGATCAAAAACGAAGAAATACTCATAGATCAGAAAAGAAGAAGGAAACAGATACACATACATACACACACACACGCCGAGAGAGAGAGAGAGAGAGAGAGAGAGAGAGAGAGAGAGAGAGAACCGTAGATCAGAAAAGAAGAAAGGGAGCAAATGCACACCGAGAGAGAGAGATATGAGATATTCTTTTCTTTTTCTTTTTTTTAATGTCGTTTGCTTAAGATATTAAATTGGACAGATGCCAAAATTTTAAGTAAGGAACCTAAAGTACTGTACCTAAGTTTTGCCCATTAAAGATTATCAATAGTATTTATGTGATTTAATTTTTCTCACAATAGTTGTTTTTTAATGATTTAAATTGTTCTTGCTTCATATCAGTTGACTAAAATAGAATTATAGATTTGAGTTCAACCATGTTTTTCTCATAATTTAAGATTTATCTTAATTAATTGAGTTCTTGGTTTATTACTGCTTGATTAGAACATTGGATATTTTTTGTGACTTATTTGTCAACGGATACAATTGATGATTTGATTTTATACCTAGAAAGCGAAGAATAGGAATGGCAACATGTTGGGTTTGGGGTGGGTTTCTTTATGCCCAAACCCAACCCTCCACCAACCCCCCAAAACCCGAAACCACCCCATTAACTAAATGGTTTTTTTAACTCCCAAACCCGCTTCGTCGGGTCCAACCATGCCACTTCAGGACCTAATCTAAAGCCCCTAATCCATTGCCCAATCTTTAAAATAATATATATATATATATATATATATATATATATATATATATATATATATATATATATTCAATTTTATGTTTTCCTAATTCCTCATACAAAGATTTCAGATTTATGATTTTTCCTTTTAAAATCACAAACACAAACACAAATCCTATCAAAACACAAATATAAACACAAACTTACATTTAACAATAAAATAAATTGTAAATAATAAACATTCATTAATGAATTTTTTTTTTTTAATGTAAAACCTTGAGATTCACAGCTTTGAGAGAAAATGATCAAATCAACCCAAAAAAAAAAACTATCGGCCTAATCTCTCCCTCTCTAAGCTCTATCTCTTTCTTCCACTCGACCTCTCTCTATCTCAGACCACCAAGGCTCTATCTCCAATCACTATTGCCACCATTGGTGGTGGTTTTAGTCATCAATCCCACCTCTAGGACGAAGCCCAGGCCTGACCTCAACACAACCAAAAGCTCCTCCGATCATCACCAAAGGGCTTCTCTATTTGTCTCAGCCTAAACCTTGCACATCTCTCCAATCTAACCTTCGTGCTACTCTGTAGCAAACAACAACCACCACGTGATGAGAGTGAGGGTGAAGGTGGGTCAATGAGTGAATGAGAGTAGGGGTGAGAGTGACTGGGTGAGGGTGGCTGAGAGAAGAATTGAGAGAAAATGAGAGTGAGAGTGAGTGAGGGTGATGTGAGGGGCAGCTAGGTTGAGAGAGAATTGATTGAGTTAGGGTTAAGGTTTTGCTATAGGTGATATATATATATATATATATAGTTAGGTTTTTTTGTAATTTTACTTTTAGTCTACACGGGTTGAATTCAAGTTCGAGTTTAGGGTGGATATTACTAATACCGAAGTCCAACCCTAATGTTTTGCAGGTCGGGTAAAACCCAACCCATTATGGTTGGGTTGAGGTGAATAATTACTCCAAAATTATGTTACCTCTCTTATTACAATCTGACATGAGATAGGCTTCATGTTGGCAAGTGGGCAATTGAAAACCATAGGAGAAGTGTACAAGAAATTATCATTATTTTTTTTTATAATTTAGCTTTTTGAATTTTTGGTTTTTAATTATACTTTTGACTTCTTTTTTTATGCCAAAACATATATGGTTAAGTTAAAAGAGCGAAAAGAAATGTGTGACCCACTCGCACACACCCACGAATTTGGTTTTAAATTTTCAAATCAAGAACTAGTGAATACACACACCAACTTCTAATCTCAAATGAAGCTCACTTTTGTATTCTCTCTATTTCTCTCTCTTACACAACCCCATATATCCCTACAAGGTACTCATTGATTGCAATTCCAATCCTGTACGTAGCTTGTCTTTGATTTTGGTTCTTTCATAATATCCCGGAAAATAATAATCTTTATAGAGTTTGTTTGAAAGTGATAAGTTACAAGTCCAAGTCAGGAAATTAGTCTCACAAAAAATGTTGAGGGTAGAATTTCTTACCAATCGCCTCTTTCAAATTCTCTAAAATAAGACTTTCGAAAATTGAGGACAACTTTTGTTTTTTTTTTTCCTTTTAATAAAGGAGAGTTTAATTGAAAAATGAAAAACGCATGGATGAATTAGTGTTTTTTGCTTGAAGTTTTGTGTGTGTGTTTGTGTATTATAAGCAAAATTTGGGCATTATGTTGTACAATAATGGTTTAGTTAGCTAAATGAAATTAAATTCAATAAGGATTCAATTTAAAAATCCTTAATCATACATACCATCCAGTAAAGAGTGACACAATATAACCACCTATGAGTTCAATGAGTTGACACGGTTTAATGCTGTGATTAGCGAGCCGTAGTGACCTTCAATAAATATGCCCTAGCTTAAGGGTTCAAGATTTGAGAGGGCTGGAGCGGCCCACCATATATCCCACGATTTCATTAGTGCCATTACAGCCATGCTTGTACCAAGAACCTCTCTAGCGTATTACACGAATGATTGTGTTTGCTTCTTGCTTGCATGATTCGCATGGGTTATCTGATATAGATAATTTGAACTGATGGCATCATTATTATCATGTCTAAACAAGAATTGGATTTTGGTATAAGCATGATATGTTTAAACTTATGTCCTTTATTTCGAGAATAATAAACTTTACTGGCTAGGCCGGAAATAACAGTGCAAGTTGCATTTAGTATTGGCTGAAAAATGTAATTTTTTATATTATTTAGTTCATTTTTGTTATTATTAAGTTTATTTTTGCTACTATATATTCATAAGTCTTATTGCATTTTTTAGTGCTATTCATGGGTTTCATTATACTATTTCAGCTAGTTTTTAGTTTTATCTATAGTACTTTCAACAAAAAGTATTCAGTTTCAGCTAGATAAGCATTTTCCAAACGGACTAGCAATCCCAATCTCATTAAAAATCTTGCCACTTGTGCTGATCTTTACTGGAAATTAATTGTTGAAGCAATCCCGGTACTTCACATCCTGCACAAATTTAAATATCTTTAAAAAAACAAATTTTAAAAAATTAAAGTATTAATATCAGAATTTAATGACGTAATTACAAAATCAATTGTAAGCTCTGCGAATAAAATTAATGAAGCAATTCAAATCTCCCAACTTGTTTCTCATAGAAATTATTCTTATTAGTTCATCAAAAACAAATGTTCTTATTATTTTTAATTTTGATTTTTGAATAAGTACCACATATATATTGGTGGAATATATATGTATTTAATGGATTGTGATTGTGCATATTAATTTCTATTCTTTTACTCTTTTTTTTTGAGAGAGTTAATTTCTATTATATTATTTTACTTGAATACATATGAGATTTCACAATTTTATTTTACTTGATTACATATGATACCATAATTCACACTATCCACTGTAGAATTTGTTTCAATATGTTTTTATTACAGGAATATCCGAACATATTTTGTATCGTGGTTTTTGTATAAATAGTATATAGAACATTGAGGATTTGTAGGAGTTCGAGGAAGTTGGTTAATTTGTGTGGTGATGAATTGCAGTGGTGGGAATGATAAAGCTGGCTCTAGAGGCAGGGAAAGCGACACCGGCGCCGCCAGTGGGGCCGGCACTGGGTTCCAAGGGTGTGAATATCATGGCTTTCTGTAAGGACTACACTGCCAGGTCAGCTGACAAGGCTGGTTATGTTATTCATGTTGAAATTACTGTCTATGATGTAGGTTTTTTTTATTCCATTCCTCGGTTCTATTTCTTCTGTAATTTGTATGTGTTATTATTATTTTTCTTATCATTGTTATTGGTTTTTTTTCCAGGATAAAAGCTTTACTTTCATTTTGAAGACACCCCCTGCTTCAGTTCTGCTCTTAAAAGCCGCAGGTATGCTTCTTTAACAATGCCCATTATGTGTTTGATCGTTTTACCCTTCGTTTGTTTGGCATTTGCTGATTGTAATTAAGCATCTAATTCCTGTATTTTAGCAATGTGTTTTGGGGCAATTATTAATTTGATGTAGTAGCTTATTGAGTGGTTATTACTTGAATCAAGTTTCGTTTTAATACATCCAACGTGTAATGTTACAGCTTACAAGTAGAATCTAGAAAACTAGAATTTTCCCATCACTGATGTTTTCATATGGGAAAATTTACTTATTTGAAAAAGTGGAGCATCTTTGATTTGATTTCGGCATTAAATTTGATCGTGCTAGATGAAAAGTGAACTCATTATTATCTTGCTAAGGGCTCATTAGAATACTCAGAATGGAGAAATTGTGCGGAAAGTTTACTACGCTCTTTATAAGGCCTAGTAAATGAAATACTCGTCTACAAACATAACCAGCGAGCAACTGACAGTGGCTCCAGACCATAACTTTTGAGATGCTTAAATTCTAATGAACTACAAATATGATGAACTTTAAAAGGGGAGAGTTTGGAATTATTTGATTTTGTTCTATACAATTAACTTGAGGTGGAAAAAGTGCTCAATCGTGGTGTCATAATGTCATTGGCTCTTGTCCTTGCATCAACCTTCTAAGTTTGATTGTCAGTACCATGGTTGAAAACATTAGAAGTAAGCTCATATAATAACAAAGAAACTCAGAATGACTAATTAATAATTGCAGGAGAAGAGCAGATGTGACTCTGAGGGTGGTCTAATACTTTGATGTTGAATGAAATAAGTTTTGATTAAACCATCTTTAGACTTTTTCTCAAACTCAACACAGAACTTAAGGCTAGGGGGTATGGTATCATTCTAAAAAAACTTTGTTATTTTTCATAGTGTGAATTATGCCATTGTTGTGAATTGTGTAAGTTATTTTTTATTATGCTTAGTTTCCTTTTATTTAGTACTGTGTAGTTGCAAGGATAATAGAAGGTTGCCTATTTTGTGGCAGTCTTTAAGCGTGGCTTGAAATTTTCTTTTAAATTTTCTTTCCCTTGGTGAAATGTTAGGTGTTCCTTTACAATGCACACATGTTTGGTTTGACAGGAATGCCTTGCACATATTTTTTAAGGAATTTTCCATTTATTAATGGTGTTACTTATTGCCTTTATTTTTAGTCTATGCATCTTCATTTCTAAAGAAAGAAACATGTTAGATTGGTTGATCTTAATAAAATAAAGATTACAGCACTCAAGTTTGTAAGTGCATTGATAACATTTTTATAAATATTATACTCTTATTTTGTAGGCTAGCCACTCATTTATTGTGATAAGGAATTGGGATGGTGTGTTATGGACTGCAATATTTGGTATTAAGGTAAACCATATTGAAATTAACTTTTGCTAAAAGTTTCAAAACATATAAGGGTCCAATTAATGTATGCTCTAAGAAGACATTTGTGGAATATGTGAAATACCACTATTCTGATTGGATGTTTTACATTAAAAATCCTATTTTTAAGAAGTACAAAAAGAAAGAAGATCGTTAGAAGAATGGTCCTTCCTCCATTCCTACATGTCATAAATTCTCTCTATCTCTCTTGCACTCTCTCCAACCATTATTTGTGTTTTACATTTTTCACAATTGTTATATTATTTTAATTTATATTTAATTTTGATAGTGGTTTAAGTAATCAACTTAAATTATTATTATTGTTAAATTAAAAAAAAAAGTTATTACTGTTGTTTATGATGTATTATATGATTATATTTGATATGGTAATATGTGTACTTATTTATTGAAGCATTGATACAAATACAAATTCACTTTAATTGTTTCATTTTAACTCATGTTTAATGCTTTTTCTTTTTTTTTTTAAGGATGGTACTAGCAGAGATGAAAAGGACAACTCAAACAATAATATGGAGGTCAAAAGCAACTTGGAGGGTGACCTAGAGGAAAACTAATATAGATCTTTTCATAACTTTAGTTGTTTAAAACAATATTTTTATGTCATGGTTTAATTTCAAGATTTCTTTGTATATTCTATATTTTAAAGTTTGAACTTATAAGAATTTTTATGTTTCAATGAATCAATTTTTAGTAATTATTGCACTATTGTAATAGGATAGTTAAACAAAAATGATATTAAATAAATAAATAATAAAATATTTAAAATATTATATAAAATATTATCCTTGGCATAAAAATTTGGTCATAAATAACTTTATAGTGACAACAAAGTCCCTCGCAATTTATAGAATAACGACGCCATTTAACCCCTTGCAAAAACGTTTTAAGTGATGACTTAACATCGTTACGATTATTTCTAACTAATTGTGAGGGGTCAAAAGCCCTCACAAATAAATTTTAGTGACGGTACTATTTGTCTCTAAAAAGTATGTCGTCAATTTGGAATTTGCAAATAATTAATTGTGAGGGTATGAAGGTTCTCACAAATAGTTATTAACGACGACTGCTTCTCTTCGCTAAAGATAAGTCGTCAACTTTTCTCGTCGTTTGGTAATATATTTGTGAGGGGAAATTTGTTCAATAACGACGGTGGATTGCCCTCATAAATTATCTATTTGCGAAGGTATGGTCGCAAAATCTCTTTTAGCAACAAGAGCAAATACGACGGCCTTCGAGGGCCATATGCCCTCGCTAATAACCTTTTGCGACGATATTTGAATTTTTGCGAGGGCATTTTATTCTTGCTAGTAGATTCTTTTTTTGTAGTGTTTTAAACCGAGTATTTATTGAATTTAGTCTCTTGCAAAATATCCTATGGCAGGTCGAATCCCTTTTTTTTTGTATCTTGTTTATAGTGATTTTTTTAGGGTAATTAAATGAAAGAGTACATAGCAATATTGTCAATATTGTATTGAAAACCATTTTTGTGTTATAATATAGAGAGAAAAGAAACTCAGAGGGGAGTGGGCACTGATTTCCCTGTCTATTGAAAATGTAAAAACTAAGAAAGAGAAAGAGAAAGAGAAAGAGAAAGAGTTTGATGACATCAGAGATGTGTGGAAGAAGAAGTGCGGAATGATACAAGCTAAGGGGCTGTTTGGATTTGCTGTTTCCATAACTCATAACTCTGTTTTCATAACTCATAACTCAAAAATGATAGGATCCATGTCTAAGAAGTCCATTTGGATTTTGTTTCTAATTTTTGTTTCCATCACTCAATTCTCTGATTTTTGAGTGATGAGTTATGGAAACTGAAAACACATTTTAGGTGTTTTCAGTTTCCATAACTCTATTTTCAATGGCATTTTCGTAATTAAAACTACATACTGGGTCCCACGGTCAGAGTTAGCCACACATTTTGACCCTTTTTTTTTTCTTCAGTGGGTTCAGTGAGTTTGGTTTCTTCATCTTCTTCTTTTTTCTTTTTCCTTTCACACCAGGTGGCTTCTTCTTCTTCTTCTTCTTCTTCTTCTTTTTCTTTTCCCTTTTCACACTGGGTCTTGGTCTTCTTCAATAAGTTTTTTTTTCTTTCTTCTTCTTCTTTCACTGGGTTCGGGTTTCTGGGTTTTTTTTCTTTCTTCTTCTTTCACTAGGTTTGACTGGGTTTTTTTCTTCTTCTTCTTCTTTCACTGGGTTCAGGTTTCTGGGTTTTTTTTTTTTTTTTCTTCTTTCACTGGGTTCGATGAGTTTAGGTTTTCGGGGTTTTTTTTTTTCACTAGGTTCAGTGAGTTTGGCTACTGGGGATTGAAGGAAAAAAAAAAAGCTGCACCAAGTTACAAGTATAGGGCCCACAAACAATTGAAAAATTTGAGTGATGACAAGTTGAGTGATGGTGCCAAACAAACTTCGTGTAGGGTGTTGGGGTATTTTAAGTGATGAGTAATGAGTGATGAAAATTGAGTGAGGAGTGATGAGTGAGGAAAAAAAAATCCAAACAGGGCAAATCATCTTGTACTAGCCAATTTCAATTTACTAGTTGATATTTCATGGTTTGCCTGGTATAGTTCTATTAGAGTCAAATATTGTATATGTTTGGCAAATCCAAGCTAAAATGCATTTGTAATGTATTTGAGTCAGGGGCTCTTTGGTAGTGTGACTAGAACAACAATTTTTAGTATTTAAACAGCATTACAAGTATTTCCACACATTTTTTAATCCACACATATTTCTAAAAAATACAAACAACATTATCAAACGAGCCCTTAAATGGGTGTTTGGTACCACAACTTAAACAATAGTTTTCAATTTTTAAACAACATTACAGGTATTTTCACACACTTTTTTATCCACACGTATTTTCAAAAAATACAAACAATGTTATTAAAACAATATTACCAAACGGGCCTAAGTGTTCCAGTAAAGATTGTCACCCTTACTACCTTCAACAATCAAAGTGTGATTGTGTGAAGTGAGTCACAGATTGAATATCCATGCACAGAAGAGATTCACATGACTAGTATTCCAACCAGGATAGAGCTGCACTAGGATAGTTTAGTAAGTTGTCCTGTAGATAGATACTTTAGGGTGTATCTCTTGTACTTGTAACTTAAATCTTCATAGTGTATTCTTCAAGTTTGGTGGCTGCCTTTAAACCACCAATAGGGGTTTTTTACGTCAAGGTTTTCCACGGCATGACAATATCGTTTGTGTTCAAACTTATTATTTCGCTGCATGAACTCTAGTTTAGTGATGTGGTTGTGTCTTGATTAATTGGACTAGACCATTACATAATTGGACTTAATTGATCAACTTAGGTGATTGGTTAATTGAATCAGGATCAATTTCAACCCAACAAATTTGACGTTGAATAGTATTTGAATTGCGGTTTATTTTATAGAAGGTTTTTTTAACAAGTTTGTTGATCGATATGATAAATATACCAGTCATATCAACTAATATGGTACATTATTGACAATATTGGTACAAATTCTAGACTAAAACATAAGACCAAGAGAAATACATATAATACATAAATAAATAAATAAATAAATAAATAAATATATATATATATATAGAGAGAGAGAGAGAGAGAGAGAGAGCAAACATAATGGCTTGTACAAATAATTTTTTGACATATAGCATTGTTTATTCATATAATACCAACAGAATGTAGGAAGTTGTCATATATCATTGTTGCATGCTTTAAACATCTACTAGTTTTAAGATCCAAATTTTATAATATATAATAGATATGTTAATTTTGTGTGCCATTATGCTTGGGTTTGAAAGGATTTTTTGTAAGTAGTATATATTCTATTCTTGCTAAAGGAATCTATAAGTTAATTTTGTGTGCCATTCTGCTTGGGTTCATTGAAAGGATTTTTCTAAAGTAGTATATATTCTATGCTTGCTAAAGGATTCTCTAAATCAATTTTTCGAAACATGCATGAAAGTGATTATAATTATTAAAAGTATGTGATTCTTGTGATTTCGGAAGCATCATCCGATTCTTCTCATTTGAGGAACTTATGTTTGAATTTCCATACTCCGCTTATTGTAAGAAAAAAAGGGGGCAAATTACAGTTAATCGATACTATTAAACTTATCTATAAAATAAAAATAAAAATAAAAAATTCTAGTCATTTTGCGCCTTACTGATAGTTATGGGAAAAAAAAAAACCAATTATATATATACTAGTTGTAGGGATAAAGGGCCTAAATATGGGTATTGGGCCGTGGGCCGTGTTCGAAGACCTCAAGTAGTCCGAGGATAAGTACTAATGATGGAGGTCTATAGAGCAATGGCCCATGGAAGGAGTTTGGTCATGAGGAATTGGAAATGTTGTCTGAGAAGAAGTACCTCCTCAGCTGAGCAGGGAAGAAGTCATACATCTGACCTTTCGTCAAGAACAGGGCAACAGACGATCATTCTAGCAAGGATAAACATCAAGAGGGGATAAGGCAAAAGAGAAATATTTGTGAAGAAAGCTATTGTCACCGCATTGAATGCTTTGCAGCTAACCCCTTGGCCACATTAATATGGAGGTGATACCTGAACAGTAACCTTCAACATTACAGCTACCGACAAAGACTTCAGAAATGTGCTGATGGAACAAATATCAAAACCAGCAATCTGATCTACACGTGGAGAGCTGAGATGAAGTTAGGAAGGGGAATATAAAGAAGGAAATTCCCATTATACGAGGATCATGAGATAATCTGTAGAAAAATCACTGTACACTCAAGAACTGTAACTGTAAATAAATTTAAGGAAAATATATAAGAACAACCTTCCCCGTACTTTGCCGAGGAGGATTTTCCCTACTCAAATTGCTTGTTTCATGCTTTACCATAACAACTACCTACTGTGATCATCATACATCTAACTCATTGAAAGTTCAGTTTCAAGCTCACTCTCTACAAATTCATTGATTTGGGCTCTTTGGGCTATTGATCTTTCTTTTGGGCTTTGGGAACAAAATGTGTCCTTACACTACTATTATGCCCGTGCGATGCACAGCTATTGTGGGGGGTGAAAGCTCCTGAATAAACATTTGAGTTTTGGGCCTGATTGACTGGTACCAGTGTGTTTTTGATCATGGCCTCCAGGCCCACAAGTCTGTCTGCACTGTAAAGGTCCGAGGAGCTGTCCGAGGAGGAGTACATCCTCGGGTATGCCCGGCGATAATCCTGGGGCTTGCTAAACGGGTTAAAGGCAGAATTCTAGAAATAACTAATGGGTAAAAGGGCGATCCAAACACCCTCTAGTCGCAAGGATGTGAGAGAAATATCTAAGGAAAAGGCTGCTACATCCACATTAAAGACCCTACATCTACCTCCCTAGCCGCATTAATGGGGAAGTGACCTCTCAACAATAGAATTCAACCTTCCTACTATCATTTAAAGATTTCAAGAAGGTGGTGGATGGGACAAGTATCTAAGAGAAAAATTTGTATGACACGTGGATGAATAGTGAAGAGGAAGAAGTATATAAGGAGACGAGAGAGGAAAGAGAGGGTGATCGGCTCCTGAACTAAAAAAGAACTAAGAATTGTTAACTTAGGCATAGAAAGAGAATATATATACAAATCGTTTTCGGTTTACGTCCGAGAAGGTCTCTTTGTCATATTTGTTTATCATTTGCACAGATTACGGCATTCTAGCCTGCTAATCAAGCTTCCAACGTCTCTAACCTAGATTTCGAATCCACACTCTACAAATCTTATTGTATAAGGCTCATTGGGCCTAAGCTCACTTTTTTTTTTTGGTCCGGATACAATTGTGCACTTACAACTATCATGTGTAAATTAATAAAAAAAAAATTATTTTAATTTAAAATTAAATAGATAATTAAAATAAAATAATCTTTTACTCTTTTTTTTAAAAAATGAAGTAATCTTTTACTTTAAGTTATATAATGAATGCATATTGTGTAAGATTAAGTTTTTATTAAAAAAAAAAACTTAAAAAATAAGGATTAGATGGATTAGATGGATTAGATGAAGTTAAAACTTGTAGAATATATACAACTATTATAACCAAATAAGTAATTATTATAATGAAAGGAATAAATTGCATTGGTATAACAACCATCAAATATAAAATGATAGCACCTTAATACAAAATTATCTTTTAACATACCAATTGTGCTATAATATCATTTGTAGTTACATGTATCAAACTATTCGCGTATGAATTTTATATCTAATGAATCTACAATATAAGTGATTTGCAGTATTGTTAACAATAATATTAATGATTAAAATCTTTAGACAAAGTAATATAAAATTGGCCACTTTTAAAAATAGAACTATTCGAGGAATAAAACATTTGTTCTAATTAAAAAAATTGCAAAGTTCTACATCTAGATTACAAACCTTTCTTAGGATGCTTGAAATCTTTTTTGACAAACCCGAAAAAAAAATCAAGAAAGAAAATTAAACAAAGTTAAAGAAACAAAGTACCATATAGATTGCAAAATTGTATGTAAATTTATTAGTCTATGATTGGAATTTACTACGAAAACTTACATATATATTGGACAACAAAATAATTAAATTGGATCAAACCATTAACATATGAATTAGATCAAATATAAGGAAATTACCCCCTCAAAAAAAAGAAAAACATAAGGAAATTAGCTTAAACAAAAGGCAACAAATACATAAAACATATTTAATTGATTATAATAAAAAATTAGAGTAAAAAATACATACCTACATGATTGTAGGTAGAAAAAATGGAAGCCTAAATAAAAAAATTAAAAAAACTGTACAATAAGTTGGAGAATGAAAAACTACACCAACTAAGAGTGTATATATATAGTATATACATACTCCACCTAGAAAATGAGTCCAAGTAAAAATCAAATACTCTAAACTCCTCAAAGTTTCCTAATCAAGAAGTTTAGGTTAATTACATATTAGTTTTTTTTTAAATACTTTATCCCAAAAAAATAGTTGATGTTATTAGCTAGATTGCTATTAGATTTTTTTAAATTTTTTTTGTTTACGTTAAAGTTAATATAAAAAAAAAACAAAAACAAAAACTTTCAGGAAGCAATATGTTTTTTTTTTTTTGAGAGATACACTTACTTTATGATAACAATGAATTAGAGATAAAATTAGATTCCTAATTTTTTGAATTTGAGATATGAATGAATTAGAGTCCTGATTAATCTAATATTAATTTGCAGTTTTTTATTTCATTTCTTTTAGAGATTCACTTACTTTATGATAAGAATGAATTAGAATCCTAATTAATCTAATATTAATTTACCTACAATCCTACATGAAGCAGTTTTATTTTACGCTTACTATATAATATTTTTTTGATTAATCTAATATTAATATATACATACAATCTTACATGAATTATTTTACGCTTACTATATAATATTTTTTTAATTAATCTATACCTACTGTAGGGATAAAGGGCCTAGAAAAGGATATTGAGCCGTGGGTCGTGTCCGAGGATATTAAGTCGTCTGAAGACAGGTAGGCATTGACAAGGATGTACAAATTAGTAAGTTATGGAAGAGGTCTGGTCGTAAAGGATTGGGAGTGTAGTCCGAGGAGAAATACCTCCTCGGCTAAGGAGGGTAGGGGTCAAAAGTCCAACATTTCATCAAGAACAACACACCAAACAATCATACTAGTAATGATAAGCATCAAAAGGGAATAAGACAAAGGAAAATTGAGAAATATTTAGGAGAAAGCTGCTACCACAGCATTGAATGCTCTGCAGTTAACTCTCTGGCCGCATTAATGTGGAGGTGATACTTGAGCAGAGCCATGCAGTCTTACAGCTACCCACAAAGACTTCAAGAAGGTGTTGGTGAGAGGGGGATCAACATCAGCCATTTGATCTACACTTAGAGGGCTAAGATGAAGAAAAAAAGGGGAATATAAAGAAGAAAAACCCCATTACCAAGAGGAATGGAATAATCTAGAGAACAACAATAACTGAATACTCAAGAACTGTAATAGTGTTTAAATCTGAAAGAAATATATAAGAATTACCATCCTCGGACTTTGCCGCAGAGGATTTTCTTTGCATTGAATTGCTTATTCTTACTTTCAAGTATCATTTAGCCTACTGTGATTATTTTCGAACACCTTGGAGTTCAGTTTCTAGCCCATTCTCTATAAATTAATTGTTTTGGGTTCTTTGGGCCTTAGTCCTTTTCACCTTTGGGCTTTCCAGGCAAAACGAGACCTTACACCTACAATCTTACATGAAGCAGACATGAAGCAGTTTTTTATTTCTTTATTTTTTTTAAAGAGATAAACTACTTAATGATAAAAATAAATTAGAGTCCTAATAGTATACTATTCATTTTAATTAGTTTTGCAATTTGGTGAAGCCACGTGGCGTAACCACGACATCTAAGCCCAACTTTTATTATATATATATATAGAAAGAGAGAGAGAGAGGTGAAACCAGAAATTTTAGTTTAAGGGGGCCAAGTTGTAATAATAGTATATTAGTTAAGACAAATCTTCACACACATATACAAATTAATTTACTAAGAGAATTTATCATCTTCTAAATTTTAATAAGTATATAAAAGTCTTGTATTTCTTATAAATTTGTTAAACCTCTTAAAGTATATGATTTCTAAATATAATTTCTTATTTTTTAAAGAGCACCATTGAAATGACTCAAAATTTGAGAGGCCAACTTCAATTCTTACCGGCTACATTTTTTAAAATGTAAATCATATACCTACTATAATTATAAAAAAAAATTGGGGGCCACCCTTGTGCGGCTCCGCCAATATATACACACTATTAAAGTTTTTTTTTTTTTTTTTTTTGCTGAATACACTATTAAAGTTTTAGTCATTTAATTTGTGCCATATTGATAGTATGATATTGTGGTAGGGTCACGTCAAAGCTGCTGCACTTTTAAATAACATAAGTAAAAGCATGAAGCCAAAACATTGTACAGTTTAAAATTTACTACAATTTATGATGATCTTAAGCATGTCTCAACTTCACCAACAGCCCGTGGCGTAGGACAGTATGAGATTCAGAGACTGTATTCCTGTACGTATTGGGATGTGGTAGTAATAGCTAATTAGCATCTGATCTTTGTCACTTCTTCGACTAATTAAACGGAATTTATGTCTTCCCTTCCTCATTTATTTCTTACTCTCCCTCTCATGGACACACCAAATAGAATAAATTCTTATTTTTATTTATTTAGGTTTGTAGGAATGTATGGATTCCAGTTAGCTCAGCTAGTAAAATTTCTGATGGTTGTATAAAAGATATGAGGTTCAATCCCCGCTTACACCAAAAACTAATTGGTGTCTTGGTTTGATAATAAAAAACTATTATCAAGAGCGGACGCCATAGGTTGAAACTCTCTAAAAAAAATTGGTAGGAATGTCATGAGCAACAAAATATTATTGAAAAATGCTAACAAATGCCTTTAGGACAATTGTTAACAATCCATTTAAAAAAAAGTTTTATGGGAAAAGAAAGAAATAAGTAATTAATGTTTTAGGGTCATGCTAACGAGTGCCCTAATTAGGGTAATGGTTAACAACCCATTTTAGAAAAATTTTGACACTATTTTTATGAAAAATAGAAAAAATTGTGTCAAAACATTAATTTTTTTTTCCCATAAAAATTTTCTTTAAATGAATTATTAACCACTGCTCTAAATGCATTCATTATCATTTTCCAATATTTTAATAGATTATTAACCATTACCCTAAAGGTGCCTATTAGCATGACCCAATATTATTATATATATTTTATAAATTGATGTCTCATTTTAAATGCACAAAAATCAAAATTTTATTTATTACACTAACGAGTGCCCTTAAGGTATTGGTTAACAATCCAGTTTAGAAAAATTTTGACACAACTTTTATGGGGAATGAAAAAAAACTATCTTAATTGTTTTTTTCTTTTCCCATAAAAACTTTATTTAAATAAATTATTAACCAATTCCCTAGAGACACTCATTTACACATCAAAACAATTACAACAATTTATTATTTATTTTTAAATCAAGATAGTTACAATATTAGAAGATGTGAGATTTGAATCATATACATCTTTGTTGAAAATATTCAAAAGTATTAATTGAGTTATAAGGCTTTTGACAAATACATCAATTTTTACCTCCTTCTTTTTTTCTTTTTTTATTTATCAATAAAAGCCATAGGGGGAAGAGGGAGATGGAGGAAAGGATTTGAACCAATAACCTCTCTTTGGAGTTAGTTTTTATTCTAAGAATGAATAATTTGATTGACAATTATTTACTATTCTATAATCAAACAAAATTAGCAGAAAGATGGAATTGTTCACACTCTCAATATTCAAAAGTATTAGTTCAGTTATAAGACTTTTGACAAATACAAAATTTTTTCCTCCTTTTTAAATTTTTTTTATTTATCAATGAAAGCTGTAGGGGAAAGAGGGAGATGGAGGAAAGGATTTGAACCAGTAACCTCTCTTTGGAGTTAGTTTTTATTCTAAGAATGAATAATTTGATTGACAATTATTTACTATTCTATAATCAAATAAAATTAGCAGAAAGATGGAATTGTTCACACTCTCAATATTCAAAAGTATTAGTTCAGTTATAAAGCTTTTGACAAATACAACAATTTTTGCCTCCTTTTTTTTTATTTATCAATGAAAGCCGTAGGGGGAAGAGGGAGATGGAGGAAAAGATTTGAACCAATAACCTCTCTTTGGAGTTAGATGTTATTCTAAGAATGAATAATTAGATTGACAATTATTTACTATTCTATAATCAAACAAAATTAGCAGAAAGATGGAATTGTTCACACTCTCACCTTTCTAGAGAACCTTCTCTTAGGTAAGGGTATATTATAAAATCAATCCGAGTTCCACCCAAAAATCTAAGAATGAGGTTGGAGCGCCCATGTCTATGTTTGATCCTTGATGTATTTATATAACAGGAGTGCTTATTCGGTGAGAATATGACAATTTTCTTATTGATCTTTTATTAAAAAAATATGTTATAAAAGTTGTAAATTAGACAATTAGAGTGTAATTTTCAAATGTTACTTGAGTAATGTTAGAGATACAAATTATTTTACAAAAAAAATTTATAAACTGCTAATGTGGTAAGTGATTATTGGTAAATGAAAAATGATGTTAATGGTGAGCCTAGATAAAAACCAATAAGAAGTTGATCACAAGGTCCATAACATCAGTTTATAAAAATGTTGTAAAATAGTTTATTTCTATAACATTACTCATGTTACTTTGCATATTACAATTTGTTCTATCTTCCTTTCTTTCTTTCTTTTTTTTTTTTGGCTAACTCTCTCTCTCTCTCTCTCTCTCTCTCTCTCTCTCAAGTTGCAATTCGCCCCCCCCCCCCTAATTAACATACTTCCTTTTAGGAGCTCTAGTGAATAGTAATAGCTTAATGGTACTGACGAAAATTTGCAGTGTCCTATGTCAAAGTTTCAAACCCAACCTCTCATTTCCCTATTATCTCTACCTATCTTAAAAAGGGGGGAAAAAATTACTTTCTATGAATTCACAATTTACAACATAATAAATTGAAGAAAATAAAATTGTTTTATTTTCATTTCTTGGCTATAAAAGAAAGTAGAAAAAGAAAATGAGAGATAAAGAGAGGAAGATCCATGTTATTTTATTTTCTTACTTAACTTTCAATCCAAATAACACATGTTTTGAGAAGACAATTGTAAGTGCACAATTGCACCTGGCCCCAAGAACAGTTACGGGCTCAGGCCCAATGAGCCTTAAACAATATGAATTTGTAGAGTGTGGGCTTGAAACCCAGGTTAGAAGTATGTGAGGATTAAATGACAAGCCACAGATTATAAACACCTGGAAACAACAAGAAATATTGTAAACCAACCTCCTCGGACGTATGCCAAGAGTTGTTCTTATATTATTTCTTGCTCTTTGTTTCTTTTCCTTTTTAGATTACAAAAAAGTGAATCCCTATTTCTGTTCTAAGTTGCTCCTTAAATACTCTTCTTTTTGATACATTGTACACGTGTTACCCCAACTCCCCCTTAGCCTAGATATTTCTTTTCTCAGTGCCTTTGAATAGTAACCAAAAGTTTCCCTTCCACTGTTCAGGTGTCACTTCCCCATTAATGCGGCTAGGGTGGTAGGTGCAGGGTCTTTAATGTGGAGGTAGCAGCCTTTATCTTTGATATTTCTCCAACATCGGTGCTTCTAGGACATTCAAGGGTTCACCCCCTTTAACCATTGGTCTTGACCATGTCATTCTCTAACCTTTACCATGAAATCCCGAGTTTTCCGGCGTCCGTCCGAAGGGAAATTCATCCTCGGCTAGATCCTCGGATCCTCGGCGTATGGGCCGACCCGTAGTACTAAACAGTTCTGAATCCAAGAGCAGGTCGACCTTCCTTAGCATTGCCCAAAGGCCCACATCCCCATCAGGGTCCTTTTACTCCCCACAACAATGATAATGAATCAGTAACCTCTCTTTGGAGTTAGTTTTTATTCTAAGAATAAATTATTTGATTGACAATAATTTACTATTCTATAATCAAACAAAATTAGCAGGAAGATGGAATTGTTCGCACTCTCACCTTGTCTAGAGAACCTTCTCTTAGGTAAGGGTATATTATAAAATCAATCCGAGTCCGACCCAAAAATCTAAGAATGAGGTTGGAGCGCCCATGTCTATGTTTGATCCTTGATGTATTTGTATAACAGGATTGCTTATTCGGTGAGAATATGACAATTTTCTTATTGATTTTTTTATTAAAAAAATATGTTATATATTAAAGTTGTGAATTAGACAATCAGAGTATATTTTCAAATGTTACTTGAGTAATACTAGAGATGCAAATTATTTTACAAAAAAAATTTACAAACTGTTGATGTAGTAAATAATTATTGGTAAATGAAAAATGACGTTAATAGTGGGCTTAGATAAAAGTTAATAAGAAGTTGACAACAACCTTAGTTTGTAAAAATATTGTAAAATAATTTATGTCTGTAGTATTGCTCATGTTACTTTACATATTACAATTTGATCTCTCTCTCTCTCTCTCTCTCTCTCTCTCTCTCTCTCTCTCTCTCTCTCTCTCTCTCTCTCTCTCTCTCTCTCTCTCTCTCTCTCTCTCTCTCTCTCTCTCTCTCTCAAATTGCATTTTTCCCCCCCAATTAACTTACTTCCTTTTAGGAGCTCTAGTGAATAGTAATAGCTTAATAGTACTGACATCATTTGCAGTGTCCTATGTAGAAGTTTCAAACCCCACCTCTCATTTCCCCATTATCTCTATCTATCTTAAAAAGAAAAAAAAATTACTTTCTATGAATTCACAATTTACAACATAATAAATTGAAGAAAATATTTTTTTTTCATTAATTGCTTGGCTCTAAAAGAAAGTAGAAAAAAGAAAAAGAGAGATAAAGAGAGGAAGATCTATTTTATTTTATTTTTTTACTTAACTTTCAATCCAAATAACACGTGTTTTGAGAAGAAAATGATAATGAATCAGTAAAGTAATAGCTTAATATTGTGAAATAATTTACTCTCACACTATAAAAGAAAGAGATTTTCTTTTTTCCCCCATTTTTTCTATCTCTCCATTTATAAGTATGGTTACAAAATTTGAGTCTACATGGGTTGAATCCTATAACCATCTGGCTAAATTAGAAAAGAATTGCCAATGACTTAAATTGGAAGATATTCAGGGTTCAAATTTCTTTCCTCCATCTATCAAATTATCGAAAAAGAAAAGGAGTATCACTATGTTACAAAATTATTATTCACTAATTTGAACTCTAGATGACTTGACTTCATTAGAAACATCTAGATGTACTAGTTGAGTTACAAAACTCTTTATTAAATTATTAAGTTTCAAATTTGCGTAAAATATACCTTATATATATGATAATTATATGCGCTAGCCAAGGGTCTCGCAAGTATAAAATTATAAAAATAAAAAGATATGTATTGATGAAATCCCTGATTAATCATGTCTAGGTAAACTAGGATATATAATTATTTATAGGAAGAATTAGATAGAGGTAAGTGCATAACAAAATCTCATAATATTTTCACTATGCCATTGTTAAATTTGAGTTGTGGTGAGTCTTAATATATTTTTTTTCCTTTTAGTATTTGTTTTTATAGCAAAAGTTGCTATTAGTCTTTTAGGTGAAGTTATTCAGAGCATATAGTCTACTTGGTCTACCGAATAATTTTTAACTTTGAACATGCTTTCTCACAATTATTCAGCCATTACATATAAATCTCACAAGCAACCCAAATTATATTACATAATCACACGCTGCTCTCCCCCTCAAATATTCTACATGTGACATGCCATATCTAAGATCACATATCACGCGTGCGTTCACAACTAATCCTAAGGTCATAAAGAAATTTGACAAACATAATAAAATTGATATATTAAGAACCAAACATAACCTAAAATCTTGCTCAACAATTTCCACTTTCCTTTCATATATAAATTTCCAAACAATAAAGTCTTGCTCCAAATCCTGCCCAGCGTTGGAAAAAAAAAAAAAATCCGTCTGTACAATTTCAATCAATTAAAAAGGTGATCCTTAGTGTTTTGGTTTTTAAGAAGTATCCCTAGGGGAATTCACACCCCTCGTTTCACTCTAGACTATAGGAGTCTAACCCCATTAAAGTGACCACATAGTGTGTGTGTCTATATATATATATATATATATGTATGTATGTATGTATGTATGTATATATATATATATGTATGTATGTATGTGTGTGTGTGTGAATTGTAACAGACAATCATACTAGAGACACAAAAATTTCAAGATAGTCCAGAAATAATAATCTATTACTAATAGGTTAAAAAGGAAAAAAAGATGTTAATGTTGAGTTCAAACCCAGAACTAGTAAAAGATTGCGAAGAACCTCCTAGGTGAGTTGATTGACATTCTTTAATACATTCGTAACATCAAGGCTCAATTTTCTCATTTATGCAGTAATTATCAAAAATAAAAATTAATAAAATATGAGTTTTACTAACGTATTCCTTTAGGGCATATATTAGTAAACTATTATAAGAAACATTTTATGAAAAAATGATTAACTTTTTTGACAATTTTTTAATTTTTCATAAAATATTTCTTAAAATAGATGATTTATGTGTGTCTTAAGGATACATATTAACCAGACTCATAAAATATTATCCATTAAATTTTTTTTTTTTTTTTAAATTGGGTTTGGGAAGAAAGATAGATGATAGATCTTGTCAACTTAATAAATTTGAAAAAAAAAAAAGATGAAATTAGACAATAGATGTAGCTTTGACATGGGACCCATAAGCCATAAAAGGATGGCCAAGATTTCTTTATAAATGGGACCCTTGTCATCTAGTTCTCGATTTCTCTCTCCTTTACTACGCTCTGATTACGAATGAACGAGGGGAGAGTCAAAATTACCGCAAACCTCGCTCCCGATGATCTTACCGTCAATGTTAAAACACACAATACACAGAAAGCAACAGCGAGTGAAACACACTAACCAGTTAAAGAATGGCGTGTAGTTGACGGATAAACGAAGAGCGTGAATATAGTTGAAGAAGGAAATGTTTGACTTTGGGCGTAGGCTAAGAAAGAAACGCTTATTTCCATAGAGAAACGGGCACGTGTTAGAGAAAAGTAAAACAGCCCAAACCTAAAGTGAGTAAGAAGCGTTTGGTCGGTTTTTTGTCAATTTGCATTTACCACGCTCAGTAAAACAATAAATTTTGTGTGAAATTCTAGAGAGAGAGAGAGAGAGAGAGAGAGTGTGTTATGAGTGTGTACTGCTTGGCTGGGTTGGGCTGTCTGAAAGAGAAAGAAGAAAGATCAAGAGGTTAAATTCATTATTATTATTGCAGGGTTTTTCTTTCTTTCTATCTCTGCAAAGTTGCTTGTGTTCCAAAAACCACCGACACTGGTGGGTGTGGTTGTGGTTGTGGTTGTGGTATTCACTCTTAACCTTTTTCTTCTTCTTCTTTCTTCTTTCTCTAATTTTCTCAAGTTTCATTTCTTTCTTTTGATATTTTTTTAATCTTTCAAGGCGGTTTTGGAATGAATTTTGTTTTGTGTTAATACATTTTCTATCTTTTCCTTCTTCTATTCACAAATTTTGAAGCTTTATCTTTTCATTTTCAACCTTTTCCTGTATTATTCTTTCAAATCTAGAGCCTTTTTTGGCTAGGTTAAAATTTTGGTCTTGTTTTACTAGGGGTTTTCCTGTTCATAAACTGCATGCTAATATTTGCTTAGGGTTAATTTATTTTCAGCACTTTGTGTAATACCTTGTGTCTCGAATTTCTAGTGTAATTTCCACCAAAATTCTGATCTTAAACTAATTTCGGTGTTTTTTTTTTGGTGACAAAATAGGGCTTTGGAGTTTGGAATAGTAAAAAGACTGGCTACAAAGATTTGTGACAAATATTTTATAGTAGCTTCTAAGTACTAGTATATAAAATATTTGAGAAGTGAGCGACAATGTATGGGGATTGTCAAGTAATGTCAACCATGGGAGGGAACGTAGTTTCCACAGAAACCCTCTTTTCGTCGCCACCGATCCAAAACTCTAACTTCAACTTCATGTCTAGCATGCCTTTCCAGCCTTTCCCTTCCATGATTGCTGTAAGTTTTCTCATCTTCACTGTATATATATATATATGTGTGTGTGTATATATATATATATGTATGTATGTATGTATATGTATCTTCTTTGCATTTCTCTTTATATGAGTTTGGTGCAAATTTTGTTACAGAAAGAAGAAAATGGGTTCCTTGGAGGAAAGGATGAGATGGAGAGTGGGTCTGGGAGTGAACAAGTTGAAGAAAAGTCAGCGAATGAACAAGAGAGTGAACAACCTCCCAAGAAGAAACGCTATCACAGGCACACCGCTCGCCAGATCCAAGAAATGGAAGCGTACGTACAATATTGACCTCTCTGTATTTCTAAGGGAGATATTTTGAGTTCAAATCTCATTCTTTTATTGAATTAAAAAAAAAAAAAAACCATTAGCACAAAATATTCCCTATAAAAAAGTGGTAAAAATTTTCATTCATAACCTTCTCACAATATTCATGTTTATTGGACAGTTTGTTTAAGGAATGTCCACACCCAGATGACAAGCAAAGGCTAAAACTGAGCCAAGACCTTGGCCTCAAACCACGCCAGGTCAAGTTTTGGTTCCAAAACCGGCGAACCCAGATGAAGGTATTAATTTTAACTGTCCTAAAAATCTCAAATTTAAGCTATCATTTTTAATGGTAACCCTAACATGTACGAACCCTTAAATGAATTTACTTCAGCCTCACACTCACGCTTCTCAAGGAAAAACGCGTTCCATTATCCCTATCATACAACATTTGAAGCCCTAAATGGCTAGAAGAAGAATCTCATTTACTCTAGCACACTTTTTTTGCTTCTAGTTTTTGTCTACAATCTGTATCCCATTAATGTACACCATTAATATCTACCTGTATATGTGCTTCCCAAAGAATGCAAAAGAATAAATGCTATACCATTCAAAGTTTAGACTTTATTGTAGCCTTTGTTGGGGAACTTAGCTCATTCTCTTCCTCAAGGTTTAGTCATTAGTGTTTGCACTTTGCAATGGATAAGATAACTACATTATTGTGCAAAAAGGGTATCTATCAAAATGGCTTTTATTTCAATCTTTACTTTTTCTTGTTTTATGACTTATTGGTAGGCACAACAAGATCGATCGGATAACGCTATACTTAAGGCAGAGAATGAGAATCTAAGGAGTGAGAATTACCGGCTACAAAATGCGTTACGCAATGTTGTCTGCCCTAATTGTGGAGGTCCGTGTTTGATAGGAGGGGAGATGGGCTTGGACGAACAGCAAATTCACCTTGAAAATGCCAGGCTGAGAGATGAGGTATAGTATACGTATGTTGTTTTGTTAGGCACCTCTAAATGCACAAGAAAAATTGGTTATTCTTTTATTTTATTTTTATGAACTCAATTTTATTAAGCAATGTGTTCGAAACTAACATCATGTTCACGAAAATTCGGTCACTATAAAAGATTTAAAGTCCTTTATAAATGTTCTTTAATGTTCAGAAATGAATCATGGTCACTTACAGGATTAACTTCACTTGTTTGCTGTCTAAACGCAAGTTTGGTGCTTTATATGAATAAGTTGAAAGATTAAAGTAGAACTTAAACGATGATCATAAATAATTAATTGAAATTTTATTACAGCTAGAACGTGTTTGTTGTATCGCTTCACGATATGCTGGCCGGCCAATCGAAGTAATGTCACCAGCAGCTCCTCATCTTATGCCTCCATCATTGGATTTGGATATGAATATCTATTCGAGGCATTTCCCAGACCCCATGGCTTCTTGCACAGAAATGATTCCTGTTCCTATGTTGCCTCCAGAAACTTCCCACTTCCCTGATGGTGGTCTGTTGTTGGAAGAGGAAAAGTCGATTGCATTGGAGCTTGCTGCTTCGTCCATAAATGAACTTGTGAAGATGTGTCAAGGAACTGAGCCTCTTTGGATCCGAAACAATGAAAATGGAAGAGAGGTGCTTAATCTTGAAGAGCATGCAAGGATATTTCCATGGCCAATGAACCTCAAGCAAAATTCCAATGAGTTCAGGACAGAAGCGAGCCGTTATAGTGCTGTAGTTATAATGAATAGCATCAACTTGGTCGATGCCTTCCTTGATGCTGTAAGTTCCCTTATTTTTTAACAAAAGATGGATATATTAGAAGCAAATTATAATGTCAATCATTTTTTATCACATAATACTTTTTAATATTTTCAATTTAAAATTGAAATTACAATGTCCCACTAAAAATATAAGTCTAACGACTTTTAAATAACAATTTTCAGTATTTAAATAATAATAACATTTTTTACACATATTTTTATAACACTTAAACACGTATTTTCACAATACTGAAAACTGAATAACAATACTTAAACACTACTACCAAATGGGTCATATCACTTAAAATATATAAAAAAAGAAGTATATATTAGAATGCATAATTTGGATTCTTATTTAGAAGTCTTCTAACCTATTAAGCCAGTTAATCTCAATCTCATTTAAAATGAATTTGTTTTTCACTTCAATTTCAGAACAAGTGGGTGGAATTGTTTCCTTCAATTGTTTCCAGGGCAAAAACTGTTCAGGTTCTATCACCAGGCGATTCTGGTCAAGCAAGTGGTTCTTTTCAACTGGTATGCATTATAAAATTCTAGAACTTCTCAGATCTTTTACATTTGTTATTGTACCTTTTATGTTTTGAATTTATGTTGGACTACAAAATTTCATAGGCCTTAATGGGTTCCATCATAGGGTGATATTTATATGTTGGCTACTTGTTTGGGCAGATGTATGCAGAATTGCAAGTTCTTTCTCCATTGGTACCAACTCGAGAGGTTCATTTCCTTCGTTACTGCCAGCAGAATGCCGAGGAGGGGACATGGGCTATTGTTGATTTTCCGATTGATAGCTTCCATGACAACCTTCAGCCTTCCTTTCCCAGATACAAGAGATGGCCCTCTGGATGTCTTATTCAAGACATGCCAAATGGCTACTCAAGGGTGTGTTCAACTTTATAATTATGTAAAATCTAATTTCTCATTGCTAAATTTTCTACTAGATTTCTCCTGTAGGTATATCATATATTACACCTTCCTAGTTCCTAGTTCTACTTAGAGCAATGTCATGAAATCTAAGACCGGAAGGCTTTCTATGCAGGTTACATGGGTAGAACATGCAGAGGTAGAGGAGAAACCAGTCCATCAGATATTTAGTGACTATGTCTGTAATGGTATGGCATTTGGAGCACAGCGCTGGTTAGCTGTCTTGCAGCGACAGTGCGAGAGATTTGCAAGCCTCATGGCAAGAAATATATCGGATCTTGGAGGTTCTTTATTTATTTATTTTCCTTCTTTCCTTCTGTTTTTCCTTTTTAGTTTATACTTACAATCTCTCTCTCCAGGTGCATCTAGAAAACAAGCATGTTATAAGCATATAAGTATCCGTTTGGATACGGATTAAATTTGTTGCATCTAGCGTTTTCACGTTTTCTTCTTCTTCTTTTTTCTTCTTTGCTGCTGCACGCGTCAGGGACAGATGCTACTGTTCATGCTACTGTAGCATGAACAGTAGTTGCATACGTTGACTTTTCAACAATTTTTAGCTCATTTTTACCTCTCTTTTTTTCCAAGGATATTTTGCTTTTAACCAATAAATGGCACTATATATTACTGTTCATGTATTGTTTATGCGACCCACAAACACTTTATTCAGAAAAAATATATATATATTGAAAATTGAACCCACAATACTATTCACACATTAAAAAATTATTTTGTTACAGTGTTTTCAGTTTTCAGTTTTCAACAATAAGTTCTATCCAAACGGACCCTAAGTGTCTGCTTGGCAAGATTATTTTTGCCAACTTATTTTACTATTCATCTTATTTTTGTTACTATTCATGGATCTCACTACACTTTTTGGTACTATTCATAAATTTCACTGTGCTATTTCAGCTAACTTTTACCTTTATCTACAATATTTCAGCAAAAAAATTTCAGTTTCAACAAAATAAGCGAATTCCAAAGTTCTCAATTGTTAATATAACAGGATGTGATTGAATCAACGTCACATTTTTATTCAATACTTTTATTAGCACAATCATAATATGTCAATGCAATAGTGAATTTTTCTTAAGTAATGTGATGTTGTTAAAGTTTAAAAACACTACCAAAAAAAAAAAGCATTCGGTAGGTTTGCATGCAAAATAAATAAATAAAAATAAACAAGAAACTGAAAATGAATGGCATATGCTATTTTTTAAAATGAAAAATGCAAAATTACTAATTTTACTACAAAAGACTTATAAATTGAAATGAAAATTTTGATTCAATAATAAATAAATATTTGAATAACTTTTTAAGTAATTAGTAACAAGTTTGTAGGCTGATGTACCTATATTAAAAAGAAAAAGTTTGTAAAGCTAATGAAGTAAAATTTGTCATATATTGTTAGTTTGTTTCTAACTTATTTGGTCAACTTCTAGCTTTAATTTTTTTTTTTTTTTATGTACAACTTTTTAAAATCTCACATTTTTTGCATTTTAAAATACAATTATATTTTAATACACTTAAACAAAAAGCAATCAGCAAAAAAGTTAAAATAAACTTATGCTAAACACACATATAGTATCACTCTTCTAATAATGCTTCCGCTTCAATGATTTTTGTGTGCAGGTATGACATTTTATTCGCCTGCATACGTGAATGTTATTATATTCCACAAATGCGTCCTTTTTTTAATCAACTTATTCAAATAATCAATGCAACATGAACATATGTTCATACAGGTGAATAGAATGATTTGTCAAAAACAAAATGGATGTGTCATTTCAATCATTAGAACCATGCACTTTTCATCCTTACATAGCAGGATCTTACAAGGCAGAAAGAATTTTTACACTTGTTTATAGCCACTATTATACATCAGTATTCATAATTGATACAAAAATATATCTACATAAAAGTATACAAGGTTTTTTTTTTTCCCTATTTGTCTCCAATGTGTGCAATGTGTTTGATAATAGATCTTTTAACTTTTGATCTATTATTTAAGAATCTTATTCACTCTCCTAACATTTGATTGATTATCTAATTCAAAGTATTTTATGGTTCAATCTACGTATAGTTCTACCCTCTCCAGAAGCACGAAAGAACTTGATGAAACTGGCACAAAGAATGATAAGATCATTCTGTGTTAACATCAGCAGCTCCAGTGGTCTGATGTGGACGGCTTTATCAGATTCCCCTGATGACACTGTTAGAATTACTACAAGGAAAATCTCAGAGCCTGGCCAACCAAATGGTCTCATACTCTGTGCTGTATCCACTACTTGGCTGCCATACCCTCATGGCCATGTCTTTGATCTCTTGAGAGATGAACGCCGTAGATCTCAGGTTAGATCTTTACAACAACAACAAGCCTTACAAACTGCAACTCTTTCATTGTTTTATACACCAATATAAATTCAAACTAGCTTGTTTTGGAAGATGAATTATTCACTGTATTATGCAGCTTGAAGTACTCTCTAATGGGAATTCCTTACATGAGGTGGCTCACATTGCAAACGGCTCTCATCCAGGAAATTGCATTTCTCTTCTTCGCATCAATGTAAGCATTTTTTTCCCTTAGAATTATGATTATTGTTCTATTGCACTTACAAGCTACATATGGAGATGGCAAGTCTTACCCAAAACTCATTAACCTGCTCATGACCGACTTATTTTAAGTAAATCTTTACCAAAATTTGGGCTAAATAGGTAAAGAGTTAAATTTACCAATTAAATAAGTTTTAATGGGTATCATCTTTATTTTTTTCACCTATTCTAAAATTTAAAAGTTTAATTTATTATATAAATAAATAAATAAAAATAAAAAACCAAAACCCTAACCCTAACCCTAACCCTAAACCTGACATGTCACTAGACACCTCTCTCTCTCTCTCTCTCTCCTTTTTTTTCTCGATTTTATTGGGTTTTCATTCTCATTTTCTATACTTCCAAACATATCCTAAACCCAAGCCCTCATACTCTAATTGAGCTGTATTTTCAAGTTCAGATAAATGGCCAAAACTTCAAAGCTCGAGATAAGAAACTCTAGTCAAGTTTGAACTCAAGCTTAAGTTCAAGCTCAAAAAACCCTTATTTTTTATACAGTATCCTTCTCTCTAAATTAATTAGAGTATACTTTTATAGATTCATTCCTAAGTAAATAGTCAAATTGAATTCCAAAATGTTTTGAGAAAATTAAAATGCAAGTCCCTAACAAAGCTTTAATGTGGCATCTTTATACCTATATTATTATACTATTATAGTGAAAATATGCCTTTCTAAATAATCATTTGATTTAAATTCATAATCTAAAATATCAAAATTATTAGTTTGTTTGGATTTTGCTTATTTCTAGTACCTTATTTGCATAGTATTTATCAAAAGATATAATTTTATGAAAATTTTATATTAAATATGTAGGAAAAAAAGTTATTCTCAAAAAATAAACTAAAAATTAAATTATTTACAATCAAACTACGATAAATAAATAAATAAAAAACAAAACAAAACCAAAAGCAATATTCTTTTTAAGCAAAACCCAAACACACTCCCTATAAGACGAGGCGTGAATTGATTATAGTGATTTGCATTTAACCAATTATGTCTGTCAAAATGAATTCTGTGCATAAGCATCTTAATTTATATCATCATCCTATTTATCAACATTATTAATTTGCATGTGACATAATTTAGCCACCAAAGAATATTTGGTAACTGATTATTTTTCTTCAACTATTTCCAACAAAACGATTTCAGTTTGCATTTGGATTTGACTATGGTAATGAGGTTTGATTCTATCCTCTGATAAGTGCTTGAAGCTTTAAGAACACATAAAATGTAAGCCAAGGGAACTCCAACTAAATCGATTTAGGAAATTCGTTTCTTTTTAAACTAAATACAACCAAATTACAGCAATGCTTCTGCAATCAAATTCCCATATTCCAATTTTCCAAGATGAAATTCAACGTTTAGGTACTGCTATATATTGCCTATAGGTTAAAGGATTTCACTATTGTTGCATGGTCAGCACAAATGCACAAACATTTTAAGCCTGTGTCTTTTTAGTGATAATGTAAATATATGTCACATTATTGATACCGAAATGATTTAAGGTATTAAGCTGCGAATCTTTATCTGCATGCATGCAGGTAGCCAGCAACTCATCCCAGCATGTAGAGCTAATGCTGCAAGAGTGCTGCACGGACCAATCCGGCAGCCTTGTCGTGTACACGACTGTCGACGTGGACTCCATCCAGCTCGCAATGAGCAGCGAGGACCCCTCCTGCATTCCGCTCCTACCAATTGGGTTCGTCATAATTCCAATTGGGTCCACCACTAACATTACTAATACCGCTTCGGGTGATGGCAACCCAATGCTATCATCCGAAGACGGGAATGTATCTACTACTCCTTCTCCTGCAGGCTGTCTACTCACAGTGGTACTCCAAGTTGTTGCAAGCACAATCCCATCAGCAAAGCTCAGCCTCTCTAGCGTGACCGCCATCAACAACCACTTGTGTAACACGGTGCATCAAATTAATGCTGCTCTTAGTAGTGGTAGTACCACCACAAGCTGCCCTGACAATGTTAGTGTTGTAGGCTCTTGCACTGAGACTACAATTGCACCGCCACCCAAGCAATAGCATCTCAATAGCTCTTAGTTCCCAAGGGTACTCGACTATCCATCTGTCTTTTTTTGGATAATTCAGTGGGAAAGCAAGGGGTAGAAATGTGAAATAAAAATAGGTGAAGTAGGTTTTGGACTTAATTGTTAGGTGGGGGTGGGGGGGTTGGGGGTTATGATGATGAGAGAGATCTGTAGTGTAACATTTTGGGAGTGGGAAAAAAAAGTCAAAAACTATATGTGTTGGTGGTAAAGGCCAGAGGGGGAGTCAAGAGCGCACCAGCTATAACCCTTGATTTCTGGTTAGGCTTAAAAAATATATATACAAGATGGTCCTCACCAGTCAGCAAGGGTGGTGGTTCGGGTATTGACTTCTTCTTGTCTGTAGGCCTTTTTTGTTTTTGATGAATTCAATGCTATCTTTTTCAATTGTTTACTCATTAATTGTTTGTTATCTCTCTTTCTCTCTCTCCCTCGTGTGTTTGGAACTTTGAATTGATGTTACTTCCTTTCCTGACAATTTTTTGAAATGCTGTCATTTTTGGTCACTTGGGCACGATTTTTTGCTTGCTCTTGTGATTGGTAGTGTCTGTGGAGTATTTATGAATGGCACGTACAAGAGCTTGCATGAGCATGACCCATCAATAATAATAAGTTAACTTTTAGTTTTTAGCTTCTTTTTTTTTTTTTTTTTAAGACATGATACAAAGTTGAGCGATGTTAAAGGTGTTATAGATTTTACTATCTAACCTTTATTAATTGAGGTGTTGCCAATCATAAAAAAGTAATTCAAATATTTAGTCATTATGTTTTGAAATCCAATTATTATATTCATTAGCACATTACTTTGCAATTTCTATATATAACAAAATCTGTACATTATCTTCAGAATTTTCCTACAAAGTTTGGAGTTTATGTATTCACAAAAATGGAGTTTCGGTTGTACCAACGTTATGGGCATTTGTGCACCACTAGATTTCTTGCGATTCTAAGGCATATCTTTGTGATTTCTCAAGAATTTCCGCATTTTTCTAGGATTTTAGTGTTAAAATTAAAAGCCAGAGCTGATTTGTTGTGTTTTTTTTTTTTTTTTTTTGATGTAGTTTGTTAGTTTTCAATTACCTCTCTCGGCCTCTAGATTATTTCATCTTGAAAGCCTAGGTTCATGTGTCTGCTTAGCGTAACATTGAACGATCAAAAGGATGTGATTCGTGAGTCAAAATGCAGTAAGGGACTATAGAAGTTTTGATGAGGAATGGCCTACAAGTTAGGTAGGAGCTATTGGGCTCGGGCAATTATATTTCTTCTCAGGCCCAGCCCAAAAAAGAACCAAACCTTGACTGGAGTAAACTATTTTAGGGGGAAGGAGCAGGACTTGCAAGCCTGAAAAAATATTGAAGATCATGATTAATAGCAGAAATGTGGTGAGTCCTATGGAAATTGCATGTGGTGGCCAGAAATTAGAATAAAGCAAACTCCACACAATGTTATTTTATTATTCAAATGGAAAAACCATAGTTACAAAAGTGCCTTGAGGATACGATTCCGAGCTGAAGAGCTCTCTCTCTCTCTCTCTCTCTCTCTCTCTCTCTCTCTATACTAGTACCTTTCTCAATCTCTAGTTTCACACACCCTTCTATTTAGATGAAAAGGTCCATAGAATCTAGATGCCCTTGAAGCAGTGCAATAGCCCATTTAGAGTCTTTAGGGTCAGGTTACTTTAATTGTGGATTATAAGGCCTTACTTCAAAATGGTGCAATCTAGACCTCCTTCCAGACCAAAGCTCAAAAGGGATCTTAGGAATTGATCTTGCTTGACACTTGATTAAAGAATGTGTGTTGCAGTTTCAAAGCCCGGCCTCATAACTAGAAATTCAAGCATGATTGATTGAGCATAAACCTCACCATGTCCATTTTACAGTTAAACAAACAAAGCATTAATTTATTTTACTACCCTTATTTTAATTTTAAAAAAATTTGATTGATTTTCGTATTTTAAGAATTACTTTTAATAAATTTTGAATTTGGAATATAATTTAAACATATCATATAATTGTAATAATTTATTAGAAAAGAGTTTAAATATTCATGAAAGTCAAAATTTTACAAGGCATAAAACATGTATGCACAACTCACCAACTCGACCCACATGAATTAGGTTGAGTTAGATTGAAAAACCCCTCCAATCGGACCCATGCAAACCCCTAATTCTTAGACTTCCTTGATGCTTTGACAAATGACAATACTTAAAAGCTCCCTATGTGTGCTGCATGCGAATATTATTTGTGATTTATTAGAGTTTAGGTACAAAAAGAAATTGATAGACACAGCCTATCTAGCACTAGCAGAGTTCATGTTATCTAGGACCAATCTTAATTAGTAGGCGTCATGTTATCAGGTCGTGATTAAAAAATTGCTAAACTTTGCATCAAAATTATATTATCAAATGGCATACATCCATGTGTCTAGTTCTTCTTTGCTTTCTCTTTTATTTTTTTGGGTTGGTGCGATGGGGAGCTTAATTTAACAGGACCCCAATATGCCACACTGATTATTCTAATTAGTTAGGCTTCACTAAACCATAAAAAATTAAAGTTGAAATATCCAATAAAAGGAGAGACTATAAAATCAGTACATTTAGTTCTATCAATTGGTTGAATTAGACACCTTAACGAATTTTCTTGTTTTGGGTCGGGACCATTTCAACTCAAAATTGAAATGAATAGTCTAACTACTAACCACAAAGTCCACACATTGTGATTATAAATTTGAAATAATAGGTCAATCTATTTGTTCTTTGGTTCTGGGAATTTGTGTATAACTTAACTGTATTTTAGGTCAAATGTTTGCCAAATTAAGAAATAAAAATGCATTTGAAGCGTCATTAGCTTTCTAAATAACGTGTTCATGGCAATAATAATTCTAGTAGATGCTTTAAAAATTGAATCTAAATGTCAATATACTTCAAGCAAAACTAGGCTAGTTCACACACATAAATATAAGCCAGAGAGATTAGTATTTTTCCACTTCAAGGTGTAAAAAATTAAAGCTTGATTTGGTTGTCCACAATCACAAGTCTCCAAAATTGTCGAGATTCTTGACATTGAAATTTTCTTTAAGGTCAAAAAATCCTTTTACGCATCTAAAATCCTATTGAAATAGCACTGTTGTGTTGTGCCATCCTCCGTCATTTCTCTACTGCCTGCCTAAAAATTTTAATTAATTTTAAAAAAATTAAAAATCAGAAAAATTAGAACCCAAATCCACATATTTACAAAAATCTCAAAACCTTGCTATTTTTGTCAATTGGGTCAAAAAGCCACTAGACCCAACGGATGCAGCATCTTAGTACCAAGGTGGTTGCAACTCTTAAGACAAGTAACAACAGCAGCTTGTAGACTAATAGTTCGTTTAGATGGAAGGAGAGGGGGAAGTAAAGTAGAGTAAAATTTGCTCAAAATTGATTTATTTTTAGCTAACTCGACTCTACTCCCTCCAATCCTCCTCCCTTTCTCTCAATTCAAACAAACCCTCAATGCAACAACGGGTGCATTTTATCGAGGCAGGAGCTTTAGTAGAGATTTGTGTTGTAATTCAAATTTAGTAACAATTAGTTCCTTTTGTACTAGCAAGGCAAGTATAAATAGCCTTAAAATTTTAGATGTACCATTAATTTTACTCAATTTTGGGAATGCTGATATAGATTTAGCCTAAGTGCTATTTTTCAAGAGAGTACTCCTGAAGAGTTGTTGATTCTTCTTGAGCAACTTTGCCTTCAATTCACTTCCATTACTGCTCGCTTTAGATTTAGATTTGTTTGCACCATTTTTGGTATCGTCATCAATAATAACCAACTCTCAATCTCAAAGTGGATATTTATCACATGCCAATTACAATTATAAGATATTAATTACATGTGAATATAATAAAGTATATGACTTCTTCTTCTAATTACTTGCTAAAATCTATAATGTGCGTGTGCTAGTAACTAATTTTCCCACCAAAATTCCAACAACCCATCACATGTGAATTTAATTAGCTAGCTTTGTACAATAACAGTATGGCACGTGAAATGAACCCTTAGGTTTGCCTAGCCTTTCACCAAGTCACTCTTTCAAGTCATGTCACCGTGACACGTACGTACATCACCATCATCCTTGAACCTGGGATCTTAGATTTTTGTTTTTATTTTTTAATGTTAAGTGTATATGTTTTCTGATTAAAGAACCGAAGTAGAAGCCCTACCAACTTATTCTGTTTTAACTTCTAAGGCTGTGTTTAACAACATTAGCTGATACTGATAGCTTTTTTTACTTTATTTTTGTTATTATTTATGAGTTTCATTGTAATTTTTAGTACTATTTATAAGTCTCATTATACTATTTCAGATAGCTTTTAGTTTTATTTACCTTACTATTTAGCTCTTAGCTTTATTTGCAACTAGTTTTAAGCTTCATCTAAAAGTCCATTTGGAGTAGCTTATTTAACTAAAAATGAAATTTTTTATTAATTGTGTGCATTACTTTTTGTTATAATGTTATTTGTGTAAATAGTGATGTGTGTGGAAGTTTGTGTGTACAGTATAAATATAAGGGAAATGTTTTAACACCACTTTCATGGGAAATATAACAATTGCCTTAAGGGTATCAATTAACATTACCCTAAATATAATATAACTTTATATAATTTAGTAATTAGTAAAGTTAGTGATTGTTCAAGTTTTTTTTTTTTTTTTTAGACACACACACACATATAGGAGAAGGAGATAAGATAAGGGAATACACTCGATCACACGTCAACACCAAAACTGCATGTGGCAGTTGGTGTCACGGAGCAAGTAATAAACCCCTTCTCAATATCACACCTTACCGATGTGGAACAACTCAACAACACTGAGTATCTTTTTTTTTTTTTTTTGAGAAACACACACATATATATAGGGGAAGGGAATGAGATAAGGGAATACATATTATTTATATATGAATGATGTGATTGTGTGCGTCAATAATTAATACAAAACCAATAAGTTGAATTTATTCATTTTGTTTAAAATATTTTTATAAAAACAAAGACAAATAGATAATAACAACTGCATAAAAATAAAAATGTTGGACAAACTTAACAAAATAAAATGGTCATAGCTACCCACAATGGTAATAAATACTCATAATGAACTATCATATAACAATTCAAAATCTGAAAACTTGTAGAATGGAATTGTAAAACTTCAATATTTTTTTTGTCAATAACTCGATATATTCAAGTACTCTTTTTATAAAAAAAAAAATTTCATTAGGTTTTTTAATTACCTTCCTAACAAAATTCTTAAAGTCTCTACTAAAAGTACTATAAATAAAGTTAAAAAGTAACTGAATAGTACTGTAGGACCCATAAATAGTACAAAAAAATAAGCTGGATAGCAGTAAAAATAAGCTGACTTTTTAAGCAAATTACAAACACAACTTAAATGTCAAAAAAATATATATAAAATGTTGGTTGGGTTCCAATAAAAAGTTAACGAGTGAGTGGATTTATTCAAATTAAGGTGTAATACGATGAGAAGGAACGGCCTAAAATGCTGACCCTTTCTACAGCCTTGACTAGTATTCAATATGTTATGATAGTGTGAAAGTGATGTTGTTAGGCAGAAACCAATTTAAACCTCATCTTGGGGTTGAATCAGTCCAAATCAAAACAACACTTCTAGAACTAATTGGATTCTACGTATTTGGATTTTGTTGATTCCTTGCACCGAATCTCTTTTCCTTTTTTTTTTTTTTTTTTGAATGGAAGGTAGAGCTTATAATTTGCATTGAATCTTTACCTTATTTGTCAATTAATGTTGTACTTTCTTTCTTTTTTTGGATACAAATGTTGTACTTTCAATAATGCTAATAATCTTAATCGTCTTAATTTGCTTGGTGGTACCGGTAGGTTAATAAATTTAGTGACCACACGTGTTTTTTATTTTTTTAGAGAATTTTAATTTATGGCGTTTGCTCTTAATTATAATCATTATCATTAGATCAAGACACTAGTTAGTTTTTTTGTGTAGGCAGATATTGAATCTATCTTTTATTCAACCATAAAAAATTTTACCAGTTAAACTAACTAGACCACACTTTTGACTCCACTTACTATATTTCAAGAATTTTTTTTTTAAGTTCAATTTATTCTTTTCAAAAAAAAAAAATCAATTTATGTTGTTGTCAAGCGTGGACTACTCAAAGCCTAAAAGGCTAAAACCATAGAGCTCAGGTAGATTAACATTGGTACCACACGCAAGGTTGGCTTTTCTATTTATTACCAAAGCATATTTTAAAGGCATACGCGAATGCGATGAACATGCTTCCCCCAAATGAGCTCATTATTAATTACTTTATTGTGCAAGTCTGGTGGTAACATTAATTGCTATTAATTATTGCGTTACGCGGAAGGGGAAAAGAAATATTTACAAAAATGAAATCATATATTAAAGTAGGAATTAATGGGACATGAAATTTTTTTTAATATGATTCATCGATGGGAGACTTTTAAGTATTTTATAAAATCAAAATTATTTTTTCTAATCCAAAGTCCAAACTCGTTGATGCCATTTCCATGTCCCAACTTGGGTATACAACCATGCATTGGTTGGTTCTGATTCCGTAAATAAACAAATATAACAAAACAGAAAAAAAATAAAAATAAGTAACAATAGGATCATATGGCCACACAAAAAAAAAAAACAAAAAACAAAACAAACAAATAAAGAGAAAGAAATGTGTTTGAGGGAACAGAAGGCCCAGAAGACATAATGAAGTGTCATGGAATTTTATAGTGCATGATCATATTTTATATATATATATATATAGAGAGAGAGAGAGAGAGAGAGAGAGAGAGAGAGAGAGAGAGAGAGAGAGAGAGAGAGAGAGAGAGAGAGAGGTTCAAGTTACACCTGGTGTAACTTGACTAGAGTTACACCTATTTTTTACCGTTGATTTTCATTAAATCTAACGGTTAGCAAAAAACTACCTCTCATATTATTAATATGTAATTATTATTTACTATGTCTAATTCATTTAAATTAAATTTTTCACCACCGCGCACTCTTGGTGTGATGGTCACTCTACAGATATAAATGTTTGTGGGATGTGAGAGGCAATGACCAAAATTCAAGTTTTCCGGTGGGAGTTTCACACAAATATACACTTAGATTATATTACAGTAGAATTCTATCTTGTATCAAAAAAATAAATAAATTTCCCACATTCATCGCCTTACTATAATAATCATCTTCCTATCCATCAAGCAAAACGTCGGCAAAGATTGAGGATTGGCAAGCAATACCGATATTAGATGCAGCTGGTAGTTTCAAGAGTTTCATTCAACAAGTAATGAACGTGGACGTTAGATTAAAAGGGACAACCGACGAAGTGACAAATGGGGAATCTGCATGTTGATGTTGTATTTTGGCAAACCCAATTGGGCCTCTAATTTTGGGCCACCATCACAAAAAGAGGTCCGTTGAAATTGAAACTTGCGGCTTGTTAAAACTTTCTAGATGTCGCACTGAAACGTATGTGGCTGATAGGGATTCATAATTTTTTTTTATAACTGTTTTTAGAACTTAGGAAAAAATTTTCAATTAGAGTAAGATCACATGGGTCCATGATTTTTGGACTATTTTAAGAAAGGTTTTATGAAAAAAAAAAAAAAAACTGATTTTTTTAAGTTTTAACAGTTTTTTATATTTCTCATCAATATAGTATCAAAATTTTCTTAACGTAGAGTAAGATCACTTTCATACAAGTCCATGACTGATTTACTTTTATTGTGTAATAATCACAGCATGTAAATCAACAATTATGATATTGTATATATGTCAATCAACAACTACATGTAACGTTTCTATCTTATCAATTTATAAATCTAGTTGCATTAAAAAAAAAAAATGCAGTTCAATATGGCGATCTTTTTGCATGGCCGCAATTCTAACAGTATTGGGAACAGAGCCTAGCCTTTCATTCAAATTAGAGACTAAAATTAACTTTTGAAAGTGATGTGTGTCTACTTGCATAGCTTCTAACCCACAAAAAGGAGTTCAACGTATATGTTTAGTTGTTTACTATAAAATCTGTATGCGATTCACTTAGTGATGATGAATTCCAATTTCCAGGTGCATCATATAATATAAAATATGTAAATTCAATATAAAATTTCGATTAGAGCATATGAAAAATGGGTATTTATACCTTTCCAATTTCAAACTAGATTCGAGACTATGGTTACGTAGGAGGAGAAAACATTGACCCATGAGATGAAGACTAAAGAAAATATACAAAAGTTAGAGACTAGAATAGATACGATCAAAAAAAGGTCATGATCAATATTAATTTCAGGACAAAAAAGAAAGTGGTGGAAAAGGAATTCAAAGATTTGGTCAGTGGGTTCAATCAAATTAAACCAATTGTAGCCGAAAGTTTGTGGAGACTCTTTCCAATTAACAAGTCATTGTTTCCAATGTGAAATGGTAAAATTGCGTGAGTTTAGGTCATAGTAGACGACAACACATGCAATTTGGGGTTTAGAGCTTTTTTTACGTGTCGGCTGTTTTTGTTTGAGTTTGAGTCAAATACTATTAATTATTGTCGGGACTTGGGAGTATCCTTAAACCCCACGTAATTAGTCAATTCTTGTGACCTCCTTATGAGTTTCCAAAACTTGTACATGTCTGTTTTAATGAATAATTCTAAGATAAACCTCCAAAAAGTTGTATTTTACAATTTGAACACTAAAATGTAAGCTTTATTCTTAAATTTAGAAACTATTGTAGCAAGATTGTAAATATAAAATATTTTATTTTATTCTCTCTCTCTTTTGATGTGTTGTATATTATTTTAATATGTAGATATATTATTTTATTGTATTATATGGAAAAATAAAAATTAGAATGTTAGGTGTATAGTAAAATAATATAGTATAATCGATTAAATAACTTCTGAGATGGTAAAATGAGATATTTTTTAGAAACCAGATACTAATGCTCTAATAATATTATTATTTGATACTATATATCTTCTTGACTAGTTAGGATTTCCGTGTCATCCACTGTGAAAATGAAATTTGTGGGGATTCTATCTATTTATAGTCATCAGAGCATTATGTTTAATTTTCTCTTTTTTTTGTTTTTTCCAATTTCTGGGCACGTGGAATTTTTATAAAATCTGGAATTAATTGACTTTAAGTTGGTAAGAAATCAAGTTGGTCAAGCTGCACACACCGCTATAAGTAGTAGTACAGGTACAAGTGAAATTGAAACTGAAATTTCGGCACATTTGATTTGAAAAACCCTCAACCCTATTTATTAATCAGCCTCATCTTACCAAAACCAATTAACACACGTAAGGTAAAATTTTTAGATATTTTCAGAGTATGAAAAAATAGTACTTTCTCATTTCATATTTATGATAGACCATACTATAAATTTAATGAATAAACCCTACTATAAATGTGTGAAAAAAGAACACAATCTTTTAGTGTTCTGAAAGTATGTTGGCAAAAGTATAAAGGAGGGGGTTATGGAATTACCTTTTAGAGTTTTTTTATTTATTTATTCTTATTTGGAGAGAGAGAGAGAGAGAGAGAGAGTGAGAGAGAGAGTGTGAGGGGGGGGGGGGGGGGGGGATAATTAATTTACATTAATTAATTTGTTGTCATTTCGGAGCTGTTTCCCAATGGAATCATTTAACATTATTGCCAATGCCAAAAGATGGAATTATATAACATCTCACATTATATTACTCTTTGTGGGTTCCACACGAAGTTACCAAGTAATCATAAATCTTGCTAAAGGGAAGAAAAGGCAATTGCAATTACATCTTACTCAAACTTAAAACTTATCAATCTCGGAATTTGGCACATTCTTTATGAAACAAGACAATTTAGGTGGTTGACCATTACCCAATATTAAGACAAGAGACCCAGGAAAAGGGTGGTCAAATTAAATAATCTCCTATCATTGTTCCAACCATGCTTTACAGCTATTTGGGAGAGTTTTTTTCTTTTTTATTTAGTTCAGGAGAGTTATTGTGGAGAGCTTGACTGTTTATACTAAAAATTTGTTTGAAAGTTTAGAAATGAATAAAATGAAATACTAACAATGAATGAAATGAAATACTAACAATGAATGAAATGAAATAGTAACTCAGACCAAAAACACAGTATATTTCACTAAATACTAACATTTTTTTTTGAGAGTTTAGAAATTGATGAAATAGATTGAATAGAAACGAATGGAATGAATGAAAATGAACAAAATAATTATTTATCTCTTGTTATTGTTTAGATATAATTCAATGCAAGGTATTAACATAGGATTATGTCTGCCTTAGCAGTTTTGCCATGCTTGCTAGACATTAGCTCTATTATCAATGTCATGTCAGAGACACAAGATATTGTCGCATTAATCAAACAACATATATATGTTCCACATTAGCTACCTCGTCAATCTCATGCAACATGTCACACGTGTTTTTAGCAATGCTAGTCACACGATGCTTCCTCGTGTAAATTTAGGGCTGTAAATGAGCCGAGTTTTGTCGAGTAGTGAATGTTCAAGCTCGGCTCGACAGCAAAAGTAGAATGTTCAAGCTTGGCTTGAGCTTGATATGAGCCTACAAATAGTGTTCAAACTTGAGTTTGTTATAAAATATAAAAGTTTGAGCTTGGCTTGGCCTGGCTTGATTCACTAGTCAAGTCAAGCTGAGTTCTATATCAAGTCCAAACTCAAGCTCAATATCATGTTTTTGAGCTTGAGATCCAACACAAGTATATTATCAAGCATATATCAAGTTTATTATCTAGCCTATTTGGTTTGGATGAATGGTCTCAACTTATAATTAATTAAAGTCTTAGAAGGATATGAGTTTACTTGTCAAGCTCATATCAATTTTATTGCCAAACTCATAAATAAGCCTACACTCAACTTGTTTTGTTACTTTTGTATCGAGCTTTGGTGTTTTCGAGTTTGTTCATGAACAATATTTTCTACTCAGGCTCGGCTCGTTTATTAAACAAGCCTAATACGAAAGCTTAAGCTTGACTTGTTTATAAACAAACAAACATAAATGAGCTTTTTATCGAACCAAGCCCGAGTTGTGTTATGAACGGCTTGGTTCATTTACAGCCTTACTTGTGCTGCCTCAACTTCCAACTCTTGGTGGTAGCCATCATCATCATGTGTGGTCATTTGCTACCTCAACATGTCAAGTTATTTATACATTCAAGACCTTCCAAACTCAAGTTTCCACCTTAGCTTAAGAAGGGTATTAGACATATTATGGTCCAAGTTACCCAAACTAATTGTAAACACATGTACTTGCAGTCATAGAACAAGCAACTTAACCTTAGGTTAGTTTGTGGTTAGCCTATGATATATCAATCAAGTATTCTCTAGTATATTAACCATACATTGAGTTCATTGTAACAAAAAGAGCTTAATAGAATATATAGCCATCAAGAACATTCACATCATGAATATAAGTTGTCAAACTGAACCATGTAAAACTTCATGTGTACTCTCTCTTTCATCCTCCCACTCATCATATAATTATCCCACACAATAACACAACATCTTTAACACTACTAAAAGATCTTGTCACTTAAATATCTTCTTTTTCCTTCTTTTTTTTTTTTTTCTTTTTGGGGGCAGGGGGTTCTATTGAAAGATCTATCGGACTCATAGGCTTTTCTTTACGTGCTATTCTTCTCAGATGTGGGCATGATTTAGTCCCAAACCTCTTATACAAAATCAAGAAACTTTTTCAATTGACTACATGACATCTAAAATAATGTCGCCACATAATACTAAATGATTTTGTACCATCACATTTATCCTCAAATTTGCATTTGATAAGTCTTAGTGTCACCATATATAATTCCTTATTTTCATTCAAGAGTATTTATCAATATAAACCATCTACATAATACAGCATAAGGACTTGGTCAAGACCCATTTGCATATATGATTAATATAAACCGCTACGGTTGGATAACTAATTAAGCAAATCTGCTGACTTTTGAAGCCTAGCTAGTTCGAACATCAAACTCTTTGGATTCTACTTGCCATCTTCAAAAAGGGACTTCGTTCTTGACCCTTTTTTTCATCAAAACGTACTTTGTTTGTAGTATCTTTTGTTGGTCTTAAGTAACATCATCGCCTTTGACCAAATGATGAAAAGGCAGCAACTTAACTTTGCTATTCAGTCCAATGATTTAGTACCCTGATATTAAATAACTTATTAATCAAACGAATACAAATTCTCTATTCCATTTTTTGTATTTCATTTTATGTTCCACCAATCACAGCTTACCATATATTAATTTAACTTTTCTTATAAAATATAAATAGTCAAAGTTTAAAATGGAAAAAAAAAAAAAAAAATACATGACAAGTTACGATTGGTAGAATATAAAGTGTAACACAAAATATGGTACAAGATTTGTATTCATTTAGACAAAAGATGGTTTTTTTGTAAATAATAATTATAAAAAAAAAAAAAAGAGGTTAGAAGGAACCCGATGACAATACAACTTAATAGGTAAAGTAATAAGTTTAGCTAGACCGATTTGAAGAAGGTGAGCTAATAAATTTGGAGAAAGAAGTATCCCAAAATATCTTCCCATAATTAGAATCCCCTCTTTCTTAAGGTTTGTTTTTCAACCACACAATTAATCCATGAGGTGTCATTTGAAAAGTTAGCGTAATTTATTTTCCTTGTGCATTAAGTTTAAGTTTACTTCATCTGGTAGCCCTAAACTTTCATTTTCATTTCTATCTTTCTATTGTTCCCATAATAATGTCATTGCTATTATAAGCAAAAAATAAAAATAAAAAAGTAAAAAATTATTCTCCATCATTGCAATAACAACACGTGCCATCTCATCTAAGAGTCGGAGAAATTGTTAGGTCCATCAGAAGGATCGTTAAAGTAGTCCTTCTAGCCAATGAAATAATATCATTTATGCAAATGTGTAAGTCAAATTCTTAATAAATACAAAAATTAAAAATTAAAAAATATTAGGTGATGTCACATTTACATAAATAGTTACATTTTATTGGTTAGAAAGATCAAGATGACCACTTCAATAATACTCCCGACAGACTTAATAATTTCAGCAAGGGTAGAGACACAATGCAAAGCGAAAGGGATGATTGAGACTTCACTAATAACCCTGGCCTTTTATGATGCAACAGGTTTTGGATCACCAACTTTTCTTAAATTATTCACCTTTCATTTCTTTACATCCTTATTGGTGAGTTGTTGTTGGGCCACCATTGGTACAATAAAGATTATTATTAGTTAATAAAGCATGTAAAAGGGCGTTGAATTTTATTTATAGGATACCTACTTTCAAGAAGATTCCAAATTGCTTAGTGTTGTTGTTGGTGTGGTTGCTTATTGGATAATACTTATATTTTTTTATTGTACAGAATAGTATTAATTTGTATTTAGTACATGATAAGGCTGCATGATTGAATATAAAAATGACTTTCCCTTATGTTTTGGTTTAATGAAATTGAATTATTTATTTTAAATAAGATAAGATGCTTTAATGGAATCATCCAGAGATAATATGACACATACATACACACACGCAAGAGAAACATCAAATAATTTAATTCTAAGTGTGAGTTTTTTGTTCTCTTTCTAAGCGAATGGTGGAAGATACGAATCTCGGTTCTTAACCCTACAACAATAAGGGGCAGGCCATATGTCACACGGCAAATACCAATTATTGATATGCATGGAGTAGTGGATCTTTATAAAATGGATTTTATTTTTGCATTTTAAGAGAAACTTTTAACCCTACTTTGTTTCCACCATATATAATGTTTTCTCATTTTTCAATATTTAGTACATTTTCAATTATTGATCAATTTAAAAATATTTTTAGGTTGACTAAAAGATACCCCTCTTGAGGTGAAAAACTCATGTTTGCCCTCGGTTTACAATAAAACCCTAACCTCACCAATCCACCACCACAACTTAGCCATTAATCAACTACCATTGACATCATCGATCAAGTGTCATTGTCTACGCCATCAATCAACCTTTGTGCGCTTAGCTACCTCTACCCATCTCTCTCTCTTTCTCAATGACAACAGTTCTAGGGTGCTCACGGCAGCATTATGGAAGTTTTTTAGGTGTTGTAGCCTTGTAGGTGACTCAATTAACCACCATACATGAAGATCATATCTATATTCTTTGAGAATCAATTTGGTGGTTTATTGAGTTTGATTTGAGTTAATTTTGTGATTTCTTAGGTTGGGGTTGATCACTGGATTTGAGTTACTATTTTCTATGATTTCATGAGTTTGGTTTAATGTTGGAGTAAAGGTTGTAGGTTTTTTTTTTCATATTAGCCAAATGTCTAAAAATATTTTCCAAAACATTTTCAATAAAAAAATCAAACACTTAAAAAAAAAAAATTTTGGAAAATTTTCCCTTAAAAATATTTTACAATCGAAAATTATTTTATGTCAAAACAAACACAAACTTAGATTACAGCTAATGTTTTTGGTAAAAAAAATTATGCAATCCTTTGAGAATAAAATCGTACTCCATTTTCACACATGAATAGTGAACTATGAATCTCATTGTGAATGGGTTGCCCTGGGTGTGTATGGGTTGCCACCCTCCCCTCTTACACTTTTTCATTCACCAAAAAAAAAATCTGAATGTAGTAATAACATTAATTTGGATAAAATTAAATATGATGAGAAATAAGAATTATATTTTCTTGCCTTAAATAAAAGAAATCAATTAAACATTTAGCCAAAGAACATTGAAATATTTTAGTGAAAAGAAATAGAGAATTGTAGAAGATGATTGCATATTTTTATGAACAAAATTTAGGTACAATATTTAGGTGTTGTTTCTTAAGTTCCTATTCGTATGAAAATTGCATATTTTTTATTAACAAAACTTAGGTACAGTATTTATGTGCGAAAATTGCATATTTACTGTGAATCTCATTGTGAAATTGCACATTTACCTAAGTTTTGTTCCTTAAGTACCTAAGTTTATGCAACTTATTGTACAGTATTTAGGTGTTGTTCATCTAAATCTTGAGAAGAGGAACTTAAGAAACAACACCTAAATACTGTACATAAATTTTGTTCATAAAAATATGCAATTTTCTTCTACAATTCTCTATTTCTTTTCACTAAAATTTTTCAATGTTCTTTGGCTAAATGTTTAATTGATTTCTTTTATTTAAGGCAAGAAAATATAATTCTTATTTCTCATCATATTTAATTTTATTCAAATTGATGTTATTACTACATTCAGATTTTTTTTTTTTTTTTTTGTGAATGAAAAAGTATAAGAGGGGAGGGTGGCAACCCATACACACCCAGGTAGTACAAAGGGAGATGAACACCAATTTACTTTCTACTAGGTATCAAGAGGACTCAAACCCAAACCCAAGACCGAAAACTTGTTGGTCTAAGACCTGGCTACTATACCACTACCGCATTGGCGATTTCATACAAATTGTTATTAATTCAATATATTGAGCTAAATTGATGATTTCTTATACTTAAATTTATTAAGTCTAACTAACATTACCAATAACTAGAATAGTTTAATATCAATCCTTATTGTAATTTAAAATTTAAAATTAAGGTATCCCTAAGTTAAGAACTATAGGAATATTGTTTAAATGAAAAGATGTTTGACAATTTATAAACATAACACACTCTTTTATTCTACTATTAAAACTTCAATTCGTATAGAGCCTAAAAATCTTTAGGAACATTTTTTTTTTTTTTTGCAAATAATTTTTTTTCTATAATAAAAGGGAAATTGTTGAGAATTTTAGTTCAAATTTTATACTTAATATGGTTTTAGATCAGTAAAAGTGTAACATTTTTGTTGATCTTATTACACATTTATTAAGTTTGATGGACATTTTGTTGTTATATATCTATTGGTTTATAAAATAATTTATTTGCATGTATCTTCAACTACGTCTATAATTTCTTGTATGGTAATATGCGCTACAAATAGCTCAATTGGTGAAATCATTTTTCTTCGAATAAGGGATTTGATTTCGAATCCCGCATAAAAAATAATAATTAATGTCTTGATTTTGGACCACTAGCAAATAAGGGGGTGGGGGAGAGGGGGAGGGGGCCCCTAGATCTAAAAAAAATCTTCCTAGGCTAGACAATGTAGGTTTAAAGCTACCATATCTATAAAAATAATCTTCTGTACTACTATATTCTAGCATTATATGTAGTATATGTGTGAAAAAAAATCATATTTTCAATTGATGTTTACTGATTTATAGATTCATGTTTACTGTTTTATATAGGATGAAATCTAATATTTTACTACAGTGTTACTTGTTTATCCAATTAAAACAAAACCCCCAAAGTTCTTAAATTTATAGCTTGGAAATAATTAAAGAGCAAAAGAGAAAATATATGAAGAATCAAAGCCATTTGTGAATAAAATGTAAATATTAATTTGGAATTTCATATTAAAAGTATGAGGTTCCAAAGCACGTTCTCAAAAGTCACAACACACATTTCATTGGCATATTAATAATATAAAATTTTCGCCATTTATTTTTTAAGTAGTGGAGCTAATTTTTCCACCCATTTTATAATCATTATAAACATTCGAATCTTCAAAACTCCAACCGGCTCAATTAGCCAATAAAACAAAAACAAACAAAAAAGTCACGTAAATAGTTAAGCCGATAATGATTGTTGATAGGTATATTAACCTACCTACATAGCATGGAGCCAGAAATACGATACAAGACTTCGTTCCAAATTTCCATTAATAAAAAAAAGGGAATATGAATGAAACAAGACAGGTCAAACATCCATGTGCCAATTGGAGTCTGCCGTCTTTCATCCTCCAACTAACTTATTTGGAATGGGCCATTTTTTAGATACTAAAGAATTTATTTCAGCCTATGATCACAGGTTTTATGACAATTGTACTTTGTTAATAAGTCAAAATAATAATAATAACCAGCAAATGTAATTCAACGGCTTATTTACCACAGGGTAAAGTGGTTCGACTGAGTTTGCTTCCTAATTTAAGTTTTCATAGCTGTAACACTTTGTGGTCAGCGACTGGCTCCCACTGCGAGTGAAAATTAGTCGAGATGCGCATAAGCTGACCCAAATATCTTATGAGAGAAAAAAATAAAAAGAAAAAAGATAATTACTATATTTTACTATAAGAGGAATTCAAATTTGAAGTCTCTTATTCTAATCCCTACGTATAGAATTGAATTTTGGGTGAAACAAGAACAAACACGTCGCTATTTTTATTGTTTTGGCCCTTGAAAAATCTTAACTAAATATACGCATCTTGTAACAGCCCTTTTGTACCATTCATATTTATATAGTATTTATAAACTGACCTTTATTTATACATTATACAATGTGGGTGGACTTGCTTAATGTGGAAACCTCGCCTTTTTAGTTTTTACTGAATGGGTTGTTAGTTGGACTTAAAATTCTCGTATTTTTTTCATTCAAAACTTCCAACCTTATTGGCGCTTTTGGAAATTCCCACCCCTTTTTAGAGCATTTGCAGCTGGCCTGATATATGTCATATTTTGTCAAGATTTACTATTTCAACACAAAATGCCAACAATTGGTCTACTCAAGTTAAAAAAATTTGCAATACTGCTACAATTCATCGTAAATTTGTGATGGTACTTGTTACTAAAAAAAAATTTGTGATGGTACTGTAGCAACATTCTAAATCCAAAAATTATTATTGTATTCTAACTACAAAAATCGCCTCCTCTCTCCAGTCTTTTTTTCTCTCTCTCTCTTCAAAATATATTATTTTATGGGAAATATTAACCAGCACCGTGCGGTGCTGGATAACGTTTCCTTTTTTGTGTTTCACTTAAAAAAAGGAAAAAAAATTGCTAAAAGAGATTAAAAAAATTGCCAAAAACTGAAAAATACTCAAAAATTAAAAAAGTTACCCAAAAAATTTCTCAAAATGTGTTGTTAATGGGCACCTTACGGTGCCCATTAACACAACCCTTATTTTATTATATAGATCAATTATTTTATTGTGTAGTATGGTAAAATAAAAGTTGGGATGTTGAGTGTATTATAAAATAGTATTGTATAATTAATAAAATAGCTTTTTGAGATGGTAAAATAGAATAGAATAGAATTATCGGATGGAAATGCTCTTAGAAGAGTTTGATGTTAACCCAATTCAAGATTGCTAGCTTTGACACTCATTAATTAAAAATATTAATAAGGGGTTCTTGTACTAGTTTGTCCCCCTAAAAGGATCAATAAATTTCCCTCTTAACTTATTTATAAATTGAGCAATGTTCCTCTAACACAAGAATCCGACTATTTTTACTATCATTATGATCGCAATAATAAAGTGCTTCCCTCACATGTTGACACTGAGTTAGCAAGCTCTGAAAGTACTTCCACCACAACACACTTTTTTTTCTTTTTCTTTTTTTAATGTAAACACCACAATACACTTGGCACACGATATTACTACGTTGGATTTACTTTTGACTAAACAAATTATTGTTTGGTTAATAAACAGAGAAAATAATTTGAATTTTTACTAAACTAAAGTTTCTAATTAATATATTTATTTTCATAAGAAAGGAAAATTGTGGGGGATCCGAGGAGCAAAGAGGATTGAACTACAGAGAAGCTTGTATAAGCTAGCCCAAGGAGATGAGTAAGATCCGAGGAGTCCACTTGCTCGAGGATGGAAGTAGAAACAGGGTAGTTAGTGTCTTACGAAGGCCTAGGAAGAGAAGAAGGGACCATGGAAGGAGCAAGGAAAATGAAAAGAAGTTTCCTGAAAGATATACCTCCTACCTCCGTATTGAATGTTTCATACCAACCATTTCAACTGCATTAATGTGGAAATGACACATGAACAGTGACTTCACAGCTAATAACTCCTTCTACCACCTTCACCAAAACTGTGATGAAACAAGTATCCTGGTGAATGTTTTAAGGCGTACAAGTAGAAGACTATGATGCAAGAAGGAATGATATAAAAAGGAGGGAACCTCCCTGAAGAGGGGGGCTCTCTTTCTCTGTAATATAGGAAAACAAGAAAGTGAACAATGTATTATCTAATAAAAAGTTGAACTAATCATTTAAAAGAAACTTCTCCTTGGACCAGCCCCAGAAGAGCATTATTCTTAAAATTAAGAATGCATTATTCTTAATTTTCACTCAAGTTACATTTGTCAGTTATTTGGGAATCTTCGGCCAGAGACCAAAACTTAGTTTAGAATTGTGCCTAAAGTTTGTTTTCTTACTCTTTGAAGAAATTATATTGTTTGGGCTTGATTTAAATGACAATATACCACTATTCTTAGTAGGCTTGGGCCTTTAACTTTTTGAGCATCTACACAAATAATTTGGGTTTATTTTTTTGTAATATTTGAAATTGTCTACTATATTTTTTGCAAGTCATTGCACATTCAAGCAATGACATATTTATTAAATTGTAACTCAAAATCCGATCAATTCATGCAATTGTATAATTTCATAATCAACTTAAGATTTTATAAAATTATTTTAGTTTTTTACTAAATAGGTAAATTTTCATGCATTACACGGGTTAGCGACTAGTATACTATTGTGGGGGGTAAAAATTCCTGAATAAACATTTGGCCTTTGGGCTTTATTGACGGGTATCAGTTTGTTTTTTATTAAGGCCTCTAGATCCACAAGTTAGTTTGCGCTATAAAGGTCCGAGGAGTTGTCCAAGGAGGAATGTCTCCTCGGACAGGCCCAGCAATGACCCTGGGACTGGCCAAGAAGGTTAAAGGCAGAACTCTGGAAAAACTGATGGGTAAAATGGTGATCCAAGCACCCTCTAGACGCAAGGATGTGATAGAAATATTTAGAGAAAAGGCTGCTACCTCCACATTAAAGACCCTGCATCTACCTCCCTGGCCGCATTAATGAGAAAATGACCTCTGAACAGTAGGATGCAACCCCCCTACTATTTGTTTGAAGATTTCAAGGTGGCGGTGGATGAAAAAAGTATCTAAGATAAAGATTTGTACGACACGTGGATGAACAGTGAAGAGGAATAAGTATATAAGGAGACAAGAGAGGAAAGAGAAAAGGATCGAGACTTTCTGCTAAGAATAAAATAGGAACTAAGGACTGTAAACTTTGGCCTAAAAAGAGTATATTTATACAAATCATCCTCGGCTTACGTCCGAGGAGATCTATTTGTCATATTTGTTCATCATTTGCACAAATTGTAACACTCTAGCCTGTTAATCGAACTTCCAATATCCCGAGCCTAGGTTTCAAACCCCTACTCTAGAAATTTTATTGTATAAGGCTCATTGGGCCTGAGCCCAACATTCGCTTTTGGGTCCAGGTGCAATTGTGCACTTACAACTATGTAATAAAAGTTGAGCTTAAAAGTCGTGGTTGCACCAAGTGGCTACTCTCACTAATTAATAAATTAATTTTATATTATTTGTTATGATATATTTCCTCAAATTAAGATATAATATTTAACAATTGTTTGATTTAGGTAAAATTTGATCATTTAAATTTCAACAAATTTGAATTCTATTCAAAATAAAAGTTCATTATAAAAAATTCTAAACTTAAATCCCAAATAATAACTGACATTTTCTTTCTCACAAAAAAAAAAAAAAAACCCAAATTTTAACTTCTACTCCAACTAAAGTCTATTATCAATATTTTAAGAACAACTAGTTAGAAAATTAATTTTATACATTTAAAATTCAACCAATTTAAATTCTATTCAAATAAAAAGTTTATTATCAAAATTTTCTAAACTTAAACATTAAAAAATTTAAATTCTATTCAAACTAAAAGTCTATTATAAAAAAATCTAAATTTAAATCCCAAACAATAACCCATATTTTCTTTCTCAAAAGAAAAAAAAAACTTTAGACTTCTACTCCAATTAAAAATCTATTATCAACATTTTAAGAACAACTAATTAATAAATTATTTTTATATTATTTGTTATGATTAATTTTTCCTCAAATTAAGGAATAACATTCAACAACTGTTTAATTTAAATAAAACTAAAAGTCTATCATCAAAATTTTATAAATTTAAATCCCACACATCTATTGTTTTTGTTTTTTTTTTAATCAATTTGCATCTTATTAAATTACTATTTTATTGGGATATTAAGCTACAAGACTCTTGACTAAGGGATAATATTTAACAATAATTTAATTTAGATAAAATTTTCTCATCTTAGTATTAGAAATTTAAATTCTACTCCAACTAATAGTCTATTATCAAAATTTCTGTGTGTGTGTGTTAAGCAATGACTTTTAGATATAATCTTTCTTATCCAATAAAATTATCCATATAATTAAATCCCACACAATACACCCCACGTTGTATTTTTTTTTTTTTTTCACTTTTTTTCCCAAGATGCAACTTACACTTATATTTTAATATAATAAAATTATTTTACTTGTTGTTCTTTTTCTTTTATATATAAATTTGCTTGCAAGATATTATGCCAAATGAAATTTACTATAAAGAAGCAAACCAATGGACACCAATTTAAGTTTTTTTTTTATCCTTAATTTTTGAACTCTTTTGTGTATATTTTGACTTTGGGTTTTGGTTGCTATATTTAATTTGTAAGCATGTTGATTTTTTTAATTAGACTATCACTGGGAAAAAAATTTGTACTGAGGAACTATTTTGTTTATTATTTTTTGTGTTGGTTAGAACATAATTAAACATAACCTAAATAAAAATGATCAAACTCATTACATATCTTATTATTAAGAAATTAGCACAAAGCACAAAGAGAATTTTCAAATATAAAAATAGACAAACACTAATAAACTCCAAACTCTAAACAATTAGAACTTAAAACAATTTTTTTATAAAATTATTTACTTATTTTATAATTTATTATTACTATTTATTTAATAATTTTGTTTAAATTATTTTTAAAAAATTTATCTTACTTATGAATCTTCATCAAATTGTGTATTGCATGGGAATAATACTAGTATTATGTAAAACAAAGTTTGGCTCCAAACATGATTGGAGCTATCTTCCAAAATTCATTATGTGGTGATTTATAAGATTATCAATGTGTATTATTTACAAAAGTCACATGATTTAAAAAAAGTCATTTGACTAAAACTACACAAGAATAGTATTTTTAATTGCCACATAATAAACTGGAGAAAAATAACTCCAAACATATTTAGAGCCAAATTTTTTCCGCAACTTGCGCTAGCCCTAGTGGTTAATGGGTGATTGACAAAACATATCAAGTTCATTTTTGTGCTCTATAAATCTTTAATACACTGAATTTGCATTTAGCTAAAAATTGGCTATGGCCATTAATCCATGAGCATTTTCGCAAGTGCCAAATTGCCAATAATATTTTTCTTGGTCCTAAATTTTACAAAAAATTTTTTTTTTTGTTCGTAAATTTTAAAAAGTTATTTTTTCATTTCTAAACTATTGAAAAGATTGTCATTTGTTTCTAAACTAATGAAAATGTTTCACTTTCTATCCTAAACTTAAAAAAAGATATATCTTTTTTCCTTCCTAACTTTATTGAAAAAATTATTTTTTCATCCATATTTTTTCCCTGTAAACTATTAAAAAAACTTTTACAAAGTTTAAAGATAAAAAATAACTTTTTTAAAGTTTATGAATGAAAAAAAATTAAGAAAATTTTAGGGACTAAAATATCATTTTACCCTATAGAATATTAGAGATAAATCTTGCCAAAAAATGAAGAAAAAAAAAAAGTAAAAAAAAGGAGAGAGAATTAGGAAATTATAATAAAGTTGCAACGTGGTATGCGGACATGCATTTTCCGTAACACAAATAAAAAAAAATCAAATATTAGAATATTAGTAATCAATTCAAAAAAGAAGGGAATATAACGGAAGAGAAATCTTTCTTTATGAAAGAATTTTTTTTTTTTTGAGAAACTCCCACCAAAATTTTATATTAAATAATTTGAGAGTTATTCGGAAACGTGCAACCCAAATATGCAAATCTGCAATACTATTAATGCTATCATTGAAAAAGTTTGGTAAGAATTTTATTTTAGTATGTTTAATTGTTTTAAAGTTTTGTCATTTCCTTAAAAAGTATTGTAACACTTCTTGATATATATAAGATTCATACATGATTGGAAAAATTGATAAATATACAGGTGTAAGTGAAATTACACAAGTTAGTAATTAAAAAAATGAACGGGCAATTTATCTATTTATACTATTAATAAGAGGATTTTCTTGTTTCGTCTTCAATTTTTGGCGTACCAAAATATCCTCATGTAAATTCTAAAATAATATACCCATTAGTCTAATTTTTTTCCAACAATAAAGCAAAAAATGTTAAAACAATAATACTATCTCACGTACAAAAGGGAAAAAAAAACCCATTATTCTCACCACCAATTTGTATTCAAATGTTTGATTTTTATCTGTATTTGTTATTTGCTTACAAAAAACCCACCTCACGTAAAAAGTAAAACTACTTGTTCTTATCCCGAAATTTCTATGGTTTTTTTTTTAAAAAAAATTCTAAAACATTTTAAAATTTTTATTATCCAAATTTTATATAGTTTTTACAGATCTTCATCCATCCACACTAACATGTATTATCTTTTTTTTGTTCAAATCTCAAATTTTTTTATTTATCACAATTCTTATCCCAATCAATAAATTCAGATATCCCATTAGGTTTCAACTTCTTACGATTCTCTATTTCATTTTTAAACATTATTCCACGTTACCTTACCTTTTAAAATATATATATATATATATATATATATATATATATATATATATATATATATATATATATACAGTTATTTATATATCACTTTTACACATTGTAACACTAAAATAAAAAAAGTAAATAAAAAAGAGCATTATTGCGTGCACAAAACGCGTATGATGAATCTAATATAATATAATTTGATAAATACTCATAGCCGTAATATTTTGGATAAAGTGGTATATCTATATTTACTACTCAATTAGAGTTTATCCTTCTTGACGTCTCTCCAAAAAATAAAAGAAACACATTTAACTCTCCCTCTCCAACGCCTGGCTTTTTTTTTTTTTTTAACTCTCCCTCTCCAACATATAATTTAAAAAGCAATAGTCAATATATAACCCGCATTATATAATTAGGAAGAAAGTCAACATGTTTCTAAAAAAGAAGGAAGAAAGTCAATGTTCTAGGAGCTATAGCTATAGCCTATAGGCAATCAAAGTTATTAAAATGTTCCTATAAAAAAAAAAAAAAAAGAAAAGAAAGTTATCAAACTGTTAATTAATTATTATACATAAATTAGTTTCTTTATATTTGAGTCCACAAGAAGAGGGAATTTATTCTGTAAAAGTAAAAGGCATTAGTGGTTAAAAATGAGGCAAGCATGCAGAATCAGCATAGGATCTCTTTTCCTAGTTTTTACAACTAAAAAAAAAAGCTGGTTTTCCCTTCCCAAGTGGTCCAAAGAAAAGAACTTTTATTATTGTTATTAAATTTTTTTTTTTTTTTTGCAGTAATCCGAATTCCAAACATGTAGGATGTAACATGTAGACCAAAAGGGAAAGGGTATTGAAGTGAATACGCACTGTTCATCAGGCATTTTGGTCAGTTCGAGAACTTTCCAGAAACGGAACCTTATTTGGATTTTTGGACAAACAACACTCTCTTGCTTAATAAATACTGCAATACCAATATAGCCTGCACTGTACACCCCAAAGTGCCCCCCATCTAAAGCGAGTATCCCATCCCTAAAAAAGTACACGCAAAGTAAGGAAAGGGTTATTGTAATGATTCTTTTTTCTCTTCTTTTTTTTTTTTTTAAATATAATTTTTGAAAAAATGTTAATCATGTGATGCTCATTAAGGTTGGATTAATGTAGGTCTCATTTAATTAAAAAAAATTAGATATAGTAGCCGTAATGGAAAATTTGAGCTATCTTAGAGGGAGACTTGCTGGTTTTGTTTAAAACTCTGGCAGATAATGATTGTTCTTTGGCTCCATTTGGTTTGTTAGTCGAGGATGTGAAGGTTTTGTCTCAACATTTTTATCAATTGCTTTACTCTCTTACAAAGAGAGAAGATAACTTTAAAGCTTATAGTCTGGCTAAATATGCCATTGACATTTCAAATTCTTTAGTATAGATGGAGAATGTTTCATCATAATTACATTCCATTTTACATAGTAAGGCTTACATTAATAAAAATTCAATGCTTTTCCCTAAAAAAAAGAGAGCCATAAAAGTAGTCTCTCAGCTTATAAAACTACAAAAATTGATATAAATCTGCAAGAAAGACAAAAAAAACTGCCAAGAAAAAAGAGTCAAAATAGTTGATGTACCAATCTACACAGCCCTTTCTTTTTTTAGCAAAGGAAGGTTCTGTGGCCCATTTTTATTGTCACACGTAACATTTACTTCGAATATTAAAAAATAAAGGGGTTTTTTGTCACTTCCTGCCAAAATAATAATTAAAAAAAAAAAACTGAAAAAGTAAACCCTCATTTTCATACCCTATTTCGAAATTTAACCATTAAAGATACTCAATTTTACAATTCAATTTGTTAACGATCTCCTATAAAAAAAAATTGTTAATAATCATCATCCACAACTATTAAATTAAAAATCCAATTTAGTCACAACTTGATATATTAATATCATTCACATAAAAAATTTATCTCAAAACAAAAAAATTATTTACATAAAAAAAAAATTTGAAATTTTAGTTGAATATGAAATTTAATATTTCACAATTTGTTAAAGTCAATTGTATTTGTGAGTGATCCACACCACACCCATTAGTTTTTTTTTTTTTTAATCAGTCACAAATCACAATAGTTAACAAGGTGTGAATTGAATTTGTTTTCCTAAAAGAGAAAGAAAGGGGAAGCTGGCTAAACCGCTAAAGTGGAGCTGAGTTGTGAAGCGAAGCTTTGAGAACAATGTGGAGGGTTGACTTAGCTATAAAGAGCCAAGCCGCCAAAGAGTCCTGCAGTGTGAATGTAATCCTCCTATTACACGTATACTTTTCTTCCAAAGATTCAAAGCCTTTCGTTTTCGCCTTCGCTGACTGTGGAAAACTAATCATTAGCCCAACTTCCGCGTAGCTAACTGCAAAAGCTAAAAAGTGCAACCAACCAATAGGATTAGGAGTGAGAAACCTAATCTAAACAGGCAACCGGTGACCGCCGGTAGTTTTGTACTCCTTTTTTTTTTTATAATTTTTTTATTTGTCTATTCTCGCCTATCATGGACATTTATGACAAAATCTACATGCAACTGTAGATGATGTGTTAGATGAAAATTATTGAATTTTTCAGTACTATTATAAATGTGTACGTTTCTCTCTCGTATGAATTATGAGTTCTATAATAAATTTAATTAGTAGAATTTACAGTTACATAAAAAGAAAAAGTACACATTTATAGTACTTTGAAAATATCCAATAATTACTCCGGTTTAAAAAATTTAACCATGCTGGTAGTCCGTTACTTTACTAAAAATATACTTCAATTTTATAAAAAAAAGAAGTCATGTGACTAAATTTTAAGGGGAGAATTTAAAGAACAATATACCTAAAGTACTGTATCTAAATTTTATTTTTTACTTATCTATTCTCTAGAGTTCACTGTCTTATACATAACGAGTAATTAAATTATTAGATTCACATACATTTATTTATCTATTATCTAGAGTTTGCCGTACATACCAAGTAATTACATTATGGGATTCTTGAAGAAATATGATCATGATGTTGTTGTGCATTGGATTAAGACTTGTCAAGATCTTGACACCTAGGGTGTATTTGACAAAAGTACTAGTCACACATTATTTTTTGTCTCAGTTTTATTTCAAATAATATAAATTCTAAATTTTAAAAATTAGCTAATTTTGGACGTCTTATTTTATATTTGTGCAAATAAGCTAATGAAATTAATTTTTTTTAAAGTAATATAAAAAATAAGTCATACTCAAATAAAGAAAAAAAGAAAAAACAATAAACCCAATTGACCTAAAGTCACTAAAACCCATAATGGATAAATGGGAATACCATAATTTTGTGCAATATTGGTGGTGGTGGTGGTTCTCGTGAATGGGAAAGGCTGGTCATATGGGAGCGTGAAACCTGCTTTAACCGCCAGCTATTTCCGTTCTGGCACACCACGCCGCACCCACAGTAACATAGAAAAAGCCCCTGAAACACCCCCTCAGCAGCTTTATTCGCCTGACACGTGTACTTTATTTTCAGAGTCTCGCCACGTGTCGAGTTCGAGCTCTCTCTCTATCTCGCACACGCATAAATTGGTGTAGTCTTAGTAGTAGTTCACTCACATTACGGAACTGACTTCTTCGGTGCCTTCCTTGTCAGCAAAGTCTACAATGCCCCTTGGTTTCTAGCGTAAAGCAACAAACTGACTAGGACAAATTCGTCTTTTCGTCTACCCAAGACTAACTAACTGGAAGGTAGGTGAAACTAATCCTGTACAGATCGGCAGTTTCAACGGGTAAAGTACAGGCGCATTTAGATTTTCGGATCAGCTAGGTTAGTCTCCTTTTGACCGTTCAAAGTCACTGATGGAAAAAAATCAACGGTCAGATCTTGTTGTTTTGTACAAGGTTACTCTCTGATTTACCACACGTGATATTTCCGTCTTTCCTGCCACTTTCCCTCTCTCTGACCACAATAGAAACCCAGGAAGGTCCAGAACTCATCGGGAATACCGTCAAATTTATTGACTCTTATACCCTCAGTATATTAAACCATTTTATCTTTTGAGAAAATATTGAAAGCAAGAAAAGTAGCAAATTTGATAAGGTTTATTAATTTTGTATTATTACCCCATGAGGACTTGTCAAAATTGGTCTTCTCATCTTAAATTCATTAATTATAATTGATAGAATGTTAGAAGTGATATGTACAAAGAATAATTAGCAAGATTAGATGGACGGTTTATTTTAGACAAGTATTAAACCTCATAAATTACTAAATACAAAATTAACAGAGTACAAATTAATTTGTAACTAACCACTAGATTCAGTAGTCTACATGGTATCTTTCCATGTACTAAGTATAAGTTAAGTCTAAGAAATGATTATAAGTTACATTTTTGATTATTTTTTGTATGGTTTGTGAGTCCATTATTTTTTGTCTTAATTATAAATTTTTTTTTAGTTTTTAAAAAATAAATTAGCTTTTAACTCTTTGTTTCACATTTGCCAAATAAGTAAAATTATTAAATGGGCAATAACCCTTCTATCTCAATTTCATTAATTGACCGAAAATAGTCACCTATTATGTAGCTATTATAATAGAAAAAAGATTGTCACGTTTTTGTGTTTTTTTTTTTATACAAAATGGGCATATACACATTACATGACCATTTTAAGTAAGAATTTTTTTTTGGGAAACTTCTATTTAAGAAATAGTTAATAAAATTAATATGGATTAAAATTCATTAATTTATGTTAAGAGTATTGTAATTCAACTAATTGAATTTAAAAAAAAGTTTAACAAATATAAAATTTTATGTTAAAGAGATAAATACAAATATGACAGCATATTAATTAGGTTGCACTACCGTGTATTATTGGTGTGGTAGTCACTTCACAAGTATAACAAATATAAGTACTTGTGGAGTGTGAAGACAATGATCGAAATTTAAATTTTCAAGAGAGAGTTTCACACTTATTCAATCTTCTATAAAAAAAAAAAAAAATTGGATTGCAACCTGCAACTCACCAAAACCATGGATTTTTTTGCATTTTGATTAGAAAATATTTAATTATTATGGGGGGTAATATGGTAAAGTAAAAAACATAAGAATGAAAGCTTCCAAAACCAGCGAAACGTTCGTGAGTAGATAATAAAAACGCGTTTTGGACGGCAAAGCGTTTGGTTGAACCACCTAACAACCACCACTTTCCTTCACACTTCTTTTACCCTTTTAATTTATTAATTAACAATAATTCTTTTTTATTTAAATACTTTTCCAACATTAAAAAATTAAAAAATTGTTTTCCCCCATATTAAAGCGTTAATATTTTGGAGTATAAAACTCTCAATTATCCTCTCCTACCTCTTTTTCGGTTTTCTCAACTCTCTCTCTCTTTCTCTCTCTTTTTCTCTCTCTCTCTCTCTCTCTCGCCGGCTCCGGAAAACCTCGTTCCCTCGCCGGAAAACCGCTCATACACCGGCGGACAAAAGTCTCCGTCTAGCCGGAAAACCGCACGACTCTCTCTCATTGAACTTCTTCGGATTTCCTCTTCGTTTTCCCGCGAATCGAAGCCTGGAACGCTTCGGATCTCCGAGTTTGACTCGGTCCGGCCTCGCTCGTGGCGTTTTGCGAGAAATGTGGCGGCCCTGGTTGGCGTGGAAGGCTTCGTGTTGATTTTTCAAAGGCAAGGATCGTGATCTAGGGTTTGTTTTCGGGATTCGGATTCGGTTTTGAGGCTGTTTTCGCATTTTTCTGTTGTTTGTTCGGTGAAGCTAACCGAGACGGAGGACTATAGAGAAGGATTTCGGAATGAGATGGTACGTGCTTCGTGTTTTTTTTTCTCCTCCTCCTCTCATATAGAATTTTCATTTTCTGAATTTTCGGTTCAAACTTTTTGTGAATTCATTTTCTTCTTTTTCATGGTTTAGATCTTGGACATTGTTTGTTCTGAAACGCTTTCATAATTTTCTTTTTATAATTATCACTTTACAATTTTTATTGGATTTTTCTTTGCTATGAATTAAGCGTATATGATGCATTTCTGAGAAGTTTTTTTTTTTTTTGGAAAAAATATGAGTTAAAATTTTCTCCCTCTAGATTTTCTTTCTATTTATACAAATTTTAGTATTAAAATGTAATTAATAAAAATTTCTTTCTATATATAATTTTTTGGGATGTGGGTTAAGTAAACGGTTTCTAAATTTGTTTTACTATTTTAATTTTTTTATTTAAAAAAAAATTAGTTTCAGATTTTCTTTTTCTAATTATGTTTTATTAAGGTGTCATTTTTATAGGATTAAAAATTAAAAAAAAAGAAAGAAATTTATTGTGGCTTCATATTTCATGTAATCACAAAGCTAAGAGACGTGTTGATGATTTCAAACTAGACTTTTCGAATATTTGACTATGTATGGATAAGATTGACAGTTGCCGTTGAAGAATGTTTGGACCGGAAAGAGTCTATATAGGGGTCAATTTGCTAAATCTCTAGAGGGATTGTTTGTTGTACCAATTTTTTGATTTTGGCTGCGTCATGAGTCTTTATAAATGTGAATCTTTGACTCTTTAATACCTCTAGTTTTTGATTTGAATGCAAGTGTGAATATGATTAATATGCCCAGAATATTTTATCCATTCTATTTTGATCGCCGTCAAAGACCCATACATGAGTGTCTATTTCCTTCCGGTTTGTAGATTTTTGCATGAAAAGCATAGTTTGCAGCGGAAGTTTGATCATTTTTTGATGATTATATGAATTGATGGATTAGAGATTATAATTTAGTTTGGGGGTCTTAGTTAGATTCATTACTTGGGGACTAATTTGGTGAAAGCTCAGTGTATATTCTTAAAGCAGTTTCCACATTTTGGTTGATAAAGATAAATGTGGATACTCTTTGTCACATTTTGTTTTGAGTGCAATCTATGAATGTTTGTTTTTTGAATTCCACAACCTACCTGTTTTTGCTTGAAGGAGAGATTTTTTGAACAACAAATGGTATATTTCATCTTCATCATGTAATTTGAGTGCAATTAGTGCATACTTGTATGCTAATAACATTTATGGGTTATTGGTTAATTAGGACCTGATCTTTGTTAGGTCATTCCTGATTTGGGTGCTTTGCTTTATTTTTACTTTTGACAGGTAGAAGGAAGGGTTCGTTTGTCAAAAGAGGCACAAAATGGGTTAGAATTTCTGAAGCGTAAAAGGCTTCAGCGAATGAAATCAGAATCTGTCGCTGGGACTGTAAGCATCATGAACACGATGACTAGGAGTGGTGGAGACGCTTTGAGAGCTTCCTCATCATGTGGTGTAAGGCTACATGGTAATGCAGATGTATTTTCAAAGCGCAAGGTGGACAAGTTTGACACCAGTGATCTAGAATGGACTGAGAAAATTCCAGAGTGTCCTGTATATACTCCTACAAAGGAGGAGTTTGAGGATCCTTTGGTATTTTTGCAGAAGATAGCTCCAGAAGCTTCAAAACATGGTAACTTTCCCATTAATTATTTGTTCTGTATTGAATCATGCTTCTTGTGGGATTTTGTTTTAATATTTAGAAATTACTATTGCCATAAATTGAGCTTTTTGAGTTTGATACACCACATGTGGTCATTGACTCATATGCAAACCGACAAATGCTCCATTTACAGTGGTGCTATATGTGTTTGGAAGAGCTCTGTGTAATAAGCAATGCTATATGTGGTCATCGTAACCCAAAATATATAATTTTTTGCCTTGAAATGTATTATTTTGATTTAGTAGTAATTTAAAGTAAATTTTATTTCTTTTTCATATGTTATTTCATTGGTAAAGTAACCTATTCCAGAGTAAGTTTAATGTTTACTAGAATGAGTTTTGGTCTCCCACTTGTAATTTCCAAATTGATTAGGTTGTAACATGCAGGATGTGGAGGTTAGTTGGTTTAGTTTTTATAGGGTCTTTGGGAGTTAAAAAACTCAACTTAGCATGTACTTAATTATATGCCTATATTGAATATTACTCTGCAGCTTTAAGTATGTACTTATGGGCATCCACTCTGAAGGCCATGAGTATTGGTATGATTGGCTTACTCATTTTTCAATGCTTGCTGATTGCCGGAAACTTATCACCTTGTTCACATTACTATGCAAGAGATTGGTTCTATCTTTGGATGGGAACCTTTTTGAAAATTGTTATCGAATTCTATGTTGAGATCATGGGTTTTAGTAATTATAAGTCTTAATCAAGTTCTGCTCATGATGAAGAATACATGGGGGTGTTTTACTGAAACATTTGGAAAATCAGATGGATAGAAGCCGTACAATTCAGTCAGTTTTTGATTAATTGTCCCAATTATAGTTTTATACAGACATAATAGCTTTCATAGTCTCCTTGATGTTATAAATGATACCACGCAGGGGAGCAGTGGCTGCTGAATATTTCAGGTTAAAAATTTTAATTCTCAGTCTCCCCTCCTTTTTAAATTTTGAAGTTAAAAAGTTAATGCCTGACCCACCACACATTTTACCACTTGAGCAATACCCAGTGGCTAGATCTTCCTTTTTCTGAGAGTGCTATATTACACCCTGGACGTGGGTTAACTAGTTATTTTCTCTTTCAATATAAAAATTTAGTTGTATTTTAAAATTGGGTATTCAAGCCCGCTCTTTATTTTTAATTTGTTTACAAACATTCCTTTTTAATTTTCCTAAACGTGTTTGCATTTTGAAAGTGCCTTGTTTGTTGTGATTACAAAATACTAGAATTAATTAGAATTAGCACTTAGGCAGGGATATCTGGGATAACAACAATTCTTAAATTAACTCTTAGATATAAAGTATAGATTATTATTCAAATATGTTTTGGCATTTGTTTTCCTGCCATCTCTGGTGTTTTCTGATGGAAATTATAGTTTTTTATTTTTAAACCTTTTCTTTTGGTTGCACTGGCTGCTTCTCATTATCTAATATTACTGACAACTAAGGTTTGAAGCGTTTACTGTTTTATTTTTCTCATTAATGGTATTTTGACGCACTTCTCCACCTTTTTTATATTGACTGAAATCAGGTATATGCAAGATTATTTCCCCATTGAGTGCTTCTGTTCCAGCTGGGGTTGTACTGATGAAGGAGAAATCTGGATTCAAGTTCACAACTAGAGTACAGCCTCTTCGTCTTGCTGAGTGGGACTCTGATGACAGGGTCACCTTTTTCATGAGTGGAAGGTGAGTTCCTTTACTATATTTGAGTATAATATTTTCACTGGCTTATTTTTCTTGTTTTAAGTAAGTGTAAACTTTACAGAAATTATACATTTCGTGATTACGAGAAAATGGCGAACAAGGTTTTTGCTCGTAGATATTGTAGTGCGGGATGTCTTCCTGCCGCATATATGGAAAAAGAATTTTGGCAAGAAATTGCTTGTGGAAAGACAGAAACTGTTGAATATGCATGTGATGTTGATGGTAGTGCCTTTTCATCTTCTCCCATTGATCAGCTGGGAAATAGCAAGTGGAATTTGAAGGTTTTGATTCTCTAGTAACTTTATTTGTTTCTGTACTAGAAGAGAGGTTTTTTTTGCTTAATTTTAGCAGGAGAGAACTGGTTTTAGAATAACTAGAACTGGCTAACTTTGTGAATAGCTTATTATATCTCTCCTTCATCATGTAAACTGATTTTCTGACTTGAATGATGATTAGGTGCTCATGTTTTGATTTCTAGTCGATGTATTTTTCAAAGCAATATACTTAGGAGCCTTGACCTTTGTTTTATAGGAAATGTCAAAACCTCTCGAATTAAGACTATATGGCATATTAATCTGTTTGTCGATGTAGTCCACTCTGAAATTCCCATAGGTTGAACAACTTCAAGGAAGAGCAAGAGAACATGTTTATGGCCTTAGTAACTGACTTGAAGAGCATAACTTTTCAAACTTCTGTACGTTTTTAGCAACTTGATGTCTTTGATTGCTTTTAATCACTGTTAGAGTTGTTTTATGCCAATTAAGGAGAAATTAATGTTAACAAAAGAACAGAGGAGTTAGTAGAAAACTGAAAAGAGAGAATTAATACTAATCAGTGTGGTCTCTTTTTTTAGTGGGTACTTTTTCCTCACTAAGATGACTGAAATACTTGCAAGACGACTTTGTAACGTCTTATATATTTCTCTTTTTCTACTGTGATTTTCAGAAACTATCACGGTTGCCCAAGTCTGTTTTGCGTCTTCTGGATAGAGGAATTCCGGTATGCAGATATTAATTTTCTACTTTCTTGAAAATTCTGCCTTATTCACATAATTTGTATTCATCCACATAAATTGCATTTCTTGCAGGGAGTAACTGATCCCATGCTTTACATTGGAATGCTGTTTAGTATGTTTGCTTGGCATGTGGAAGATCATTATCTGTACAGGTATGAGTTTCTTTATATATATAGTTTCAGTGGATCCAACATCTCTGCCCCGTATGCTAAGAAATATAATTATATTTATATTTCATTTATATGCTCTCTTTGTGTTTTGGCAGTATAAATTATCATCACTGTGGGGCAGCAAAAACTTGGTATGGTATTCCTGGTCATGCGGCTTTAGACTTTGAAAAGGTGGTCAGGGAACATGTCTATACTCATGATATTCTATCAACTGATGGGGAGGATGGAGCTTTTGATGTCCTTTTGGGGAAAACTACTCTGTTTCCGCCGAATATTTTGTTGGAACATGGTGTCCCTGTTTACAAGGCTGTGCAGAAGCCTGGGGAGTTCATAATTACCTTCCCAAGAGCATATCATGCTGGATTTAGTCATGGTTAGATTTTTTTGAATGTTTGGTTATTCCACAGATTAAAAGTAGCATAATAATAGATTCCCTCTCTTGATTATTATGTCTGTATTTTGGAATGTACTTATATTGTTATGGAAATATAGGTTTCAATTGCGGTGAGGCTGTGAACTTTGCAATTGGTGATTGGTTTCCCTTGGGGGCTGTAGCTAGCCGACGCTATGCACTTCTTAACAGGGTGCCTCTGCTTCCTCATGAAGAACTTCTATGCAAAGAAGCAATGATTGTCTCTATGAGTTTAGAAGTTGAAGATTTGGATTATTCATCTGCAGACTTGGTTTCTCATCGTTGGATGAAGATCTGTTTTGTAAATTTGATGCGTTTCCAGCATTGTGCCCGCTGGTCTCTAATGAAATCAAGGGCTTGCATTGGTCTTTCTTCATTTTCTCATGAAACCATTCTATGCAGCATTTGCAAACGTGATTGTTATGTAGCTTATATCAGCTGCAGCTGTTACATGCACCCTGTCTGCCTTCGCCATGGTATGCTTTTCTTGATTTACTGCTTCAGAGACTTCACCTTTTTAAGTTGATATGTTTGTTTAGAGACTGGTTGTCCCATTTAATTTTGAATGGGCCTTCTAAATTATTTTAAAAGCATTTATGGGAGAAATCCATCTTTGCGAATGGGGTCATGATAGAAACTGATGATTGAGCTAGATGAAAATTTGTAAATCATGATATACTCTTGTTTAAGATTTCTATAATTATTATGGTTCCTCTGAATTTCCCATTCATTATGATGGATATTCTTTATTATTATATTTATTATGTTATTTCCCTACAAAAGTTATATGCAAAACACTCTGAATTAATTCAATTTTTATTAGACATCCAGACAGACTTTAAAGAAAAAAAAATTGTCTTCTTGATTGCTTTCCTGATTGTCCATCCCAGATATTGAGTCTCTCGACTTCTCGTGTGGGAGCAATCATACTTTATTTCTGAGGGAGGATATTTCAGAAATGGAAGCTGCTGCCAAGAAGTTCGAGCAGGATGGGGGAATATTAGGGGAGATTCATCGGCAAGCTAGAAGCGGCGATAACTTCTATTCATACCCCCTTTCGGATATGTTTCAAAAAGCTGAAGCAGATGGATATTCTCCTTATTGCGAGATAGTGTTTGAGGTGAACCCTGAACTTTCTGTCACAACTCAGGATCACTTGCAAGATCTTGAGTGTGTTGCTGATAGCCAGCCCATGTTGAGTTTTGGAAAAGAAAGTATTAGATCTGAAACATCTGAAGTTTCCCTTTCTGGTACTGTGCCAACTAATTCTTCTTCAGTAGAGCCTTTTGAGATTTCACCTGTGCCAAAAAATGTAAGATCTAGCTCTCTGATTGCCAAATGTGGCTGACCTATGTGTTAGTTTAACAATTTGTGTGGTTTCTTCTGCATGAGCAGTAAATTAACTTAAAATTGATTTTTGAAGCAATTAAAGTTCATTTTGGTATTTATATTTTCTTAAGCAGGTAAAGAGAAATGCTAACTTTAATTCTGGGAATCCTGGCGCTAAAAATTATTCTGAAGAAGCTACACGCTACACATATGAATCTGCTCGATCCTCCCAGTCCTGTGATGAATGCTTGACACTTCCAAGAAATCTTCATAAATTTGGAGTAAAGCCTACTGTTGATCAAGACAGTGATGATTCTGATTCAGAGATATTTAGGGTTAAACGGCGTTCTTCACTCAAGGTGGAAAAAAGAGATGTGAATGATGCCATGCATGCAAAGCAATCTGATCACCAGGTCTGTTTTAGAAATGTCTTAATTTTTGTTGTATGCATTGGGTGTCATAATATTTATCATTAGGTACTGTAACACCACACTTTTACCTGCTATATCGTTGCTGTGTATTTTATTTTATTTTATGTTATTCTGCTTTATTAACAATTAGTTGTTTTACTTTTCCAAGAGCATCAAGTGGCTGGACATTGACTTTTCAAACTAATTTTTTTTTAAAAATATATTTTTAAATGGTGGTGCCTTTTGAAGTGAGAATCTTCTTGCCAAGGCTTATTGACATTGGTATTTGTTCCTGTTTCTCGCAATGAGCTCTAGCTCTATTGCAACGGAATAAGCCTTTTTCTAATACATCTTATATAAATACCTTTTCTCTTTTACTCAAGTAACCCAATTGAAATACAATGTGAAAGCAAAATTGCATTAGTTTTGACAACTACGCCCTAGTTTCAAAACCTATTTATACAATTGTTCCTTCTTTTGGATTTCTCATTCATAAACATGCTCCATTTCTTTCTTTAAAGGTAGGACTAGAGTTATTTGGATCTCTAAAACCCTTGTTAACGCCGTCACTCTCCAGTTTTTCCCAACTGTGCAGAGGCTTTAATTCCTCTCATTATGGTGTCATGATAACACAGCATTTTGTTGCTTTCAGTGACTATTTGCTATGTATACAAAGATGCATACTAAATACATTTAGGTATGAAAATGTCCTGCATTGTGTATTGGGTGTCATTTGTAAAAGGAAGTTATAACAACAGCGTGTGTTCCTTTTTTTTTTCCCCTCCCCAGTTAGGATAATTTGATTTCTTCTTGGTTTCTACTTTCTAAACTTTGATTGCCAATTTAATGTGCATTGTTGCCTATAAGTAATGTTGCTGATCACATGGACTCTTAATTAGCTTTCTGTAAGGCTCTGACAAGGCCTGATTGCAAATGTTACTAGTTTCTTTTCTCCTAAAAAATTTAGGGGCAGTGACTATTTCATCTATTCATTGTGATTGTTACTATTTCTTTTGGATCCTGTCACACTATTACAAGTCCAAACTCTTGTATATATTCTGTGATTTTTAATCACAGATGTCTATTTATGCTAGCTTTATATTTTGTTTTAATCGTGCCAATTTGCTCACTGCTGTGGTATCTTAATTTAAATAGGGACTTAAACGGCTGAAAAAAGTCCAACCTGATGGGAGGTGTGGGCAATTGATGCTGTCTGATTGCTGCAGAACTGATGAATCGAATTTAAAAATTTCCCCTCATAATTCTAAAGAAGCTCCAGACAGCGCTTTGAGGGACAGGTTTGCAAGAGGAAGTTCCGTGCCCATTTCCATCAAGTGTAAGAAGATGGCCACTGAGGAAGCAATAAGTAGACAACAAGAACACAGAAGGGATAGATTCCAACTTGAGTTGGGAAAGAGCATGAGGGAACCACCCCCTATAGAGATTGGGCCAAAGCGTCTTAAAGTCAGAGGCCCATCGTCATATCTAGGGACAGAGCAGGTTGGATTGAAGTTTAGATCACTAGAGTGACAAGAATTCAAGTTGGCCTGCCTTAGGAGCATCATCTTGAGCCTGACTTTGCTAACTTCATTTTCGCTAATGGGGTTCTAACAACACGGATAATCTGAAGATTGATTACGGGGGAGCAGCCGTAAAAAATTAACCAAGATTAGGATTAAAATTTATATTCTTTGTGCAAGCCTCAAATTGAGGCTTGCACTGGTGGGTGATTCTTGGGTTTCTCGGGCCGGGGTGTTTTTCCGTCTTTGGCAGGGGAACCTTCCTGCATGGTAAAATTTAGAGATCTGATAGTTAATGATGTAAATTTGTTTTTATCACTCAATTAATTGTTTTCAGGAATGTGGGTATTCCCATTGGTCTCATGTAAGGTCAGTTCTGCTGCTTCCCTTGTTAGGTTCTTTATTCTTTTTGTAGCAATTGGTCCTTGTACCTTGGACTACATGAATAAAAATCAGTGAAATGCCTTTTTTCTTTTTCCTTCTCTCTTAATGATTTCATTTCTTCTCTTTTGAGTTCCATGGTTCTGAATTTAATATTTCTTTCCATGTGGAAGTTTACTACATCGTACTGCTAATTATGCTGTCCAAGTTAGCTTTTGGACGGTGTATGCAGAATGGCACAAGGACTTCAACAATTTCTAATGACAGGGATGTGATGCCAAAGTTGATTGAATTTGGCATCATGGTTGTTTTAATCTAGAATCATATGGAGAGTTTATTTATTTGTGTGTGTATTGTGTATTAGACTATTAGGGACCTTAAAGTCAATAAAATATCATAATTTTTATTTGGTAAGACATATATAATGAAAATAAGAGCAGTTATGGGAGGGATTTGGTTGTGAAAACTTTGTACCATTATTACTATTGCTTTTCTTTAACCATGTTCACACATTAAACCTACATATTCAACTTTCTTCCACCTCATTAGACACCATCAATACTAAGTAATTTGCAGTTGCCTGCATAGTGTGTGTGGGGGTGTTCTGGTTGAAATTTTAATTCAGCATCTTTTGTTTTCTTATTCTTTTTAGCAAATTCTAATGCAAAAGCATAATGGTCCATCATGGGTCAAATCTCATAATTGCCTTACAGATAAGATAACTATAGATAGGATAGCAAAGACAACTGCTAAATTTAAGGCTGCTAACAACTTTGCCGGCTATATTTACTCATGGTCATTTCAATTAACAATGTATCTTTACTCACAGTCGTTCCAACGAACAACGTATGCAAGAACACTCTTCTTTTCTTTTCTCTGCCTCACTTTTTTTCTTTTTTAAATAAATTTTTTTTTTCCTTATATGATATCAGGATGAAGGTAAGATGAAATGTACGATGATTTTTTGTTGTTGATAATTTGAAGGTTATGATAGCAGGAATCTTGGTTTTTCTCATAAAAATGAGTAGGCAATGCCGCTACATTACAAAATTGTTGACATTCAAGACATATCGAATACATATGTAACTTAGAAATAGGGGGAAACTGTTTGCATGTTTATGGTTACATCTTTATGCGGTATTTATAGGGAATTGTGTGTGTGGCTGTGTGCACCCCCTTCCCCCCTAACCATTTGCATTTTGTATTGTTCGTGAAACTTTTCGTGTCAAAGCTGCCCGTGGGCCTAGGAATTTTAGGCAATTTCCCAGGGTGCCCATTAGAAAAGGTAAATTATGGGTCTATAATTGGTTCCATTGAAGCAAAAAAAAAAAAAAAACATAAGTGCGTTGTGCACTTTTTTCCTAGGGTGCACTTTTTTCTTCACCCCGAAGAAGGCTCATAGAAATCCAACCTAATTAAAATCTCTAAGTTATTTCACAAAAAATTAAAAAAAAGGGGTAATTACACTAAACTCACTTGTGGTCTGGACGAAAATCACTTTGCCTACCCGTGGTTTGAAAAGTATCACTTAACTCACCTGTAGTACGTTCCGTTTGTTTTTTGTAACCCACCTCTCTTAAAATCAGGAGTAAATAGGTATTTTTGCTCAAATTTTATGTCATTCTCCTTCCAAAACAAAAAATAGCACAAAAATGCAAGAGAAACAAGATCAAAAAGTGGTATTGGTCTCTCTTTCAATTCACATAAATCTTGAACATGAAGAATATACCCAGTCTTTTTAGCAAAAGCGGTATTGGTCTCTCTCTCAATTCACATAAATCTTGAACATGAAGAATATACCCAGTTTTCTTAGCAACCAAACAGAAGCAAAATATAAATTTTACGGCAAAAAAAAAAATTCTTATATTAACTTTAGCATAATAGAGGCAAGCTTCTAAATTCAGGTAACATAAATCATTAAACCCAGATTTTTTTTTTTTTCACATTCCCAAGTTCTCTCAAATTTTCTTAGCAACCATATAACTATAAAAGAAATCAAACTCTTCAATCTTAGTCTTAAACACCCATTTGGCTCAACTTTCATTAAGTCTCTCATCTTTAGAAGAACCTCAACAACATAAATCACAAAACCCAGAATTTCTTTCTCCTTCCTAATCGAAAACAAATCAAAAGTTTCAACCTTTACACAACAATATAAAGCTTAAACAACACAATCTACAATACCCAATATTTTTTTCCCTTTTATTTTCTTGGAAACCAAACAAAGAGAGAAAATTGAATAATGGGTATGTGTTAAACCTCAAAAAAAAAAGCTTACCAACGTACAAGGGCGATTTGGAGAAGAATTTAAAGAAGCCAAGTGTTTGATATGGCTGTGGTGAGGTTGAGATTGTGAACCCATAACCAAATCCACCAATAACCACTGGCCACCATGATTTCTGCGAAAAAAAAAAAAAAAAGCAAACCCAAATGCAAAAACCAACAAAACCCACAAATGGTGACACAAAACCACCAAATGGAGAGCCACAACCCATTAATGGCGAGAAAATTTGTAACCACTTATTGAGAGCCAGAACCACCTTGACGAGATGAAACCACCAAGCCGGGACAGGCCGAAAAAGATATATAAAAACCACGAAGAACACGTTGATCTCACCACAGGTCTCTCTGTCGAAATTTTTTTGAGTTTTGGGTGTTTTGATTTGTGTTATGTTGTGTTTTGGGGTAAAAAGGTGTTTTTGTAACGGCTGGACTTGAGGTGGGTTACGGAGATTGACGGAAATATACCACAGGTGGGTTAAGTGATACTTTTCAAACCACGGGTAGGCAAAATGATTTTTGCCCAAACCACAGGTGGGTTATGTATAATTGCCCCTAAAAAAAAAAAAAACTGTGAGTGTTGGATTATTATTGATGTTTAAATTCCCCTGACGGCTTGAGACTTTAGTTTTTGTAAGTTAGTCTTCCATACCGTAGATTGTAAATATTAGTCACCAAACTTCCCACAAGGTCACATGGACAACATCATTATACGCTCGACATTTGTTTCTTGATTTATATTCTTGAGTATTCTTATCTAGATCTATTTCCATTTATAAATAAGAAAAAACTAACACTTAAATGAAAAGTTCTCATCCTGTTCTTGATATGTTCTTTAACGATGCCCCTAGGTGAAATGAGTTACCATTCCTTTTCTTTCTTCAATCGTTCTGATTCAAACAGATGGGTTGGTTTGTTTCATCCCTCTCTCTCTCTCTCAACATCAAAATCAAAATTAGAAATTATATTTCAACTTTTCCTCAATATATTTCGCCTTACCCAATAAAGTAAAATTAATTTCTTAAGAAAATAATAAAGGTAATTTATTTTTGTTAAATTTTATACATGAACCATGATATTTGTGTATCTTTTAATTAGTCTTGTTATATTATAATTTAATATTGTATGTTGTGTATCTTTTATTTATAAATTATTTTTAATTGCAAATGTGTACTTAAAAAAAGAATTTAATTCATTTACTCTTTTTCTATTCATGAGAGGAATCCTTAGAGGAAAATTTTTTGGTTTTGGAATTATCTTGCTCTAATTTATAATGTAACGACTAAAGAGACTATTCATATGTAATTTTAATCACATGACTTTTTTTTACTAAGTCATATGACTTATTTAAATAATTCAAATAAATTTTTTTATAATTCGCCAGATAATGGGTTAGAAGAGATAGCACTAAATTAGTTTAGAGCCAAACTTTGGCAATTTTAAAATTGGTTCTTTGTCATGAAAATAAAATTAAAAGACCCTAATATTGATAGTTTCCAGCCAGTTTTGGGATTCACACATGTACAAACTTGGGGAACTAAAAAGAATTATTTATACACCATATGTCCACCAATAAGAAAGAAGATAAATATTTTTAATCGGTTACACATGTTAAGATATTTGGGTTATAGTTAGTGGGAATTCTTTTTGTAATGCAAGAGAAAGGATTTCCATCTCTACTATCCTGGCTTATGTTTTGAAGCCTACAGATGGAAAAGGTGCTTCTTCCTCTTCCTTGATTTTTGTATTTTTCTATAAAGTTTCTTATTATTAAAAAAAAAAAAAAAACTCATTATGCCACAAATTGGCACAAGATTGTATTTTCTACATTCCTTCCATCACTGAAAATTTTGAGTTATGGCTAAGAGAACTTTCTTCTGTTTTCATAATTGCTTTAACCAAAATCATGCTCCCCCATATGAAACCTACTTATTCATCTTTCTTTCACTCCATTAGAAACCATCACATCTTACTTATTTTTAGTATTTACTAATTCCCAGCTGTATATGGTCAAATCTAAGTTGCTTAAAGGTACAAATTGTGTGGGGTATGCTCGTTGGAATTTAATGCATCACGTGGGTAGTTTTATTTCTTGACTACTCATTTTTCCCAAGTCCTAGTGGGAAAGCTGAAAAGTATATTATCCCTGTCATCGAGTCAAATCCTATTTTATAATGAGAGGTCCGCTTCATGAAACAGGCATAATTCATTTTATTATGAGAGGTTCGCTTCATAAAACAGGCATAAGAAATACTTTCTCTAATAAATATTACTTTAAAATTGAATACATCTATTTAAAAAAAAATAATCAAGAATTCAACAACAATGTGAGCTATATTTAACTCCAATCATTTTTAGTGAATAAAGTTCTCACATTTAAGATTTAATACTTTAGCCGATCTGTAGTAAATTGTGTGCCCACCTTAACTCTTGTTGTTATCTAATTATTTTTCCAGTTTTCACCACTTGGGTTCCTAACGATTAACAAACTGCTCTTGGTTTCAATTAGTTTGCAATCATGCAGCTTTTGGCTTTTCATTGAGTTTTAAAATATATTAGTTTTTGCCGAAAATACTATTTTGATCCTTGCATTTTGGTAACAGTTAATTTAATCTATTTTATTTTTAACTTGCAGTTAATTTGGTCCTTACTGTCAACCCACTAACAAAAATTGACTGCAAGCAAAATGTAAGGAGCCAAATTTTCAATGACCCCAAGATGTAGCGATCAAAAAGTCATATTTTCGCCTCAATTTTTCTTAGTGTTTTCTTGCAAAACTACTTTCCAATTTAAAATTATAGCCATATGTATTATGTAGGCCCTGAATGAGGTTGCAACTTGGGCTGGATGGGTCAGGTTGGTTTCAATCCTAGGCCCAAGGTTGAATAGGCAAGAAAAGCCCACCTCGCTTGATGGGTTTGAACTTTGAGGGATACCTTCTCAAAAAAAAATCAATTTTATTTTTTTAGGATTAATATTTTGAAAATTTTGACATTTGGATTACTTATTTTCATTACTTTACTACGCATGTCAAACTGTGTTAACCAAATGTAATTACTATCTAATCCATAAGCTTATGTTTTGTGTATGATTGTAAAGTTAAAAAAACTTGAAATTTAAATATTTTATAATGAGATAGTTATTAATTTTCAATTATCTTGATATTTTTGCAAAGTATAAAAAGATAATGCTATCCGATGATTGATTTGTCAAAAATACTGTTTCAATAAAAAGATATAGAGTGGTTTAATATTATATAAAATTATAATAGATATTACTTGAAAATTGACCCAATACACATAATCACATGGCATGGTTTTTTAGAGCATGTTCTGTTAACTACTTCCACTTTAAATGAGGTGTATGTTTTGAATTGAACTGTTTTTTAAAGTGTACAGTTTTTTATGCAATTACCCCTTTTGTTTTTATTTATTAAATTTTTTTTAAAAAAAGAGAGTTGGACTCAATGAAAAGGGAAAGAGAAGATTTAAACTAGTAACCTTCAATTTATAACGTGCAATTTTCGGCTTACTGTGCTATCCCTCGAGGGTAATAAAACAGAATTATTAGATGCATGATTGAACATGAAGAAAAGAAATCAAGAAAAATAGAATATTGGTTTCAATTTTACTATCCAAAAAAGAAAAAGGGACAGATTTTTTTTCGAGTTTAATCGTTAGTGTTTAGAATGTCACAAGTCACAACGCATGGGAATTATACTAGAAAAAAAGTTCAGGTATAGGTTTAGTTAAGTTGGGATATATTTGGACCAAAAAAAACCCAACTAAAAATGAATGATTTGCTTTAATCCAATCGCAGCTGTAAATTAATGGGGGAATCCAAGCAGCCCAAGTTGCAGCTCAGTCATTTGATTAGTAATAAGAAATCAAATCCTGTGGGGGCAAAGTGCTCCAATTAGGTGGGAACCTACATCCCTATGTACCTTGACCTGGCTGCTTGACAAAGGCACTAATTTCCAATTTGATTGATTGTTTCTAAAGGATGGTGGGACCGGTTCTTCACAATAATCATTTCCACCTTTACTTGAAGGGAATAAATGTGTGGAATGGTGGAAAGTGAAGCAAGAAAACGTAGAATGAGAAAGGAACAAAGCAAAAATTATGTTAATGGGTTCTTGTCAAAATCTTGCATATATCTTTCAGTCACTAGTTTCTATAGATTTGTAGGGCACTTCTCCAAGCTTCCCTTTGCTATAAGTCGTTGGCAAAGATTCAAAATGTTTCATCTTTTTGTTATTTTGTATTTGAGGCTAAAGAAGAAGAACAGGATCCTATACCTATAGCTGGGACTCAAATAGAAATTGCTACTTTAAGTCTTGTTATGTAGGTTTGATTACCAAAAAAATAAATATACTTTTTTTTTTTTTGTAATTGTGGTCAAGTTTCTTCGGTATATTTTGTTTCATATAAGGAAAAGGCTATCTGGCATAATTTCTCCTTTAAGGTACACACATTAGGGAATATTATTGACGTCTCCCACTAATTATACTTTAGATTTTATCCAATAAGGTGGTCCACAAAAATTGCTAACTAGCTTCAACTTACTTGAAACTTCAAGCACATTATTCTTAGAAATAACTACTGTACATAGTAGGATAAACGTACCTGGTTAAACTACACAAAAATTCAGAGTGATTTATTTTTTGAAGAAAAATGTTTAAAAATTTGTTCAGCATAATATTTGAATAGAAATATGTGCAAGTTGATGGGATTAAAAAAAAGAAAAGAAAAGAAAAACTGATTTGGAGGAAAATTCTATCATTTTTAACCCCAGTAAACCATCCATCTAAAGGGAAAAAAAGGGAAAGATTTAGTCACAACAATATTAAATCAATGAAGACCATTTGAGTGCAAGAAAAGTAATCTTACAAAATTAATTAATTAAAAAAATTAAACTTTAGATTTTGTCTTACATCAGTAAGAAAAGTAAATCATAGTCTTAATTTGAGTGCAAGAGAAGTAATCTTAATTATGTAATTCTAAAACTGTGCACCCTTAACGTGATAGTCAATCCATTAGTACAAAATTCTTGTGGGGTGTGGGAGAGGGGGGGGGGGAAGGGTCAAAGTTCAAGTCTGCAGGAGGGAACCTTAATAGTAAAGATGTAAACGTTAAGAGCTTTCTACTATGGATGTATGCCTTTAATTCTGAAACACATTAATCTCTTGCACTCTGTCTCTGTCTCCGTCTCTCTCTTATTCTCTATCCATCTTCTTTATTGCATTCTGAAAGCTCAAATAGTGTGAAACACTATAGCCAATTTAGACCCCCAATTTTAAATTACGGCTTAGTTACTTTTACACTATTTAACTAAGTGTGGAACAAGAGTAAATAATATGCAATAAAACTGGAACACTACTCTACGACATAGGCAAGTATAATAAAAATAAATGTAAAGCTTAAATAGTAGGAAAGAGAGATGTAAACACAAGATAACATGACGATGTGTTATCGAAGAGGAAACCAAAGTACTTGGCAAAAAATCTCTCCGCAACCCTCCAAGCCAAAATCGATTTATTAGTGAATAAAGTTGGAGTACATGAATAACGAAGAGACCCTCCAAGCCTAATCTACCAAATGTACTTGAGCCTTTCAAGATCCTGCTACCAATGAGTTTCACGGAGTCATGTTTTCAATAGTTGTCTAAATCCCGCAATTAGCTCCAAATTGCATCCACCACTTAATGGCTTCTTCCAATACTTCCCATATGCACAAAAACTTCTCTCAACACTTAGATTGGGTGAGGTAAGTGTTTGAGCTAAGAACCTCTTAAGGATGTGTTGATGGAGAGGTAGGAGTAAAGGAAACTTTAAAGAAAATGGTGTAGATGATTGTGGGTATACAATCTCTAACTCTTAAGTGTTTGGCTAGAGTTTTCTCTCTCAAAAGTTTCTTGGAAAAACTCCTTGTTCTTACAATTTTCGTGGATAATGAGGGCTTATATAGTATTGGTAAAGGTATGTGAAATTGCAAACTCAAAGTTATTCAGGTAGAGAGAGTTTCATGGGTCACTCGCGACTGGGCCTGAGTCGCGAAGTGACTCGCGAAATCCAGCCCAGCAAAGACTCTTCAAATTCCAGCATATACTTTTGACGTAGCCTTTTCGCGAGTTGGTACTCATGAGCTAGTCGCGAATTCTTCATCTTCACAGAATTTTCACCAATCTCTCACACACAATCCTCACATTAAATCTCACAAAAATACAGGGAAATGATTGAACAGAAATACAATCAAATTTGACACGAAATTAAAACTAATATAAAAACATAGTTATAAATCACAACTTTATGCAATCTTTATAATTTCTCAAATATTTTGTGATTATATTATAAATATGTCTAGTTTTTTCTAACCTATAATATCATTCTAAAGTTATATCTTATTTTATTTTATATTTATATAAATATTATATATCTTTCATACCGTTTAATTTATATCGAGGCAATGATGAAGTCAAGAATTTATATTTGGTGGGATAAACATCAAATTAGACAATTAATTTTTTCATTGTGCATATATTAATTATATCTATACTTATAGTAATTTACATACAATTTAATAATTAGAACCTAGAGGTGTATTATTTTTGAATTACTGTCTCCTAAACTTGTCCATGAACCTAGATTTTTCAATTAAATTATCACTCATTAAATATAATGACTAATTTTTTTTTAAAATTCTAATAATTTAAAGATTGCTAAATAAAAGATAAACAATCATTCAAATTTCAATATATAAAAAAAATCTAATAACTACAACCAAATACATGTTATATTATTTTATACATAAATTAAATGATAAAAATAATATATTTTAATCATATACATTTATAATGTTATGATAAATTATTTATTTTAATATTTGAAGAACAAATAAACATATGAGAAAATTCAAATCAAACAAAATGAAAATAAAATAAAATTACATGATAAAGTGGGATTAGCCTACACGGCTACACACTTGCTTTTGTAGTAAGAATTTTAACCACACACGTGGTTATCTAGTGGAGGAGGATAATTACTTAAGAAATGCTACATCCATAATATTTTTACAATAATTTTATAATGAATCCTAAGTGGTAAGTTATTATTGGTTCTAATTTTAATCAACAACTTAAATAATTTTTTTACTCACGCGTAACAACCAATAACAACCTGCCACTTTGAATTTATTATAAAAATATTATGAATATAACATTTTTTTATTAAAATAACTCCACTAAATATATATACTAATTTTTTTTCCAAATATTATTGGTGTGGGGGGGGGGGGAAGGTCCCTTGCAGTCCCAATGTGGCTCCGCCATTGTATTGGGGAAGAATGGTTGTGTTTTACTATATATGTTGCAAACTTGATTTTGTACTTATAAACCAAAAAAAATTTAAGTTCAAATTACAAATTACTCATACGTGGTTTAACTGAAATTTAAGTTGTTTACTCGTGATTTGAAATTTGACATTTTACCCACTTAAGGTTAACTTAGTCAAGGTTCCGTAACCCACCTCCGTTAAAAACGGGATTAAATATGTAATTTTGTTAAACTTTTATGTCTCTCCTCTAGCAATACAAAAACATAAAAATACAAGATCAAATAAGATAAAAAAATGTTGGTAAAGATAAAAGAAGAAGCTTCAAACAAATGAGGTAAAAGTTGTCTTTGCTGGAGTTAGAAAGGTGGTCAGTCACAGCATGGGCAATTTGGAATGCCAGGTACAACTTTTACTTTGAGCAGACCCAGCTACACTCGAAATCTATCCTTGACTTATGCTTTTTGTGGGAAGTCTTTTTCTGTATACGACTTTCTTTGTTGGTTTATGATGCAAGTTTGAAATGTTAAGACATTGAATAAAAATTTTTACCAACCACCTTTTGATCTTATTTTTTCCTGAATTTTTATATTTTGTGTTTTTGAGGAGAGAGATATAAAAGTAAAACAAAATTACATATTTAGTTTTATTTTTAACGAATTTGAGTTACGAAACTTTAATTGAGTTAACCTCAAGTGGGTAAAGTGTTAAATTTCAAAAAACAGGTAGACAACTTAAATTTTGGCTAAACTACAAGTGGGAAAGTTATAATTTGTCTAAAATTTTAATGTCAAAGTAGGATTTCTTTCTACACACAATAATTTTAGCTTTTGTTTCATTCTCTAGTCATCTGTGTATGCCTGATTGTGCACTGTTTTCTTGGTCTGTTTCTCACGGCCAAACTGTGTAATGTCATGTGTTTATAGTTCTTTACTTCAATAAAATTTATATCTCTTATCTCAAAAAAAGAAAAAAGAAAAAGAAAAAGAAAATTGATGCACATAAACTCGCAGGCTGATGTCAGTCCAAAGTAGATATGCACATTATGGCCTTGAATATAATAGTTGCAACCTCTCAGAAGCTCAGACCAAAAAAAATGAAGAATTACGTACATAAACCATTCAACCATTACGTGTGTAAGCTTGCAACCTCACATTCTCAGACCAAAAGAATTAACAATAAATAAGTACATAATTAAAACCTTATAAACTATACACCTGTATAAGGGTATATATATATATATGGACAGACAATATGTCGAACAAGTGGCAATAATAATAATTTTCATAAATGAGAATGCAGTGTCCATAAAGCATTGTGCTGGGCAATTAGTACCGAAGGGTTGGAGCAGTAGTAATTAAAATTTAATTTGTTGGACTTTCCGTCAAGCTAGCCTAGCCTGTTGGTTCAATATGAAGCCTTTGAAGTCTTAATTCATAGTTAAATCACCCACCAGAAAAGTTTGAATAATTAATAATTTGACATTATTCCTCCTCATTTCTTTGCCAAAATTTCAAAATTTACCATTACCCTTTCTATACAAATTTACTATGTATAATTGTACCTATATATGATCAATATCATTCACCTTGTACCTATATATGATCAATTTCATTCACCTTGTACGAAGGCCTGTGGCAAGAGTCGGCAAGATACTTAAAGCTTGCATTTAAAGAAGCACAATCTGTGTCAACTGTCAAGCTTAGCTTGATACCTTACAGCCAAGAATGAAAAACAAGTGCTACTATTGCTTGTCTTGTTCAAGCACTTTCTTGTTTCACTTCATGTGCTCCCATTTATAATGAAATTAAGTTACATGACGTGACTCCTTGGTCTCTCAACGAGCCAACTATTAATTTCCCCAGAAAATACGAAATTATGATAATTTAAGGTCCTTGTTTCATTCCTTGGAAGATATAGTTGAAGCCTATCAAGTGCATAAGCTCAAGTAGGATCTTTACAAAAACAGTTACCGTTATGTAGTCTTTTTTTTTTTTTTTTTGACAAGTCACTCTACTGCTCATCACCTCAGCTTCTTTCAAGGGAAGCATTTTAATCATACATTTTGGTAAAAAATACTCCTTAGGATAAGTTTAAGGTTCATTCCTTTTCTTTTTTTCTTTTCTTTTTTTTTGGTTCACACAACCAACTTAAGAACTCGAGGAAACATGCCATAGCAATTATTTTGACAACATAGGTCATCGATATTCAATTGCAATTTGGTTTAATTTCTACACATAATTGTGTGGTTCAAAAGATTGCAGGTAAATAGAAAACATGCTGACCCATATGCAACTAAAGATGACAACCAATGTCTATAAGATGGTGACATTTTAATGTCGGTATCAGTGATTGATTTTAGCCATAATTAAATTAGCCAATTGATCTTAAAGTCACATACATCGCAATCAATTCACATTCTGTACATACTACATAGTTAAATATATGATACATGAATTTATCTCATATTTAAGTCAATATTAGCCAGATCTTAAGATATATACATATGTAACAAATCGAGATCTGGTTGTGTATCAATCATAGCATCATCATCCATAAAAGTGACTTTTTATTTTTATTTTTCTTAGTCTGTTTTTTTTTATTTTTTATTATTATTTTTTGTTGGAGGGAGGATTGTTTGAGATTGCACTTGAAACATCTGATTAGTCACTCTTAATATAAGCAAAAATTTTAGAATAAAAAATCATTTATTATAATAAGGAATATTGAGAACACCATAGTGTAATCAGCACTCTTGGTAAAGATGAGATAAATTAGTATCTTATAAAGTCAGGTATTAATGTAAGATTCCAACTTGACCTTCCTCATTATAGCCACAGCATTGGGAAACTGAGACCAAGAGTAGTAAAATGGTATGATATTCTTGTACTGACAAATTTAGATGCTTCTACGCAACAAATCTTCTTTTTTTAAAAACCCTCAAACATGTATGCTCTGAACCCTAATTTTTGTTACCAAGGAATGGTTGACACTGATCCGATTTCTTAATTTATAATAATCCTTGCCTTAATGATGTAATGAAGTTAATTGGTACAGAAAACAAAAATGTCAGTCTTCTATTACTGTGTTCCGTGTTGGTAGCCACGACAAAGTTTTGCAATTTTATATATGTAAGAAACATACACCTGAATATGAGCACACATACAAATTACATACTATTATATATATGTTTAGCAAATTGCTTCCAATGTTGTCGGGAACCCTAGGAAAAGTAAATTACTGCTGCATGTGACCAAACAGATTCGTACCATTTCTTATTATTACTATTATACTATTCATTTATTAAAATGAACTACTCCTAATTGCTTTGTTTGACTTGAAAGTCAAGGAATGGAAATTATATAGTTTCGTGATCTAGTTCTAGTGTATAGAGGAGGTGCTAGATGCATGGGGCTCCATACTATTATTCCAAAAGCAGCCTGATTTTTTTATAACAAAATTGTTTTGCGTGTGAGTGTGTGTGTTTTGGGAGGGGTTGGTTTAAATTAGATGTCCTTTCCACGAAGATCCCCATGGTGTTTCCAATGTTCACACTAGGGGCAATATAAATGTGAGGCCTCAATGTTGAAATTTTAGTTTTATTCAAGAGATAAGGTCAAATTTCTAGGGTACTTGACTCTAATTTTTAGTAGATAGGGGCGTAGGGAAACCCCATATTAGTGGCATGACCATTGACCAGCCTAGTTAATCTGCACTTATTAAATGAAGCATTAATATACTGGGTGGCTTGCGACCAAATCCATACCTTATACCATTGAAATTTTTTTTCCTAGAAATACAAACTATTTTACAAAAATTTTATAAATTATTGATGTAGTGAATGATTATCAGTAAATAAAAAAAGTGATATTAATGGTATGACTAAATGAAAACCAATAAGAAGTTGACCACATTAACATTTTGTAAAAATATTATAAAATAGTTTGTGCATGTAGTATTACTTTTTTGTAATAGCATAATGTATATATGCTTTTAGAATTCTACTACAATTTTTTTTTAATAATCCCTAATGTAATTTACTAAATGAGCCTGAATCCTGACCCATGAAGCACTTCTAGGAATCTAGTTGGGTTGGCCATTTTGTGAACACTTCACTAACACAAATAAGTTGGATTATCAAGCTCAAGTAAAAAAGTGAGCTTGATTATTAACGGGTTGAGCTTAGGTTAGGTCTTGTGTACCAAAACCAATCAATATATGCCAAATTTATGTGTGTTCTAAGATTTCATTCCAAAACCTTTTGCTTAAGTGCTATATATACCTCAGTCATTGGAGCAGTAGAACCCAAGACCTTCCTGTACGGAGTATAGTGGTGCTTGGCCCATAACTTCCTTAGTAACCAGTAACCAGCCTCATTGGGCTACCTTGACTCACGAAGGTGTTTGTTGAGAGTTTTGACTGTCTGTTAATGAAAGGGGATGTGGACCCAGTTTATCCAGAAAAGAGTCATGGATGGGTGACTCAGAGATGGGGCACCAAAAGCAAAGTTACAAAACAAAGGTAACGCTTACCGATGCTTATAGGCAAGGTTAAAGCCTTAAAGGTATTAAAAGCTTTGCATCATCTTTCTATATGCCCAAGATAATTGATTCTACTTTTTTCATGAAAAGGGGGAAAAAGAAATTAAACCTTGTTTCGCACAAAAAAATATGGAACTAATCTTTGGCTACTGTTTCGATCTTTCTGTCCAACAAGTTGCTGTTTTAGACTTTAAGTCCAAGAGCAGAACAACTGATTACTTACGGGATTTTATAAAGAAATGGAACGAATAGAATATTTATGTCTTTATTGTTAATTTGAATGTCTAAAAAGAAAGTAATAGCACGGAAAGTATCCTTTCAAGTTTTTTTTTTTTTTTTTTTTTGAAACTGTAACCTTACAGGTTGAATAGAAATAAATGGAAATTCATTTTAACAACATTATTGACTTATTGTCATAATGTAAACTTGGAAGTTTCAAGTTCAATTTATTAAACTATTGGTCTATAGGGTTTTAAAAAAGTCTGATAGGTAAGAAATAAAATAGTCTAATCAAAGGCTATGATACAACTTCCTTTTACAAAAAGTCAAGAGTTTTATATCTTAACTAACACTTGTTGATGTTACCAATAGAGACACCCAAGATTTTAATCTCCACTCACCTAACTTCAAATTATTAAAAAAAAAAAAATCAACTTTTTTTCCTGGTTATTGAACTTCTAAACAAGAGAATGAAAAGAATATTCTTTAAAATTTATTTTACATTCATTCCTTTCATTCCTATCCCTCTCTTCCAAACAAAACTATAAAAATTTGGTTGCTACTCTTTTATTTTATTTTATTTTATTTTTTTCAAATTTTCCATTCAAGCGCTTAAGCTATTCATGGAAAAAGTTGTTGGAAAAAAAAAGGGTTTTTGCAAGTGGTTGGATGGTTAAATTAGAGCCAAAATTAAAGTGAGACTCGCACGTTCTTTGTGGCAAGCCTGAGTTGGGACGTGTTCCCTCTATGAGGATATTAACATCATATGGTCACTTACCAAAACAATTAAGGAATGGATGAGAAATCGACTTCTAAAGTTCTCACTTGAATATAGTTCGAAGTTATGAAATTATTGAATCCTACATAGGAAAGGACTTGGGATGTATTTATATACAAGGTAATTAAGGAGTAAGGAAGTATCTGATAAGATTGTATCATGAGATATTTTTTTCTTAAGGGGCACCTCACTTTTAGTAGGAGGTCTTACCTAAGTGGACCTTTTACCACTCGTGCACACCGTTTGCATCAAGTCGAGTCTGGCATGGGCTAGGCCCTGTCCATCCAATAATCAACAATTTTTCATTCTAGAGTTTTTTCATGAGCATTTTATTATTATTTCACAATAGTATGTTGTTCACTATTACACATTTTTTGAATTGGTGTGAGTTTGTCTATAAATATGCATCTCTAATTTCATTTCAGTTAATTTTTCCATGAGAGAGAGAGAGAGAGAGAGAGAGAGAGAGAGAGAGAGAGAGAGAGATTATTGTACTTATTCTGTATGTTGTTAATCATTAAATTTGAAGAGGCAGATGTCCAAAAGTCACAAAAAACCACTTGTGAAGGGTGAAATATGTTTTAAAGACATGGTGTCAAACACTAGCTTTGATTATTTTGAGTTTCATTTTGCATTCATTGGTCTGTTAATTTTAATTTATTTGTCTTCTTTGTTTGTCACAAATTAAAATGCTTTATATAAATTAATTTATGCAATATTCTAGCCAAAGCGAAATCATTCTTGTTGATTTTTTTGCACACATTTTGTTTATTTTGAAGTATGGCAATCTGAGAAATATGGGGTGTTCGGTTACAAGGGATATCCCTTGTAACCGATAGTGATGTGTAATTTTTTAATACAAGATAAGCAATAATCCTAGGAGTACACCCAATTTAACACATAACTAATGGAATTGGACGTGTCTTTAGACTTATTAAAAAATATCCTGCCACGTTATTAAAAAGGAAATTGTTACCTTGTCGTTCCATTAGACATATAAACAAGAAAACTAATTGAAGTGAATGGATGAACCAATAATACTAATTTTTTAAAACTTTAGAGAATTAAAGCGTTCATTTTAAACTTTAGAGACTAAAAATGTTTAACAAGTAAACTTTAAGGATGAACAATGTATTTCGACCTTTAATATTTTCTCTAGTTCAATCCATTTTTTTAAGGATTTCATTATTTGAAGATGATTGTTGATATTAAGTTTCTTGGATGAATATTTCCTAATAAAGATAGGGTTTTATTAATGTGTGCTCTTAGGGCATACATTAGTAAATTATTTTAGGAAATTTTTTATGAAAAAATGATTAACTATTTTGATAGCTTTTTCAATTCCCCATAATTTTTTTTTCCAAAATGGATGGTTAATGTATGTCTTAAGTGCATATATTAACTGGACCCATAAAGATAATATAATTTTTACTTTTATTTCTGATTTGGACATTTTCAAAAGTGCATATATAGTTTAAAATTTGTTCCACATTAGGTCCATTAGGCCTCAAGAAAGTATATAATAATGTCTATAACAAAATATTTTTACCACACACTTATCCTGAAAGCTATGTAGAGAAGACTGATAACTGTTAAAGAACAGAACCCATATGAATATAATCTCACATCTTAACCAACAAAATCCTTCATTAATGTTTTCAAAATAGCAATAGCAACTTTTTCTTGTTTTAAGGAGTCACTCAAAATTATGATAGATGATTAAAATAATTTATATAAATTTTAATTTTTTTGGTTAAAGAAAATTAATTAAAGTGGAATTTTTAATTTCGTGGATGACAATAGAATTTTCAGTAACTTAAATTATCCTAACAATTAATAAGATAAATGAAATTTTGGTTGGGATAAAATTTATAATATTTTAAAACTTAGATAATAAAGCTTTAGCTAAATTAAACTATTCTAAGTATTAAAAAGATAAAAACATTAATATGAAAAGAAATTCAAGCTAGAATATTTCATATCAAAAAACACCAAAAGCCTTGCGGTGACTATTAATGGACTAAGCTATTTATGACCAGTTTGAGCTCGCCTAAAAAAAAAACTTTATGTTCGTTTGTTTAGTAAACAAGTTAAGCTTAAGCTCAACTTTAGGCTTGATTATTAAACGAGACAAGTTCAAGCATAATAATGTGTTTGTGATCATTCTCATGAACATGAGAGCTCAAATTAACTATATATAATACTATATATTTATATGTATACTTTATATAGAAATGTGGGCATATGAGTTTGAAAAATTGGTTCATAAGATATAAAACTATTAGTTGTAATTTATTCATAACATAAACAATCCATTTATAGTAAAGATTCATAGAATTGTGAAGGGATAAAATATTTTAGTCATGATTTTACCATATAAAGGAAAATAATTAGTTAATCAAGTAGCATGTAAACAAGCTCGTGCTTGCTTGACAATTGTGTGGGTTGTTTTTTTGATAGCACGCAGGCCCAAGTAGAAAACAGGGATCCTGGGCCTTTATGCTTAACGTTTAAGGGATTGAGCTTGGTTCACTATAGCTAAGTGGGCTGATTCCAAAACAAGTTGTGCACAAAGTGTGGATCCTACAACACATACATACTAATAAACAGAAAATATACACGTATTGCATAGTAAGGAAACGTAAAATGATATAAGTAGAAGGAAAAAATGAAGTAAACGTTAGGTATCCTTAGGATAAGAAGGAATGCCTCATTATTTTTCTGAAGTTTTTAATACATCATGCTTACTAGGATGTGTTACAAGGTTCAAACAAGTTTAAAAATCACAAACTTAGATAGCTCTTTAGGCTTCTAAGACTTGCGAGATTTGAATTTTTTTAAATCCAAGTTTATTCTCTAGTGGTTATTTTAGGATCTCGGACGGTGTTTTCCCTCTTTTCTCTCTTTTTGAATCTTAAGAAAGTTTTTCAAAGGTTCTTTTCCTTCTAATTCACTGTTGGACCCTTCTCTTTTTATAGTGCCATCTTAGGGTTTTTGGTGTACCACTGATTCCCTCCATTTGCTGCTCTGGGTACCAGAACCAATGTTGTGTCAGCAACATTGGTGGCTGGTCCTTTCCTCATTTTCTCATTATTTTCCCCTTTTGAGGTTTTCTCTCCAAAAGCCCCTAGCTGACTTTCCTCTTCTGGGAGGTCCTAAGGGCTGACTTTCGATCCTTCTTTTCCCAAAGCTTTTAGAGATTACTTTTCAAACCTACCTTTTGACTGCTTTCCCTTTTGTCATTTCCTCTAAATGGGCAAATTCCTTTCCATCAGGTTGAAAGATCCCCAGCCACTTTCCTTCATAGTCCATCTCTTTGGATTCCGTGAAGTACTAGACCTTTTTTTTCAGACAGCATTAGTTCCTAAGTCTTCTGTCCCTCTTCTGCATCATTAGGTGGCTGATGGGACATATCTGTTCTTGTTCTTTGTGTTTTTGGGCATTCTTCCTTGAGCTGTCTCCGTCCCAACCTAGCCCTACTGCATATCCCGAGAATCCCAGGCTTCTAGGAATCCTCAAGTATCCTGGTTTAGTTTTCCCTCCAGATTCCCCATCGATTTTCTCACTTAAGGGCTGTGCTGAGCTTCTCTTCCTTCTTTGTTTTATAAGGCCTGAAGCCTGTCCCTTCATGGGTTTGGGCCGCTTTCCATTGACTTTAATGAATTTGGGCCTTTCCTTTTCCTTCAAAGCTCACATGGTTTTTAGATTTCAATTTTTTTGCATTGTTTTGGGCTTTGGTAAAATATTGTGATATTTGGACCTCAGCAACAATATAATAAACCAAGATTGAATATGTAAACTTATTTGGTGATGAGCTCAAGCTTGGCTCATGTTTGAAATAAATCAAATTAAATGAACAAGCCTGAACTTTCAATACTTTGCTCAGATTGGCTCGTTTACGGCCCTAACGTTGACCGATTCTTCTAATGAGAAGAAGTTGGGTTCAAATTGTCCTCCCTCACCGATTATAAGGAGAGAAAAATTTATCAAAAAAACACTAGAAGATTTTCATAAGATAAACTAGTAGCAGTTCATGATATTTATTTTCTATTATGCCTAAAAGCAACATTTCAAGTATAATTTATGTTTTTATGAATTAGCCTGTGATAAGAGGAAGTAGCATAGCTAGCTTTTGTTATGCATAACACCTTTTGATATAAATGACAAGCGTCACCACATCACTAACGTGATACATTATTATATATTTTCTCTATATTTTTTTTCTTTTCGTTTGGTAGTAACATGTTGGATTGGGAAACCATATGTGAAGAAAGAGAAGTAAAAGGTTTATAAAAATTCTTCTAAAAAAAAGGTTTATAACAATATTAAACTTAAACTTTAATTTTTGATTAATATATGATATAAAAAAATTAAGCAGAATTTTTTATTTGGAGAAGAAATTAAGCAGAAAAGTAAACCATAAAAATAAGGATCCTAATACGAACGGTTACGTATTTCGTAAGTAGAATCAGAATTACCTATGATTATATAGTCAACAACCAATAATTGATTCTCAAAAAACACACACAAAAAAAAAACCCCAAACATTCAGCAAGTAAAAATAATGTGAACATTTTTTTGAAAACATTTTTTTTATCAACTTGTGTAATTATTTATGTTTAAAGTGGGTTTTGGAATTGTCTTAATTAATAGGGTTTTAGAGTACAATATAGTACAAGTAAATAAATTCACAAGTTAAGAAATGAAAACTTGCATCGATTGAGTTAGAGCAATATAATCTTATAGGGATGACAATGAGGCAAGTTAGGTTAGATTAGGGGTTATCTATCCCCACCTCGTCCTCTCTTCGGGGTGGGGAAAACCTGCCCCAAGCATGGGCAGGCAGGGTAGGTTCGAGGCGAGCTTGAGGTATTTGACCATTCTTAATGAGGTGACTTTGTCATTAATGAGATATAAAAGAAACATAAAGATGATAAAAAGTTGTAAGAGCATAGAGAGAAATCGAGTGTTTTAGAGAATCATAATAGAATATGTGCAAAAAAATTTATAAATACAATATGTATTAAATATATTAAATTATATATATAATTTAAATATTAAAAAAAAATATTTACATTTGAGGCAAGTTAGGGCATGATGAGGAAAATTCGTCTCCTCTCAAGGCGAGGAAGATCCACACAGGACAGAACAAGGCAAGGTGAGTTAAGTGAGACAAGGAATGTTTACCATCCATATAATCTTTGGCAAGAGTCCTTGCTCAATTGGCCAATTACAATAAAATTTATGATGATGTGGAGTCCTTTTATTTTTAGGTGTAAATAATTCCCTTTGGAGTTTGGATGCATAGGTTCATGGGATTCTAATCTCTAAAACACTTTTTTTTTTTGGGAGTATAAACTCCTATTCCAGGTACCTCTAATATGGATACTTCATAGTAGCATGTAGATCTCTTTTTAATATGATTAAAAGTTTAAAATTATACATGGAATGTCTCTTAAATTTGCCACATTATGAGTTGAAAAAAGTTTGGTTCCAAACATATTTGGAGCCTTAGGCTCAAACAACCAATAGAAAAATGACAAGTACCATTTTATGTGCAATGTATATAACTCACTTATTTAATTGAGTTAAGTGAATTATGTGCAATGCACATGAAAAGTACAAATGTCATCTTTCTATTGGTGCATGGTTAGAGCCTAAGGCTTTAAACACGTTTGAAGCCAAACTCTATTCTTATGAGTTGGGAGAAAATAACTCTAAATTGGCTAATAGATGGTTTTATTTATTCAGTTTGTTGGGTGATTTAGTTTGGCTCTGCATTCTGTCTTCAAAACATATTTACATTAATTAGTGTTTTTGATTAACTGGAGCACTATACTTGAAAAGACATCCATACCCTTATAGAGCTATTTATATGAAAGATAATTTTGACTTGTACTGCTACCCTTACTAAGGAATGAGGAGGACCATCCTAAAACAGCGAAAAAAAATATTTAGGACCACGCCCTTTTGAGTCACAAGTCTAATGTGGCAAACTTTTAGTGATGGAGAAAAAATTGATGGGTTTATGTGAAAGTAAAAGACAACTAATCACAGCTTAACACATAAGATAATTGTGAAAAATAGTGTAATTTTAAAATTACTCCTACAACATGTCAACAACCCAAAAATATATCTTAATTCTCACGTGAAAATAAAGAGAAAATGACAAAGAAAAGGGATGCTGGGACTAAAGGTAAACAAAGACGAATGATGTGATTTGGGAATTAGGGTTCATCATGATCACAATGAGTGGTTATAATTGGGAAATTAATCAACCTTAGGATATGGAAACAAGTGTACAACAGTCATCCGTGTACATAGATCTAGAGAAATGTTGAATTTAGGGCTTGTGAAAAGTAGCACCATCCATAGTTTTTGAGTTCAAAATGAGTGTGTGTTTGTGCGTGCGTGAGGTTAGAAAAGCAAGTATAATTTGTAGAGAGACAAATAAACGCGTTAAAGTGTACACTAAAAATTTTCTTTACCTTTCTCCCCTTCAAAGAAAACAAAAGGAAAAGAGAGTAGTAGTAAAAAAGAATCAAGTCCAAACTTATTTACTTTTATTTCTTTCTCTAATCTTTTTCTTTCTTTCCTTTTTCACCCTAGTACCCTACCCCCACGTCCACAAAAAGTAACACTCTCTCTCTTTCTCTCTCTCACTCACAGCTCTTCAAGTGTCATTTTCTCACATATACTTCACACAAAAGAAACAACCATTCACTTCATACCTTGTCATTTCTTCTCTCTCTCTCTCTCTCCCTCTCTCTGCAACTACTCTCATAAATTGATCAAACCCCCCCCATCTGAAAAAAGAGAACCCAGAAATCTCACTTGAAAATCCAAAACTCTTATTACCCAGATCATCACAAAAGAATTCCCCCCTCAAAGGCTCATCTTTTGTGATCCTTGATATCCATTCTGCTATTATTATAACGTTCAACAACCAAAAGAAAAGCAGCAAGAAGAAGTAGAAGAGATATTTTAAGGACAAGGGAGGCTTTAGTGTGTGGACTTGTCTGATGGAGTTATTCCCAGCTCAACCAGATTTGTCTTTGCAAATCAGCCCTCCAAACAACAAACCCACTTCAAGTTGGAGGAGAGGTACAGAAGAAGAAGTGGATTTGGGGTTTTGGAAGAGAGCTTTCGACTCTAGAAACTCCATGTCCTCAATGGCCAAACCTGACACCTGTTTTGAGCTCTCCTTGTCCAATCCAAGGCCTTCTGATCATCACTCTTCCCTCACCAACCACAATCATCATCTCCAAAATGGTAATGGCAATCTTTTTCACACCTTTCAACAACAAAACCACTACTCTCACCATCAAAACCAACACCAGCACCAACTCCATCACCAGCCACTGTTTCAGCAACCAACTCAAGGACTAAGTCCAGAGCTTGGCTTTTTGAGACCCATAAGAGGAATTCCAGTTTACCAAAACCCTCCTCCTTTCCCATTTGCTCAACAGCCTTTAGATGTTTCGCATCAACCTTCTTCTATTTCTATACCTAACACTACATCAAGTTCTAGTCCTTTCCAGTCTCAAGGGTTACTGCGATCAAGATTTCTGTCACGGTTTCCAGCTAAACGAAGCATGAGGGCACCTCGGATGCGATGGACTACTACACTCCATGCGCGCTTTGTTCATGCTGTTGAACTATTGGGTGGCCATGAAAGTAAGCAACTTAATTTTAACTCTTTCTTAAAATCTTTTTCTTTTTTCAGCCTTCCTTTCTTCTTGCTTTTGCTTCTTTTTTCGCTACCCTTTTTCTTCTTACACCATTGTGCTTTCTTTTCTTTAGCATACTTCAAGAATGGGAAAATTAAAATATATTAAAAAAAAATTGACTTATTAATTACTTGTTCTTTTGTTCCTTTCTTTATCCTTTCTTTTTGGGATTTAGGGGCTACACCAAAGTCAGTTCTTGAGCTTATGGATGTGAAAGATCTCACCTTGGCACATGTTAAATCTCATTTACAGGTAGAAAAGTGCTCTCATTTTTCAACAATATCAAATCAGTTTTCCTTATTTGACTGTTCAAATTAGAGAAAATTTGAAAAATGTACTGAAACTTCTTGTTTTGTATATCTCTCATGAATTTCTTTCTTGATTCTGCTTTTAAGTTGGTTTATAGTCTTTGAATGCAGTTCTAATAGTGCTTGTAAGACTAAATTCGCAATTGTACATCCTAGGCTACAGGAAGGTATTAATTGCGTATTTTTCTAATTACAATGGTTTGCTAACTGAGGGTCTCTTATATCCTTAGCACTTCTTTTTCTAGATCTGATGGTTCTGCTTCTGCAAGCTAATAAACAGCTTTTTGCTTGGAAGAATGAACCAGCCCAAGTAAAAGAAAAAATCAATACTAACAGAGGAGAGAGAAGAGAGAAGAGAGAGAGAGAGAGAGAGAGTATTATCGATTTCAGAAAACAAGTAAGACAAAGCCCAATGAATGAATTCAAAATGAGTCATACCCAAGCCGAGACAAGCTCACACTCATACCATTATTTAATCCCCAAACCAAATAAAAGCATTTTACCTTGGAAGGGGAGTGAAATAAAAAAAGAAGGAAAATAAACAAGTACAGAACACCATCATTTCTCAATGATGTCTTCCTCAGATGGGTTTTCTAACCACGCTTTTCTTAACCATGGTTAATCACATACATCCATGCATGTATGCACATCAATATACATAATATATTTTTATTTTTTTACAGCCCCATAAATGCTTCTGTATCTACAGCATGTACTTGCACTGTATTTGATCATGTCTAGAGGATAGTTAACTGTGCACTTTAATATTTCTTTTTTGTCTTCTTTCTGATTTTTATTTTTATTTTTGGTTAAAAATCTTTCTGATTTTTATGTTTTTGTACAAATATATGTTATCCAAGTGTAATGTACTACATTATTTTTGACCAAGTAAAGCACTGTGTTATTTCTTTATCTAAATTATGTTTTTCTTAGTCATTAACACTACTGTTTATTCTTATATTGGGTTAATTCCTATGGTTTTTACTACAGATGTATCGAACCGTGAAGACCACAGATAGAGCTGCAGCTTCTTCAGGTTAAAACTCAAAAGTCCAATCTTCTTTTGAAAGCTATGAATTAATAGATGATTAAGTCAACAAATGTATGATATAATAACATATTGTCGCCTATATTGTCCCCTCTTCTTCTTTTTGTCCTCTAATTTTTGTTGTTATCGTTTACAAAAGGACAATCGGACGTATTTGAAAATGGGTCATCTGGAGATACTTCTGAAGATTTAATGTTTGAAATTCAGAACCCAAGGAGGCCTGAGCTATCCATTCAGCAAGGACGACCAACTGCTCAAGACAAAGACTATCAAGGTCTCTGGAGCAATTCTTCTAGGTAATCTATCTAGCTTGCTTATTATCTCTATCGTTGAAAATATTTTATCAATGTTCTTATAGTGCCACTGGTTGGTCGCTTGAAAAATTAGAAGGTTAAAAAATTTGGCACCTCAACCTCATGCAAACCTCCAAAGCAATTCAAGTCCAGTTTCTTGAAACATAACTTCCTCTTGGAAACCCATTAAAGCATGGTGTTTGATGATGCATTAATTTGTACTTGTAAGCGTTTAAGTATTAACTATAATAACCACATGTCAAACAAGAAATGCATGACTTTTTTATGCAAACAATATTTGTATTTGAAAATCCTTAGCAGGACTTAATTTCCCTATGTAACTTAGAGGTTCTATATTAAATTGTAGCATGGTGTTAGTTCTCTCATTGCTCTAGTAACTGTGGAACTATGTTTTCCTAAGGCGTTTGCTCCTCATATATTGCTGTTGAATATATTAGCACGGTGGCTGTAAAACATCATATAAACTTAATATTCTCTAGTAATCATAATTGTGTCTTTTATGTATGAACCTCTCTCTCTCTCTCTCTCTCTCTCTCTCTCTCTCTCATACGCATAAAAAAAAGCACAGTTGCATGCAAGAAATCACAAAAAGAAATTATTACACTACGCTTTGCTGTGTCTGTCAACAAACATGGAAACTGAAACCCCATGATGGGCTAATTATAATCCCTTCAGTGGGTTAAAAGGAGTAAAGAAAGAAAGAAAGAAACCCACCCACTCTTCTCCTACCATTCCAAGACCTGTAAATCCCATTTGACAATATCCACCTAAAAAATGGAGATATCTCTTTCCCTTGGATTTTGTGGGGTTCAAATATAGGGAATTAAATGGGGCCTACATTTGGAAAACTTATTATCAAAGCTAAGCCATTAGATGGACCCATTAGTGGAAATCTTGGTGCTAAAGTTTTATGCCCTTTGAAACTTCTTTGTATAGTCTCTTGTTAGGGGTAATGGGCAATCACATGGGATAGGTTCACCTTTATTTCAATCAGCTCAAAAATGTAAAGTGATAGACTATAAACAAGACAGTAAAAGATAGCTTTCTTTTCTCAGTTTGCTTTTTTCTTCTGCATGGCTTCCACTGAAAGGAAATATTCTCTCTTTGTGTTTGATTTTGTAGCAGGGAAGCATGGTTGCATGGCAAACCAAGGGATTCTTGTGGAAACATACCATCTCTTGAGGTACCATTATTCATACCTTCATTCTCCAAATGACCTTTTGTTTGAAAATTTTACCACTTATGCGCATACCTATGGGAATGATAGAATAAAAGAAAGCTATGGGGAAAGAATTTTTTGTTTTCATCTTTCTTTATCAAATCATGCATATTAGAAAGAGCTAGGAAAGGAGGGGAAAAAACTTTCAAAAGCTGCTTTATTCCTCTACAAATTTAAGGGGCAGGATTGTCATTTTTAGTCTACAAAAGAAAGGGATTTTTGTTTTGTAAAATACTAAAATGTTCCCTCCCACCCCACCTCCCTTTGTCCTTCAAAAATAAAAATAAAATTAAGATAAGAAAAAAAAATCCATTAATGATCTACAGCCTAGCAACAAAAACCTAACCCATTTGACTCATCAAGACCAATGTTGACCTTCATAGATGGTGTAGACCCTTATATAATCATGCATGGTCAAACAGATTAATGCATATTATAATGTTAAAAGAAAAGAAAAGAAAAGAAAATGTTCATTCTATAATGTTCATGGTCATGATGTTAGGGAATAATATTTTGAGAGTTGTACATTAGTCATGCATATTGTAACAGGCTTTCTAATTTACTCTAGGCATGTTTCTTTTTAATTGATAAATATTCTATTATTCTCTGAGTCAATTGTCCTTTGATTCCCTTCTTCAGTTCACACACTTGTTATGCTGCTTCTCTTTGTATTTGTTGCATCTCTTTTTTCCTTGTTATCATTTTCTTATTCTTTCTTTTTCTTTTTTTTTGGCTCAGAAGGACATGGATCCAAAGTGCTTAAGCTATGAAAGAATATCAGATGTAAGCTCATCAAATAACCATTCAGGGGCAAGCCCCAAGAAGCCTAATTTGGAGTTCACTTTGGGCAGACCACTTTGAAGTCTCTTTTGAGTATTACTCATTTTGAAATCATTGTAACAGTGAAGGGGGGGCTGGAGATGAGAATCAGGTACCCGCTGAGAAACCCAGAGTAAAAGAAATGAAAAAGAAAACAAAAGAAAAAGAAAAGTAAAAGGAGAGCTAAAGAAAGACAAGGAGACAAGAAAGACAGAAAGCAACAAAAGGAGAAGGAGGTGTGGAAAAAAAAGCATGTCCTTCCTATCAGACCTGAGATCCAAATCAACATATTATATTCCTACGTAAATATATGAAATCTAATTGATTTTGTATGTTTTGCACTCATATGAAGAGAGAGAAAGAGAGAGAAAAGAGAGAGAATGAGTGAGTGAGAGAGATAGAGAGAGAAAAAGACCTTTAACTATCTTAAAGTATGAAAGTGATCCTTGGTAATTGTAATGGAGCACTTTACATTTTATGAAATATTTTAGTATTTTTTACCAAAGGATTTGGCGCTCCATTCGTTCATAGGCTTTGTCACATGCTTTACGCTTTATCATCAAAGGAAAAGAAAGACTTGAGGATATGAGCTTTGAAAAGATTTTGAACTAAAGACATAAGAATAAAGAATGGCAAAAGAAAGAAAAAAAAAAAATTTCAATGCATTTTTCTATTTGCAATTGGCAATTGCAGTACCTTCATCAAGGATTTGTTATAATTTTTTTTTCCTTTTTTAGTTTACCAGAGTCTATATATATATATCAAAGATCTGCTGAGGATTCGTGATGGGTCTTAAAATTTTAGAATTAAAGTTTTTTTGTTTGTTATTGTTAGAATTAAAGCATTATGAATCAAACTACAAGTTGATATTCCTATTAAATAATGCCAAAATTCTTAAACATAGGAACGTTATTCTCATAATGATTACCTTTGTCATTGCACTTTAAATTTAGTATGGATAGAGACTGGTGGCACAGTTAACTTTTCAAAAAGAGAGTTCAAAATTATAATTTAACTGCCATTTTACCACCAAAGGAAGCTTCTCTGAAAGAGGAAATAAAGTTGCAATCAACATTAATTTGAGCAGACAATGTATTTTGAAATATCTGTATATTTAGCTTGCTACGCTTTCCCACAGTTTCTGGTTATGAAACCGCATATTGGAATGGATTTTAATACATGTGGTTCTAATAAAAGTCTTTACTCTATAGTAAGAAGAGAAGTCACTTTCCTTCATTAAAGAGAATATCTGAAGGCATATTGCTAGGTTTTGTTCTTTCCATCTGTTCTTTTGTTTTGTTTTGTTTTTTTTTTTTTTACTTTGTCCATATTGAATTTTCATTTTTAATCTAGTTATAGTATTAAAGTAAGCTATGACGTACCTTAAAAGGAAATCGTATTTTTAGCTCAATAGTTTGTCAGATTACAAGAAATTTTTGTTTTCCCACCTAGAAATTTAGTGATATTTGTTCCAATCTCTCCTATATTAAGAGAAAGCATAGGCCAAGAGTATTATAGTTTAATGACATCGGGTTTGGGTGATATTTTTCACAGAGACATCTAGATTTTAAATCTCTCATTCACAATTAAAAATAAAATACAACCAAAGAGAGAAAAAAGAAAGAAAGAAAGAAAGCACAGATACACATCATCAAACGTGTAGCAGCTCACTTGCTTTTAGATGAAATCAATATGGAGTAAGGACTGGAAATGAATTCAGTCTTTAGGGTTTTGATTATATGCCACCCGGTACAATGGTGCTAATTTCTTAAGTATTAAGTGCTGCAAAAAGCTTCTCTCCTAGAATTTTCCTGAATTATTAATTAGGTTATATATTCTTGTGGAAAAAAAGAACCCTACAATGTCAATTACCTCACAAATTAGTCAAAAGTTCAAACAGAATGACTGGAAAGAGATAGCTCGCTAAAGAAAAAGTTGGGAACAAAACGGGGAAGCAAAGAACATGAAGTCTTTGTACAGTGAGATTCCTAGCTACCATTATTTTGTTTTCTAGTCAGATCAGATGTACCTTATTAAAGTAAAAGATATTGTGCCTATGGCATGTACATATTGATATTAGGCCAAAAAATCGTTGTTTTGTGAAGGAGTCTTTTGTACCAAAATGAATACGAAGTATTACCATATCCAGCTACTATATATAGTAATGCGTCCATTTATTTATTGTGCGTATGTCTTATAACTTACCACTCTAATCATCAATAATACTCTACACATTAATTCATGACCAAGAAGGAAAAAAGAAAAGCCTATATATATATATATATATATATATATATATATATATATATATATATATATATATATATAATAACAATAATAATATTGTCATGTTAACAAAATAACCCTTGCATTAATTCTGATTAAAAGAATTTTGGCATATTTCATCTACGTTAACTTGTGTGGTAATCAAAAAGGTTTGAGGTTCTAGGCACTCCTTTTCTTTTTTTAGTTGGGACTTGGGAAATAAATTACTTGAGTGAAGTCCTCTATTTTCTGCATAGAGAACCAAACTTGAAAAATCTCTCTCGCCACATTAATGTTCTTATCATTTTCCCTACAAAAAAGAGAAGGAAAAAAAGGACTAAAATCAAACTATTATCATGATGGGATCTTCTCAATTTTGCTACTATAATGGCAGCTTCACATATACACAATAATAACTTTAAGGCAAAGTGAATCCACTTAAGCCATTGCCGAAAGTTTTTGCAATTTATGTCGACACTTCAATTACAATAAACTTGGCTCCAAAGTTTGAGTTGTAAAATGGCTATCATGATGCCTACATTCCAATACCAAAGTGGCTAGTACCAAAAATATTTGAAAATACCAAAATTGAAATTTTTTTACAAAGAAAATCAAGTGGAATTAGGAAATATACAACTGTACTTTGCTAGTTCAAAACTTCTATATGTTTCAGTCATATGTAATTATCCTCTTAATTACATGGGGTTTATTATATGTGATTGATACACCATATACCTTCTCTTACCAGTTTAATTGACTATTCATAAAATATATCATATTTGTCCCATAGTATGAAGGTACACAATTCATTGTGAACTTCAACTTGTGGGTGTAGTGACTTTATTTTTAGACAAATTGCATTTTTGATCTCTTAAATATAGTACCTCAATTCATTTTTCCCCCTTAAAATGGTAAAATATAATAATTTAGTGTTTCTATACATCTATTTTTCCATTTACTTCACAATTGGAATGCTGAGGCACCCTAATGTAGGGAGAAAAATTGAATCATTTGATCAAATTTAACCAACCTAATATTTACAGGACAAAAATCAAATGAATTCAATTTTTTAAAGGATAAAAATGAAATTTATCAATATTAACATTACTTGGCAAACCATTAGCTAAGTCAGCAAAAAATTAGATAGAAGCCAACTCGTTCTATTTTTGAAATTTAGAGGTTGAGATTAGAATTTTTTTAAATTGATGGATTAAAAGCGAACACACCTTAGAAAAAAAAAGTATCTTATGTATTAGATGTATATTACCTCAAAATTGAGGGACTCAAATAGCAATTTTTAGTTGATTCATCTTCTAATAGTTGGCCAGCCACTTTTAGGAGATTGCAAAATTCTCATTAGGAGACAAAGAAAAAGGAGAAAAGATATGTTAACCTAGAAATTGGAGGAATTTTTGTCTTTCTTTAATTACTAGGATAAGTGATTAACTAAGGCGTTGCACATGTGGGTGTGGAAAGTGCTAGAGAATAGGTCACGCTGTTAAAATTTACAAGGAATAATAGGAATGACTTTTCCTCTCTTTTTTTTTGTTTGCTTTGCTGAGGTCCTACACCAATAGGTATAAATAACAGTGCTTATTACATGACCTAATACTGAGTCATAACATATCTGATATCCCTGCATTTGAAACCAAAAGGCAGCGAGTGTGAGACGCACTGTGCAAATTAATTAATACTAACCAAATTATTTTTATCTAATAGTAAGTGCTAAAAAGCCATAGACACGAAGTCACTAACGAAAGTTATTACCAAAAGTAGCAAAAGCAAACCCTGAAAGGAACTCTATATATCAAGTTAAAATCTAAACCATGCAATTCAAAGTTCAACAATCAATGTAGTAACTTTTAAAAATATATATATACTTTATTACTTTAGAATTGCAAATCTTTTTACAAAGTTTAAGGTATCGAGTTATAAATAATATTAATAGTAATTCCAAATATAAATCAACAACTTCACAACTCAACAATTTTTAAATTATTTTAAGAAAACTAGGTAATAAATAAACTTAAAAAATGATTGATTTTATGCTCTTATTCATAATTTTAAAAACTGGACAGGTTCAAAATTGGATTTGCTTTCAATTCTTGGTTTTTGATCGAATTTTATTGTTTATTTTTTTACCGAACTAGTCGCTAATTTTCAATTCATCTAGCCGATCTTGTTCGGTTTTTAAAACAATGCACGTATCTACTCAATTGTGCATAGAAATTCTAAATATTTTTTTTCTTGATTACAAGATTAAAAACACTATATAAAAGTAAGTTTCCAACTAAACAAACAAAGCCCAAAATGTGCCAAGGTAGAAACAAACCCTAGAATGAAGGGATTGTAAAAAAATGGGGGGAGTCATGCGGCAACTACTGGTTGGTCTAAGTGTCAAGTCTCAACAAGTGTGTTGAGTTGTGAAGTGACCACTTTTTTGACAAATATTATTTTCAGGGAAATGCTTTTAAGAAATTGTCAGTCAGCTTTACAAAGTCATATGGGAGCAATTAATAACACACTCAGTCTTTAACTCTTTCTCCCCCACTCGACTCCTAGACGCGTGTATTGTCATACAACCAATCAAATTATACTGATATAAATCCAAGCTGCGCGTGACTGTAGGACATTTTGAAAAGAAAGAAAGCGTGTGGGGGTAGTAGGGTAGACAGGACGAAACAAACAAACGTAGGCTTGTATAGCTTGTAATAAATTGTAACATAACATGATGATCTTGATTTTTTTTTTCCATAAAAAAAAAAAAAAAATACGACTCTCGTCTGCATGGGACCTTTATAGCAATTATTGCTTTCATCATTACAATCCCCTTCCCACCTTTTTATTGGTTTTTTCATATAAATAATAAAAAATTATTTTTATTTATTTTTAGTTATTCAGAGTGTGTAATGGATTGTATTATAACTTTTCGATTGTTTTTTCTTTTAACTTTTATGTTTAAGTAGAAAATTTTAAACATTTACTCTGTTTCATTACATTTTGTTCCAAGCTTTAAACCACTACATTTTACTCCTTTGTTACACATCAATTTAAAGTTTAGTTTGCTCCAAGATGTTTTTGTACTTTGTCTTGTTTCACGCTGTTTTGGCTAATGAATTTTTAAATTTTGTTAGGAACCCTAAATAGCTTAGATGAATGAGATCCCAAGGGTTAAATTAGATCATGAAAATTACTTAATAGTTAGTTACAATTAGATAAGCAATAGTCAGTTGGTTAATTGTCTAGCACACTAATCACATTTATTACATGTATATTTTTTAAAAATAAATGTGATATTAGTAAGAACACATGGGAGATTAATTAACCCATAGTCTTGAGCGATGCGGGTAAATTAGATTAGGGAATTTCATATATAAATAGATCAATGTAGTCCCTCTCTATATCATCTTGAATAATAATGAAGTTGTTGCCTTTCTACTTTTTTCCCACTTAATCTTTTCTCTTGGAGGGTGGCTATCTCAAATCAAGTTAATTCACATGCAATTCCTATTCACTACCTTTAGGAATCGATGGGTTCCTAACAATTGATATTAGATCCTTTGATCTTGGGATGACCGGATTCATTGTGCCTCTTCTCTAGGTCTATGAACTATTTGCTCTTGACAACACTCTACCACCTCTCATGGTTTCCATTGCCTCTTATTACATATGGAAGGAGATGCATGGGAATGGTTTCAGGATGTAGAGGCATCAGGATTATGCACAAATTGGGTGGACTTCATATCTAGTCTACATGATTAATTTCGAATGCCAATCCTTTATTCTCCCACTCAAGAGTTCATGATTCAAGAACTGACAATCCAAGTGCCAGTGATCCATGAATAGAAGATGCAAGAGCTAAAAATTTTAATGGTTCAAGAATTAAATAAGGTTATGAGGATTCACGAACATTCCGAGGTCCAAAGAATTAAAGAGACCTTTAAGATCGAAGAATCATTGAAGATTCAAGAACTTAAGCAAAGTTTGACAATCCATGAATTAGAAAGAATCTTCATGTACAGGAGGCCGCCTATCAAAAAGAAGTATATGAATATGGTGATCATGATGCCACTAAAGTATTGGTCCATTGGAAGATACTCTTTGATCAAAAAGCACATGGACGATTCACTCACATTTGGCAACAACAACAACAACAACAACAATAACAACAAAACCTGGAGGACGATGTTTTCTGAAGGAGAGAGAAATGTTAGGAGCCTCAAATAACTTAGATGGATGAGATTGCAAGGGTTGGATTAGATTAGAAAAGTTAATTAATACTAGTTAGTTACAATTAGATAAGTAATAGTGAGTTGGTTAGTAGTCTAACACACTAATCATGTGTATTTCTTATGAACACAATGTGATGTTAGTAAGAGCGCACATGAGAGATCCATGAACTAATAGTCTTAAACTATGTGGGTCAATTAGATTAGGGTTAGCTATTTATAAATAGATCCATATAATCCCTCTTTGCATCATCTAAAATAATAATGAAGTTGTTGCCTTTGCGCATTTCTCTCTGTAAATCTCTCTCTTAATGTTTCACTTGGGGGTAATTAACTCAAATTAAGTCAATTCCAATAGAATTTCTATTCATTTCATTTAGAAACCAGTAGGTTCCTAACAAATTTATTTATTTATATCTTCATTCTTCTTCTCTCTCTCGTTTTGCTCATGGACAATTAATTGGAAATAAATACTTTAAATTAAAAGAAAATCAAAATTATTAATGTTTGGTGCTACTATCTTTTATGTAATAAAGACATTAAAAACGGCTTATTATTTTGTTTGATCTATATACTATATACAATTATATGTGATAATAAGTTAGATATATCTATGTCATAGAATAAATATATTTCTTAAAAATAACAGTAAACCCAAAATAGTAAGCAAGAACAAAACGATATCTAAATATTTTGTTCCAATACATATATTGAAATAGTATTTATATTATAGACTTGACATCTTTGATTATATAGATGGAGAAGCTTCATAAAAGAAATTCCACTTGGGCATTTTATTAAATAGAAAGGAAATTTTGTCAAAAGAGTGATGTAGTCATCCTTATAGTCAAATAAAAATATTTGGTATCAATTTTAGGGTTTCAATTTATGCTCAACCACATGTGGTATGTCATGTGTATGAATTTTTCCATTTTAACCTTAATCACTTAATAAGGAAAAAGAAAAGGCGTATGACAAGTTGTGATTGATAGAGGAAAAAGTTGAATGCTCTCAGTAGGACAATGATTTTTATTTGCATTAGTCAGTGGCATCTCCTCTATATGTAGGGTTTTAATTCTAAGATTAATTCAAATTCCCTAATGAAAAAAGGATACACCGTAGCCTAAAGCTAAAATTATCTTGTGTGGGTCTGTTAATGTGATTTTGACATCGCTAATGAATCTCTTTACACAGTATTGATCGTAATTCGTATAAGTGAGGATTAGGTTGTCTTCGTTTAGGTGGACATGAAAGGGAAGATGGTGAATGGTGATACTAGGGAGGGATTGGATGGTGGTGGGGAGGAGGGAGATAAGATGGAGGGTGGATTGTCAAGGAGGTAGCTAGTAGTTGTCATCATATTCCGTGGCTGAGGTATATGCTAGCATAGTATGGTCTAACTCAATTTTGATTTGGTGGGTTGAATATGTTATTTATAAAAAATGCATATATTTTATTGGGTGGAGAATTGCTAAACATTACTGACATGATCCTCTTTTCATATTGTATAATTTCTTCTTTTATCAAGCCTAATTACAACTAAATGAAAAAGATAAGTGCAATGGTCACAACACTTTCATAACAAATCATAAGTACAGAGATGAAGCTATGTTTAGACTTTGGGGGCAATGCCCCCCCCCCCCCAAACTTTTTTAAAAAATTCTTCTTCATATATATGTATGTGAGAGAGAATTGGGTGAGATCTCTTTTAAATGATCTGATATTATTTGATCAAGGTTTGAAACAAGAATCAATGGTGGAATTGAATAGACCTTGTTGTTGACACTACCGCTAGTGTTGGGTTTAAGTGTGTCTTCAACTTCCGCTTCATAATTCAAGCCGTAACATTAGTAAGAATAGAGAGTGAGTGGGAGAGGGAGAAAAACCTCAGATTTATATAGAGAAGAGATAAGTGTCAATAGAAAATGTTAGTAAAGGATAGAGATAAAATTCATTGAGATTTCGAGAGAGAGAGAGAGAGAAGATTATGTATTAATAAAAAATATTTAAATAATATGCTGGTCATAGACTCTCGGGTACAATGAGAAAAATGGAATAGGTGAAACAAGAAAGATTAAAAAAATAAAATAAAGTTGGATTTTTGCTTTTATGATTTTTTTTAATGTTTTAGAAATTAAATGTATGGCTATCATTAGAGAAGTTAATGGGTAGGCAGGCTAATGGGAAAAGAGAAAAATTAAAATTGATGGTTTGCACTTTGTTTGACTTTAGCGATCCTACTCAGTAGAATAATGGTAAATTTTCATGTTGTGCAATGAATGAATATTAATATTGTTGTAATTTTATTTTGTTGTAGCTCAAGTGCTCAACTAGCAAAATTTATTAAATATCATAGGTTGAAAACTATCTCTAAAAAAAGTTTGTTGTGGTTTGTATGATATGTTTATTTGGCTTTTTGTTTAGGACTAACCTAATTTTTGTAAGGCATGTTGTGGATTCAAGTGAATAGTTGGATGTATCCCTAGCATTATTCATAAGCTAATATTGATGGTTTATTGTTGCTAACCTCTAATGTTGATGTCATAATTTATAAAAAACTTAAAATTAAAATTTGAAAAATCACCTAAATTGGTATTAGTTTATTGCAAATCTCAAATTGCATCTACAATTATAAGCTTTACATTAAGCTTTGCCCCCCCCCCCCCCTAAGTTTGTACTCTGGCTCTATCCCTGCCTAGGTAGGTCGTATGTTGTTATTGGTTCTAATTTGAATTTATCATTGAAATTACTTTTTTCTTACTAATAACAGCCAATAACAATCTGTTAAGATTTATTGTGAAATAAGTGTTATGAAAATGTTATGTACGTATCATTTCTCATATGAAAAATTTTGCTTCCTTTTTAGATTTTTAAAAACATATTGAGCCAATTTACCTTCAGAAACAGATATTAATTAATTATATAGAGTTTTAACAAATTTTACCTAGCTCGATACTTGTTATCAATATAATCAATACTCCTCTTCCATCAACGTTCTTAATTTAGTGCTTTTTGTATACATTTAGTTGGTTACACCCTAATCGTTTATGTTACTCTTGCCTCTTTAAAAGCACATTCAATCTCAAAAAGACTAATTCTCAGGATGCATGTCCTTAATGATTTGACAAAAGGTGATAAAGGTTTAGCTGGTTATATCTTTTTTAATTTTTAAGCTTCAGAATGTCTACATCAAGGATAAGACTTCAGACATAATACAGGTTTAATCCTTCAACTTCTTTCACTGATTAATTATTAGATGCTAATTTTCTACCTGCAATGACCCATATGTTTCTAAATTTAAATAACCCTTAAATTGGAACTTTGCCACAGAATGTCCTTTCTGTCAACTTTATATAAAGTAACTTTCTTTTCTTTTTCATTTTTTTTATAAGAAAAGTTAATAAGAATTTTGGTGTGGTTGAACCTATACCAACTTTTCCAACAAATTAGTTCTTAACTTTGTAAATGCTGTTGTTCATTTTGGTTGGCACATATTGAAATCAAACATTGGTTGGTTTTCTATGAATTCCAATGGAAGCAATTTTTTTTTATTTCAGTCACAATTTGTAGCCAATCCAATTATTATCACTTAGGCATAGGGGCTATCCTTACTAATTGAAAAGAGAAGTAACAAGACCATGCTATTTAAATATCTATTAAATAGCTCACAGCTCAAACAAACTGCATCAGTAGGCTCTTTCAACCTATAGCATTTGAACACTGTCCACATTAATTGCATCTACAACTTAACAATCCAAAGGTTTTAAATCCAAAACAATAAAACTATACTAATGCATTATTCTTATTCTTTTGACTCTTTCCTGTTTTCAGCAACTCTCAACTTCTGAAATTTGCTTCATTAATTCCAGACACCTACAGTCACGCTATGGAGACATTTTGTTTCAATTTTCAAACCCATGACCCCATCACATAATGTTTGCCCTTTATCTGCACATGACAACATAGTAGTTCAAACCAAAAAGTTCCAAGTTTCCCATCAAAAAAAAAAAAAGGGTTCCAAGTTAATAATGTAAGTAGTTCATCCCCTTGTTTTTTTCTTTTTTGTTTGTTTTGGTTAGGAAAAGAATTTTTTTCTTTTTCCAAATGGGTGTCTTTTTTTTTCCCATCACGTATGAAAGAAGAATAAATAGCTTTTATATATATATATATATATATATATAAACAAGTGATATCTTAATCTTTAATCATACTATTTTATTTTTTACCCAAGAGACATTTCCAACATCTCATGGATTGGATTGGAGTGAATGTATTTGAGACCTTTAAATATATATAAGATAAATCCTTTAAAGCTATTAAATGAATCTAGACCAGATTTCACCAAAGAAACGAGAGTAATTTTAGTGCCACATAAATTGTTATAATTTTTGGCATAATTATCTTATCTGTCAGATTATGATTGGTTATTTATCATTTTCACGTATATCACCACTTTTTTTTCCACCTTTCATAGTCTACTACTTAGACAACTGTAGTACAAATTGTGCTATTTTATATGTTTTTTAAATTTTTTTCAAAAACAGTCAGGGAAAATATATGAAAATCAAAAAGTTGGGGACAAATTACAAGGATAGAAAGAAATTGAAGGCATCAAGAAGTAAAAAAGCAGTGGTAATATTATGGAGAATGGACAGAGACTGAGCCTAAAAAGCCTTGAGCTACTCAACCCCAATATAGGGAAGAGAAACCGTACTGTGGGTTGTGCAGCGTCATCAGTACTAGACAGAGTTAATAGCTTACACTGTCACACACACACAAACACAAACACACACATAGAATGTCAAATTATTTATTCATCATTACACTATCATTCATTCTCGTTCAAACATCTTTACAGGTGTGTGGATCTTAGAGCATTGATTTTCGCGCTCTTAAAGCCCTGCCAGCCGTCAGATCTGCCAGTCTCAAAGGGTCACTGTTGTTGGGAAAGCGACGAGTGAGAGTGACGTTATTTTTGACGCCCTTGTTTTCAACCAAATCGTTTCTAATGAATTTTGCAGGCAGGGCTCTTTTGAGTAGCTCGAGAAGTTTTTTGCATGAAAAAGTTGTGGTGAGGGTCCAGATTAAAGTCATTACGTGACAGCAGGATGCATGGAATTTTCATGCAATAAATTTACTTAGATTGCTGCACACTTGCAGAGTTGCTGAGCCTGAGCCACTTGTTTTTTTTAATTATTCTTATTATAAAATAGTCACTTTTATCCGGAAGTTAAAAGTTAAAGATCATATACACCGTAGATATAACAGAAAGAATACAGTAGAGGTACTCTTCAATGACATATCCTCATAAATGGAAAGGTTTTTACTTTTAAACTCGAGTTAATTATAGTGCCTTGCTAGTATGGCTAGGTGACAAAAATGCATTTTATTCTTTTTTATTTTTATAAATATGATAGGAATGAAATAACTAGTAATTCCTGCAATTTTTATAATATTCTTTATTTTTTTTTAAAAAAATATAGAGTTTGATGGGTTTTTTAATAAGCACTTGGAAATATATATATGTGACAGCTTTTGAAGAAATCAACAAAAAATTGAAACCTTTAATTTTTATAGATATTATAGATTTTAAATTATATATTATGGATTATATAATTGATCTTACCATCTTGCCATGATGATAGATTTCCGTTAGGTGTATGCAAAATTCAAACCCATATTATTTAGATTTTATTGATTGAGCTAAATATAACTCACATTTTGGATCAAAAGTAGGAGCCAATGGAAGTTAAATTAATGTGTTTGATAATTATATGGCATCACAGAGGGTACAATTTTACAAATATTTGTTTATTGTTTATGATATGTTATATATATATATATCGAAATAAGTCCGGTGTACCATTGATAATCGTAATAATTTGAATATACTACTGAAATGACTTTTTTGTCCCACCAATAACAACTCGTGACAACCTACCATTTAGAATTTGTTAAGGAAGTATTGTAAAAATATTAAGAACGTAGCATTTCTCTAATTTAAAATAAATACAACCACAAAAAGTATTTTGAATCATTGACTTGAGTACTTTATAAGATTATTATACAAGATAATTAAAAAGATCAAACCCTTCAATTTTCCGAGGACTAGGACGTCAAGTATCTATCTGCCAAAATTTGTAGCTTCATGATAGACAACACAATCTTGTCCTAAATGACTCCTGCAACGAATGGTCAAGAAAATGTTGCCGAAAACAGTAAGAATAGCCCCTTATGGGCATGTTCGGATGTTCCCCTTGATTACGAGCCTATAGGATTCATTCGATTTTCTTTCAATGTCAACATGATATGCTCGTCTGGCTTTTCTACATTTTCACTACTTTGGTATAAGGGAGGAGGTTAGATGGTAGAATATAGATAACTTTTGGTCCAAATAAATTATTTTTTATTTTCTAGCCATGTTCAAATTATTATTTTTATAAGAATTCAATAGGTGGAGGTGGAGATATAAATTTGGACTTTTTTTTATTGAAAATACCAAGATGTGTCAGTTGAGCTACAAGACTCTTGACTTTTGGCTATCTTACCTAATTGGGTGTGTGGTGAGAAGGATCTTTTGCGACGTTCAAATTTCTGTTAAAATGATTGTGACTATTTCAGGCTGGGTTTTATCATATTCATGGATATATTAAGATGTGGCAATATATCATGAAGCAAGAAATTCTTGGGTAGAATCCATTTAGTACCAAAAGAAAAGAATTCAGCAAAAAAAAGAAAAAGAAAAAGGGATTAATCTATTGCATGTACAAATGGGTAACCTATCTGAGCCCGTTCACATCTCTAGACGAGCCCTTAGGCCGTTGAAGTCGATAAGCATTTGGGTCTGAACCCAATTCAAATTCCTTGTATGGAGTTATCTGCTAGCACTAGTGCACTTAGTCCACGGGCCACATGATAAACGACCACCACCTAAAGATATTATTAAAGTATTACAAATTAAACTTAATACAGAAATTTACTAATATTATATAGGGTAAAGTACTTTATAATTTTGAGTTTGTTTCATTCAAATTATAAACTTCAAAATGTTATCCTTCTCAAAAAAAAAAAAAAAAAAAAAAATCAACATGTTTTATTTAAACCTTAAAAGTTTCTTTAAAACGTTTCATTTGTACCTTCTATCACATTTTATCTATTATAATACTATTGTTAAACAGCATATGATATGACTAGCTAATTTCAATGAAATTTATTTTAAACTTTAAATGAAATGAAAGTTATCCAAAATTCTAAGGTTTAAATAAAATTATCTGAAATTAAAAGATATAAAAGAAGCCTTTTAAAAAAATTGAGATTAAAATATAACATTTTGGAAAATTTAAGGTTGAAATAAAAAAAAAACCCAACTCCAATTTTAAAAAGTATTCATATCAATTCTCACAAGAAAGGGAGAACTTGTTAATGAATCAGGACAAGATTGATGAAAATAGTATAAAAATTATTGTCCCAAATAAGAAAATTTAGTGTGAAAAAGTTAATAACATATTCTAACAATAGAGTGTGGATGAACGGTTTAGATGAAATTATTTGAAACTCTAAGAAATGGATACCAAAGGGGAGGCTCCCAACCATGAGACAAAGTGGGTTCTAGCTGCCACTGGTGTAATGGATTTGCAATTCCAGTGGAAAGAGCTCCTGCCAGCCCCTATTTAATTCATGTGCCCTCGTGGCACAACTAGTGGTTGGTCTAATTGGGTGGATCAAGAAATTGCAGATGAGAGATTTTGTTAAATCATTTAGAATGCCAACATTTTTGAAGCAGTCGTGGTGTCCCGTGGCTGGAACATGTATAGGGATATGGTTCACCTTTGGAAATCCAGATACCTATAATTTTTTCTTTCCTTGGGGATGAGACTACAGTCACCCTTGAAGATGTAGAAAAGATTTGTTTTTTACCTAGCATGGGAGTAGTGAGTCCACTGGAACTAGGGTTGTTTGATAAGGAATCTGAGATTACAGAGGAGCTGCTGGATACTTTAGGTGGTGTAGAGGCATTGGCTGAATCAATCACATGGAACTTTGTAAGTGCAACAATAGGCCTCACCCTAAAGACCAGTTGTATGCTTCCAAGGGTGTATTCTTGAACTCCAACAAAACCAGAAACTTCGAGAGGGACTGCAGCGATTCTATTATGTGGAATTTTAGCAACACACCAGTATTAACTAATGCTCTACGTATATGACAATCATTTAGTTGAGCAGCCAGATAGTGGTCTCTTGTGATCAAGATGTTGTACTTCCATATCTTCATCAGTAAAGGTGATATAATTGGTGGTCTCTAAGAAATCTTGGCTGGCGTGAGCTTCAGCGATGAGGCAATGTGTACCGAAGTCAGTAGCAATGGACACTAAAGCTTCTGTTGCTCCTCTTCTTGATTCCTTCTTGAGCCCTAATTGGTTAAACAAAGTGTGAAAGAGAGGGTTTCTTTGAAGGGCCAACATAGCTCTTGGAGGCATCCTTGCATCGTTAGTGTTATGTTCTAAAAGTTTAGAACAATTGGCAAATCGTGAACACACAAGAACATACAAGTTACAAAAAGAAGATTTCAAAATTTGCCTGGTTCGATCAATTGAAGAACGGGCTCGACCGATTGAAAGTCGTATCTGTAGAATTTTAATTAAACCCAAATAGTAGTTCAAGCCCATTAAGGATTAGGGTTTCAGATCTACTTCTCCCAGTATATAAGGAAACCCTAAGCATTTTTTTATAAAGCTTTTTAGAGAGAGAAGAGTGTGCCTTTTTTGTATTTAGAGTTTTGTTCCTAAAAAGTTATCTCATATCTTCTACCGGTGTTATTACTTGAAGAATTTTAAGATCTGGAGTTGTAGAAGTTGTTGCCTTCTCTAGTCATCAAAGGTGTTGATGATCTAAACCTTCAAGGGTGGTCTTGGAGTCACAAACAGGAGAGTTTGTGTTGCTAAACTTTTGAGTGGGATCTCAAAATCACAAACGTGGATGTTTGTGTTTTGCAAAGACTAAAGAAAGAAGTAGTCCGTGGACTCGGAGCTATCATAGGGTCATGGTAGTAAGTTTTCTACTCGAGTTAACAATAGGATGTTAGTGGTCCAAGTCGCTATTGTACAAATTTCAATTCTTTCGTAGTGGATTTGTTGTTTTACCTTGAGGATAGCTAGGTTAACTCCTTCTCAGGTTTTTTTTACAGGTTTGGTTTTCCTAAGTTATCATATAATTGTGTTCTTTATATTTCCACTGCTTTACATGATATGATTGTTATTGTTTTAACCTAAATCTGAATAATAAACCTAAGTATTCACTTGGTTAATTAATTAGGTTAAACAATCTAGTTTACAGAGGTCTAAACACGTACAGTTAGTCATTTCATTCTCATCATTCCTAGCATGAATAAGTATAGCCGCTATAGCTCTCCCTTATGGTGCTATGGTAGTCGGGTCTGCTAGACCTCTTACTATCGTGTGAGGTCTAGAGTTCCATCTGTAATTTTTTTGTCGAACATTTTTCTAAGTGTTCTACAATCTTTGGTCCAGTGGTGTACATATCAATGGAAACAACAATATAGAGGCTTTTGCTTGTCTTCTAAAGTAAGTTCTCGACCAGACTTGAAAAGCTTGAGTACTCCTTTAGCTACCCATTTGTCAATAATTGCATTCATTTCCATCTATAATTTTTATGTGAAACATTTTTCTAAGTGTTCTACAATCTTTGGTCCAGTGGTGTACATATCGATGAAAATGACAATATAGAGGCTTTTGCTTGTCTTCCAAAGTAGGTTCTTGACCGGACTTGAAAAGCTTAAGTATTCCTTCAGCTACCTATTTGTCAATAATTGCATTCATTTCTTCTTCAGTTCATGGGATATGAAGATACTCTTCTTGCTCTTCATTTTCCCTTTTACGTTTCACCCCAGCCATTGGTTTGTTGCTAAAGGCTATGAAAGCTTAATGAATATTCTTCTTGTCTAATCTAGGCTTTTTAGCAGTGAATAGTTGAATTGAAACCAATATTGTACGAGCTTTTTGGAGCAACTGGGCAAATTGAATGATATCAAGATTTTCTGAGTGTGCACAATACTCATGCGACATGTTATCAATAAAAATTTCTACAAAACTCTTGCTCCTTTTACTACTCATAACAATTAAGATTAGCGTCTCTGAATCGCCGAATGTAATCAATGAATACTTTAGAAGGCTTTTGAATGATTTTGTGGAGGGTGATGATGGTGACCGTTTTCTCTCCATGGACATATTTTGAGCAAAAGCTTTCAACCATATTGTCCTATATAACGATGGAATCAGGCTAAAGAGTTGAATACCATGTGTATGCATGATCAGTGAGGGACTTTGAAGATTCCCTTAGACAAAGTTCTCCATTCCCCGCATGAGGACCCATGGAATCTAGGAATTTGCTGCATGCTCTAGAACATTTCCTTTCCTCCCATCATAAAGAGTGAAGGTGAGAGTTTTGTATAACTTCGAATATGGCTTATTGAGTAATTCAGTTGGATATGGTGGTCTACAGACAAAGTTCCTTGCAACTCCTTTGGTTGCCTAATTCTTTCCATTTCCAATAATGCAGTAAGGTCGGATAAAGTAACCAGTTGATGGGGGTGCGACATTTTGCTTACCGAATCAATGTAGTTAATACCGTATTGTACCGGCCGATAAGGCCAAAATTTTCTGTACCAATGAGTGCACCGGTACATAAACACCCTTATTTCATTTCAGATTAAATACCGCTACATCGGGGTTGTTTTGGCCGTATCAAGATAAATACCAGATTTTGGCTAGTAAATGGTTGTCGGACCGGTAATGTTCCTCCCTATAGTGACTCAAAAAAATGATCAAGTGAACTTCTTTTCTTCTCATCATGTCGGATTGAATCTTTTCTTCTCTTTCACGTCCTCACACTGGCCATGAGAAGCTACTGATCAGTAGCATTGGAGATTTAGTAAGCTAGAAAACAAAGTTGAATCTGAAATTTTGAAACACACAGAGAGAGAGAGAGAGAGAGAGAGAGAGAGAGAGAGAGAGATGAAAAAGTGTGGAAGAGAAAGAAATAAGGTGTTAGGTGTTAGGAGTAGAAAATGTTAGGTTGGAAGTCATAAGATGAAAAGACATGTTGGCATTAGTTATTTTTACTTTTTTTTTTCTTTGGTTTTATCACCCACTACACTAGGCATTAGTTTTGATGAATGTTCAATGCTACTTTAACCTTTTACCAGCCACTCCAAGGGCTACCCAAAGTGACTACCATAGTTACTATTTTTTTTTATTGGTTTTTAATTTTTAATTTTTGGGTACTTATAAGGTTAGCTAGTATGATTTTGGGCTAAAATTGGACTAAGGCCTATTGGGTTAAATTTTATTTGTAAAGATCCATAACAATTTTTATGGGCTTTTATTAAATATTTAAAATTATGAACATGTATATATATGTGTGTGTGTGTGTGTGTGTGTATGTATATATTAAAAAATAGTGGTAAACCCAAAACGGTACACTAGTATCAATCGGTACCGATATATTTCGTTTCCCTGACCCAACTGAAATGGCCTCTAGTACAAAATTGACTCTCTTGCACCAAATTAAAGATTTCCCGTGGATGACCCTCTTTCTTACTATGTTCTTAGGTTTAGACCTTTAGGTGGTGGTTAGACATCTAGTTCTTGAGCCTTTCTTAAGACACATACAGATTCAAAAAGTTCATAGTGGGTTTGCTGCGTTCCTTGTAACATCTCAAGAAGAAAATAGAATCATTGGTCAGAATTCTCTTGATTAACTTCAGGTTAGTTGGGTTGTTCATCAATTACAGCTGGACCATCATGGCTTTATGTTGCTGGATGGCTATTATTTTAAATTACTTCTTGCCTGCTATTTTGTAGCCTAGGAGGAATGGTAAATATTCATTTTTAGTTGGCTTCCCAGTGGAGTTGCCAAAATTTTTGTTGCCAATATAAAGATTATGGTAAATATTCATTTTGTTCATCACATTTTAGCTTAACACTCAAGTTAGGCCTAACAAAGATTATGAGAAGACCTCAAAAGTTTTTCCTACAATAATGGGTCAGCATAAAGAGAAAATGGCATGCTACAACAAGTACTTGAAAATCATCTAAAACTGTAATATGACAGAATAAACGTCTATCAATTCTTGTGTCTACATTAGAAAATTCTTGTGTCCCATCATCAGAAGGATTTTGTGAAGATTTCTCTACCATCATACTAACATGAGGGAAAAATTCCATGGTTACTAATACATTATAGCCCTCAACCGAAAAACAATAAACAAAGATTAAAAGCTCAATCTTAATAAGTACAACAAACAAATAAATAAATATATATATTGTAAGTGAGGGAGACTATTTTGGGAGTACTAGTAAGTGAAAATAGAAAGGAGAGAGGGTAGTGTTTAGCCATTTTCGGCTATGGTGCTGGTGGGTATTTATGTTGATGGGATTTCATTGCTGGAGTGGGGATGAATGTTTATGGGTATGTCTATGAGAGATATTTATGAGCTAAAAGCTATTAGGCTAAGAAGCTAATTTAAGAACTAAAAGCGAAGAGGCTAAGTGGGTAATTTATGAACTAAGACGCTGATTTATGAGCTAAAAATTAGATGGTAGGTGGGGAATTTATGAGGGACTAATGTGTGTTTAAAGGGTTGGCGATGAGTCTTAGTGGAGTTTAAAGGAGTGATTAGCAAACAAATCTTAGAGAAAATCAGGCCTAATCATAGTAAAATGTCATAAGATCTATCCTAAGATTTGTCTAAAAATGGATTGATTACTTTTTGGAGTTTTTTGCTTCTTTTAGTAAAGGAGGCTATAAGCTGAGATCCATTTAATCTTAGCATTAAATGATGAGATTGTGAGGATTATCCTCAGCCAATAAGATTAGAGCATGCATTGGGGCTAGTGATCTTATTAGCTACTACTATAATCAAAGTTTCAAAAGCTGATTATGTCACCCCAAGCTAGGTGTCAACCAAAGAACCCCTTGTCGGAAACCATACTAGAAATCTCATTGGGCCCTCCAAATCACATTTCCCTAAGTCTTCCCTTAAGGGTTCACGTGCTTGGTTCATGAACCAAACAAAATACATTTTTAGCAAGAAAATAAGCTATTTAGTTAAGAGTTTAGGAACTTTGAGGTTAGTTATGGTCTCCCTTGTTCTTCGACCAAATTTTGGGGAACAAAGAGAGTGTTGGTTGCCACTAGCTTTTATGTGTCAGTCCCAACTGTTGGGTCTTCTCAAAATCCATGGGAAAGAAGATTTAGCCCCAACTTAACATGTGTCCCTCTTGGAATTGATTTTATGGACTAAGTTGTGAGCAAGGAAGTCAATACCGTACCGGAGGCTGTACCGGTTTGGCCACCGGTACGATATATTTCGGATACCGGTCAATACTGGTGTACCGTTTTGGGTTTACCGCTATTTTATATACACACACACACACACACACACCAAAATCTCTAGAACCATGTTTATAAACATATAATATTTCACTTATATTATAGTAAATATAAAAGTTTATCATAAAACATTATCTCAATTCAGAACAAATTATTCATAATTTTAAACTTTAGTATCAATTAAAAGAAAAAAAAAACACAATATAAAAAATAGAAAGCTTAGTTGTTCATTGCATACTAAGAAAACAAATAATACTAATAAGTTAATGTAAATAAGTTACCATTATGCCCTTACAAAAATTCAAAAATTACAAAAAAAAAAAAAAAAAAGAAGTTTTTTCTGTATCGGCCGGTATTGCCCGAAATTGGCCGGTACGCGGCCGGTATTTTTTTCGGTACAATATAGAAGTGTACCGGTACCGGTGCACTGGCCGGTACCGGTACGGTATCGATCACCTTGGTTGTGAGTCTTAGCTGCCATTTGATTGAGTTGATACTAATAAGTAATCTGCCCAATTGTCTTAATTACATGTTTGGGCCTCACTTGCCATGGGTTTGTAATATGATTTGAAATAAATAAGTGCCATGGGTTTATGATATGATTATTAGTTTCTAAAAAAAGTGATATAACTACTGGATAATTCTATTTGCCAAAGTTTGTTAGCATTGGGGGTTGAGTAAAATATTTATATTTGCCAATCATAGTATTTTGCCAAGTATGGTTAGTTTTGGGCTTAGAAATTATATGGTTTGCCAAACATTAATAGTCTTGGGCTTTTGAGATAATTATGATAATATTTGCAGAATAATATTGGTCTACAAAATAATTGTGTGCCAAGCGGTAATTGTCTTGGGCTTTAAAATGTTTGTTTCCCAAGAAGTAATTGTCTTAGGCTTTAAAATATTTGTTTGCCAACCACTAATCGTCTTGCGCTTTTGATATTACTAAGTATTTAGATTGAGATTTGATATAAATATTACAGGTAGTTAGCTTGGGCTTTGATAACTATTGCCAAGTGGTTGGCTTGGGCTTTGATGATGCGATATTTCTTTGGGCATGGGCTTGGATAAAATGAGTTGTATGTATTGGGCTCATAGGGCTGGTTTGGGTCTTGCCAAGAAATGTTGAAATAGGCTAAGATATGTGGATTTTGGGCTTTATGATAATGGTTTATGTTTGTGGCCTAATTTGGTAATGAAATAGGAGATATTTGTGGGGGACCAAAATAATTTGTGGAGCTTATTTGGGCATTTTTGGTGAGTGGTAAATGAGATCAAATAGAATTTGGAGATGTAGCATGTGTGAAAAATTGCACCTCAACAACTTGTTTATTTTATCTAAAAACTTTATGATTTTATCATTACTTTTTTCTAAGTTTTAAGGGAGATAAACCTAATATTTCATTATCAATTTCACAAATTTTAGTCCCTAAAACTAAGTATCACACCTCTCTCTATAAAATAAAAGAGGTATAGCAATTCAAACAGGACCAAATTCTTAGACCTCTCTAATACATGGGTTTTACTTCCCATTCTTACCAATTCTCATTGGGAAAATACTGAGACAATGTAGGATGTTTCTATATTAGGATTTTCCGAATTTGCGGTAAACTACAAAGTTGTAGATATTTGAGTATTCTTTCCATGACCGTAAGAATCAGGTCAATCGGACATCTACACAAGAAGTTATTGAAAAATATGTTAAATTCTATGAGGATGTGGTGTAAAACTTATGTTTTACCTCTCCAATCCCAACATGCCACATCATTTTATCACATATTTAAGAATAAGCACAATCATATCCAATCAATTCCAATACCCATATATAAATTCAACCAAATTGGGAGTTTGTTGAGATGTTATTAGGTGTGGTAGGATGTATTGAATTTTAAGTAAAATACTAATGTGGCAATCTCTTATTGAATGGTGTAAAATATGGGTTTTACTCCCCATTCTCCAATCCTAACATCCCACATCATTTTATCACATATTTAAGAATAAGCACAATCATATCCAATCAATTCCAATACTCATATATAAATTCAACTAAATTGGGAGTTTGTTGAGATGTTATTAGAGGTGGTAGAATGTATTGAATTTTAAGTAAAATACTGATGTGACAATCTCTTATTGAATAGTGTAAAGTATGGGTTTTACTCCCCATTCTTACAAATTCTCATTGGGAAAATCCTAAGACAATGTAGGATGTTTCTATATTAGAATTTTTTCAATTTTGGCTTTAACAAATTTTTTCTACCCTTTTTTATTTTCACACTTTTTAAACTTATTTAATACTTCAAGAACCATGCCCCCATTGATCTTAACCATTGGATTCTCTTGGTTGCATGTCTACATGATTAACTGACTAGTTTTAATCACCTACAAGAGAAAAATACACGTAATGAGGATATTTAAGGTAAAACTTCTAAACTCATATATTTATGTATAATTAAACATTTAATTGATGTGATATTTCCTACAAAAATTAAGATAATATTGTAATTTTAAACAATTATCAAATAGAAGAAACTAAAGTTTAACATATTTTGATCAAGAATCTTGTAATTCAATCGATAAGTACTTTTTTTTTTTTTTTTTCAAATGACACATACAATATTCAAATCCACCTCCAATAATTAAATTATCCAAAAAAAAAAAAAGGTTAACATGTTTGGCTAATCTTATTTTATTCATTTATTTAACTAGATATTACTTTTTAGAGCAATTATTTTAATTATTTTTTAAAAAAGCTAAATGGTTACTTTTACTTTACAATACTTGCTTTTTAAACACGATAAGATAACCTAAGCTAACCCAAACATACAAGCAAGAAAACAAAACCTCGTCACCACCACATTCACCTATGCCATTCTTATTTCTTACAACACAACGTAATATAAGCCGAAATTCTCGCGGGAGACCAGCCCAGACCAGACGGTATAATGTTCTGTTTTCATACGAAGAATATTTCTTGGTAGAGAACAAACTGCAAAAAGAGCATATATATATGTAATGTAAGCCACAAAATTATTGATTTCATGTATCCCTCGCACGTAAGTGTCAATGGCTGTGAAATTTTTTGTAAAGATCGAATACAGTCAAAGTCTTAAAGTGACAATATAATATGGTCAGTGTCAGAGAGACCACAAGGAAAAGGAAAAAAAGAAAAAAAGAAAAAAAGGCGAGAGCAACGAGGAGGCCAATATATATCATTTTGCAATCTATTGCTTTATGATTGACGCCACTCTGACCCTTTGTCGTAATAGCAGCTTGCTTGCTTGCTGTGTCCTTTCGTTTCACATCGATCTTTACGGGCAGTAGGGACCTCAAGAGTTATAGGGACGAGAGATATATGGAAGAGAGGGTGATGGCGACCATACCTCTCTGTAGTTTGGGTCCTGTCTTTGTCTACCCGGCATTCAAGGCGGGCGGGCTACTGTGATTTTCTTTACGATGATTCAAATACGTTCCTTTTTTGTGGGTATGGTATTTGACCTATTATTTATGTTAAAAGACAAAAAGTCTTACCGTATTGAACCCTATAACATAATGTATAAAAGATTGTCTTTACTTATTATAAAAAAGAAGAAGATTGTCTTTATATAGGCTCATTATGCTTAATTGTATGATGAACAAGTAAGCATAATGGGCCTATGTCGATTGGACTTATATTCTAACAGCCCAACGCAAACTTATGTTGGGCTATTATTGGAGAAGGCTTGGTGTTAATGTTTAATAATTGATCATGAAGAGACAAATTGTAAATATATATGCCCATTATGCTTACTTATATGATGAACAAGTAAGCATAATGGGCCTATGTTGATTGGACTTATATTCTAACAGCCCAACTCAAACTTATGTCGGGCTATTATTGGAGAAGGCTTGGTGTTAAGGTTAAATAATTGATCTTGAGGCGACAAATTGTAAATATAAGATACCCCATGTCGATGCCTCGTGGCTACGATCACCTTGAACAACGATACATCCTCTTTATACGTGTAGATAGGGTGGGAGGGATGAAATTATAATTTAATTAAAATAAAATAGATTATAGAACAATAGAATTGGTGTATCAAAAGCAAGATTGCAACTTTGCTAAAGGTACGTATGGTTCATTGAATGGAGATCACGATGAGTACGTATGGTACACTGAATGGAGATTACGATAGAAATTTTAATCTTCATTACTAGTAATAAAATGTGATGTAATGTAATAACTAAACTTATTCATTAGTTTGGTTGTGAGTTATAATATTAGAATGGAACTTAATATTTATTTTAGGAAATATTTTACTTATACAATTATATTTCCTTAAATTTGTTATTTTTTAATTTAAGAGAAATATGTGTTAATTTTTATGATTTTTTATTTTTATAATTGTTAGATGTATATGGAAAGTTTGTTTATTTGAAAATATATTAAGTTTTAAAATTATTGCACTTACTAAGGAATAACTAATACAACATTTTAAAGAGGAATAATTATTCCTCATTTTGAAGAATAGCTATTCATAAGGAATGACTATTCTTTGTAATAATAACATAACCAAATTAAAGAATAACTAAATCTTAGGAATAACTATTATATTACAATATCTATTACAATCTACCAAACATGCCCTAATTGATATAATCACTTTATACTATAAACCTTCACGTGCAAATTAAATTTATTTATCATATAAGTCAATAAATTAAGAGTAACACAAAGTAATTATTCTAAATTCATATTTTCATTATAGTCACTTTTACACATATTTATCTAATTAAAATAACTTTTTTTTAAAAGTACAATAACTTATGAAAATATATATTGAAGCAAAAGAAAAATCAAATCAAATAACCTACCTATAAGATAAAGGACCATTAATTCTTTTTTTTCTTTTTCTTTTTTTAAAGCCGGTACAAATGGGAAATGGGAAAAGTTATAAAAGAAAAAAAAAGAAAAGAAAGGAAAAACAAAAACTTAGAAAAAAATGGTATAACAAAGTAATAGAGGAAACATGTGGCTTGATGATTTGCACTGATAGTCTTTTTTTATTTATTTTTTAATTGACGTGATGTGATAATTAATAGGTACAAGCAAGCAAATGCAAACTTGTAAACGTGAAGAAAAATTGAAGATAAAGAGAGATAAAGATATAAGGTGTAGACATGTTCATATGTTAAAATGATGTGTAAATGCATTTTATTGATCGGATTTTATTTTATTTTATTGTGAAACAATCTTAAATAAAATATTAAGACATATAAATTACTAGTTTATTATTTAATAGAGGGGATCTTCTTTATTTGGGGACTTTAAACCATTGCTTATGTTGCCTATATGGTTGAGCTGACCTTAATAATAGAATGAAGTGACATTTAATCTTAATGTGCTTTGTACACTCATAGAAAAAGTCATTACTGGCAATTTGAATAGCATTTGTATTGCTAAAATGGATTGGGTCATAGCAAAATAATCAACTCCAAGATCTTGTAGTAGCCAACGTAGCCACAAAATTTTGGTTGAGGTGTTTGCAACTGCATGATATTCTACCTTAGTGCTAGAGCGAGCTACGATCGATAGCTTGTTTCAGCTTCACCAAGAGATAGGATAATCACCAAGAATAATGCAATAGCCTGTCCCAGTCTACATTCAAGTAGTCTTAGAGAGTCAATGAATGATGACTGGGAAGAAAAGTGAGGTTCATGAAACACTGTGCCTTTCAAATCACGAAGAATTTTGTGAACAGCGGCATAGTGGGAGGAGGTGCAGCCATAAATTGATTGACAATGTGGAGTGCATAGGATATGTTTAGGCATGTGATGGTGAGGTAGACCAAAGTGCCAACTAGCTGTCTGCAGAGAGTGGCATCAGGACAAGGTTCTCCATCGTAAGCAATCAGATAACTATTGTATTTAGGGTGTGTTTAGATACAACTTATTACTGAAAATTAAAAATTAAAAACTGAAAACATGATAGCAAAATAATTTTTAAATATATAAATAGTGTTGTAAGATCCAATTTTAAAGTTGTTTTGTTTTAAAAAAGTAATTTGTGGATCTCATAAATAGTACACGAAACCCACAAAAAACGCATGGGACATCTGAAACACAGACATTGAACGCTAAACGTTGTATCAAACGGATACTTAATAGGTGTGATGATTATCTTACTATGATCAATAACACCAACTCGAGAGATGAGATTAAAGGTGTGCTTGACTTGAGTAAGGTAGTAATAATTTGATGAGGAGACCTCAAGTCCAAGAAAGTAGTTGAAGGGCCTAGATCTTCCATCTCAAATTGCACTAAGGAACTATCTAAGATTTTGGATGCCCTGCACTTCATCACTGTAATGGTCATATTATCAACATGTAACTAGAGAATGGTAATACCAAAATCAGAGCAACGAAGGAATAGCTCCAAGTCATAAGAACTAGCCAAGAACCCATGTTGGGAGATGATAGAACTCAACTTGGAAAACCATTCTTGTGTGGCTTGCATGAGTCCATATATAGAGTGCCTGTCCTGTAGTCAGCATACTTTTTTTAGAGAATCCTAGAGGATAAGAGTCATTGTAGGAGTTGCATGTAGACTTCCTCTGCGTGCTTTCCATTAAGGAAAAAAAAATTTCTTGACATCCAACTGAAAGAGAGTTCATTTGCTAAAAGCAAAAGCCCAATGAGTGTTTTGACAGAGAAAGGTGAACAACCGGGAAAAATGTCTTCTCATAGTCAATCCCATAATTATAAATGAATCATTGGCAACCAGATGAGCCTTGTAGCAATTATTAGTGCCATCTAATTAACTCTTGATATTGTATACCCACTTACAACCTATAGTAGATTTGCCAGCTAATAGATCAACTATATCCCAAGTCTCTATCTTATGCAATGCACTATTACTTCATAACTTTTGTTATCATAATGGGTTAGAAAAGGCCTCACTGAAAGTGTGAACTCTTCATGAAGAGAGGCCAGGGAAAAAAGAAATGGAAGTACTAACACGAACATGAGAGAGAAGAATTCTTACCTGATGAAAGTGACGAGGCTCAAAAAAGGAGTCAGAATCTATAGTTGAGGCAGAATTAAAGGACTCGTTGAAGGTGGGGGCGGGTGGCTGGCTCCTAATTGGATGGGATTTCAGGCAATAAACTAGGAATTGAAGAGGTGCGTGAGGGGCTCTAGGTACAGCCCAGGGGTTCAAACGAACTCCCCGAGCTGGGCCAAAAAATAATTTTATATATAATTTTTTTATTTGAACCTTCTTAAAATAAAATTTTGAACACTTTGAATTTAATTTTTTTTAAACTCAGTTGAATAAACCTGAATATGATCATCTTGAAAATATTTTGGTCTCTAAAAAAAAAAAAAAACTCATAACAAATCAATTTGATCTAAAATATGGGGGGAGGGGGTGGAAATAGTAAGTCTAACAACAAAAGTATAAATTTGTTCATCTTAAATCTAAAAAAACTCATTTAGATCTTAACAAATTTGAAATAAACTAATACTTCAAATTTTATTGTATTTAGATCTCGTTAGGAGTTCACTTTATAACAATAATTAATATGTTTATTGTATTTAAAAAAAAATAGATGATTTCTAAAATTTAATTTTAGCAACAATAATTAGTATCTTCATTGTATTAATAAACAATATGCAATGAACTCATATTTTATCTTATATAAGAAATGATATGTTCATAGTACTTTCATAACAAATTCCAAGTGGCAAATTGTTACTGGCTGTTATATGTTGGCAAAATAGTAATTTCAGTAGTGAATTTAAATTAAAACTAATAACAACTTATCATCAAAGTTTTTTTGGAAAAATGTTGTGAAAATATTATGGATATAATATTTTTTATTTTTTATTCTTTTGCTAGTACGTACTATGGACAAATTTGTAATAAAGAAATTACGTAGACCGCAACATTAATTTTTTTTTAGTCAAAATGCATCTTCTTACTTACCCCCTAAAAATATATCTTGGAGCCGCCGCCTTAAAGGTGGTGGGAGTCTAATCTATGAAATGATAAGGAGTGGTACATCTTGTGTTCCTAGAGAACCACATAATGAGAGTTCCTAAGGTATTTAGCAATGAGATCATACCATCGATACCCAGTTGTTCCATGCCATGTTTAAGAAAACAACATGATTGGAATAGGGTTGAAGTTTGGTGCGTCCATGTGGTTGAAGAAGAACAAAATAAGCACTACAAAAAACTTTTAAGTAGGTTGTAGTTGGGGTTGTTCCATATAACCGTTCATAGGGTGTTTGTTTTTGTAAAACAATGGACACTTATTGATGGTGTATAATATAGTAAGAGAAACTTCTTCCCAACAGAAGCGGAGCTAGGGGGGGCCAGGGGGCCATGGCCCCCCTAGCTTTTCCAATTTTCCATTAGTATAGGTGATAAAATTAGAATTTATATAGAAAATGACTTACTGCCCCTCTCAAATTTTAGAATTTGATCCCTCAAAATCTAAAATTTAGACCTTAGAAATCCATAATTGGCCCCTCAAAATTTTCAAGTAGTCCAGAAAAACAAATTTAATTAATGCAAAAAAAACCCAAATAAAATTAAATTGGTACAAAAATATAGCCCATTTAGTAGCCCATGGCCTTCCAAGTACCAAAAAAAAAAAAACCAAAATTTACTTTTTAATACATTCCAAATCACCATGGATCAATCCTTTAAATATATTAACATAGATCAAAAATTTTAAAAAATATATATCTTTTTTTTTCTTTTTTAAAGACCCAAAAATATATATAACGTATGATCGCGCCACCAGTTGCCTTACCATGAGTCTGTGATCATCTAATGACTCTAGCTCGTTCACAGTACCACAAGTATCTCTCGCAATCTCTCTTTACGAGTTTGTTTGGAATCTGCTTATTTTGCTGAAACTGAAAACTTTTTGTTGAGTGTACCATAGATAAATGTAAAAATTAGCTGAAATAGTATAGTGTAACCCATGAGTAGTACCAAAAAGTGCAGTGAGGCCTATGAATAGTAGCAAAAATAAGTTGACTTTTTAATTTTTGCCAAACACACACTCCTTCTCTCTCTATTTCTACCTCTATGTTTAACCTGTAAGGTCGTGAACACCAAGTAATGTAAAGCAAAGACTAAACTAATTGTTGTTGGATTTTGTTAATGTGTGCCCTTAGGGCACACAATAATAAATCACTTTTGGAAATATTTTCTCGAAAATTGAAAAAGTATTGACACATTTTTCAATTCTCAAGAAAATATTTTTAAAAATGGAAAGCTTAATGTGTGCTCTTAAGGCACACATTAACCGGACCCTTTTCTACCAAAAAAAAAAAAATTTAACTTGGCTGAGTTTTTTTCTATGGTGGGTCTACAAATTTCATATATCATATATAACTCGTGGTTGTGGATTTTTTTTTTATTTTTTTACCTTTTTGTTTATAACTTTTATGCAATATATTAATAATAATATTACCGTGTTGGCATGTTTAGCAAAAAATAAAAATAAAATATTACCGTGTTGGCAGGTTGTTGATTTGCTCATGAGTGAATGTATGTTTTATTGAAACTTGAAACTTGAAACATGAAAGTGAATGTTATGTAAGATTCCTATATAATATTAATTGTGTTGTGCAGTTTCTCATTAGTGTAGACTTGATTGTTCATACTTTTTTTCTTTTTTAATTTACTAAATAACTAATTTATAAAATTTAATATTGTTTCAAAATATGAGTGATTTGTGGGAAAAATTTTCACAATTTATGTATATTTTAGGGAAAGAAAATGTTTAGTATAATGAAGAATATAGGGCACAATTTTGTTGAGTTAAAGTTATTTATGAAATTTTTAAAAAAAATTACCTAAAATTTTTATTATTTAGTTGCCCCCTAAAAATAATTTTTGGCTTCGCCATTGCTTCCCAAAAATGAGGAGTGGAAGCTACAATAGTGAGCCCCCCCCCCCCCCCCCCCGGCGCGCGCACATGCGTGCGGATGGTTTGTAGGATATGATGAAGTTTACTTTCAATGTGTCCAGTATGTGAAATGGTTCCATAATGTTTGAGAATATCAAGAAAGTCATGTTAAGGATATTCTTCTGCATTTTCATATGGTAAGAATTACAAAACGATTTTTCATGAAATAAATCCAAGTGTAGTGAGAAAAATCATCCCCAAAAGCTAAATTGCTATTTTTAGCACCACTAATTACAAAAATAGGAGCACATTGATGGAGCTAAATGTAAATATTTTAGCTTCTCAGCTACAGTGCATAGCCAAAGATAGCTGTACACTGTAGCTCAAAGGTAAAAAAATAAAAACAGTATTTTATTTGCATTCACATTGACGAAGATTATTTAAATCAATTTTTTCCTTTTTCTCCTTTATTCCTGTTGCAACTCAGCCCTCTCTTCCTCAACCTCAATTTTTTTTTCTCAGATTTCTCTCTTCCTCAACCTCACATGCCCAGCTACCAACTATCCAACTTCGGTCATCTCTTCCTCCACTTGCCGCTAATCTCACTTGTAATCTACTCCCATTAATTTTTTTTTTTTTTTCCAGATCGGTGTGTTAGTGTGTGTGTTATAGGTACAGATCAATTTGCTGGGTTTTATGGGTTAGATTAGTTTACTAGGTTTTGTGGGTCAGATTGGCGTGTGGGTTATGGCTTGTGATGGGTGTTATGGATGACCATTGCTGATATGGGTGGGTTTGTGGTTAGGGATGGCAATTTCTGCCCAACCTGCGGATACTCGGCCCGGCCCGACCTTAATGGTCCGGATTTAACCCGGTCCAATTAAAAATAGGGTCGGGTTTGGGTTATAAAAAAAACCCGAAGCTAGTCCAGGTCAGGTCTGGTTTTTACAAAAACCTGACCCAACCCTGTAAATATATATGTATAATTACTAAAATACCCTCATATATATTGTTATAACCCTAAAATACCTCACCTCACACACAATCTCTTTAGACTTCAGCCGCCTCTCATCCTTTCTCTTCAACTCACCACTCTATGACTCACTCTCCTCTCCCACTCTCACTCACTCTCCTCTCGTGTCTCATGCCATCAGCACTTAGTCACCCCTCTCTCGTGCTCTCAGCCTCTTGATCTCACTCTCTTTGCCAAAGAAGACGAAGACGGAAATCTAAGATTCTTACCGCAAAGCCTCTCCGATCTCACCGAGTTTCATTCAATATTGCTCCCTATATTTGCTATGCTCTGAGTTTAGTGATAGCTGAAGCCAACGACCACAACCACGGTGATTTACGGCAATGGTTTTTGATGTTCTTCTTCCATTTTTTCTTTATTTGATTAGTGGGTTTGGGGATTTAGATTTTGTTGTTAAGATTTGATGTTCCTTGCATGTACTTGTTTCAGATTTTGATTTCAAATGTATTTGGTTTCTGTGAATAGGAAATTTGAATGGGTATGGTGGATTTGATTTGAGATTTATTTGAATTTGTTGTTTGTGCTGTACTGCTACTGTGATTCTTTTTTCTCAGGAAAACAATTTTTTTTTTAATTGATTGGGCCACTGTTAGGGGCTGAAGATTGGGCCCTAAAGTGGCCTAGTACAGGCCCGGCGGGGCGGGTCTGGGCCCCGAAAAAAAAAATTCGTTTAATAAACGGGCCAGGTCTGGGCCGCGAGTCGGGTACGAGTATGAAAAAACCCAGCCCGAACCCGATCGTTGCCATTCCTATTTGTGGTGGTGATAATTTTTTTTTTTTTTTTTTTTTAATTTGAGTCATGGTGGGCTGGTTGCGACAGTGGGTGGGTGGCTGTGATTGGGTTGGTTGTGCTGATAGAGGTGGCTAGGTTTAGGGTTGCTGGGTCTGTGTTTGGCTGATTTGGGGTTGCTGGGTTTGAGGTTGTTGGGTTTGGTGGTAGTTGTGGCTGTGGTTGTGGCTGATGGTGGAGGTGGTTGTGGTTGGTTACTGAAGTTTGTGGTGAATATTTTTATTATTACTCTAATGAGTTATTTGTATTATTTTAATCAAATAGTTAAAAATATAGATCCATTGATATTGAGTGTGAAGAAGTAAAATAGATAAAGTGACTTTTGTAAGTGCCAAATAGCTAAATTTTAAGCTCCATTATTGTGGATGCTTTAATGTTTGAGAATATCAAGAAAGTCACGTTGAGGATATTCTTGTGCATTTTGAGATGGTAAGAATTACAAAATGATATTTCATGAAATAAATCCAAGTGTAGTGACAAAAATCATCCCCAAAACAACAAAACATCTTGACCCCCCTTTCCCGCTCATTGTTGCAATGGGAAAGGGCCCCATACATTAAAATGAATGAGGTCAAAAGTCGCTTTAGAATTGAGGGTCACTTTTATTATAGGGCAATGCAAGTTGCTTGCCAATGTGACTTGACATAAAATCAAAATGACTATTGAAAACTAAACCTAATAAACTCATAGTCACTAGTAATTGGACACGTGGAAAGAGATGAATGACTTAAATGAGAGTGCCAAAGCTCAACAAAGGACAAGTTGGAAGCAGAAATTGAAAGTGCTGAAAGTCTTGATGGAAGAAGATAAAGGGAATGGAGCTCGAAGTGTTGTCCAACCTTACGGGCGGTCCCAACAATATACCCCATCCGAGAATCCTACACAATAACACCATTGGAAGAAAAGAACAAAATTAACCCAAGTTTGGTGAGTTGTCCAATGTAAAGTTTGTGAATGAGTTGGGTAATCCGTTAGATGTTATATATAGACAAATTGGGGGTAGAGATGGAGTCTACTAATTAACTAACCATCGGTTTTGTAAATAATAGGTGTGTGTGTGTGTGTGGTGGTTATGAGAGCAGGGTTAGGGGCCATGTGATTAATTAAAACATGCAAAACCGAAGAACCACTCAAAAGAGTTACCTATTATCATAGAAAGAGCATAATTGGATCACTTAAAGGCTTAAATAGAGCCTAATTGAAGAAATCTTATCGATTTGCCATAGAGAATGTTGGAGCAGTCGATGAAGTAGATTTAACAAGGATCTTGGAGATGGCCAAGGCTATCATATATATTCTTAAGGGTACAATCCATAGTGCGGCAATGATCCATGGTGCATCTCTTAGCCCTACAAAAGTTGCAAATGAGAGGCTTCTGATTGGATTCCTTCATGTCATGGCCCTCAGAATAGGCAGGGTTAGGAGCCACAACAAAAATTTTAGGGTAGCAATGACAAAGGTTGGAGTAGTAAGAACCGTTGGTAGCTAGAGGAATCTAGGAGGGGTGATAAAATTGTAAACAAAACACTTCATGAATCAACTCATTAACAAATTGAATAACGGAGGATAGTGGGTTGTTAAAGAGCGTACAGATTCAAACTCATCAGATATACCCATCAAGGTTAATGTAGGAGCACTTGTTCATAATGTGCATTGATGAGTTTGGCCTCAAAAGGTTTATTGATGATAGGTTTAAAGATAGCTCATTGATCCCAAAGAAAGCACGCATGCGGCTATGGAAGGCAGTAATGCATTTGCTAGGTTCATGCTGAATCGGATACCGAGCGACCATATGATTATTTTCTTGTGTATCATCACTTCCTTGGTGGTGTGGTATCCTCCAAACCCCACAAGGACTGAAGGAGTGGAAGTGTTGCAAAGCCAAGTTATAATCTGATAATTGGTACCATCCCAATATTCATGATGAAATATGATGATGCCAAAAGTTGTCAATTAAGTTTCTTGTCCAAATTTGGAGTATTAGATGATTTTGTAGGATTTGTAAGATAAAAAATAACCAAGTTGTGGCCGATTGGGGGGTCTCTGATGCCTACATCAGTATTAGCCCATATATTCTGTATAGAGATAGTGTTTTATAGTCTTTAATTTTTAACATACCTTACCAAGTGAAGCATATTGTTCCTTTTATAGGTGATTTAGATAACTATTACACATACATAAGGATGATTATTACCCTAATTGTAGTGTTTTTTGTCTGGATGAAAGTTTAAGATCTTTAATGGTCATTATTGAATGTTTTGAGTGATTACTCATCTTTCTTTGATGGCTTACTAATGACGCAATGACCGTCCATTAAAATCAACATCCTTAATGATTTTTATATACTCATCAAAACTCATAGCCATCATTTAATTTCCCTTATTTTTGTGCAGAAGATTTGCATTGGCTTGTCACATAAAGCTGCAACTTATGACCTTTTAAAAAACTACACATGGCTTAAGCCTAGTAAGATTAAAGTTGTCGATACCAACGATGAATTGAATTGGATGAGGACCTCATTTTGTGCTTTAAATGAATAAATGCAACAAATAGAATGAATAATGAAATTAGCATGCAAAAAATTAGGCAGGAAGCATCTGATTAAAGAAAGTGAACCTTGGGTAGGACATCAACGATCAAAGTTAACTATAAAGGTCAAAGTCAGTGCAAGCCAACATCTGCCTACGTGGAAGCTAACATGGTGTTGTTATGACACCTAGGGCAAATATGGCAAGTTGGAAGAGGGACAAGTGGCAAAGGGCATGTGTCTCGTGTGTGTCAAGCATGCGGCAACACGTGGAGCGTCTTGCAAGTGCATGGGCACGTGGGACAATGTTAAAAACAAAATCTTATTATATTGATTTGCGTAAAATAATGTACAATAGACTACCTTCATATAGGCATGATGTGTGTGTCGTACAATAGACCACCTTCACCGTTGGACTTGTATTCTAACAATTGAAATGTTTTTGAAAAATTATAAAAATGAAAAAAAAAAAAAACTTTATATCCTTATTTTAAATTAAGTTCTAAGTTTTTTTTTTAATTAATTAAAGCTTATTCTTTTAGCTTTCCAAAATAAAAAGTACAAAAAAAAAAAACGTATTCTTTTAAATATTTCATAGTTGATCATATACACACTTTGTAAGAGTATTCACATTCGATTTTCCACAACAATTATCCTATTTTGCAATACATCGGTACCATACATCCCACTCTTCGTTTTACAATACATTCTAATAACTTTTTTTTTTCCACACCCCAAACACCATGCTCAATTACCATATTGTACAAGCAAACCAAACCCAATTTGACACCTAGACCAGACCCAAACAAACTTAGCCAGCCATGCCACACCAAGTCACCGAGGCCAATCCCAAACCCAAGCCCAAACCCACTATCGCCACTAAAACCCAAACACAAACTACCACCACCGCTGTAACCGAAATCCACTAAATAAAAGTCCTTACATTCTTTTTATTAGTTGTTGCATGTGATGAACTCGCCAAGTTGTAAGGGAAATGAATGGGAAAAATGAATGATAATAAGGAAAAATTAACTTAATTTAAAGTAGTCACCATCCAAAAATAAAAGGAAAGTGAGATGAGGGTTTTAGAGGGAAAGTAAAGAAACTTGCATTATAGATCATATATCCAGAGTTACTTGATTTATAATGAATAACTAATTAAAGAATGACTAACTAACTTGTAAAACGAACACTACAACAAAATGTATTTTTAGTGACGAAATTTAGTAACTAACTAACTAACTAACTAACTATTTTTTTAACTAACTAACTAACTATTTTTTTAACAAATTATATATCTAGGTAAGTCTTGCTCTTCCACTATGCTTACATCCATGAGTTCACATGCACCCATGTGTCACACGCCTCTTTCAATGTAATTAGAGGCAACAAAAACCATGTGATGTGGTGGAGTATTTTCAAGAGTGAAGATTTTGTAGACCTTAAGAAGTCACCAGAAAGGATCTCCACATTTGAATTTTGGTAACACAATTGAATTTTGATGAAGTGCAGTGGATTCGTTCATCTTTGATCAACGACTATGATATCATTGGTAATGAATCCCCGAGTTCTAAGAAAAATGAATGAGACTAAGTGAAAATTGACTTAATTTGAAGTTGTCACCATCCAAAAAAAAAAAAAGAAGAAGAAGAGAGAGAAAAGAGAGAGAAGAGACTTTAGATGAAAAGTAAAGAAACTTACATCATTGATCATATATCAAGAGTTACATGATTTACAAGGTTTTATACTAGTGCCTATTCATGACACTTATTGAGAAAAGTAAAAATAATTAACTTATAAAAAACAATATGAAACTAACTAAATATTTTATGACTAATTATCTAGGTAAGTCTTACTCTTTCACTTTGAATATATTAATAAATTCCCATGTACCCATGTGTCATGCTTGGTAGGTTGGACTAGGTTCAGTCTAGGTTCATTAGAGCAATAGCATTAGACGTGCTAAATGCTAAAACTTTAGCATTTAGGTAAGTTTTAGCATTTAACACACCAAACACAAAAGTTAACCTACATTAGATGTTCTAAATTTTAATAATTTTAGCACTGTAGCTGTGTGCACTGTAATAAAGAAGTGCATTGTAGCTATGTGTTAAAAAATTTTAGTAAGTTATCTCCCCCTCTTATCCATTTTTCTTTCTCTCTCATACATGTCTCTCGCCTCTCTCCTCTCTCTCTCTTTATTGTGGTTTACTTTTTTGTTTTTTAATAGATAGTGGTTTTTATTTTAGATTATTTTAATAAACGATGTGTTAGAGTAAGAGATGTGACGTATAGTGTAATATTAAATGCTATGCTAAAATAGATAAAGTAACTTTTTCGTATATTAAATACTAAATTTTTTAGAAGTGCTAATACTAGTGCTCTTACACCCAATCCATAAGGGCAAGAAAACCAAGCATAGCTTTATCATAGGCTACTGACTACCCAAAGTCGACTCCATGTATTTTGAGGCCTAAGGCAGAAACTAAATTAAGGCCTTATATATATAAATATATATATATATATATAAATATATATATATATATATATATATCAATTAAATAATAATTTTTTTTTATAAAATCTATTCTACTTAGCTTTTTTGGATGCAAAAATACTGTGAATGGTAGAATGGGTTACATAAAAAACAATGAATCATAGTCAAAATAATGAATATGGGCTGTGTAAAAGCTTAAAGCTAAGCTAAACAAAAGTAAATGAATGACATCATTTCATCCGGACAAAACAAGGACAAAGTAAATCTAGTTTTCACCTATAAAAAGTAAAAACAAGCAAGGAGAGAGAGAGAGAGAGAGAGAGAGAGAGAGAGAGAGAGAGAGAGAGAGAGAGAGAGAGAGAGAGAGATTATTTTATGGGATAGTAGTGTATATTATTTTAATGCTTTGTATGTTGAAATAGAGTTTGAAATTTTGAGTATATTGTAAAGTGGTATAGTATAATAGATAAATTAACTTTTTAAATGGTAAAATAGAAACTATTATGCAATTCTGGATACTAAGGTTATGTTCGGTAACAGTTTTTGTTTTCTAATTTCAAAAACTTGTTTTTAAAAATATAAAGAAAAAACAATTTTCTTGTATTTTTGAAATCAAAAACATGTTTGGTTAGTTGAAATTAAAACAATAGTTTTTTGAAGAAAACAAATAGAAAATACTAAAATATGTTGTTATTAGGATTTGTACTCTAATGCTAACTCATTAAATGAGACTTATTTATTAAATTAAATGCGTGTTTTTATTGATTTTTGAAAATTAAAAACTGAAAACAACCTTTTGCATGTTTTTAGTTTCCTTCACAAACTGAGTTTTGAAAATAATTTTTGTTTTTGGTCCATTTTGAGTTACCAAACAAGTTTTTTAGTCTCAAAAATAAAAAATTGTTTTTGAAAACAGAAAATAAGTAAAAAAAACAGATACCAAACATACCCTAATACTTTATCACTATGAAAGACAAAACCCTATCTCTTGTTGTATGAACAATTGTTGCCACATAACCGATGCTAGGTGGTCCAAATTGTGACCTTAGATATGTTGTTCCCTGCAGCTTCCTTTTTATTCTTGATATGTAAATTGTAATTGTTGTTATTTCTTCTTTTTTCATTTTTGCGTATAATATATTAGGTAAAACTATTACTTTAAAAGCTTAAAAAATGGGGAAAAAAACATATCTAATTATGTTTTTATATGTGAACCATACTAAAATAAATACTAACTAATTTAGTAAGATTTATAGGAAATGAGGAGGTCAAAGAAGTTGGAAGCATAATCTTGCGGTGGTTGTAGTATTCCTATACGTTCAAGGGAGGATAATAAAGGGCCCGTTTGGTAGAAGAATTTGAGTAATGTTGTTTGGAATTTTATGTATTTTTTATATATGTGTGGGTAAAAAAATGTGTAATATTATTTGAAATGTGAGTTATTATGTTAGAACTAACATGTCAAACAGGCCAACGTTGTCAGAAGTCTTCCTTGAGGCTACTGAGCACAGACACTCACTTGGAGTTTTATTTTATCATTTATCTGAAAGTCTGAATGGAATCATTCATTCACTTTAATGCATTGTGTAGGTGCAAATAAAATGATAATGGAAATACACGAAGAGAAAATGAATAGTACTTCTAAATTTTTTATTAATTTAAAGAGAGAAATTACACAACACTATTTGGACTGAGGCGCGGCACTCGCTCTCTTTAAGGAGATTCAAGCCCTTGATTGGCTAAACTTTGTAACCAGTGCAGACCGTCTTTGACTTGTCTCCCCCAGGATACAACAGCCCAACAAGTGTCGTATGGCTAGAACAACCTCTGCACAAAGTGTTCAAGCCCAAAGCTCCACCAGAAAGAATACCCTTCCTTGCCAAGAATCTCTCTATTTTTTTTTTGTGTGTATATTACGGTCATATGGATTGTGTCTAAATGGGTCTATTTATAGGCTCAATGGGCCTCACGAAATTATTACCCAAATTAATCTGATTAATTAGGTCCATTATTCTGATATAGTGGGTGTTACAAGATTAATTGCTGGATATTATTCTGATGGGCTGGAGTTACACAATTAATGGTGAGATAAGGAGTTTTCTGAATAATGAAAAGGCCCAAACGGATAGTCCATTAAGTGGGTTAATGGCTCATTATTTTCCATAATAAAAATGGAATATTAATTCGGGCCATTTACTCACCAACGGATATGGTAATTACTCTGAATGGGCTGTCAAGTAGGAGGATCCAAGGTGCTGATTCATTTCCAAATTTGACACATCCACCCTTCACCTCCCCCTTGCGCACTTTTCTGGCTCAATATTTGAGACAATTCATATTAGCCCATTAATCATCACAATTAAAAAGAACAAAATAGTCTATCTCCTTTTCAATGTGGGATTAAACATTTTCACTAACTTTTCATCTTCCACATTCACTCCCACATCTTTACATTTATGTTATAAAATTTATTCATTTTAATTATTTAATATTAAAATGTTCCAACACATTGTGATGGCATGATGTGACCAGCAGTGCTGAATCATTATACTGTGGTATGAGACAACAAGGGGAAGAGTGCTAAATACAAGGCTACTCGTGAAAATAATGTAATGCTAGGAATACATTAAAAAAAAAAACACACAATTTTATAATACAATTTGTTATATAGTGAGTTTTGATTGGTAGTAGTATATTCCTACATGGTCTATCATCAAATATTCATCGATTATAACTCGCTACAAAGTGACTTGTGATATAAAATTATATATTTTTATGTATCCACAACACACATGTGGACCACCATTGAGTATTACATTTGAAAACCCAAGTTCACGTGGTTGATTGGTTGTGGATGAAGGTGATCTTTCTAAAGGGATTTTTTTTTTTTTACTCTTATCTTTTTATTACCCCCTCCAAAAAATAAAATGCATTTCATCTTTCCTTTTATGTTGCAAAATTATTGTGAGTGTAGATTACCAATTACCACTTGACTTAGCACTTATGTTTGATATTGAATCCACTTAGATTTATGATGATATTGAATCCACTTAGATTTACTCAATTTCAAGTAAAGTGTGTTTTTGTCATAAGATGTACAAACTACATAAAAATGTGACCCTAACAGTTATGAAGTAGTGTTTGGAATGGTAAATAAATATCAGCCAGAGATGGAGAAAGAAGTTAAAAAAAAAAATTTCAAACAGTGTTAAATGATATATGTTCATAAGAAGCAAATTGGATATTTTTGAAAAAATTTTATACTACCTGATATTAGCCCACTAAAGATAGAAAGAGACAATGTAATTCAACATTGCATTTATAAAAAAATGGGAGGGGGAAACTACATTAAATCGATATATATTAAATTCACCATCAATGTTTACTTTGTAAGAGGGAAAGGGAGGCGGAGACCAACCTTGAGGAGCCATGGGTTTGGCTGGCCTGGGATAATCATTAGCACCTTGAAAGTCACGGATATAATTAGTTGGCATGGAGGCAATTGTCCTGCATACACGTATTTTTGCTGAATGGTACTTGTATTCGGAGATGTGAAAAAAATAAGTCTTATATGTGTTGCAATGTTTTAGCAATACTGCAACAACACTCTTTCATAATAAGAAATAGAACAAGAAACCAGTTTTGGTTGTCTTCTGACCCATTACCACCATTATTTCCCTCACTAGGAGTCTTGGCCTGGTTTCCCTCAAAGACAATTTTTTTTTTTGATTATTTGTTATAATATACAAACAGTTAGGGAAATATCAAAATCTTGTGACCAATCAATGTAAGCAGTTGAATATCACCATCCTCCTAGCTTGGTAAAATGGGAATAAATAAAAATTTACTTTTGGTTGGATGAACTTTCTAGGACCTCATCAGACGTGTTACAGCTTTTACTAAAATAATAAGGTATATGCTTAAATTGATTTTTTTATGTGAGAAAAAATTAATTTGAAATATGGTATTCTTGATCAAATTTAGTTGTTTTTGCAACAATTGAAACAATGTCCAACAAAAAGGGAAAAAAAAAAGTAACACAAAACAAAAAAAATGTAAAAATATATATTTTAAGGATCAACTGCCTCCATGCCCAAGAACGTTGAGAATGTGCTTTTGTATAAGGTTAGGGATGAATTGATTAGGAGAGAGGAAGAAAGCTAAAAAGAAAATAATATAATATTCTCTCAAATTAATTAGATTAGCTAATAAGAAAAGCAATTAATTTTAAAGATGACATTGATTATAGTGATTTTCTAACTATTAGATTTCTTAGAAATCTACGGTTTAAAAAATGTGTAACTTTTGTAGAGTTACATCAGGTGATTTTCTTTATTATTCTTATTTATTACATTCCAAACCTACCTCTAATCTCAAAAATAGGTATATTTTTCTCTCTGCTCTCTCTTTCTCATCCACTACACGTTTCTCTCTCCTCCATTGCTCTTCCACCTCCATTTTCATAAGGTTTCACCCCCACAATCACATAGAATCTGATACAAAAAATCTGAGACAACAAAGTCTAGTGACAACTATTGATTCATTAGAACCGAAGCATGTAGCAATTATTTTGATACATTATCATGTGGAATGGTACGGAGGATATAGAAGCATCACTCCAGGCCTAGTTCACAACAAGAATCAAAGTTATTGTTAGGATAAAAAGTGATCTGTATTCCTTTGCAAGGAGATTGGATATTGATACTTCGATACTTTGATCCGATATGTGTTTTAGATTCATTCACTCTATAAACACTTAAAGAATCAACCATAGTAAAAAACAAATTACCGAAAGAGAGAAGGACAATATTCCTCTTTTATATATATATATATATATAGAGAGAGAGAGAGAGAGGTTCAAGTTACACTTAGTGTAACCCTTATAAACTTACATCTTTTTTACACCATAAATTTTTAAGAGATTTAACGGTTAAAAAAAACTATTAAATGCTATTACTTTCCAACTTATTACCTAATTAATACTAGCATTCTCTCTCTCCTTATTTATTGCTTTCCACCAAATAATATTTTCTTCAACACAATCTAACAAAAAAAATTGAAAAATAATCCAAAGACACAAATAAAAAGACACAATAATCCAATGACACAAATACAACATAGTATTAGAGAACGCTATATTTAATTATTCTTCCTTTTTTTAATAAGTAATATGAATATTTTATTAGAAAATAGAAACCCGGTATATAGAAATAATATAAAGGATTTCCCCAAAAATAACAAATGGATTGCATCACAGAACATGTCAAAATTCAGCACTAATGAACCAGTTGTATTTTTTGGCATGGGAGGAGGGGGGGTGTCGTGTTCCTGCTTCCTTCACTTAATTGACTCCTCCAGGAGAATCTTCAAGGTTTTTGTTTTATTTTATCTTCTTTTTATTTTTTCCTGAAGACCAAAGTTACTGCTGAAAAATTATAAATGTATTATTATTCACCTTGTATTGCTATAGCTAGTGATTTAGGAATTTACAAAAGCAAGGTTGCAAAAATCACAAGATAAATCCTAGATGTTGAATTATGTCATTAACAGTATTAATTAATTCCTTCTTAGAGTATGCCTCAAAAACTAACCCTTAGAGAGGACATAACTCCTGACCAACAATATATCAGCATAAACGTCACCATGATCTCTTGTGTCATCATGCAAGACATCTTATCAACAGCAGTTAAACTAACAACAATATCAATAGGTATCCATTGATCTCTCATCCTAGCCTATTTGAAAAATTGCTTTTTGATGAAATGGGAGGTTTGATTGTTTAGTGTATGATAGGCTATTTGAAGGCTTTCTTTTTTAAGTTTCATTATTTATTTATTTTAAGGAGCAAGTTGAAAGTTATTAGCTGGCTCTTGTTTTGGGTAGTTTTGTGAAATCAATGAAAATGTGATTTTTTTTTTGTTTTGGTTAGATTGTGTTGAAGAAAATATTATTTGGTAGAAAGAAATAAATAAGGAGATAGAGAATGCTAGTATTAATTAGGCAATAAGTTGGAAAACAAAAGTATTTAATGGTGTTTTTTTAACCGTTAGATCTCTTTGAAGTCTATGGTGTAAAAAATGTGTAAGTTTATAAGAGTTACACCAGGTGTAACTTGAACCTCTCTTTCTCTCTCTCTCTCTCTCTCTCTCTCTCTCTCTCTATATATATATATATATATATATATATATATATATATATATATATATATATTTTTTTTTTTTTTTTTGAGAATCCAATCTGAAATGTCTTATTGAATCAAGAAAGAGGCATATCAGTCAATACAAATTTGTTGATATCTAATGGAACAGACTCCATCCAGACAGTTAAATCAGAGCTAAATCTAGCTCTTTTTGCTAAAGCATTAGCTACAGAATTTCCTTTCCTATAGGTATGGGAAAAACTATAGGATCTCAAGGAAGTGACATAGAACATAGTGTCTCTAAAGAGATGACCATAAGCAGATTGAAACATATCCCCTTTTTGGAGGGATTTGATGACAATTTCCGAGTCTCCTTCCAAAATGGACTCATGGAAACCTACTTCGTGGACAAAAATGGCAGCACGCCTTGCTGCTAATAGCTCCAAACAGGTAACTAAAGGGGGTTGTGGGATTTTTGCAGAGAGAGCCGCAATGATTTCCCCTTCATGGTTACGTATTACCACCCCCAAGCTTGCTTCTCCCCTGTCCAAGAACATGGCTCCATCAAAAATTTTTTGAAACTGTTGAAATCTGGAGGCTTCCACTTTGTTTCATTTGCTTGTGACTGTTTCTTTGGGAGCGTGTTGTCCGGTTGCTGATGTAGAATCAAGTATCTCTTTGCTTCAAAAACCACCCGGTTTAGAGGGAGAGCTACCTCACTTAGCCTGAGTTTATTCCGCCTGGACCATAGGAACCAAGCAATGGTGATGAAGAGCTCAAATTGGCGTGGCTTTTGAGTGATCAATTCTACCAGATTTTGGAAGGAACCCATTGAAGTTTTTTGGCGATCAACCCATCCAAAATCTGTTTCCCATACCTGTTGGATAGAGGCGCAATCCTAGAGGGCTTGGAGGACAGATTCGGGCTGACTTTTGCATTGTTGACATGAGCTTTCTGCAATGATTTTTCGCTGCATTAAATTTTCTCTCGTTGGCAGAGCATTTAAGCAAGCTTTCCATGTAAAATGCTTTATTTTTCCAGGTACATCAACTCTCCACACTTGCTTCCAGAAGGCATGAGTCATTTGTGAGTTTGAGGTTGAAGCCACAGCCACTTATACCCTGTGCTTACTGAATAGGTCCCATCTCTACTTCCCGGCCAATATAGGATGTCAGGTTGATTGATTAGTCCTAGAGGAATGGACTTTCTTTGCTCTGCTTCAAAAGGCAAGAAATTATTGTCAATGATGTAGGAGTTCCATCCATATGTGTGTGGATCAATTAGAGCCGAGATAGTTGCTGTTCTTAGTGTAAGTGTTGGAGGAGATACCACTCGGCCTTGTGATTTCCCAAGCAGCCAATTTGACCCATACATATTTATTTGAGAGCCATCACCAATTCTCCACTTGGCACCCATTTGGATGAGCTTTCTTGCATGCAAAATGCTTCTCCAAGCAAATGACCCCAATTTTGCCTTTGCTTCAAACACACTGCTATTGGGAAAATATTTGGCTTTAAACACTTTATAGAAAAGTGAATTTGTGTCATGCACTAGCCTCCACACTTGTTTTGCTAACATAGCTTCATTGAATTTGCAAGATCTTTGGAACCCCATGCTTCCATCCACCTTGAGTTTACATAAAGTCTCCCATTTTTTCCAATGTATTTTCCTCCGATCACCCCTTTGCCCCCACCAAAATTTGCGGATCATCACTTCAATATCTCTACAAAGGCCCACCGGCAAGCGAAAGCAACTCATTGCGAAGGTAGGTATTGCTTGCACCACCGCTTTGAGTAGGACCTCCTTACCGGCTTGTGACAATAATTTTTCCTTCCACCCTTGAATTTTTCCCCACACCCTCTCTTTAATAAAGTTCAGGCTGGCACTTCTATTTCTTCCCACCACTGCTGGAAGCCCTAAATATTTTTCATATTCCTTGATCTCCGGGACCCCAAGAAAATTTTTTATGTCATCTTTTGTTGTCATGGGCACAGCTTTGCTAAAGAAAAGAGTGGTCTTTTCCTTGTTGATGCGCTGCTCGGAAGCTTTCTCATATAAGTCTAAAATTTCTTGGATGGCTCTTATATCACTTATCTGGGCACGACAAAATAGTAGACTATCATCAGCAAAAAATAAATGGGAGATTTTTGGACCGTACCGGCATAGGGAGTACCCCCTAATTTTGTCTTCATGCACAACTTTTTGGATGAGAGCATTTAGACCTTCAGAGCAAAGCAAAAAGAGATATGGAGATAAAGGATCGCCTTGTCTGAGGCCTCTTGATGGGACAATATTCCCTTTTGGTTCGCCATTCACCAGGATGGAATAAGTGACTGTGCTGATGCATTCAGAAATCATATTCACCCATCTTCCATTGAAGCCCATTTTTTCCATCAGTTGTAGGAGGAAATGCCACTCAACTCTGTCAAAAGCCTTACTCATATCGAGTTTAAGCGCCATAGAGCCCAATTTTCCTGATTTCCTTGTTTTCATGTGGTGAAGTGTCTCGAATGCAACTAATATATTATCTGAAATTGCTTTGTCAGATTGGAAAGCACTTTGAGATTCAGATATAATGTCAGGTAATATGGCTTTTAGGCGATTTGCTAAGACTTTTGAAATAAGCTTGTACACAATATTACACAAGGCTATAGGCCTAAATTCAGTTACATATTCAGGACTTTTCACTTTTGGAATAAGAGTGAGATAGGTATGGTTTATACCTGCCGGAATATGAGTTGAATTGAGGCAGGAGAGCACAGCGGCTGCAACATCACTTCCAATATCCTTTCAGTAGTGTTGGAAAAAAATTGGGGCATCCCATCAGGACCTGGGGTTTTTAGCGGCGCCATTTGAAATAGAGTTACGTCTACCTCATCCCTTGTAAACTCACACCCAAGGAGGGTGTTCATCTCTTCAGTAACACACCGCTGGACTTTTTGCAATATTGTGTCAATTTCACATGGGTTTGATGTGGTGAATAAGCCTGTGTAATATTCTACCAATAGGGCAGCAACCTTCTCATCCCCACAGCACATCTCTCCACTTGGATTTCAAAGACCATGAATGTTATTGCGGTGAAATCTGTGAGATGCTCTACTGTGAAAATAGCTAGTATTTTTATCCCCTGATTTTATCCAGTGAGATTGTGACCTTTGGTGCCAAAGTTTTTCCTCCGCCACCAACAACCCATTTATATCATGCTTCAATTGTTGTACTTGGACAAAAAAATTTCCTTGAGCCGCCACCCTCTCTGCTTGTTTCAGTTGCCTTTTCTTCTCCTCTAATTGCCTTGTGATATTGCCAAAATTTTGCTTGCTCCAACGTTGCAGACTTGATTGACATTTGTTAATTTTTCCAGCAACATTTGTCATAGGAGAAGACCCAAAGTTTTGCCTCCAAGCCATGTGGACTGTATCATGATAGCCCTCATCATCCAGCCAAACCTATTCAAATCTCCATGGTCGTTGCTTGTTACCCGGAATGCCCATGGGGTGAATTATGATGGGTTTATGGTCGGAGGTAGCACACTCAAGAGTAAGCACCGGAACAAGAAAAGAAAAGTAAGAAATATGAGAATAAAAATAAGAAATGGAGAGACAGATGATAAAAGAAAAGTATTGGGCATACACCGAAACAAGTCTTCATTTAATAATTCAATGTTTAATAATGACAATTAACTTTTCCAATGTTTAATAATTACAATTAATTTTTTCCAATGTTTAATAATGACAATTATGAATTGTGTAAGTTTATAAGAGTTACACCATAGATTCTATGTGGCTGTGCAGGTGGAACCTTATGAAAATGGAGATGGAAAACCAATGGAGGAGAGAGAAACGTGTAGTGGTTGAGAAAGAGAGAGCAGAGAGAAAAATATACCTATTTTTGGGATGAGTAATGCTACAGTTACAAACTATTTTACAACATTTTTACAAACTATTGATGTGACAAATTTTTATTAGTTCTAATATGGGTCTACCACTAATATTACATTTATGTTTATCAATGATTATTTGAAAATTACTAAAGTCACATCAGCAGTTTGTAAAAATGTTGTAAAATAGTTTGTAGCTGCAACATTACTCTTTTGGGATTAGAGCTAGGTATGAAATGTTATACATAAGGATAATAAATGAGATCCTTATAAAAATATCAGTATTAATGAGTGCATTTTTTTTACCGTTGGATCTACTTAAATCCAATGGTTTAGAAGATGTGTAACTCTAAAGAGTTATACCAGGTGTAACTTGAACCCATCATATATATATATATATATGTTCCAGTCAACTTAATTAACAAAATTTCTTATTATCAGAGTTTGATCTCCGTCTATACTCAAAATTAATTGATGTCTTGATTGATAATAGAAAAAGATATGGAATTCAATCAAAGTCATAAGCAAACAAAAAGAAAAAAAAGTTCCGAGACATATTGCTGTTTTTTTTTTTTTTTTGCTTTTCATCTTCTTTCTTATGTTCATATTTAAGATCCAAGACATTGTACCGGGTCATTTTGTTTCCTTCGATACATCTTTTTGTGTTTACTAGACTTTCCGCATTTCTTGACAAACTTAAGTTATTGTCATGATAACAATACAATATTGACAAAGGTGACGCATTTTTCTCGCTTTTTGAGAGTTTTAAGTTATGTTATGGCCGAAATACATTATTATTCTATTAATTTTTATAGTATATAGTATATAGTATATTGAGCAATTTTAGTCTTCAAGTGGACACTACCAATTTCTAAAATTTTAAAAATGAATGCTATTAATTTTTAGTCTTCAAGTGATGCATAGTTTTTCTCAAAAAAAAAAAAAAAAGTGATGCATAGTTACAGTACAGTTCTACTAGTAGAAGTGTATTGTAGCATGTATTAAAATAATTTGGCATATGACATTTTTGATGAAATGCTAAAAATTTAGCATTTAGCACACCTAATTCTAGTGATTTTTAATACCATTATAATATAGATTGCCCTTGTTTTATTAATTCAATTACCGAGTTGATTAATTATCCAAATTACATGCAATATTGTGGAGGTACAAACAAATCACCGATCTAAACTAAACTGTAGTGGAAATTAAATTTGACATAAAGATTTGTTAATTAATGGAAAAAACCTTCACAAGGCAAAAACTCGACCGGTGGATGTTAGGTCATCACTCCCAAAAAGCCACTAATCAAGAACAAATGGTTGCAAGTATAAGGAATCTTACCACTACCTGGTCTATCCCAAAATAATAACCTATAGTTGAACCCTTACACTAATCTCCAATTAGACTTGATCTTATAGAGACTTGATCTTATAGAGACTTCTTCTCTGCACAAATCTCCAATTTGTGACAAATAGCCCAGCAACTTGATGATTATTGTTGGATGCAAAGTTCTTCAATCCACGCTTGTAGACTTGAAAGCAACTTGATTACAAAACCCTAATTAGGCACACAAGAATATTGCAGCTTCACAAAAGGCATGTATCTCAATAAGAGTTTCTCTGTGCATGCCTCTGTATTAGATGACGACTATAAAATAATGCTTTTATATTCTTTGGAGCCCTAGAGCATGAAACCATAGAAAAGCCTTGTCATTATGGGCCAAAAACATATCTACACATTCAGAATCTGTAAACCTCGATAAATCGAAGGTATCGCGATTCATTAAAGCTCGATAAATCAATGGTGTCAAGCTAGGTATCAAGACAACTTGTTTTGACTTTTCTTGTACTATTTCTTGAGTAATATTTATGTCTTCAACAATACCACTTGTTATACTTCTTCAAAGTACTTCATGATGATATTGAATCCACTTAGATCTACTCAATTCCAAGTAAAGTGTGTTTTTGTCATAAGATATGCAAATTACATAAAAATGTGACCCTAACAGTTATGAAGTATTTGGAATGGTAAATAAATATCAGCCAGAGATGGAGAAAAAAAAAAAACTGAGAAATTATCAAACAGTGTTAAATGACATTTGTTCATAAGAAGCAAATTGGATATTTTTGAAAATTTTTGATACTACCTGATATTAGCCCACTAAAGATAGAAAGAAACAATGTAATTGAATTACAGTAATTCAACATTGGATTTATAAAAAAAATGGGAGGGGGAAACTACATTGAATCGAAATATATTAAATTCACCATCAATGTTTACTTTGTAAGAGGGAAAGGGAGGCGGAGACCAACCTTGAGAAACCATGGGTTTGGCTGGCTTAGGATAATATTTGCACCTTGAAAGTCACAGATATAATTAGCACACCATTGCACTATAATCTCCCCAAATTTTACAGTACCCCATGCCTGTTTGCATTCCAATTAGACCACATAGCCCAAGCAATGGTCACCACCAAAGATAACAGATCATCGTCACTCTCCTCGATAAACACCAAATACCAAAAAAGGTCCATAAACTCCAAAAAATACAACCTACTGCTATTCGTAAAAATCAAAGTAAGGCCCCAAATATTAGCGCTAGCTTACAACTCTAGAACAGGTGCCTAGTAGATTCGGCCCCACTGTTACATTCTTCACATAGATCAGAGTCCACAATCCCCTCTTCTTGAGATTGGATAGTGTTGGTAAAATATTTTTGCAGGCTCTCCATGCAAAGTTCTTCACTTGGTTAGGAATTCGTAGGCTCCAAAGCTTCTTCCAAAATTTCATGAGATCATCATAGTTAGAGCTACTACCAAGTACATCTCTCAAGTCTATGACTAACTTGTAGGCACTTCTAAATGAAAAAATTCCATTTGCAGTGGAGTGCCGTATTCCATATCAAAGTATCATCAGGAAGGGGAAAACTTAGAGGTAAACTCAAAATAGTATTGGCTTCATGGGGTGAAAAACTTATCTGGCCAGACTAACTCAGTTTTCCATGCACCCAAACTACTATTAATTAAATCACTAACCAAAGCATAATCTCCAAGAGTGTTCTGAGGCTTAATTACCTTGAAAGCAGATGGGGTTGGAAGCGACTTGTTTGCCCATATCTAAATATTTTTACCATTCCACCTCTCCATCTCACACTGTGTCTTACAATATGTTGAGCTATCATGATACTCCTCCATGAATAAAATGGCCTTTTCCAAAGTAGCATCCACAAAATCACAATTCGGAAAATATTTGGCTTCAAGAACACGATAGGCGAGAGAATTAGGATTAGATTGCAATTCCATCCTTGTTTTGCTAGTAAAGCCAAATTAAATTCCTTCAACATTTTAAAACCCATGCCCCCTTGAGATTTCGGAATGCATAACTTTTCCCAATTAATCTAGGCTATCTTCTTCTCATCACCTCTCTACCCCTACCAAAAGTTTCGAACCATACTCATTAACTCATCACATATAGAGTCTAGAATTTTGAAACAACCTATAGAATAAGTTGGGACCACTTAAGCTACTGCCTTGATCAATATTTCCTTCCATGACTTTGATAAGAGCTTCTCTTTCCACCCTAACAATTTATTTTCTACCTTCACCTTCAAATCCAAAAAAGTATTATGCTTTAATCAATCAACCAACCAAAGATGAACGACCAAGATACTTCTCATGTTGTCTTATCACTTGAGCCTCAAATCGGGATTTAAATTCTGCCTAGATATTAGGAGTATTTTTGCTAAAGAACAAGGAAGTTTTCACTTTATTAAGTTGTTGCTCTGATGCATTCACATAAATATGGAAGAGTGTTCTCTACAAAGAATCACACTCTTCCATATATAAACTTAAATAATTAAAAATAATAATTATGTCTTATTTTCTCAAAGTACTAAATCCCTAATGCCTTTATCCCTCCACTAATCGTTAATTTTTTTTATTCAAATTACATGTTTAAAATTTTTTTACTTAGATTAATCTCTTGAAATAATTGTTATTAGCTATAAATTGATTATTTGTGTTTATTGTTATGTACTTGTTTATTTGTTTTTTATTAATGTTGACTAATTTATTTTGTATCAATTTTTCTTCTAATCTTATTTTTTAGCCTCCCCCTTCCCCCCGCGAACTAAATCCTAGTTTCTACACTGAACCGAGGTTTGGTAGAGAGCTTGGGCTCACTAGATTTGGATTTTCTAGCGGTGACAAAGAGGTTTTCAAGTTTGGATTGGTGCATATTATTTTCAGGTTGGGTTGGGCCGGAGATGGTTTTTTTTTTTTTTTTTTATGACTTTTGGAGGCTTTTTTTGAGATCCATTGATGGTTAGAATTTGTGACGGTGGCTGATTGGGGCTGACAAATGGTGATGGCTAACTTTGGGTTGTTACTTCGTGGCATTGGAGATGGGTTCGACGATGTGAGTTTCTCTTTGTTTGGTGGTTGCAAGTTATGGGTATAAAATTTTCTAGATTGCTACGATTTTTTGGGTTTATGGGAAATTGGGAATGAAATTTCCTTGGTGGCAATGGGTATGGGTTCAACAATGATTTTGGGTAGGACCCACCGCAAGGACTAGGAAGAGTCGGTACAACATTGTTGAAGATGGTATGGTATTATCGAATGCTTTGGCAAGCATTGCAAAGCATGCACTGCTGGGTTGATAGCTGATTATGTAGCCCATCGTTGTGAACTTTCTTGAGAGAGGGGTTCTAGAGATAGGAAGAGAGAGAAAATATAATGATTGAAATGTAGAAGAATAAATATTTAATAAAATAAAATTTTAAAATATGTATTTTTTTTCCTTCAAAAAAAATATATATATGTATTTTTTTTTTTTAGAAAAGTTAACGGATGATCTAAGATATTAGTTTAGGAACTATTTTAAGAAATATTTTATTGGAAAGTAATAAAATAATTAATTTTCCTAATAACTTTTTTATATTTTTCTTGAAAGTGAAGTTAAAACCTTCCTAAGGACACTATTAACGTAACTTCTTCATTTTTTTTTTTTTTTAAAGCAGTTGTATAAAATATAATGGTAAGTTGTTATATATGTAGAGTAATGATCAGGACACAACTTTGTACACAACTTTGTACACAACTCGTCACTTGGTGAGTTGTAAGTGGTGGAAGTGTGTTCCCACATGGCCCACCATTACACTTCCACCACTTACAATTCGTCACATGGCGAGTTGTGATACAAAATTGTGCACAAATTTGTGTCCTGATCATTACTCTTTTATGTATTTTCTTGAAAGTGAAGTTAAAACTTTCCTAATATGATTTATTAACAATTGCCTTAAGGTCCTGTAAAAAAAATTGCCCTAAGAACACCATTAACATAACTTTTTTTTAAAAAAATAGAATGGTAAGTTTTTATGTAAAGTAATGCTCATGACACAACTTTATGCACAACTCGCCACGCAGTGAGTTGTGAGTGGTGGAAGTGTGTTCCCATATGGCCCACCATTACACTTCCACCACTTACAATTCACCACATGGCAAGTCGTGACACAAAATTGTGTCCTGAGCATTACTCTTTTATGAATTTTAGTAAAATAAACAACTAGCATTGGGGGTGCAAACACCTCTTAGTTGCTATTTTACAACTCAAGCCACCTAAAACCCACTCCATTTGGGTTTGTAAATTTAAAAAAATTTGCAACCTATGAACAATAAGAGCATTAGCATCCGAGGATGCGAAAAAAAAAAAAATTTTCAGATCTTCAAATACCACTTTATCAATTTTACTATCTCATTTTACAACTCAGAGTACTAACATCCAGGTTTCTAACCTAGTCTCTATTTTGCCATATAAAAAGTTACTTTATCTCTATTTCTATCTCTTTGTTTAACATGTAAGGCCGTGAACACCAAAAGGAGTAAACAACAATTTGGTAGAGTGGTTTAAGTTATTTTGTTTGAGTGTTTTTGATATACGTGTAAGTGAAAAAGTATGTGAAAATGTATGTAATGTTGTTTAAAATATAAGTTATTGTATTAAAACTCACATGCCAAACAGGCCTAAAAGTTTAAACCTGGCTAAGTTTTTTTTGTATGGTGGGTCTGTAGATGTCATATATCATATATAACTCATGGTTGTGATTTTTTTTTTTTACCATTTTGTTTATATCTTTTATGCAATATATTAATAATAATATTACCGTGCTGGCATGTTTAGCAAAAAAATAGAATAAAATATTACCGTGTTGGCATGTTGTTGATTTGCTCATGCCTGAATGTATGTGTTATTGAAACTTGAAACATCAAAGTGAATGTTATGTAAGAATCCTATATAATATTATGAATTTTGCTCATGTGTGCCCTTAGGACACACAATAATTAACATTTTTTTCGAAAATGGATGGGTTAATGTGTGCCCTTAGGGCACACATTAACCGGACCCATTATTAATAATGTTGTGTAGTTTCTCATTAGTGTAGACTTGATTGTTCATACTTTTTTTCTTTTTTAAATAACTAAATAACTCATTCATAAAATTTAATATTGTTTCAAAATATGAGTGATTTGTGGGAAAAATTTTCACAATTTATGTATATTTTAAGGAAAGAAAATGTTTAGTATAATGAAGAATGTAGGGCACAATTTTCGTTGAGTTAAAGTTATTTATGAAATAAATAAAAAAAACCTAAAAATTTTATTATTTAGTTGCCCCTAAAAATAATTTTTGGCTCTGCCACTGCGTCCCAAAAATGAGGAGTGGAAGCTAAAATAGTGAGCCCCTTGCGCGTGCGGGGGATGGGGATGGTTTGTAGGATATGACAAAGTTTACTTTCAATGCATCCAGTATGTGAAATGGTATCATAATGTTTGAGAATATCAAGAAAGTCACATTGAGGATATTCTTATGCATTTTCAGATGGTAAGAATTACAGAACGATTTTTCATGAAATAAATCCAAGTGTAGTGAGAAAAATCATCCCAAAAACTAAATTGCTATTTTTAGCACCACCAATTACAAAAATAGGAGCACATTGATGAAGCTATAAATATATATATATATATATATATATATATATATATATATATATATATATATATATATATATATTGTAGCTTCTCAGCTAGTTAGCTATGGTGCACAGCCAAAAATAATTGTGAACTGGAGCTTAAAGGTAAAAAAATAAAAACAATATTTTACGCTTTCACGTTGACAAAGATTATTTAAATCAATTTTCTTTTTCTTTTTCCTTTTCTCCTTTATTCCCGTTGCAACTTAAGCCTCTCTTACTCAACCTTAGATTTTCTTTTTCCTCAGATTTCTCTCTTCCTCAACCTCGCCTGCCCAATCGTCGACTATCCAGCTTCGGTCACCTTTTCCTTCACTTGCTGCCGATCTCACTTGTACTCTTCTCCCTTAATTTTTTTTCTTTTCGTTTCTTTTCTTTTTTTTCAGATCAGTGTGTGGATTGTGGATATAGATCGGTTTGCTGGGTTTTATGGGTCAAATCGATTTGCTGGGTTTCGTGGGTCAAATCGGCGTGTGGGTTGGGGCTTGTGATGGGTGTTGTGGATGACCATGGTTGATAAGGGTGGGTTTGTGGTGGTAATAAATTTTTTTTTTTTTAAATTTGAGTCGTGGTGGGCTGGTTGTGGTTGCGGCAGTGGGTGGTGGGTGGTTGTGATTGGGTTGGTTATGTTGATAAAGGTGGCTGGGTTTGGGGTTGCTGGGTTTGTGTTTGGCTGAATTGGGGTTGCGGGGTTTGGTGGTGGCTGTGGCTGTGGCTGTGGCTATGGCTGTGGTTAGTTATTGAAGGGTGTGGTGCATATTATTATTATTATTTTAATCAAATACTTAAAAATATAGATTGTTAGGTGTGAAAAGGTAAAAAAAGATAAAATGATTTTTGTAAATGTCAAATAGTTAAGAGAGTATTTGGTAGAGTAGTTTGAGATAAAATTTTTGTAAATTTTTGAAATACGTGTGGGTGAAAAAATATGTGAAAATGTGTGTAATATTGTTTCAAATGTAAAATGTGAGTTTGAGATGGGAAAACAGTCGGATCCTAAATTTTTAGCTCTATTGTTGTGGATGCTTTAGGGCTGTTTGGTAGAGTAGTTTAAGATGAGATTTTTATAATTTTTTGAAATATGTATAGGTGAAAATATGTGTGAAAATGTGTGTAATGTTGTTTAAAATATAAAAATGTGAGTTTGGGATGGAGTAGCAAACAAGCCTTAATGTTTGAGAATATCAAGAAAGTCATGTTGAGGATATTCTTGTGCATTTTTTGTAAGAATTACAAAACAATTTTTTATGAAATAAATCCAAGTGTAGTGACAAAAATCATCTCCAAAACAACAAAATATCTTGACCCCCCTTCCCCGGTCTTGTTGCAATGGGAAAGGGCCCATACATTAAAATGAATGAGATCAAAAGTTGCTTTAGGATTAAGGGTCCCTTTTATGATAGGGCAATGCAAGTTGCTTGCCAATGTGACATAACATAAAATCAAAATGACTATTGAAAATTAAGAGCATCCACAGTAGATGTGCCAAATGCCAAATATTTGGCACATTTGGTACACCAAACACAAAAACGGAGCATTATCAGATGTGTCAAATGTGTCATATTTTTGTAACATTGAACAGTAATGTTGCATTTTTGCCACGGTACGGATGGATGTTGCAAAATGCATTTATTATTTTTTATTCGACTTTTCTCTCTCCTCTCACTTCTTTAATTGATTTTTTTTAGCTCTATTGTTGTAGATGCTTTAAGGGTGTTTGGTAGAGTAATTTGAGATGAGATTTTTGTAGCTTTTTGAAATATGTGTAAGTAAAAATGTGTGTGAAAATATTGTTTAAAATAAAAAAATGTGAGTTTGAGAAGAAGTAGCAAACAAGCCTTAATGTTTGAGAATATCAAGAAAGTCACGTTGAGGATATTCTTGCGCATTTTTTTGTAAGAATTACAAAACGATTTTTGATGAAATAAATCCAAGTGTAGTGAAAAAAATCATCCCCAAAACAACAAAATATCTTGACCCCCCTTCCCCGGTCTTGTTGCAATGGGAAAGGGCCCCCATACATCAAAATGAATGAGAAAAGTTGCTTTAGGATTAAGGGTCACTTTTATGATAGGGCAATGCAAGTTGCTTGCCAATGTGACATGACATAAAATCAAAATGACTATTGAAAACTAAAACCTAATAAACTCATAGTCACTAGGAATTGGACACGTGGAAAGAGATGAATGACTTAATTGAGAGTGCCAAAGCTCAACAAAGGACAAGTTGGAAGCAGAAATTGAAAGTGTTGAAAGTCTTGATGGAAGAAGATAAAGGGAATGGAGCTAAAAGTGTTGTCCGACCTTACGGGCGGTCCCAACAATATACCCCATCCGAGAATCCTACGTACACAATAACACCATTGGAAGAAAAGAACAAAATTAACCCAAGTTTAGTGAGTTGGGTAATCTGTTAGATGTTATATATAGACAAATTGGGAGTAGAGATGGATTCTACTTAACTAACCATCGGTTTTGTAAATAATAGGTGTGGGTGTGTGTGGGGGTGATGAGAGCAGGATTAGGGGCCATGTGATTAATTATAACATGCAAAACTGAAGAACCACTCAAAAGAGTTACCTATTATCATAGAAAGAGCATAATTGGATGCACTTAAAGGCTTAAGTAGAGCCTAATTGAAGAAATCTTATCGATTTGCCATAGAGAATGTTGGAGCAGTCGATGAAGTAGATTTAACAAGGATAAATGCTAAGGCAGACTATGGTGGAGCTGGCTTGGAGATGGCCAAGGCTATCATATATATTCTTAAGGGTACAATCCATAGTGCGACAATGATCCATGGTGCATCTCTTAGCCCTACAAAAGTTGCAAATGAGAGGCTTCTGATTGGATTCCTTCATGTCATGGCCCTTAGAATAGGCAGGGTTAGGAGTCACAACAAAAATTGTAGGTAGCAATGACAAAGGTTGGAGTAGTAAGAACCGTTGGTAGCTAGAGGAATCTAGGTGGGGTGATAAAATTGTAAACAAAACACTTCATGAATCAACTCATTAATTAACAAATTGAATAACGGAGGATAGTGGGTTGTTAAACAGCGTACAGATTCAAACTCATCAGATATACCCATCAAGGCTAATGTAGGAGCACTTGTTCATAATGTGCATTGATGAGTATGGCCTCAAAAGGTTTATTGATGATAGGTTCAAAGACAGCTCATTGATCCCAAAGAAAACACATGCGGCTATGGAAGGCAGTAATGCATTTGCTAGGTTCATGCTGAATCGGATACCGAGCAACCATATGATTATTTTCTTGTGTATCATCACTTCCTTGGTGGTGTGGTATCCTCCAAACCCCATATACTGAAGGAGTGGAAGTGTTGCAAAGCCAAGCTATAATCTAATAATCCCAATTCATGATGAAATATGATGATACCAAAAATTGTCAATTGAGTCATTCGTCCAAATCTGGAGTATTAGACGATTTTATAGAATTTGTATGATAAAAAGAATTGATTGAAGAGACCACTGGGTTGTGCCCGATTGAGTAGCCTCCAATGTCTAAGTCAATATTAGCCCATATATTTTGTATATAGATAGTGTTTTGTAGTCTTTTTTAACATACCTTAGCAAGTAAGGCATATTATTCCTTTTATAGGTGACACATACATAACGGTAATTATTACCCTAATTGTAACGTTATTTATCTTGATGAGAGTTTAAGATCTGTGATGGTTGTTATTGAATGTGTTAAGCGATTACTCATCTTTCTTTAATGTCCTACTAATAACGCAACAACCGTCCCTTAAATTGTACATCCTTAATAATTTTTATGTACTCATCAAAACACATAAAGCTGCAACTTATGACCTTCTAAAAAACTGCACATGGCTTAAGCCTAGTAAGATTAATAGTTGTCGTCTTGTCGATACCAACGATGAATTGAATTGGATGAGGACCTCATTTTGCGCTTTAAATGAATAAACGCAACAAATGGAATGAATGATGAAATTAGCATGCAAAAAATTAGGCAGGAAGCATCTGATTAAAGAAAGTGAACCTTGGGTGGGACATCAACGATCAAAGTTTACTACAAAGGTCAAAGTCAGTGCAAGTCAACATGTGCTTACGTGGAAGCTAACATGGTGTTGTTACAGCACCTAGGGCTAATATGGCAAGTTGGAAATTGCTTCTTTTTTCATATTTGCGTATAATATATTAGGTGAAACTATTACTTTAAAAGCTTAAAAAATCGGGAAAAAAACATATCTAATTATGTTTTTATATGTGAACCATACTAAAATAAATACTAATTAATTTAGTAAGATTTATAGGAAATAAGGAGGTCAAAGAAGTTGGAAGCATAATCTTGTGGTGGTTGTAGTATTCCTATACGTTCAGGGGAGGATAATAAAGTTGTCAAAAACCTTCCCTGAGGCTATTGAGCACCAACAGTCAGTCAAAGTTTTATTTTATCATAGATTTTGCTAATGTGTGCCCTTACGGCACACAATAATTTATCATTAATTTGACAATTTTTTTAATTTGTGAAATTTTTTTTTCAAAAATAGATAAGTTAATATATACTTTTAGGACACACATTAACCGAAACCTTTTTTCATTTGCTTTTAATGCGTTGAGATGGCATGATGTGACCAGTAGTGCTGAATCAATATACAAAAATAATTTACATTCAGAGCATAAGGGTTTCTACAAAAGATGGTAGGGGCTGACTCTCTTTTGATAATTGTCCAGTAAAGTAAGGGTCCTAAAATTGTCTTGACAAATGTCAAACTGAGTAAAGAGGCTGGGTTGTGCTGATTTTTTAGCCGGATATGGTTTTGATAAAGGAAGAAATATCTCTGGCACGTATGAAGACATTTTTGGGACTTTTTTTTTTTTTTTTTTCCAAGTGTTAGAGATGTCTAGTCCCATGAAAAATAGTGTAATGTTAGAAATACATTAAAAAAAAACACACACACACAATTTTATAATACGTATAATTTGTTATATAGTGAGTTTTGATTAGTAGCAGTATGTCCCCACATGGTTTATCATCATACATTCATCAATTATAACTCACTATATAGCAACTTGTGGTATAAAATTATACATTTTTATGTATCCACAACGCACATGGACCACCATTGAGTATTACATATGAGAACCCTAAGTTCACGTGGTTGATTTTTTTTTTCTTTTGGATGGGAAGTTCACGTGGTTGATTGGTTGTGGACAAAGGTGATCTTTCTAAAGGGATTTTTTTTTTTTTTACTCTTATCTTTTTATTACCCCCTCCAAAAAATAAAATGCATTTCGTCTTTCCTTTTATGTTGCAAAATTATTGTGAGGGTAGCTTACCAACATGGTTTTGAAATTTAGATCAAACCGTACGATCTGACCCAGTTAACCGAAAACCATCCCTTCGAACGGTTCTTTTAACCACTAAACCCATTCAACATAAAAATTTTAAAAAAAAAAAAGTCAATGAACCGTATGACCTGAGGTTGAACTGTCCGGGTTTAAGAACCAAGGGCAGGTCTTACGGTTCAGGCCAAGCGCTTTAACAAAAATAAAAAGCAAGCAAAAATGATTTACCTCAGTGCAATATTTCGCCACCTAACCCATCACAGATGACACCCCTTCTTCTTCATTGTTCCTTCTCTGCTCCTTTTTTTTCGTTTTTCAAGGTCTTCCTTCAGTTTAAGTAAATGACTTGCTTAGGGGCAGACCCACACTAGGGCAGAGGGGGCCCATCCCAACCCCCCCCCCCCCCACGCAAAAAGTTAATATATGCAGATAAGCTATAAAAAATAAAAAATAAAATAACCGGTATAAACAAATTAAGATTTGTCTTTAAATATATATATATATATATATTTGTCTCTTCTCCTCTAAAATATTTAGATATTGACTTACAAGAAAAAAAATAAATAAATAAAATTTATGCCCATTTAACTACTAAAACAAAATAAATAAATAAATAAATATGGACTAAACAAAAATTGCACATAAAATAAAAAACACTTATTTTGTATGTTATATTTTATTGATGTGTTTTATAATATGAAATGTTTAAAAAATACTTATTTTATATGTAGTATTTTATTGAATATGAAATAGATATTAATTTTAATTTTCATAAAAAAATTTTGGTTTTAAGCTTAGGCCCTATGTATGAATCCTGGTTCACTTGCTTCAAATTTATTTTTGCTTCTTAGTTTTGTGAGCCCAGCACGTGTGAAGTGGCAATTCCTTCGAAATGACAAAAATGAGTTGAAAGTTCCTGGCTCATTTATTGAGTCTTGGGCACCTCTCAATATGAATTATAATAGGGTCCATTGTTTTATAGTTTTGTCGTTTTTGGCTTTTGTTTATCATTTTTTTTTTTTTTTTTACAATTGATGACGTTAAGTTGGTTTTTGAAACATTATAATGAAATTAATGATATAAAAAAAATATATTTAAAAAATAGTCTTTATATTTATTTAGATTATTTTAGTCAATTTTCTATTTACGGTTCTTTGAATGGTTCGAGTTTCAAAACTATGTTTATCAATTATCACTTGACTTAGTCCTTATATTTGATATTCTCTTTGTCTATAGTCAATTACTTTTAAAAGCTCTATTATTCAAAATTAGGGTTATCCAACTTGAACTTGACCGGATAAATCTGTTTAACTCAGAGCTATCCAAATTGGAACCAACTTAATTTAAGCAGTGTGTTAGTTAGCAGCAAGTTTGTGCCTTCAACACCCAACATTAGCGGGTCAAGGGACGAGATTCATTGTCTAACCCGATTGGCTCCTTCTCCTCATACTCCCTTTACTGTGAACCACATTTTTTAAGTTTTGTCACTGTCGTTTGTTAAACAACAAGATCTCCATTGAATTTGATGGAGATCTTAACAAAATTATCGACATCTCCATCGAAATTGGTGAGATTTTAGTTTAGATCTCCTAATCCCACCATGTGACAACAATGACAATGCATATCATGAGAAAGGAAACTTCAATTGACCCAACTGGAGGAATTACAAGGCATGTGGCTTTTGATTTTGACTCAATCGACGGTTGTTGGTGGGCTGGAACTTTAACACTTGAAGTCGTCGATTCAAGTAGCGGGTGCACCCCAAACCCACTATTCTTTAAAATAATTTTTTTAAAACTTTTTTATTGTTCGCTATTAATTTAGTTTCATTTCCATAGCACTGGTTTCTTTATTATAAAAAAAAAAATTGCACAAGACAATCGAACGATTAGCTAGATATTGTCGTATGTAGCAAGGTCATTTTGCATTCGTCCAAATTGTTGCATATAGAAAGACAATCGTTTTGGACAGTTAATGGGATAAGCTTTGTAAGGGTGAGATTTCCTTTGTATTTGAAATTGAATAATAAAGGTTGGAGGTTTTCCCTGTAATACTGTGTGTATTGTGTGCTTGTGATCCCATTAAACTATTCTAAGTGTTTTTGCTACTTGTGTGTGTTGTGTTGGCTGAAACTAAGTCAAGGACTTAGTGCCATCACAATTATCTCCGCAAATTCCCTCATGAATTTCTTGGAGAACATAGATAATTTTTGTTGGAGTGAGACATCATAGATATAGTAGAGTAAATCTTCGCTTGTATGGTACACCATTTATCACACTGCCCATAATCTTATATTTCTTGGTTCTTAAGAATCACTTGGCAAATTCCCGTTTTTGAAATAACTGACAATTGGAATCGTTCAATCATCAATATACGTTATCCATTTATCATTAACTTTTTTAACCATCATTGCATTTGTCAACTATTTTGGATAATAGACTTTCCAAATGAAACCTACTGTTCATAACTTATAAAAATTTTAGAAATAAATTAAATATAAGTACCTCATATTTTCATGATTTTATTAGATTCTTAATCAAACTAAACATAGAAATATTACATTCTCAAAAATCTAGATACCGGAATTTATATAGATTCCCCAAACCAACTTCTAACTGAAATCTTGATTCCACTTAACCCATTTTACTTTCAAGAAACTCAACAAATTTATCAACATACCGATTGTGGATGACCCTATCTCCAAATATGGTGGTCATTTCCTTTGCTTTGTCTCGGTAAATCTTTCCCTTCTCATCTTGCATCACCAACTTCAATGTCTCAGTAATCGAGTCTCTAGTAAATGACCCATCTTGCTCATTCCTAGGTACCTCAATTCCTGCCTCCTTCTCTTCCAAAAATCTTGCAATCAATCCTTGGTCCCCCAAAAATGGTAAGAAAATAAGTGCACGTCCAAATTGAAATGCCTCAGTGACTGAACTCCAACCACAATGAGTCAAGAAACCTCCAACAGATTCATGACCTAATATACTAATCTGAGGTGCCCAACCTGTCCAAACAACCCCACGATCTTTGGTTCGCTCCTCGAACCCCTCGGGCAACTGAACAGAGTCTACGCCTTTTCGCTTCCTTAGAGCCCAAAAGAAGGGCAACCCAGATTGCTCTAGCCCAAAAGCCAATTCATTGAAGTCGTTTTGACTTGGTTGAATTTCACTTCCAAGTGCTATATAAACCACTGACTCTTTCTCTTGCTTGTTTAACCACTCAACAATTGTATTCCAGTTGCTATCTTTGTTTTCTAAACTCTCTTGCTTCGAGGGTGGCAATAATCCCACTGGAATTACAGGTGTGTCATGAAGCTCTCCAAGGAGTTTCACCCATTCACCTTCAACTTCCACACATGTTTTAACAGCAAAAGCATCAGCGCCTGACAGAACTTTCGAGTAACGAAACCAATCCGAATTACCAGAATCATTTTTTTCAAAGAGGTCAAAGACTTGCTTTGCCTCAAAGTACCTAAACGCTACTTTGGTATGGAAGGGGACCCATTTGGGAGGAACAACGAAGTGAATAGGCTCTGAACGTGGTTCATGAGCTTCTATCACACTTGACTTTGTTGGTCCAAGGAAACATAAGGTTGATGCATTGAAAATCATAAAGATGGCCCGGGAGATACCTAGTCTAGAAGCAATTGGTGGTAACCAATGAGGGGCAAAGTCATGAATAATCCAATCTGGAGTTGAAGTTTCCAAAAAGTGAGATAAAGGTTGCTCAAGACCATCATGGGCTTTTTTAAGGTATGGGATTATGTGGTATGGTACATCCATGGTGGCCTCTGCGTTTTCTGGCAAGTTCTCTACATGGGGTAAGGGTAGCTTCACTAAAGTGATCAAAGTTGCTACTTGTGGTGGGATTTTTGGGAGGCGTTCAATGTTTCTAGGGGTGGAAATGAATGAAATACGATGTCCCTTTTGGGCTATGAGCTTGCTAAGTTCTAAAAATGGGATTATGTGACCAAAAGCTAGCCATGGGAACATGGCTATGTGAAGCTTTTTTTTAGGCTCAGCCATGGTGTTTAGTGGTGGTGTTGGTGTACTGAGTTTTTCTTCTCTCCGGCTTATATAGGCGAAGCCCAAATTTGCCTAATATCACAATTTTAACAAAATTTGAGTTTGACTCAAGTTTCAAGCAGCGCACGCCAAATAATATAGTCTATACAGTTTGAAACTCAAATTTGCCAAGATTAAAAGTCAAATTTGGATTCCAAAAAATGTACTTCCATAACCAAATAAATTTTTGAAGTGTTTTTTTTCTAAAATTTGGCTAAAATGGTGTTATTGTAAAATTAGCCTATTGGCGAATGTTCAGTTTGGTATATGCGACTTTTCCCTGTGGTCATTGTCATTTTTTATTTTATTCGCAATCATCGCGGTCAGTCATTGTTGGCTACGGAATAAAGAGCAGCTTGTCACCAATGGCATAGATGCATTTTTCAACGAGGCAAGGCACTTCTGTACCCAATAAAATAAAATAAAAACAAGGCACGTCTCTATTTTTATTTATTTATTATTTTTTATATGATGTCTCTATTCTTGTTTCTTATTGGTAAAAGAGTAGCTTGTCACGAATGGCGTATATGCATTTTTCAACAAAGCACGTCTCTTTTGTCCAATAAAAAAACAACGCACGTCTCTATTTTTTTTTGTTTTTTGATGACGTCTCTAGCTATTCTTATTGGTACAATACCACAACGTTAAACTTCCAATATAAAATTATAAATTATAAATATATAAAAAATAAAAATAAATAGATGACTAGTCTATCAATATATAAGGAGATATATTCTAAAAATATATGCATGATGAAATTATGTCACATATACAAGTCTCTAATAGTTGTATAAAAGATCTAGGGTTTAATTCTTGCTTACACCAAAAAACTCTAATTGGTATCTTGGTCTGATGATAAAAAGTTATTATCAAGAGCGGACGTCATAAGTTGAAACTTTCTATAAAAAAAAAAGTTCTAATCAACTTAATTGACAAAATTTCTTATTATCAGAGTTTGATCTCTATTAACACCCAAATATAATTGGTATCTTGATCCGATAATAGAAAAATATATGAAAAAATATATGAGATTCAATCAAAGTCATAAGCAAACAAAGAGAAAAAAAAAAAGCTCCTAGACACATGTTACTTTTCATCTACTTTCTTATGTTCATATTTAAGATCCAAGACATTGTACCGGGTCATTTTGTTTCCTTCGGTACATCTTTTTGAGTTTACTAGACTTTCCGCATTTCTTGACAAACTTCGAGTTATTGTCATGATAACAATACAATATTGACAAAGATGATGCATTTTACTCGCTTTTTAAGAGTTTTAAGTTATGTTATGGCTGAAATACATTATTATTTTATTAATCTTTATAGTATATAGTATATTGAGCAATTTTAGTCTTTAAGTGGACGCTAACAATTTCAAAATTTTAAAAAATGAATGCTAATTTTAGTCTTCAAGTGATGCATAGTTACAGTACACTTCTACTAGTAGAAGTGTACTGTAGCGTGTATTAAAATAATTTGGCATATTCTCTACTCGAAAAAAAAAATGTCTCTCTCGCTCTCAAGGGAAGAACAGGAGGAGTTAGCTCGGAGTAAGAAAAAAGTTAAGGATGTGAAGCATGCAGGATTTAGTGAAGGCCATGAGTTGGGCTCCTCACCACCTGTTAAGGGTCTCGATCCTTGGAACCAGAGTATGTCTTTTAAAGACAAACTTGTTGGAGAGATTCCAGGTGCGTATATTCAAGCCTTCAACTTTGGGGATTTAATGGAGGATGATGTTGAGTCGGATGAGGAGGTAGAGACACTTAGGAAGGGGCTGGTTGCTGTCAAGTGCTCTAAGGAGTTCAAGCAACAAATTCGAGATCCATGGGCTAGAGCTCTAATAGTCAAGGTTTATGGGAGATCAGTGGGATTCCATTTTCTCCAAAGTAAGCTGCTCTCTCTGTGGAAGCCAGCAGGTAGGATGGATTGTGTGAATTTGGGTAATGGATTTTTTCTTGTGAGGCTGTCCTTAAAGGAAGACTTTGAAAACGTCCTAAAGAAAGGTCCATGGTTCATTGGTGGGCATTTTTTATCTCTTCAGCCATGGGAACCAGACTTTAGGCCTTCATCGGCAAACGTATCCTCAATTGCAGTTTGGGTAAGGCTGAATGAGCTACCGATAGAGTATTATAATGCTGAGGCATTACATCGGATTGGCAACTCCATTGGCAAGGTGCTTCGGGTAGATACTTTCACGGCCTCTGAGTCTAGAGGTAGGTTTGCTAGATTGTGCATCCAAATAGATGTTGAGCAACCGTTGGTTACAGCCATTCTTCTTGGGAAAGTTGAACAACCTGTTTCGTATGAGGGAATTCAGAAGTTATGTTTTGGCTGTGGGAGATTTGGGCACCGACGTGAAGGTTGTCCATATTCTATCCGGCAATGCTCACCGGCGAGGGAAGCGGAGACAAGGGTGGAAGAAGAGGGAGATGAGCATGCATGCAATGAGCGTGAGCAGAGTAAGACAAGTGTGGAGGTGGGGCCTGATGCGGTACAGAAGGACGTGTCAAAGGATGGTCAGGATTGTACATATGGGTCGTGGATGGTGGCAGCACGGAAGAATAATGGGACAAGAACGCACAGAAGTGGTGGGGCACCTTTGGGACAGCCAAGGGCACAAGAGTTCAAAAGTAACGGTAAGCATGTAGTAGATGCCAGAGAAAGTAATGTGCTGGGAAGGGCCAAAAATTGTACTAGGCCAAGCAGGGAGACCAAAAGGAAACTTTCACCTTTAAGGGTAGTAGAGAAAGCCCAGATTCTTAATGCCATCCAAAGCATTAGTAAAAAGCCCGTGGGACGGGCCCAACCCCCTTCAAGCCAAAGTGTAAGCCTGCACAAACTTATTAAGGAGGATATTGGGCCAAATTCGGATCACAGTCCAGTTAAGCCCACACGGCTGTCTTCAGTGAAAGGTAAAAGAGCCCTAGCTCGTCTTAGGGATTCAACATCTCAACTTAAGGGTGCTGATGGTAGTGGGAAAGCACAGAGTTCCTCTTCAGTGCAGTTTAGATATCGCCCTGTGCAAGCCGTGTTTTCACATAAGCCGAGCGGCGGTGATCTAAGTCCGAGAGCTACCTCAAGTTTCCGGTTCGGTGAATCCAGTCAGGCAGAGGGAGTCTATCATTTTGAGGGGCACAATCGTGGTGAGTCTGGAGAGTTGTTAAGCTGTGATCCGAGTCAAGCATCTGCTCACCATGGGGGTTTTCAACACCATCATGAGGAGAACGTGGAAATGCAGGCTCCTGTTGACGACGGTGGGTGCGAAGGTAAGATGGCTATTGTTGTTAGACCCAGCTTGAAGGATTGCGAGGACTCTATGGTGGGTAGTGGTGGTGGTTGCATCGACACCAAAGGAGAAGTGGAAGTTTGGGTGGGTAAAAATGCCACGATTACCAAAGGAGAGGAGACATTGGATCAGATGGAGTTTGAGGGAGATGGTGGAGATGATGCCACCTGTTGATTATTGCCCCACCCCAAATTGTTTATTTATGATGAATATTATAGTGTGGAATTGTAGGGGTGCGCTGAAGTCCTCATTCCAGAAACACGTTAGAGAGTTGGTTCAGAACCATGATCCAGCAATTCTTGTAGTGATGGAAACCAAAGTTGGGGGTGAAAGAGCAAGAGAAATAACTAACAAACTTCCCTTTGATGGTGCTATTCACACGGAGACTATCGGGTATGCTGGTGGTTTATGGGTTCTTTGGAATGCAGATAAGGTGGAAATCTCTTCCTTGGCTAACACTGAGCAGGAGATTCACATTGTGGTTAAGGTACGATCTATGAACTCTAGTTGGTTATTTTCTGCTGTGTATGCTAGTCCTAGGAGTGCTGAAAGGCAGATTTTATGGAATAATCTTATGAGAGTTGCAGACCTTCAAAACATGCCTTGGGTGATAGCAGCGGATTTTAATGAGCCTCTTATGGAGGAGGATAAATTTAGGGGGAGAGCTGTTAGTGTCAGAAGGTCATTATTGTTCAAAGAGTGTCTAGATAAATGTAACATGATCGATATTGGGTTTTCGGGTCCTCGGTTCACCTGGACTAATAGAAGAGAAGTGCAAGCTCTAATTCAAGAAAGAATAGATAGGTTCTTTGTTAAGCCTAGCTGGTGTGGTCTGTATCCAGAAGCTAAGGTGGTTCATCTCACAAGATGCCATTCGGACCACTGTCCCGTTTTGCTGGAGATGTAACCAAGGGCTACAAATAGAAGAGTAAGGCTGTTTAAGTTTCAGTCCTACTGGCTTTCTGATGCTTCTTTTCCAAAGGTGGTTTCTCAAGCTTGGAGGCACTGTCCCAGGCTTATTGATGCCATTGACACCTTTACTAAGGAGGCCAAGGTGTGGAATAAGACTCAATTTGGTAACATCTTTTCTCGGAAAAAGAATATAAGGGCTAGACTTAATGGCATCCAGCGATCTATTGCTATTAGGCCTTCTTCCTTTTTGTGTAACCTTGAGAATGAGCTTTTGAAGGAGTTGGATAGTGTGCTTAGTCAGGAGGAGGAGCTGTGGGCTTTAAAATCCCAAGTAAATTGGATGATTCAGGGAGATAGAAATACCTCATTTTACCATTTTTCAACGCTAGTTAGGAGGAAGAGGAATCAAATCATGGCCATCAAAGATAATTGTGGGGAATGGATTTCTGAGGAAAGTGCAGTTAAGGAGTATATTAGAAGTGGTTTTGCTGGTATCTATTCGACTTCGTTAATTAGTGCCCCTGTCACATATAATTTAAACCATCAGTGGCAGCCAAGACTTTCAGAGGAAGAAAAACAAAGTATTAGTGGGGGGGTCACGAACGAGGAAATAAAGGCAGCCTTGTGGTCTCTAAAACCATTTAAAGCCCCAGGCCCAGATGGGCTGCATGGAGGGTTCTTCCAGAGATTTTGACTGGTGGTGGGAAGTTCAGTGGTGGAGGAAATAAAGCTGATTTTTGCTGAAAAGAGAGTTACTGATTACATTAATACCACCCACATTGCTTTAATTCCGAAGATCCAAGGGCCGAAGACGCTGGGTAATTATAGGCCCATAAGTTTGTGCAATACTGTGTATAAAGTGTTGACAAAGATCATTGTGGCCAGATTAAGACCGTATTTGGGTAAGTTGATTTCTCCCCTCCAAATGTCGTTTGTTCCAGGAAGAAAGGGCATGGATAATGTGATCATCGCTCAAGAACTTATCCATTCCTTAAGCAGAAAGAAGGGGAATACTGGATACATGGCTATAAAAATAGATTTGGAAAAGGCTTATGATAAACTTGAGTGGAGTTTTGTTAGGGAGATGCTTGTTCGAGCAAACTTTCCTCCAAGTCTTAGGGATATTATCATGAGTTGTGTCTCCACTGTGTCTACCTCTATTTTATTCAATGGAGAAGCACTTGAGCCTATCTACCCTTCTAGGGGGATAAGGCAAGGAGACCCCTTGTCCCCGTATTTATTCATCTTGTGCATGGACTTCCTTGGGCAGCTAATAGAAGAGAAGTGTAATGCTAAGTTGTGGCATCCTGTCAAGGCTTCACAAAGTGGCCCGTCCTTCTCCCATCTTTTTTTTGCGGATGATCTTTTGTTGTTCGCTAAAGCGGACTACATTAATTGTTCAACAATTAGAGATGTGCTTGATGAGTTTTGTAGTATCTCGGGGCAAACTGTTAGTGATGTCAAGTCGAGAGTTTATTTTTCTCCTAATGTGGATAGAGATACGAGGGAATCATTATGTGATATTCTTGGATTTACATCCACTCGTTTGCTTGGTAGATACTTGGGCTTTCCTTTAAGGCAACCTGGCTCGTCTTCTCAGGATTTCAACTTTGTTCTTGATAGAGTAAAACAGAAGCTTTCGAGGTGGAAATCCAGCATGTTATCCTTGGCTGGCCACCAAGTTCTTATTCAAGCATCTTCAGCAACTATCCCAGCTTATGTAATGCAGTGTTCCTACCTCCTTGGCAAAATATTGGATGGGATAGACAGAGTAAACCGTAATTTCCTTTGGGGGTCTTCGGACTCTTCAAAGAAAATCCACTGGATTGGTTGGCAAAAGGTAACTAAATCGAAGGAAGAAGGTGGTCTTGGTTTGCAAGCGGCTAAAGGAAGGAATCTTGCGCTTCTTGCAAAGCTCAATTGGCAGTTTCATACAGAAGGAGATGTGCCTTGGGTGAAAGTTCTAAGCAAGAAGTACTGTTCGGGAAGAAGATTGAGTGCTGCAAACCCCAACAGCCATCCTTGTTCTTCAGTTTGGGCAGCAATGAAGAAAGGTATGGGCATTTTTTAGAAGGGTAGTAGGTGGACAGTTGGAAGGGAAAGTAATCTAAGCCTGTGGTATAGCAGCTGGTTGAGCAAGGGCCCCCTCCGAAGTCTTATTCAAGGCCCTCTTTCTCGGGAAGCTAATAAGTTGGTAGTTAAGGATTTCTTGAAAGACACGGGCTGGGATTGGAATGGTCTTTCAATTGAACTTCCTTTGGACATCAAAATGTTGATACAAGCCACTCCTATTGCAATTGCAAGTAGAGGTTGTGATAAAATTGCATGGGCTGACTCTCCTCAAGGTACTTTCAATCTAAGAAGTGCCTATAGGATTGCGATGGGGCATGAAGAGAGTCCAAAATTCAGTGCTAGTTGGATATGGAAAGCAAACACCCTTCCTAGAGTTAAAACATTTCTTTGGATGTGTGCCCACAACAGTATTGGGGTTAGGAGTTGCCTGATGAGGAGAGGGGTGTGTGAAGAAGCTGTGTGTCCTATTTGTCATGAAGCGGAGGAATCAATTTTACATGCTCTTCGTGACTGTCCTTGGGCAAAAGCAGTATGGAATCATTTGGGAAGAGTAGAAGTTGACCAAGACTTTTGGAGAAGTGAGCTGCTGGATTGGTTTAGCAAGAATGGAAGTAAAAGAAGCACAGCAGTTACTATGAATACACCGTGGGAAACCTTGTTTTCTTTTGCTGTTTAGAATATTTGGAAGAATAGAAATAACTTTGTTTTTCAAATGAAAAGACTGAACTAGCAGCTACACATTGAAATCTTGAGTCAAACTGTTGAATTCATTCATTATATAGCTTCCCCTAGATTGATGTCACGTAGATGTGTTAAAAGGATTAGATGGAAAAAACCTCCTGTTGGGTGGATGAAGCTCAATACAGATGGGTCAGTTTTTGGTAGTTTGGGAGTGGCTGGTTGTGGGGGAGTGATAAGGGATGACTGTGGGAATTGAATTTCTGGGTTCACCAAGCGCATAGGAATTACCAACAGTTTTATTGCTGAGATGTGGGGCCTAAGGGAGGGTCTTCTTATGTGTTGCAATCTTAACATAGCATCTCTTGTTGTTGAACTAGATGCTAGAGCTGTAGTGGACGCCTTCAGTAACAATCAGTATGTGAACAATTTTATATCTCCTATATTGGATGACTGCAGATTACTCAGCTCCCAATTCAGCCGGATTCAATTTAATCATTGCTATCGTGAAGGGAATCGTGTTGCAAACACCTTAGCTAAGATGAGTTACAGCCAAGAAGCAAATTGTATTGCTTTTACTACTCCGCCTGTGGATGTATTAAAAGTGTTTGAGGATGACTATAATGGAGTCTGTTTGAACAGGTTTTGTCCTGGCCCTCTTGTATTCTCTTAGTTTTTGTTTAATGAAATCATCTTTCACCAAAAAATAAAAAAATAAAAAAAATAATAATTTGGCATATGACATTTTTTATCGAATGCTAAAAATTTAGCATTTAGCACACCTAATTCTAGTGATTTTTTATACCATTATATTATATTTTTTTGAGAAAAGTCAGGCTGGGCTTTATTGAAACCAAAAAATTAGGAAACATCAGCCATAACCAAATGGGCTATGTCCTCAGGACAGTCTTCCAACCATACTTGAAAGTCAAGACCTACTCTAACCCATTTAGCCAAGGCATTAGCTACTCTATTACATGAACAAGGAACAAAACAAAAATCAGAAAATGCTAAAAGGGAAACCTGGTCTTGGATGTCACCAACTATGTGACCATGCGCTGAATGGTCTGCTTCTCTATTCTTAATTGCTTGGATGACCACTGCTGCATCTCCTTCAAATATCACTTCATGGAGGCCGATCTTGACTACAAACTGGACTGCACGTCTGCAAGCTAGTGCCTCCATTGTTGCCACTGACTGAGGAAGTGGCATACACATAGATAGTGCACCAATGACTGCACCTACATTGTCGCGTATGATCACACCCAAGCCGACAGCGTCACAGGAGGAAAACAGAGCACCATCAAAGTTGGCCTTATATCGAGTTTGTGTCGAGGCAATCCAATGGGGCTGAACTAAAACTTGAGGTGTCGTAAAGGCTTCATCCTGGGCATCGAGGAAGTCGTGAAGCATCTCACCAGCTACGGAAACCACTTGGTTCAACAGACGAGTTGAGCGGTCAAGGCAAGTAGCGTTTCGTCAATTCCAGAGCAACCAAGATGTGATTGCAAAAAACTCCACCCCATAGTCGTCCCTAACCTACAAAAAACTAGAAAAAAGGTTAGTGAAATCCCCCCGTGGGGGGAGTCCACATGTTGAGCCCAGGTGAGTGATTTTCAAAGGTTGGCCACCTCTGTACAGCCCCACACTACATGCAGGATGTCTTTGGGATGGGTTTTACAAATGTTGCAGCGGTCAGAGGGTGCAATTTGGCAGCGGAAAAGGTTGTCCATTGTTGGGAGTGAATTGTTGCAGGCACACCAAATAAAATGCTTCACCTTATTGGGAGTTCGTAGCGTCCAAACACCTCTCTAAAGTAGTCGTTGGGGGTGCAGATTTGAGCTACCTGGACTACTAGCTGAAGCATCACTAGTTAGCAGTTGATATGTGCTTTAAGTAGAGAATACACCCGAAGGATTTTTAGACCAGATGATACTGTCTTGGGGCAGTCTAGTGCTTAAGGGGATACTCAATATATTTTTGGCTTTATGAGGTAGAAACATGTGTTTGACTTCCTCCTCTTTCTAGGCTCCAGTCTCAGTATCAATCAACATACTCACCTTTTGCATCAAGGGGAATAGAAGGGAGCGGTGAACTCACTGTTCTATAAACTTTGTCTGGCACCCACTTGTCCTCCTTTATGCTCACCAATTTACCGTCCCCAATCCTCCATACCATGCCTTTCCGTACCACATTCTGTGCACTTTAAATTCTCTTCCATGCGTAAGAGCCATTAGTCGAACTAGTGGCTTCAAGAATAGAGCAATCCGGAAAAAATCTAGCTTTAAATACTCTATGGCAAAGCGGCTCTAGGTTTTTTAACATACGCCATACTTGCTTGGCTAGTAAAGATTCGTTAAATTTCTCAATTTCCTTGAAACGCATGCCTCCAGCTTCCTTAGCTTGACAAAGACGCTCCCACTTTACCCAATGGACTTTCCTACCATCACCACTGTAGCCCCACCAAAATTTACGGATCATAGTCTCAATTTCCTTTATCAAACCTTTAGGGAGTTTAAAGCAACTTATAGAGTAGGTTGGGATGGCTTGGATCACGGATTTTATTAGCACCTCTCTCCCAGCTTGTGATAGGAGTCTTTCCTTCCATCCTTGAAGCCTTTTCCATATTCTTTCCTTGATATAAACAAAACTTTGTTTCTTTGCTCTACCCACAAAAGCCGGTAACCCCAAATATTTCTCATATTGTCTAATGGATGGTACTCCCAAAAGTTGTTGGATTCTTGCTTGAAGATCGTGTTAGGTGTTGGAGCTAAAGAAAATTTTGGTCTTGTCTCTATTGATTTTTTGACCCGACCCCTATTCATAAACTGATAGGACATCAAGGAGAACCTAACATTCCGATTCTTTTGCACAGCAGAAAAAACACTATCATCTACAAAGAAAAGGTGAGAAACATGCAGACCATTTCTGCAAATAGACACTCCCTTAATTAAGCCATCAGATTCGGCCTTGTGAAGCAAGCCTTGGAGTCCCATAGAACACACCAAAAACAAATACGGCGACAATGGGTCACCTTGTCTCAGGCCCCTGCTTGTCTTGATATTACTACCTGGAACCCCATTAAGTAAAACCGAGTATGATACTGACTTGACACAAGACATAATGGTTGCTACAAACCTCCCAGAAAAACCCAAGTGCAACATCGCCCTTTCCAAGAACTCCTACTCCACTCTGTTATAAGCTTTGCTCATATCTAGCTTTAAAGTCATATAACCTGCCTTCCCTTGTGTTTTATGCTTCAAATAATGTTGGGTCTCAAAAGCCACTAGAACATTATCAGTGATGAGCCTACCTGAGAGAAAAGTACTCTGCGAATCAAAAACTACATAGGGCAAAATCATTTTCAGATGATTAACCAAGACTCTAGCAATGAGTTTATAAACTACATTACAGAGACCAATAGGCCTGAAATCTGAAACTTTTTAGGGTCTTTTATTTTAGGAATGAGAGCAATGAAAGTAGAGTTTAGAGATTCTGGAATAACACCAGAATTTAAAGCAGATATGACTACCTCAGTCACATCTTTACCAACAATGTGCTAGAAAGATTTATAAAAAATGGGAGACATACCATCCGGACTTGGAGCTGTAAGTGGTGCCATTTGGTTGAGAGCTCTTTGGACTTCTTCAGCAACAAAGGGCTTGTTCAAACTCGTGTTCATCTCATCAGTAACTGTAGGGAGTATACCACTCAAAGTCTCCTCGAAGCCATCTGGGTTCGAGGTAGCAAACAAGTTGCTGAAATAGGTACTGGCCAACCTGCCCATTTGCACTTCATCCTCAGTCCAGTTTCCGATCTCATCTTCTAAACCAAGAATGTAATTTCTATTGTTACATTGGTTTGCTCTACAATGAAAGTACTTAGTGTTTCAAGAGATTCTGGAATAACACCAGAATTTAAAGCAGATATGACTACCTCAGTCACATCTTTACCAACAATGTGCTAGAAAGATTTATAAAAAATGGGAGACATACCATCCGGACTTGGAGCTGTAAGTGGTGCCATTTGGTTGAGAGCTCTTTGGACTTCTTCAGCAACAAAGGGCTTGTTCAAACTCGTGTTCATCTCATCAGTAACTGTAGGGAGTATACCACTCAAAGTCTCCTCGAAGCCATCTGGGTTCGAGGTAGCAAACAAGTTGCTGAAATAGGTACTGGCCAACCTGCCCATTTGCACTTCATCCTCAGTCCAGTTTCCGATCTCATCTTCTAAACCAAGAATGTAATTTCTATTGTTACATTGGTTTGCTCTACAATGAAAGTACTTAGTGTTTCAATCACCCTCTTTTTATTACTCAAGATGGGAACGCTACTTTCACACTGTTTCTTCTTTAGCCTTTAGCACTGAAATGTCATCACGGAGCTTCTTCATATGGCTTGGATCAGTTCTGTACAAACCAGCTTCCTCGGCAAAGTGGTCCTCACTTGCCCAAAAGTCGCTTGGTTCCAAGTTTTAAGCTTGTCTTGGCAACTTGTGAGTTTTTTTAACGGTACACTCACCGGATTGGTATCAGCAACATCAACCCATGAATTTTTTATCACATCCTCACAAGACTTTTCTTTGATCCACATTGCTTCAAACCGAAACAGACGCCCTTTCTTGTAAAATTTTTTGTGCTCAGCATCTGAAATGAGAAGGATAGGCCTATGGTCCGAATGGAAGCACTCCAAGTGGTGAATACAAGAAGTGGGGAAACGTAGGAACCAATCCACTGTTGCTACCCCGCGGTCTAATCGAATCCATACATTGTGATCACCCGGTCTTCTGTTGCACCAAGTAAAGGGGAAACCATTAAAACCAAGGTCTTTAAACCCACAGTAATCCAAATCATCCCGAAAACCTTGCATTTGTCTCTCTGGTCAGTCCAACCAACCCTGTTTCTCTTCAAGTCTTAGAATATCATTAAAATCACCCACACAAACCTATGGTAGAGTCAATCTCTAGCTTAAGTCGTTGAGTAGATTCCAGGAATTTTCCCGACTGGCAGTTTCAAGGTCCCCATAGAAACCTGTGAAATGCCAGGCGTCATCCATTCTTTGATCCACCACTCTGTCAATGTGATTATTCGCCTTTTCTTTTGAATATATTGCTCCAAGAGCTCCAACTCCGGTCTCCTACTTTCTTGGACTTCCATATCGGTACTGTCATTATTTTCCCCAACCTCTCGCTCCAATTTTGACCATTTTTTCTTTGAACCATTTCGGGGTTGTGTAGTAGCCTGGTTAGTTATGTCTGATGAGGGTAGAGTTTTTGCATTGAAAGAAAAGGTCCAGACAGCCTCACATTGTTTATTGCACTATTATCAATACACTCAATAATCTGCATGGGCATGATAGCATGAAACTGACCTCCCAAGTTTGCCAACCCATTATTCAACTCCACAGTGCTCACATGAGAATCATTGATAAAGGCCCTCATTTAATTAATTCAATTACTGAGTTGATCAATTATCCAAATTACATGAAATATTATGGAGGTACGAACAAATTACTAATCTTTCCCAAAAATTCACTAATCAAGAACAAGCGGTTGCAAGTATAAGGAATCTTACCACAACCTAGACTATCACAAAATACCAGACTATTACAAAATACCAACCTATAGTTGAACCCTTACACTAATCTCAAATTAGACTTGATCTTGTAGAGACTTCTTCTCTGCACAAATCTCCAATTTGTGACAAATAACCCAACAACTTGATAATTATTGTTGGATGCAAAGTTCTTCAATCCACGCTTGTAGACTTGAAAACAACTTGATTACAAAACCCTAAGGCACACAAGAATATAGTAGCTTCACAAAAGGCGTGTATCTCAATACGAGTTTCTCTGTGTGTGTCTCTATATTAGATGACGGCTATAAAATAATGCTTTTATATCCTTTGGAGCCCTAGAGCATGAAACCATAGAAAAACCTTATCATCATGGGCCAAATACATATCTACATGTTCAAAATCTATAAACCTCAATAGATCGGAGGTATCGCGATTCATTAAAGCTTGATAGATCAGAGGTGTCGAGCTAGGTATCAAGACAACTTGTTTTAACTTTTCTTGTACTATTTCTTGAGTAATCTTTATGTCTTCAACAATACCACTTATTATGCTTCTTCAAAGTACTTAATAATGATATTGAATCCACTTAGATCTACCAAATTACAAGGAAAGTATGTTTTTGTCATAAGATATGCAAATTACATAACAATGTGACCCTAACAGTTATGAAGTGTTTGGAATGGTAAATAAATATCAGCCAGAGATGGAGAAAAAGTATCTTTTTTTTAAAACTGAGAAATTTTCAAACAGTGTCAAATGACATTTCTTCATAAAAAGCAAGTTGAATATTTTTGATACTACCTGATATTAGCCCACTAAAGATATAAAGAGACAATACATTGGATTTATAAAAAAAATGGGAGGGGGAAACCACGTTAAATCGAAATATATTAAATTCACCATCAATGTTTACTTTGTAAGAGGGAAAGGGAGGCAGATACCAACCTTGAGGAACCATGGGTTTGGCTGGCCTGGGATAATCATTTGCACCTTGAAAGTCACGGATATAATTAGCACACCACTGCACTATAAGTCTATAATCTCCCCAAATTTTACAGTACCCCATGCCTTTTTGCATTCCAATTAGACCACATAGCCCAAGCAATGGTCACCACCAAAGAAAACAAATCATCATCACTCTCCTTGGTAAACACCAAATACCAGAAAAGGTCCATAAACTCCAAAAAATACAACCTACTGCCATCCCCAAAAATCGAAGTAAGGCCCCAAATATTAGCAACTACCTTACAACTCCTAAACACGTGCCTAGTAGATTCAGCCCCACTGTTACATTCTTCACATAGATTAGAGTCCACAATCCCCTCTTGTTGAGATTAGATAGTGTTGGTTTTGCAGGCTCTCCATGCAAAGTTCTTCACTTTGTTAGGAATTCATAGGCTCCAAAGCTTCTTCCAAAATTTCATGAGATCATTATGGTTAGAGCTACTACCAAGTACATCTCTCAAGCCCATGGCTAACTTGTAGGAACTTCTAAATGAAAAAATGCTATTTGCAATGGAGTGCCATATCGAAGTATCATCAGGAAGGGAAAAACTGAGAGGTAAACTCAACATAGTATTGGCTTCGGGTAAAAAAAATTCCTGGACTAACTCAATTTTCCATGCACCCAGGGCCGACTAAACCATAAATATAAGTGATGTAATCGCTTAAGGCCCCCAAATAAAAAAAGTCCCCACTTGTATTTTAATATATATATATATATGTGTATATATATATATATATATATATATAATATTTATCTATATATTTTAATTAAGAAAAAAAATTTAAGTCCTTTTATTTGTCAATAAAGTGTGTTAAAAAAGCCTTACTGTATCCTAAAATATAAATAATTAAAAAATAAAAATAGTAAAAATTTGGCTAACAAAATTAATTCATAGAAGATAAATTCATTAACTCATTCTTGAAATCTGCTAAAATCAAAATTAATACCAGACAAATTCATTAATAATACAACATAAATGTCTTAAAATATGCCAGAGATTATAAATTTCTAAAAAAAAAAAAAAAACACTGAAAACAGAAAAAGTCAAAAAGTCTCTCATCTATATTTCTCTCTCTCTCTCTCTCTCTCTCTCTCTCACCTTTCTTTTCTTCATCTTGAATCCATGATCTTTTTTTATAAGCTTTCCTTTATTCAATTATTCTTTGCAATAGCTTCACTACCTTCACAGTGGTGGACGGTGTGTGCTGTTGTTGTGTGTGGCCATAGCAATCTGAGGTAGCCTCTCTCTCACTTTAAGAAATTTTCATGAATATTGAATAGCATGGTTTGTGATAACTGATAAGTGTTGGCACTTTATTCAATTTTTTTATATAAAAATTTGAACACTACCCATTGCATAGTTGATAGGACAACACACTCCACATTGCATATTAGCAATGTAGCAAGTCCAGCCAGCTAATCCACAAGCCCCACACATTATCACTAAAGACACTAAGAGCCTGTTTGGATTAGTGGGTTTTTGGATCATATCACTCAATTTTCATAATTGAGTTTTCAAAACACGTGGGTCCCACAAAAAATTTTGTGTTTGGCTTGGTTTTAAACACTTATTTCCATCACTCAAAACTCAAAAATTTGAGTTAGAGTGATGGAAACAGGAAACAACAATTGGGTATTTTCAAAAACTGAGAACTGATTCTTAGTGGCACCAACATAAATATAAGGATTTTGTGGGGCCCATAACTTGTGTGTTGTCAAGTCAGACCCATTCATCAACGACATTTTCTTCTCCTTCTTTCCTTTTCTTTCTTTCTTCTTCAGACCCACTCCAAGGCTTTTTTTTCCTCATCTTCTTCTTTATTTTTCTTTCTTCTTCAAACCCACTCCAACGTTTTTTCTTCTTCTTCTTCTTTATTTCTTTCTTTCTTCTTCAGACCCACTCCATCGTTTTTTTTTTTTTTTTGTTCTTCTTCTTTTTTCTTTTTCTTTCTTTCTTTCTTCTTCAGACCCACTCCACCATTTTCATACATGCATAAATTTATACCCAGAAACAAAAACCCACACCTCATTTTCGTGATTTTGGTTTTCGATCTAAGGATTTGGGTTTGGATTTTTTGTTGTGGTTGTGGTGGTTTGAGGCTTGGGTTGTGGTGGAGTTTGTTCGCTTGGATTTTTTGGTGGAGGTTGTGGTTTTGGTTAAGGGCTATTGGTGGGTTTGAATTTTTGATTCATTCGAATTTTTTGGTATAGGTTATGGTTGTGGAATTTTGGGTTTGCCGTTGGTGGTGGTGGAGATGGGTTTCGGTGTAGTTGGGTTTGAAGAGCATAAAAGAAAAGGGATGCAGGTAGCAACCATAATCTTTTGTGTAGTGTCAGTAGGTGGGTGCATCATTTTGGCAAAAATTGGAGTTAAAAACTGAGATATATGATTGAGTTTTGTGACCAAACAAAAGTGTTGGATTTTTTAAGTGATAGTGGGGATTGGGTTATGAGTTATGGGTTTCGAGTTTGAGTTATGAAAACTAAGTACTGAGATATGAAAACTGAGTGAGCCCTAAACCAAACTAGCCCTAACTTAGCCACTATTACACTGTACACATAGGCACACACTATCCCACCCATTATACCGTATCTTTTACTTTTACTTTATCAATTTTTTTCCACGTTGTTTCCTCAAAATTTTTAACTAGAGACTAATCACTATTTGCAACGGGTGGGCCCATAGTAGGGTAAATCACTAGCCTAGGGAGTTTTTTCAAAGTACTAATACCCGGACTTGAACTAGGGAGCTCCTAATCAAACTTAAGACAACCACTTTAAGACCAAGTGTCCAACCACTCAGCCAACCCCACTGAGTTTTGCTTTATCAATTATTACAATAAGTTATCACACCAATTGATAATTTGATGTAAATCATATCAACCTATTTGTATTATAGTGATACTAACTTATTGAGCCATGTAATAAATTAATTTTTAGAAGAATTTAAATACAAAAATTTAATTAGTAATTTTACATCTTAAAAAGCAAGAAAAATAGATTTTAAATTAAAAAAAAATCAATGAATATTATTTAATTAATATTTAAATATAAAAAAATGCCCAATTAAAATTTTCACCTTAGGCCCCCAAAGTTGTTGAGCCAGCCCTGCATGCACCCAAACTACTATCAATTACATCACTAACGAAAGCATAATCACCAAGAGTGTTCTAAGGCTTAATTACCTTGAAAGTAGATGGGGTTGGAAGCCACTTGTCTGCCCATAATTGAATATTTTTAACTTTTCCAACTCTCCATCTCACACAGTGTCTTACAATATGTTGAGCTGCCATGATACTCTTCCATGTATAAGATGACCTTTTCCCCAAAGTAGCATCCACAAAATTACAATTCGAAAAATATTTGGCTTCAAGAACACGATAGGCAAGGGAATTAGGATTAGATTGCAATTCCATCCTTGTTTGGTAGTAAAGCCAAATTAAATTCCTTCAACATTTTAAAACCCATGCCCCTTTGAGATTTTGGAATGCACAACTTTTCCCAACTAATCCAAGCTATCTTCCTCTCATCACCTCTTTGCCCCTACCAAAAGTTTTGAACCATACTCGTTAACTCATCACAAGCACTAGGAAGAGCTGTACAACATTGTTTTTTTGAAAGACAATTACAATATGCTGCTAACCGCACAGCTCGAATCCTTTCCTCTCTATAACCCTAAGCACTTTGTGCATGGGGAGGTGCCAATTTAGCTACAAGCCTTTGGTCGTACAACATTGTTGAAGATGGTATATATTGTATGATCGAATGCTTTGGCAAGCAATGCAAAGCATGCACTGCTGGGTTGATAGCTGACTATGTAGCCCATTGTTGTGAACTTTCTTGAGAAAGGAGTTCTAGAGATAGGAAGAGAGAGAATATAATCTATATATATAACCGAAACCTCTGAAACTCCCACAATTTTTCATGTTAGCACAATATTTAAATAAAATTGTCATTTTATTTAAATAAATTTTTTTTTAGTCCAAATTTAACAAGGAGTAAAACTCTATTTCTTTAACAAATTCAACTTAAACTAAAACTCATCATTTTTTTTTTAAATTATTTTTGTTTAGTCCAAATTTAATATATATATAAAACCGAAACCTCTAAAACTCCCACAATTTTCCATGTCAGCACAATATTTAAATAAAATTGTCATTTTATTTAAATAAATTTTTTTTAGTCCAAACTTAACAAAAAGTAAAATTCTATTTCTTTAACAAGTTCAATTTAAACTGAAACTCATCATTTTTTAAACAAAATTATTTTTGTTTAGTCCAAACTTAACAAGGAGTGAAACTCTATCTCTCTAACAAGTCCAACTTAAATTTAAACTCAAACGTTGATAATTTTTCTTTAATATTTTTTGGACTTTCAGAAGTTTTAATTGTTGAAATTTTGAATTATTTTTTTGCCGTATCTGAAATTGGCTAGCAAATTTTTTATAAGCCATTGCACATTTAAGCAATGACTTCTTCATCAATTTGTAACATAAATTGAAATTATACAAGAGCAAATCATGCAATGGTGTAATTTCTTAATCAATTTAAGATTTTATAAAATTATTTTAATCTACCTCACAAATAGGTAAGTTTCCGTGCATAAGACGGGTTAGCGACTAGTGATTGAAATGTAGAAGAATAAATATTTTATTAAAATAAAATTTTAAAATAAATGATTTAATGTGCATAATATTTTTAGAGAAATGTTAATGGGTACCTTAATGCATTGATTTAGAAACTATTTTAAAATTTGATTTTTCTGATAATTTTTTATATTTTTTTATGAAAGTAAAGTTAAAAATTTCTTAAGATGATTTATTAATAAGGGTAAGACTTATGTATAGTATTTAAATGCCGTTCTTTAGGTTCTCTTCTTAAGATTTAGTCATATGAATTTTTTCTCATGGAATGAAAGTGTATTTTTTAGTTAAATAATCACATGACTAAATATTAAGACGGAAACTTAAGGGACAATACCTAAAGTATTGTAAAGTTTTGTCCTCTTAACAATTGTTCTAAAAATATCATTAACATCAATTTTTTTTTGGTGGTAGTATAAAATAGAATGGTAGGATTTTGCGTTAAAATAAATAGTAAAATAAGCAACAATTGAAATAACTAGCCTCATCCCACGTGCTTCGCGCGTGAGATGAGGCTTTTTTTTTTTTTTTTAGTGATAGTAGGAAAAAAAATCAATATTTTTTATTATATATATAATTTTTATTTTGAGAATCTAATCTATAAGTGGATGAGAAATGGTATGTCCACAACATTTTTACAACATTTTTACAACAAATCTTAAGTGGCAGGTTGTTATTGGTTGTTATTGTTGGGGCAAAAAAGTAATCTTAGTGTTAAGTTCAAATTTGAACCAATAATAACTAACCACCAATGATTTGTTGTGAAAATATTGTAAAAATGTTGTGGACGTAGCACCTCTCTAGATAAATAAATTTGAAAATCAATAGGAAAGTGACCCTATTTTTTAGGCAATGTTTTAGTGGAAGTTAGGATTGTATTTTTACCGGATTGTCCTTTAATTTTGTCTCTACTTAAATATAGGAATATAAAAGTATTTTAGAGCAAAAAAAAAATCCGGATTATCCTTTAGTTTTTTTTTTATATATTAAATTTTTTTTATAAGATATTTAGATTTGTTTTTGGATAAACGTGAAGTGTTTAACTTATTTTTCTTTAAAAAAAATAAAATAAACGTATAATTACATTGAAGAAGTGGGTTAGTGGAAGAGTGTTCCTATTTTGTAGGTAATATTTTAGTGCAAGTTAGACTTGTAGTTTACCAAACTATTCTTTAGTTTTGTCTCTATTCAAACTTAGGGGTGTAGGGGTATTTAGATACTATTATTTAAGCGGTTGCCCCTATTTGGACCTGATTTTTTTTGTTCCAAAATACTCTTGCACCTCTAGGTTTAAGTAGAGACAGAACTAAAAGATAGTTTGGTAAAAATACATGTCTAACTTGCACTAAAAAATTGTCTACAAAATATGAACACTCTTCCACTAACCCACTTCTTCAAAATAACTATACATTTATTGTTTTTTTTTAAAATAGAAAAATAAGTTAAACGCCTCACATTTATTCAAAAACAAATCTAAAAATAAACTGAAAGACAATTTAGATTTTTTTGTTCTAAAATATCCTTACATTCTTATGTTTAAGTAGAGACAAAACTAAAGGACAATCCGGTAAAAATACAACCCTAACTTCTACTAAAACATTATCTAAAAAATATGGTTACTTTTTTATTGATTTTCAAATTTATTTACCCACTTCTAAATTAGATTTTCAAAATAAAAAATTTATATATAATAAAAAATATAGTATTTTTTATTTTTTCTACTGCCACTACAAAAAAGGAAAAGAAAAAAAAGGCCTGTGCCTGTGACGAGGGTAGTAGATAAATGATGCGAGTACTATATCGTGACTGTTGTTGTGGATAAGGATAAAGGAAGTGAACCGAATCTTAAAAAATGTATAGTATATATAGCAAAGCAACTGCTAATCGAAGAAGTTTGGAGTAGTCAGTTAAAATGTCTACCATTACTGCCTCTATCTGCATTCTTTCTGTAAACAAAAACCCAATCAAAACCCTAAACTTATCTCCTTCAAATTCAATTTCAATTTCAAATTCAAATTCAGTTCGGAGTTGGAGTAGTCACGTCATCAAGACCTCCTCCTCCAACTCGAATCGCCTCTCCTTCATCTGCAAAAGTGCCTCCACTATCCCCGTCGTCTCCTCCAAAAACTACGAGGTATCACTTTCTTTTTTCTTTCTTCTTTTTTAATTAAAGCTACAATTTCGATTCGTTGTTAGATCGTGATCGGATATAACTTATTTTACTGAAACAGAAAAAATTATTACTGTGTAAGGTAAATAAAAAAAAAAAAGTAAGTTGAAATAGTAACGTAAACTTATGGATAGTACAAAAAAGTAAAATCAACTTATAATTTAATTTTTAATTTTAACCCAAATGAACAATTAATTTTCTTTTCTTTCAGTACAAACATAGGAGAGGAGGAGATACAAATATTGTTAAGAATATAAAGTGAAAGAGAGAAAGACTGAATAGTTTGTATATTGATGTATATTATATGTATATAACCTTATATAATAGAGAGTCTTATATAGGCTAAATATACTTGAAATACAAGTAATATTGGAATACTACAAGTATAGTATTCCGGGCTAAGCCTGATGGGCTAGACTAGACTATGCTATATGCTAACAGATACAAACTCTCAAGAAATCATAGGATAAAAGAAAGTTTAATAAGACCGTTTTAAGACAAGTTATGCATATTGAATGTCGGGTTATCAAGAAATAACATCTAGTGTAGCTAAGATGGTGAGAATATTGAGATGGATAAGTGAAGATACAATAGGATGTGAACTGAAGAAATCCTCCTCAAAATAGAGGGAAATGCTTGTGATAGTTTGGTCATGTGCAAAGAAAAATAATTAATGCATTGATGAGAAAGAGTGATTTTGTTCGAGTCAAGGACGTGTTAATTATGGAAATTATATATACTTGCCCAATCCCGATTAATCTGTTGAGGTCCCCCATAGCTAAATCCCAAAGGTTTTCGACTAAGGCTTCTTTCTTTCTTCTGAAAATACTTATTTGCTTTTTGAGCGTTTTCTCTTCTCCCTTGAATGAAGTCCTGCATGTTTGCTTTTGGGAATTAAATTCAAATTAGGGTTGGAAACTAGAAAGTTCTTTGTTAGGCATAAGGGATAGATAGTATTTCAGTCTCATAGTTCATATTATTGCCAGATGAATTTTATTGTTAAACAAACAAATGAATATTAATGTAATAACAACGAATGTTTTTCACACTGTGTAGCTACCCAATAAAGTGAACAAATCACCTAAAACTAGCAAAGTAGCAATGTCATAACAAAGAATGGAGCACACATGCAATTCTGAGGAAAAGGGTATTCAATAGTGAGGTTATCATGCAGATATGTTAGATTAACATCACTTCATTTTATTAGTACAAAAAGCTATATCAAGCTTTGGAATAATTGATCATTCAGTACAATCCTCTGAAATGAGCATTTTTCAGTTGGGTGGTGATGTGGACCTGGTGGTCAGGACAGAAAGTTATTGGATGCGTGTCCTTTGGGTTCCTTTATGAAGACTTACTTTGAGTAAAGCAGGCCAATGTATTTTCTAAACCTCAAATAGACTGATGCCACCGAACTTCTAATATTCTAGCATGAAGCAACATATAGTCATAGATATTACCATTCATTGTATTAAAGAATTTTGAAACTTAATGAATAGGTTAGCAATCTTTTGGTTCTTTTACCAGATGGGTTTGAATCCATCCAATTTAATTATGTGAAACATATGCAGTTTTCTGATGGTTCTTCTGAGGTGGAACTGAGATTACAACTCGGGGCCCAGGACATTGAAAGTTACAGAGATATATCTGTGGATGCAAATGACAACTCTTTGAAAATTAGAATACAGCGTTATGGGTCTCTCATCACACTTATAGAAACTGATCGCCTATTTGAAAGAATAAAGCCTGCTGAAACAATATGGTTTGTGAGTGACTTTTTTCTTTTTGAACTTCTAAAACCAGTATATAGGTCTTCATTGTTTGACAGAGGCTTCATGCTTTGGACAGGTACATAGATGACGATCAACTGGTTGTAAACTTGAAGAAGCAAGATCCAGATTTGAAATGGCCTGACATTGTGGAGTCCTGGGACTCCCTGACAGTGGGATCTCTGCAACTTTTGCAAGGAACAGCAATCTTCATTGTTGGGGATTCAACTGAAATTAACGAGACAGTGGCTCGAGAAATTGCAGTTGGTATTGGGTACTGATTTTATTTTCCTTTTAGCTAACAATAATGGTCACTGGCTAGTTACAACTTTCCACCGAATTTGACCAGCTGGTGTTAGTAATCATGCCAGTCTACTATCTTGTTTTTTTTTTTTTTTTAATTTTTAATTTTTTTTAAACCATCCATGTTTTTATCAATTTTTAGTTTATCGCTCAGTTAACAATTCTATTCGTTCCTATTTGTTAATGATAGTCTACTAATTTCTAATGAAAAACATGTAATTATCAATTATGATTACCTTCTATCCTGAACTGAATAAAATGGCATCACAATGTGCCTCAATAAGTTGGTTTTTATTAATTGTTGCCCATTGGAGTAAGTCTGGATTCAGCTTATTGTTCTTTTTTAAGCTTCCAACAGTAGTAGTGAGAAATAAGCTCTCATTGCTACTTTTAAAAGGAAAGGTATCCTTGATTTCACTAATCCCATGCTGGTTTGTTTAGCCAGGAAAAGGCATACATGGTCAGCAAATATGCACTTTCCATCCGAGGGGGAGGTTCTCTCCAACTGTAGCAGACCTTCATTTCCTTCTTGTAGTTTAATATCATTACCTATCGAGGAACCATTAACAGAATTAGGATTAGTTAATAGCATAATGAAAAAATACCAGATCCATTGTTTGCTTACATCATGCAATGTTCTGCCAATATTATCCAATAAATGTATTTCTCTTTGTTTTTGAAGTATCTCTCCTCTCCTAATAGTTCCATTGGGTTGATACGGTCTTCAGGTACACACCACTTACCACAAAAGAGTTGCTTGAAACATATGCGAAGCAAACTATTGATTCATGTAAGTGTATATTGTCAACAATGGTTATTGGTCATTAAGGCTAGATCTTTGCCTTCCCTGACCAAGCTCATCACCCATGCATAAAATATTAGTGGCTTAAATCCCCAGATGTACGACAAATGAATCTGTAGTATTTAGATTCATAGTTTCTTTTTGAAGGATACTGCTATATTATTTTGCATTATAAGACAGCTATTGACTGAAAATTTGATGATTTATGATGATGATGGTGGTAGTAGTGGTGGTCATGAAGCTGATGAAAGACAATGTACTTACATTTAAAGATGTGAACAAAATTATATAGCGAGTCTAAATTAGACATGAAAAAATAATAGATGTGGCTAATTCTTATTGTGCATACTGAACAGCTCTGTAGACATTTAATAATCTAGTATATGGTTGATTTCTTTTGTTGAGGGCTGGAACATTATTCACACAAAACTATCAATAGAAAATGATGTTATGTTTCCTACAATTTTTATGAATTAAGCAGCAAAAAGCTTTTCCAATTAGCCTGTTAAGAGGCATGTCTTCAATTGGATACATCAAATTTTTTATTTCTTCTTGAAGTTATCCATGCTGTCATCAGTCTCTTTCTCTCCTTAAATGCCTTATTTTTGCATTCAAATGCAGAGTTACACCTTCAATTTGCTTGTTCTAAAATTTTTATCTTCTCCATGTTACATTCTATTTGTCTATGCTTTCATTAGCCCAATGTTTTACTCCATAAAGAAAATGATCTAACTGCTATGGTTTACCTCGTGCAATTTGTATGATCTAATAAGTCTCAGAAAGGTGATCATAGTTATTGCTTGAAATGACTTGTATCTTCCACCTCGCAGTGCATTAACAAGTCTAATCAATTTTAGGGGTGCTTACTGAAGGCTCTGACTCTGTAGCAGAAGCAGAAAGTGCTATATTAGAAAGTTTAAGTAGGTACTGTCTATGGCTGGAAGTGATCAACAGATTTTTTTTCTTTTTCTTGTTTGGGTTAGAAACAGAGAGCATTCTTTTCTGGGCTTGGTTGGTTTTGCAGTCATGTACGGGCTGTTGTTGCAACACTAGGAGGGCAGCAGGGAGCTGCTAGAAGGGCTGATAAATGGCAGCATCTCTATGCAGGATTTACTGTCTGGCTGTCCCAAACTGAAGCTACAGGTAATTGTGTGTGATATTTTATTCTTTGCCTTTTATTGGATAAACAAGCCCTAGTAGTGTATCTTGTGAAATATACTTTCTTAGAAGCTGTATCATCATCTGTGGGACCCAAATTTACATATAACAAGTTTTTGTGAGAAATTCTCCACTTTGTTCAAAGTATTCCTGAACATAAGTAGATTTATTTTATCTTGAGGACATCTATAGATGATGTACTTATCTATTTGCATCCAGACCGTAGCCAATACTTGTAAATACCTGAATATATGCTTACTTAGATGTGACCCATCCAATCAGCCATCATCACTCCCGCGAACTTACTTTAAACTGGAAATCTTTGAAAAAGAGATCTCTCATTGATGTACTTATCCAAAAGAGAGAGAGAGAGAGATCTCATTGATCAGGTTATATGCTTTTTTCTTTTTGGAAATCATTTTTTCAAAATCAACTTTTTTTCCCCCTAAGGAGCAGATGTAATTTTCATGCTTATGTAACCTGGATAATTGGCTGGGGACCATGCGGCATGAAGTGGAGGTCACTAATTCGAGTCTCCCATTCTGTTCCTGTTGGGATCAAAACGTTTTATAATAATAATGCTTATGCACTTGAAGTGAAGAACCTGACTCAAAACTTTAAAGTTTTCCATTAAAAGTTATACATGTATGTGACAATCAAATTGGTTGTACAAATCATGCAGTAAAGTAGAAGTTATAGTGGAGTGGAGAACTTCAGTTGGCTTATCTTACACGATCTCAACGGCAATTTGTATAGATTGGACCACAAATTTTAAGGAACTATTGGCATTAGATGGACTGAGTTCTTTCAGCTTTTGAGAGAGTATTTATGGTTGCCAAAAATTATGTAACATAAATTTTTCACTTGGGCTTCAGATATGACTGCCTTAATATACGATGATGATTTTTGTGTCTAAGAATATTTAGGTTATGCTAGTTGTGTCTATTCACTTGATAATTGAAGTTGCATATGTCAATGTTTAGGGTAGGTGTTTTGCTAATGAGGAATTCAATTAACTTTCTTAGAATATTTGGGCCGTTCTCCTTGGGCTAATTTAATTATAAACTTTTCTGATTTCTCTCTCCCTTAGCTCCTCCAACTCTTTTCTTGTTAGAATAATGGCCAAATGATTAAATTCACCCTTTTCTAATAGTTAACAAGAATGATGGTTAAATGATTAAATTCATAATTTCCTAATAGCTTAAGTTTTTGGGAAATGATGAATTTAATCATTTTGCCATTATTCTAACATTTCTTTTAGTGTTTTAACTATGACTAATGCATTGAATTCATGTTCTTAGATACCATCTTGTGAACCTTAATGTCCATAAAGCTTAGATCACGTTTGGTACCCTAAATAAGGATTATAATAGGAGGTAATTTTTATTACTAGGAATAAAAAGTGTTATAATAGAATAAATAAACATATTCATACATTTGGTTGTAAGGTGTGACATAAGAATAAAACTTAAGATTTATGTTTAGGAAATATGTTACTTCTACAATTATATTTCTATTTTTTAATTTACTTTTTAAATTTAGGAGAGAGAAGTTATTTTTGATGATTTTTTTTTTATTTTTATAATTGTTATGTGCATATAAAAAGTTTATATATTTGAAAATATATTAATTTTTTAGAAGTTATTACACCTACCAAGGAATAGTCATTAGAACCATTTTAGAGATGAATATTTATTCCTCATTTTAAAGAATAACTATTCTTAAGGAATGACTATTCCTTGTAATAAAAGCATAACCAAACCACAGAACTAAATTATATGAATAAATATTACATTATAACTTCTATTACAGTCTACCAAATATCCCCTCATTTATTTTTTTGGCTAACAAGAGTGTCCCGAGCTCTTCAAGCACCTAACTATTCGTGTGAGTGTGTATAACCACCCATTTCACACACACTAGGTAATTACAAGAAGGAATCCCTTCGGAGTGGCCTCAAAATGCTGGCTAGAGTCTTCGAACCCAAGATTTCATGGATCTCATGAAGCCTTACATAGAAACCACTAGACCAATCCCTTGAGGTTACTTCTTCATGGCATAAGTGTACTGCTGCACTAGTAATGCTCTTCAGAGCTTGATTTCAATTTATTTCAGTTCAGTAAGATGGGTATTATAAGTGTATTGCCAACTTCAATCACCAAAGATACTTAGTAAGTAATAAAAAGATATAAACACGCCTGGAATTACGTAGTTTTTAAAGAAACTTCCTATGCTTATTTTAGGATTTCCCTTTAACAGCACTCCTGGGAAGTATGTTGATTGAAGTTTGCCTCGCAGTCCTCTTTCCTATGCATGTACCTCAAATCATGTGATCATTTGGTAGGTGATCATGGTAGTTACATACTAAATCCAACAATGAAAGGGCTCATTTAAGAGATCTTTAGGGTCAAAGGGCCTTATTGGATATATATATATATATCATCCTTGCAGTAAGGTCAGTTCAAGAGTAGATGCAGTCTTTTAACATATATATTTATTTATCCAATTCTGCAGATTTTTGCCTTTGAATCAATTGTAATTGGGCCAATTATTTTGATGGATTGTGGCCCACTTTGAATCTGCCTCCTGTCCAGCTGTAATTCTCAACCCAAATTTCACGTTTGAATCCCAATTAATAATCCTCTGCCTTGTTAGTTTAGGTTTTTCTCTATGATGCACGGACGCGGTGCCAGAGGTGCCACACCCGCGTCCGACGCAGCGCGACGCGCGAGGGACGCCGCTGCTCGCGCGTCGGGCCGCGTCTGCCACGTGTTTTTTTTTTTTTTTTTTTTTTTTTCAGCCGATGCGGCTTGAATTGCGTCGACTCAACTTCGATTCGCGCCGATTCGGGCCGAATCAGCCAGAATCGGGCCGTATCGGCCGGCGACTGAAATGGCCGAAACAGGCCTTGAATCATGCCGGAACAGCCGAAATCAGCTCTGAATGAGACCCAAAAACCCTAAATCTGTCCTTCCTCAATTTTATTTTGAATATTTGTGGCTTCTTTTGTGTTTTCTTTTTGGTTTTGTGTTTCTTCTTTCTTTGTTTTGTGAATTAAGGCATAGTAATATGTTTTTTAAGAATATTTTAATAGTAAAAATATTTAGAAAATATAAATAAAAATATTTTTAATAATTTTTTAATTGCCGAGTCCCGCCGCACCCGCACCCATGCTTCATAGGTTTTTCTACATAATAATTTCACCTAAATTTCAGTTAGGATGGTTGTTAATAGTATTCAATGCAGATGAAGATTCAGCAAAGGAGGAGGCAAGGAGGCATATTCAAGATGCTAGATTAGGTTACTCAAAAGCAGATGTGGTTGTCAAGCTTCAAGGTTGGGACTCTGATCAGACCAAAAGTGTGGCTCAGGCATCCTTGAGGGCCATTAAACAGTTAGTTCTATCAGACAAAAACCTTCCAGGTACTCAGTTATCATATTAGCATTCCATCTTTACTCCCTAGTTAATAGTTACTACTTACTACAACAAAGATGGCCTCATTTTCATATAATCTGCATATTTTATATATTTGGTAAGCAAAACCTATCGAATGTAGTGCTACTTTTTGAACTGGAAGCAAAGGAAATGTGGCATGCATTCCAAACTTTTTTCTTTCCGTAATGATAGAACAAAACATGAAAAGAAAATATAGGATCTTCAAGGGGTAGTACAATGAGCTCAGCATAGTTGTCAAAACAAAACGAGAATCGTATCGTAAATTGATTTTTTTTTTTTTTTTGTGTGTCGTGTATTGTATTGTATAATGTTGTATATTGTAAGATAAAAAAATTATTGATGAAATAAAAAAATTATTGATGAAATTTATAAACAATTATAGATATACATATATAAAGGTATATTCATTATAAATTTAAAATATATTCAACGAATGATAATTTAATCAATACTTATGTAATAATCTTTAACAAAACTAACTAAATAAATCAAATCAACATATATATATAACATACATATTCAAATTGATTAAACTCAAAAGTGACATGACTTAAACCAAAAGTTACGGGTATATGTAGGGCACGGCAACACTACAATTTTTGAAAAAGTAAGACACGGGTACGGTGGGGATACATATATTAATTAATTAATACACACACACACACACAAACCTATAAATTTATGTCTTATTTAAAATATTAAAGTCTAACCCAACATTCCAATTCGATAATAATAATAATAATAAATTAATAATAATAGTGGTGGTACTTATTGAAATATGAGAAATGTTAAAGAATGCCCTGGGGTTATTAGTTTAGGAACTATTTTTAAAAATATTTTATGGAAAAATAATAAAGCAATTAATTTTGTTGACAGCTTTTTCTATTTCTAATAAAAGTGATATTGAAACTTTCTTAATATAGTTTATTAACAATTACCCTAAGGGCACTATTAACATAACCTAAGAGAATGAGAGATTGAGAGATCAGCGTGAGAGGTCGAGAAAATTCAGGTGAGGATTTTTACTCTTTTTTTTTCCCCTCTACTCAGCTGAACCCACGAAATCTCAGATGTAGTATATGTCAATTGATGGTATTTTGCTTCGGTGCTCAAGTGAGATACAGTACAATGTTTCTTGGCACTCAAGATATGGAGATTATGACCAAAACAAATACAATAGCCTCCGATAGAGTGACGATCATTAGGGCTCCCAACATAATCAACATCTGAATATGCTTCTAAACGCATAGAACCAGTTTGGTTAAAATGACCATGATTAGGAGTTCTCTTCAAATAACGTAAGATTCATTTGACATCAATCCATGAGTCATTGTAGATTTGTGCTTGAACTAACACACTTGGTTTACCACAAAAGAGATATCTAGGTGTATCAAACAATATAGTGCCCCAACGACACTTAGATATTTAGTATGATCAAGAAGAGGGTCACTATCATAAAGACTCAATTTCTATCTAGTGTGAGCAGGAGAAGGAAATGGGCTTGACATCCCAAAATTTGGTGTGATATAACAAGTCCATTGTATATTTGGTTTGAGTTAAGAACAAATCATTAGAACTGTATACTGCCTCAAGACCAAGAAAAAAAACGCAGAGGTCCTAAATCCTTTGAAGAAAACAATTTCCCCAGGTATAAGCTCAAAAATATGAGATGAATTATTTCCAATGATTAAAATATCATTAACATAAATAAGCAGAATAATCATCAAATCACCCTCTCCTTTTTTTGTTGAGTAAATCATTTTGTAACTGTAGAATACAATTTTTGGATTGAGAAGCATATCTCTTCTCTAGTGAGGTCCATGTTGCATAAGGCAATGAAAAACGAGCCATTGTGGATAGCATTGGTGGAGAAAGAGAATGATTTACCATCTTTTTCACGCTTGAATTCTGAAGGACATGGATCTGTACCATCTAAAAATCCCATCAAATTCTTGTTCTTAAAAATTGGAACAATTTGAGCAAGCCAAAGAGGATAATTGGTTATATCAAGTTTAATCGACATGAATGTGGAAGGGCTGGGTACCATGGCACCAGTTGAAGAGTTGTTGGCTTCCATTGAAACCAGCTAAACTGAAGAAAAGAAAAAAAAAATTATTATATGGTCATTAGACGTATGCTCTGATACCATAAAGGAATACAAAAGAGGAAAATTATTTGTATTGGAAACCACACAATCGTGAGATGTGTTCTGTCTTGTATATATAGAAAAGATTACAAACACAATTCCCTAGACTGTAAGGATTTACAATTACAGCCAATCAGTTGCTAAACTTTAGGGATTTACAATCATAGCAAATCAACTAAACTCAAGTAATATACAACTGTTTCAAATTAAATCATTGATTTGTAACGGATGGTTGGAAAAGAATTAAGGGTGACCTATCTTCAGCAGACTTTGAATTTGAATTGTACTCATTAGTCAGCTGATTATCAATTCAAGTATTATTATTTTAGGATTTAGGCTACTATAAATATTCATCAATTCTAGTCTAATCTAAGTATATATGTGTGTGAAACTCTTTCTTGGAGACTTGAACCCGGCCCTTGCCCCCCTCTCCCCAAATGCACTTATACTTGTGGAGTGACCATCGCACTAAGGGTGTATAGTGATTTTTTCATATTTTCTCATATACTCTATAATGGTTTCAAATCTATGTTAAGCTTTTTTTAATGCCATATTTGAGTTGTTTTATTATTATTATTTTTTTCTAATAGAGGCTATTGCAAAAACACGTTAAGTGGTTAAAATCATGCTTTCAAGTTCATTTCAATATGCTAGTTATGTCTTTCTTTTCAATTGTCTTTGGGACCTTTAGATTGGACGTAATTAGTTCCCAAAAATGACTTGAATTTATACTTATGGTTGTACTTTTGCTTTTAGTGTCTCCTGGTTAAATGTCACTTCGTTTTGTCAAAATTAATATAGGGCTGAATTATTGGCACTCCCAAGTGCTCTTAAAAATGAGGGGTTACGAGTCATTTGTGGTATTCAGATCTTCTAGATATCCTAGGGTACTTTACCAATAAATTTCCTTAAATCCTAACTACTTTTTTATGATTTATGAGTTTAGATTTTGCTATGTCAATATTCCACCAACAATTCTCTTAAAATAATAAAATAATGTTGCAAACAAAATAATTAAGATTATTGTTAGTGAAATGTTGACATGGCAAAATCTCGACTATTAAGTCATTAAAGAATGGTTAAGATTTAAATAAATCTATTTAGTAGAGCACTCTAGGAAATCTAAAGGATTTGATTTGGGGATTGTGATAGTTTGGCAAGCTGCAACCTAGTATATTCTTTGGTTTGCATCGTTATAGGAGAATCCGAAAGATGGCAATGTTGAGAGCAACTGATGCAGCACCCTTTTCTTGCTGCTACTCAAATTGATTGTGCCTTAGATACCTTGCAACATATTTGACCTACAATTTGCTTACGAAAAAAATAATACCAAAAAAAAACTTATAGTGCTTATAGAAGAACAAATAGACAAGTGAAACACTCAAGTTGAAATTTACTAATAATCAATGGTGAAATTTTGCAATTCTAGAAGGTGGACTGGTACAAGTCTAGTCAGTCCTCTCCTCAATTGACCAGTCTCTTTCTAATTTAGTATTTTTTTTATTTTTTTTTTTGGGGGGGCAGTCTGACCAGCCTGTTTTTGTGTTTTGAATTGAAGGTAAGAAAAGGCTGTATGTAAGGCTGGGATGTCGTGGTGATTGGCCAAACATCAAGCCTCCTGGTTGGGCCCCATAAGCTGGGGATGATGCAACGTTGTCCTAGTGCAGTATAAGTTTAAAAACTCCGTGCAAGTATGTTCTCCAAATTCTTATTGTTTTCTTTTTCTTTTTTTTTGGTTGACGAAAAAGATAGAAATTCTTATTGTTATTATGCCCTGATGTAGCTGTTGGAGAAGTAACAGGAATATTCATTTTAATATTCTCTCTTTTTTAATACATGATAATAAAGAAACATCCTTGAGCGGTAACTACAAGTCTGATTATATGCCAACCCAGTTTGGGCTAATATACCAACCAAGTTTAAGACATTTTCAAATTGACCAATTTAGTTTTTAAAGTTAACTTAGTCTCTAAACACTGTAAGGCCAATTAATCATTTTTCTCCCGTCTTACGAACCAAATTGGCCAATTCTTTTAAATGTCTTGGATTTAATTACCACCAACCCAAACCTGCATGTTAATTTAATTTACCGTAAAAATAAATATAAAATAAAATCTACTGGTGGGTGAGATCACAATGAAGGTATATTTATGCATCATTAGCTAAAAAATAAATGCTTAATTCTATTCTTCCCATGTACTTTTTTCATATCTAAGAAAAGCATTCTGTTGATAAATAAATCTCGCGAACCTCTCATACTAAACGTTTTGAGAATTTCAATGCAGACTTGTAACGGAGACAACCACCACTGTCTCATATGTTCATCTTCTTGCATGTATCATATTTGTACCTTTCCTTTGGTTGCAATGCTTGTGTTTTTGCTTTTGAGGATGAAAATAACTCAAACTCTTAATGCAAAAAGTGTAAGTAAGTTAAAAAAAAAAAAAAAGAAGGAGGAGAAGAAAGAAAGATACGCCTGAGGATGTTGTTTTTGCTTTTGAGAATGATTTGAAAGGCTTTTATTTTAAGAGACTTTGCCCTGGACCTGTTATTGTTTCTTAGTTGTTTTTTAATGAATCATCTATTCACCCCAAAAAAAAAAAAAAAATCTTGTGCTTTTGGCGCAAAAAAGACATATTTGGAAAGGACAAAATTTGGCTACAAACTTTATTATAGTCGATAGCTATGAGTCCCACAAAAAAAAAATTAACATGACTACATATTTAGAAAATCTAACAGTTATTTATATTCTTATTAAGCATATCAAATTTTGTGTTAATAAAAAATTATTTACTATTCAATCCTTAAACTTATTTCTATACATAACTTTATATAAAAACTTGAAATTTAAATATTTTACTAATGACATAGTTATGATCTTTGATCTTTTAAAAATTTTACAATCATGGAAGATATAAAAAGAAAATGTAATTCAATAGTAGATTTGTCAAAATTCACATTTAATAAAAAGATATTGAATGAAATTGTAATCATTGGCTACAAATTAGTTTGTAAGCAAACCTTACCTTCAAATAGCAGGGGTTCTAATGGTTCAAAAATGTATTTCTAATCAAGTTACACTGTTCAATGTATTCTGGTCTCTCTTGCAAATTTACACGTTAAATAATAAGTGCAATGATTAAGCCGAAAAAGTAACAAATTAAAAAATTAGAAAAGAAAAAGAAAGAAAGAGAGTGGTTGCATTTGGTCCTACCTATATTTTAATAGCCAAATTTTTGTTTTTATGTTTTTATTTTTTTAGAAAATTTCAACTTATAATGTTCACTTTTGATGATAACTCTTTATTATTAGAACAAGACATAAATTAATTTTTGGTGTAGGCGTGGGTCAACCCTCAAATCTTTTATTCAATCGTTAGAAAATTTATCAGTTGAGCTAACTAAAACCCATCAAATTTTTGTTATTAAAACACAAAAAACCACCTACTCTTGTTAGCTACATATCTTCCAATCTTTTTTTTTCTTTTCTTTTTTTTTACTAACTTGCACTTTTTGCATTTAGAGTTTGAGTTATTTTCATCTTGGTCTCTTAAGTTTATGATTTTTCATTTTATTCATTTGATTCTAGTTTCAAAATGGCTTAACTGTCCATTTTCGTAATTGATTTGGCCATTAAATTCCAATAAAACTACATTTCTTTATCTCTTAAGAGCGAATATCATGAAGACGAATTAAATAACCATTTTAAAAACAGAATTAAATTTGTTGAACCAAAATGAAAAATCTCATATTGAAAGGGAAAAAAAAAAAGACCAAACTTTTAAGTGTTAAACGTATAATTTAAATTTTTTTTTGTTATTAAAAAAAATGCTACAATGATTGTTTAGTGTAGACAAGTCATTGTAAATCTTTTGTTTTCTTTTATAAATACTTTGTATTCTTTTTGTAAACATTGAATTGAATGCAAGCAAAGTGAGAACAATATGAGAAGCGAAGGAGATCCAAGGTTGGGTGATTTGGGTAGTGGGTTGGTCGATCTATCATGCTGTTTTGCACCTCGTTATCGATGTCCGGGCATGGGTGGTTGATCTAGCCCTCAGTAGTGGCTGACTTGCTCATCATTGATGGTTGTCCTAGGTGTGAGTTGGTTGATCTAGCCGTTACATGTTTGGAGCATTCACATCTAAGGATGTAAAATAATACACATTTTACATCCCCAAACACTACTTTATTTATTTTACCAACTCATTTTACAATACACCAAACATTTCAGTTCTTGTTTTTATATACAACCTAATAAAATAATATAAACTACTAAATAAAATAATACAAATACTACTTTATCTCTCCTCTCTCTTCCTCTCTGTCTCTCCCTTTCTCATCCACTCTCATCACCTAAACCCAAACCTAGCTCCTCCACCACCCAAATCAACCCAACCATTGAAACTACCAACAACAACCACACCACATCACGCCACAATTAACAAAAAGAACCAAAACCACAAACCCACCCACCACCCAATCATAACAACCACATAGCCATACCCAAATTGAAACAAATCAAAACAATCACAAAATCACATACCCATATACTCAAATTGGAAGAGCTACACCCATACCCAAAAAATAAATAAAAATTGCCACCACCAGCCACTGAACCACCACCACTGAAAATCTAAACCACCGCCACCACCAAAACACCCCACTGACCCAAACGCTGACCCAAAAGCCACTAGAAGCCAACCAAATCGCCATCCAAATGCTGACCCAAACACCACCCAAATCCAACCCAAAACGCCAACCCAAACTCCAACCCAAACAACCAACCAAACACCACCCAAACTCCTGACCCAAACGACAACCACAGCCACAAAGTGCAGAGAGGAGAGATTCAAAGAGTGAGAGGCATTAAGGGAGAAGAAAGGAGGGAGAAGAGAGAAAGGAGATGTGCATAGAGAGAGAGAGAGAGAGAGAGAGAGAGAGAGAGAGAGAGAGAGAGAGAGAGAGAGAGAGAGAGAGAGAGAGAGAGAGAGAGAGAGTATTTGAGTTTACAAATTCATGAACAGTAAGTTGTGAATATAAGGACTTACTGATCACAGAAGATGGTGTTTGGTAGAGTAGTTTGAGATGAGATTTTTGTAGTTTTTTTAAATTTGTGTGGGTGAAAATGTGTGTAAAGTTGTTTAAAATGTAAAAATATGAGTTTGAGTTAACTCACCAAACAGGGTCTAAAAATTTTTAGATATACATTCCTGGTTAAAGCTCTTTTTTAGATGGTCAGTTGCTAAAATAGGAACTAGGGGGGTTCTACACCCCAATGCTAATACTCTTAGATGTGGGGGTGGGCGAGTTGGTGGTGGGCATCTAGTGGTCAATTTGTCAATGGGGTGAGTGGGTGTTTTGACCTTCGAGAGGAGGAATGGGTAAGAAAATGAACAGTATGAAGTAAGGTATTTAAAAGTTGGTTTCTCATAAATTAATAAATAAATAAGTGAATTTTTACTTCAAACTTTGACAAATTTTTTTAAGAGAATCCAAATGCTTTAACATTATATAAAAAAAAAAAAAATGCATTTTATAGTTTTTGAAGCATGAAAATACATTTTGAATATTTCTTTGACTAATTTATAACTCTGCTTTAGTAAATTATGAGAATACGTTCTTTGTAACCTCTAAAAATAATTTACAATCCATTTGGGAATTGAAAAGATTTTTTAAGAATATTCATTTCATTCTATCATTTGGAAGTTTAAGTATGAACAAATGGGAAGAAATCCATTTTTTGGAAGTTTAAAGTTGAAGGAAACATTTATTCCCTTATTTGGAATTATATAAAATTTTGATCGAAATATCCATAATACTCCTATATATTTTACAAATTTTCTACAATACCCATCGTCTTATTATTTGCCTCATTCTACTCATTTCACAGCTACTCTCTCATGTAGTATCTCTATTTCTGCTTACAATTCTTTCATCTCCACAAAAAAATTTCAAACAATTCACGTTGTCATTTTGCATTATCATTCTCATATTTCTTCTCCTTACAGATATAATATTTTCACAACAAAATTTAGGTAGTAAGTTGTTAATAACAAATTAAAATAAATTTTTAAAAAGTGATGTTAGTTGTGATCCTAAATGAGAAGTAGTAAAAATTCTAATTAGGATTTATTGTGAAATTTTTGTAAAAATAATGTGCCAATAGGACTACTCTTTTTCTCTCATCTCATCTTTATTTTTTCAGTATATCCTCACTTCAAATCTCTCTAGTGTGGTATTTAGAGGATGGTATCCTTATTTACATTGAATAACGATAAAATCAAAAGATAGGATTAGTTTAAGGTAACACTAGACCTCAAAGAGTTTGGTCTGTTTGGATTAAGGGTGGAGGAGAGAGAGGGGGAGTAAAGTAGAATAGAGTAGAATAGATTTAACCCAAAATTAGCCTATTTTCAGCCAACTCTACTCTACTCCCCTCCACTTCCCCTCTCAATCCAAACGGTCCTTTTAAGTGGTAAATGTTTTCTGAATGCTTTATTCAAACGCACTACTTGTCATCTTTTTTTTTTTTTTCGATAGGTACTTCTCAACTTATATAGAAAGTAACAAAAATACTAGGATGCACTTAGTGCAGGACAAGGGAAAGGTCTAGAAATTGGCGCTGCATGTCCTGCAAATATTCCTAAGTTGATTCTGACAACGACAAACCTTGCAAATGATTACGAACCTTTATCCTTTTCCTTCATTTCCTCAGGTCGAGGACAGTCTCAAGGTAGACTATTATGCCATCTTCACAGGCCAAGATCTGGGAAGCATCGACGTGACTACAGGGGTGCCGCACCAGCGTCCAACACGAGGTGTGGTGGGCAACACCGCTGCCCGCGCATTGGTGCAGCGTCAAAATTTTTTTTTTCGTTTCTCGATTGATGCCGATTCGGGTCGAATTGGATCGTATCAACCACCTGAAACCAATCGATTCAGGCCGATACAGGCTTTGAATCAGGCCAATTCAGACGGTCTCTCTACTCTCTGCCCTCCGTCTCCCCTCTCTGCTCTCCATCTCCCCTCTCTCAGTCTCACTCCCTAAATCTTATAACATAACTATTATTATTATTATTATTATGATTATTATTATTATTATTATTATTATAACATTGTTATTTTTCTGATTCACAATTATTAGTTACTTTTGAAATTATAAGATTTTATTTGTTGAACCCCTAAATTATAGGGTTTAAAAATGTATTTTCCCCTTCATAAGTTAATATACTATTGCTCTTAAATTGGTATATGTTTATATAATGTGAAAAAATAAGCTTAGCAACATATAGAAAATATAAATAAAAATATTTTTAATAATGTTTTAATCACCGCACTCGCACCCTACTTTTTCAAAAATTACCGAGTCTCGCACCCACACCTACACCCGAATTCGGAAACGCACCTGTGCTTCATAGGTCAGGATGACTGGTAACAGAGGTTATATAGAAACCTTGTCACCGAGTTTCTTCTTTAGCAAGGAAACATGAAAACCAGGTGGATATGTGACTGACTCCCGATGGCAATTCCAACTTAACCTTACCAATGCGTTGCAAGATCTGAAACTGACCGTAATACCATGGAACCTACTTATAATCTTTGATGCAATGAATCTGAGGCCAGTCGGTATAGGTGTAGCCACACAAGCACCCAATATTTTACCTATCCCGATGCTGCAAATAATAAACCTTCTCCATTCGTGCTTGTGCTTCTTTTATGTGTCCTTTTAGCTCATCTAGCATTTGGTCCCTCCAATTAGCTCTTCTTCCACAACTTACCTTGGTTGTTCCCTTGACATAAGACAACAGAGCAGGACGCCCTCAGCCATATACAACTTCATACATGGTGTGTTTGATAGCTGAACGTCAGCTTGTGTTGTAGCAAGATTCAGCCTATGATAGCCATTTCACCTACTGTTTAGGCATCGCAATAAATAAATAAATAAAATACGTAAAAAATACATCTCCAAAGTTTTGTTAACCCCTTACTTTTCCCATTTGTTTGTAGGTGACAAGAAGAAATGAAGTTGAAACTTGTTCCATTGAGGCGGAATAATTCTTTCCAAAGGAACTTGTGAGTTGTGAACACTGCATCACGATCACACACTATAGAGTTTGGTAGACCATGAAGTTTATAAAAAGTTTTAAAAAAATACCTGGGCCACACTCACAACTATGCAATTAGAATAATGAGAATACTTACACAAACGATCCTGTTCAACCAAAATTGTTGATTTCTCTTAAGGGCCAGTTTCGATTAAAGGGAGAATAGAGTAGAATTGGCCAAAAATTGCAGCAATTTCCACCCCAACCCTAGTGGTAGATAACCCACCTTTGCTAACAAATGGTCAAACCAAGATTGGTAATTTCTCACTAACCCATTCCATTGGAGCTTAGTAAACTCACTGAAGTAATTCTAGAATTGAATAGGCCCATATCAAGCTAGTAACCCAACCTTAAAAACTAATGTCATGACGTTAGTCTCTTTGCTTGTGAAGCTAATACCAAATCAAAGTGCCGCCTTCCAAATGGAATGAAGCCACCACTATTTAGTCCGCCACTAGTGTGTCGTGGAATAGAAAGAATTGCTTGACTCTACAAAATCAACTCATCAGATCTTCTCCTTCATTGAACTGTACGGTCCAACCGGATTAACCATGAACCTCTCATTATTACAATTCTTTTAACCCTAGGAACCTCTCTATGCAAAAAAAAATAAATAAATAAACAAAAATACAAAAAATCAAAAAAACAAACAAACATGGAACCACTTGAATCACAGTCAAACTGTACGATTCTAAGAACCGTGTCCAATTTTACCGTTTGCATGGTTCTTTTTTGTTTAGGCCGTTCACGTGAATTTCAGCTAATACCAGCCGAAATTAAAAATTTGTTCAGAATGCACTTTGGGGTTTTTTTTTTCAAATTTGGAAGCAAATGATTTATACCCAAAAAATAAAATATAGAGAAGAACAAGAACAAGAAAGCACAAATTCAAGTCTTGGTGGACAAAGCTAAAGTTTGGTTGTTTTGGTGAATTTCAGTCAGTATTGATATAAACATAATATTTGCCTTTCCAAGTTGAACAATGAAGAACTCACGCCTCACAGTAGGAAGCTTTCATGTTGTGGGTCACCAAAACAAACCATGTGCATTCATGCCCCTTCTTCTTCTTATTCTTCTTCAATTCATTTTTCTATTCTTCTGTAGTTGGTTGGAGGGGTAGAAAAGTGAAAGAATAGAAAATGGCAAGGTTTCTCTTGACTAGGCGTGGTAGAGATTTAGCCACTTGCCCTTGATAAAAGTTTGTTGGAAAAGACTCACACATTGCTAAGTTGGTGATATCCGCTATTGTAAGCTTCTTTGATGATATATGACAGTCGATGCTTGACCTTGCAGTACTCAGTCACTCCTTGGACATCTTTGTTAATGCATGGGGTAACATTGTCGCTTATGATCTTTTGTAAGATGCCAAAGTGACAAATGATATTCTTCTTGATGAATTTGGCTATAGCCATTCCCACTGCTTTCTCGAGTGTGAGTGGGGTTGTGTCCACTTACTTAATGAAGTATTTGGTGGCGACAAGGATTCAAATGTACCCATTCAAGGGAAAATGGATGGGTTCAATGAAACCAAGCCCCCACGGGCCCGGGGAAGACACATCGAATCTCATTACCCAAATCAAGCAACTCACCTCTTCACATGCTACCTTCACAACTTCTCTAGGGACTTCATCCATGATATGTGGCATATCGTCCCTTGGAAATTGGGCTAAAAGGTAACACCCGAAGAGTTTCTTGAGGCAATAAACTTCTTTTCTATTGATTGGTAAAATCCCTTCCAAAATGAACTCCCAATATAGCCGCATTTTTTTAGGTTGTATTTACAACCTTGGCCTAAAATCCATGCTTATAGGCCTGAGGGGGTCTATGGCCGCATTTTTGTAAACGCGGCTATAGGCCAGGACCAATGGCCGCATTTTTAGAAATGCAGCTATGGAACGTACTCTAGCCGCGTTTACAACGGGGCTATAGCCCTTCTTCTTTTTTTGAATTTGGCTAGCCGCATTTTAAAAATGCGGCTATAGTTTTTTTTTTTTTTTTCCCATGCCAGATGGCTTGGTCTTGCTAATTAGTAGCCTTTTACTTATTATTGTCATATATATGGTATCTTGCAGGGGAGAAGATAACAATGGGTGTAAGCGTAGTTTCTGCTATATCTAAAGTGAGTTGGTCATGCTACACCCAAAAATACAAGTATAAATGAGTCCAGCCAAACTCTAGTACATATGAATTAGAGTCTTGTAGTTCTATGTCCAAATTTGAATCTGATTAAATTTTACACTAATCGTCAACCTATGCAACCCTACTCTAGTGTTTTCAAATAGCATTTTCATCACTTGATAAGTATTTTAAAAAATAAATAAATAAATAAAACGCGGCTTCATATGAATAACTTAAGCCACGTTTTTGAAAAACACAGCTTTATCTCGTCTGTAGCTGCGTTTTAGCCTAAAAAAACACGGCCTAAGACCCACGTGTTTTGTAGTGTTTTCTTGTGCCTTTCGATTAACCTCTACACTACTTCCAAGCTTACATATTGTGCCAAGATTCTGCTCAAAGTCTTGGGTATAGCTTTTTAGCAACCAACGTGTAATATCTGAGTTGTTCAATATTAATATTTAGCTAGAGGTCTAGCAAACCATTCTTCAAAGATATATACATGCCAACTCTTCTTACTAATGGGCTTTTATGCAAACTCCCCTCACAAGATTTGAGTGATAGGAACACTTTTCTTGAGGATGGGGACCTTCCCCTTCATGCATAATATTGGATCCAAAGAGTGGCTAAGACATCAACATCAGCATGGCTTGGAATGCATGTGCTTCTCACAATTTTGAGTGAATGAGCTCATCATGGCTTGATGTGTGCGAGCACAACACAACTATGGATGTGTAAGCTCGTCATGGCTTGATGTGTGTGGGTACACCACAGCTTTGGATGCATGAGTTTGTCATGGCTTGGAATGTATGAGCATGCCACGTTTGGTGTGTGCGGGTAGACCACAACTTTAGATGTGTGAACTTGTCATAGCTTGGAGACTGGAGAGCATGCAATGGCAACTCTAAAAATATTTTCTTGGGCGTTCACTAAGAAACTTAAATAATACAAAATCTAATAAAGATAAAATTGAATATATCGATGTCACACAAAAAAAACATGCAAATACATGAAGTATTACATTGTCATTATGCTGCCAAAAAGAAGAAAAAAATGTCTCACAAGAGATAAAGTGGTAATTGAGAATGTTGAGATGAGAGTATAAAATGAAAGAGAGTTTGAAATGATGATAGAGAAGTAAAAAATGGGGGGAGAGAGGGGAAGAGAGCAACGGATGATACTTGCCACAGCTGCAAGTCGAGTTGCTGAGAACAAAGTTGATGTGACTATAGAGTCAAAAAAAGTGTAGTTGTACGTCGACACCGCTAAGGAGAACTCACAACCGCAGTATTTTCTTGATACTTTTTTAGGGAAAAAAAATGAAAATAGAGATTAGTTTTATGTAATGAGTTGATCGAATGATTAGGCATTTTAATTTTTTAATTTTTTTAATAGTCTTTTTGTTAAATAATTTATTCACTTGTTGTTGTTTGGCCTAGTCTTGTTTTTTTTTTTTTTTTTGTCATTTTTGCTATGTTATTTAATTTTTATTGTTGTTATTTGTGCTTATTTTTTTGTTTAAGGGGTTAAAGATTATGTTTTGCAAGCCAAAATTATTTTTAAAGTAATGCTACATTTACAATATTTTTACAATAAACCTTATGTGACAAATTGTAATTGGTGGTTAAAAAGATGGAGTCACTATTAGGGGCAAAGTTAAAATCAATAACAACATACTACCTAAGATTTTTTATAAAAGTATTATAAAAATGGTATAGACTTAACATTACCCTTATATTGGTTGAACCCAAATTCTTGTGATTTTTAAGTCAAGGTGCTCAATACCTTTTTTAGAGCGGTCAAAATAGGTTAGTGGTGTGTGGGTGTATTTTCAAGTATTTATACTTCTTTTTGCAAGTCAAGGTGTTAACACCTTGACTTAAATGTGGAGCTGCCACTGAGTGTATAAGCGTGTCACGGCTTGGTGTGCACAGATAGACTACGACTTTGGATGCGTACGCTTGTCTTGGCTTGAAGTGCGTGAGCAGGTCACAACTTGGTGTGCATGAGTAAACCATGGCTTTGTTGAGAGGGGATTGAGTTCGGATTTCCATCATTGTCAATTGCTCTCAGAAATCTACCATTTTGTTCCCCTTATGAAAATATGATTCATATAAACAATAGTCATGGCTATGTAAAGTAGCACAAAGATTTATAGTGAAACATTAGTAATAAATTTTGAAGATTGAAGTGTTTCATATTATACAAGAAAATTAATTAGCAAAGAGGATGTTTGAGAGTCTTAGCTTAAGCGTGCTTTTCGCACTAGTGTAATACTAGCATAACTTCAAGACTTGCATATGAAATCAAGCGACTTGTGGTAGACCATTTAGCTATGGCCTTTAGATGGTTGGCAAAAGCTTTATTTATCAATGAAGCAAATTATTCAGCTGCAAGCGAGTGCATACTGCAGCACTCATACTTGCTCCATAACGACTCGATCAACCTTAGCAACCTCGTTATGCTCAGTGATAACCCAACACTAGCACAAGCTCCACAACAAAGGAGGAATAGGTTGAGGAGATGTTGAGTATGAGCTTTGTAGCTACTTTCGCATGGAGTTCTTAGGTTGAAATAAGCATTTGGTGATTCACTTTGCCATGTGTTGGTATTCTGGTGGACATGAGGCTCACCATAGTTGAATCTTCAAGCTACAACCAACCATGTTTACGAACATAATGTAAAAGCATGAGATATAGGATAATTCATATAGAAGCATAACATGAAAGAAAAATATGAATGAATGTTAGGGAGGCCTTCCCTTGAATAAGAACTTACGTTTTTCCTCCTTCCTTGAAGTCCTTTATTTTTTGGATCATTTCACAATATTGGAGTGATTATGCTGCACATGTTTGAACCTCTATAGTAGCTCAATAAGCTAAGGATTGACCCTTTCTTGCTCCGTTTAATGATGCTCTTCTTGTTGAGACAAGGCATCACAAGACCCATAATGGGACAAGAAGTTAGTATTGGTAACACCACCCTTGTATTGATTTCGCACCTTTGGAGGCATGATATCTCTTGTTTCAGCTACTTGACCCTAGTGGAGTCACCAAAATGTTGCTGACGATTTTTTGAAGGGCCGAAATAAATAAAAATAGCCTGTAGTGCAAAACAATAGAAGGATGGAGAAATAGCATAATACATTAAATCTTGAACTTTTCCTCATGTACAGTAGGAATGGAAATTAAGAGAGGTAGTGAAGGAGAGAGGAAAAACTCATTTGTGCCTTAAGTTTCATCCTAAGACCTCAAAATGGGGCTCCTATACTGCTATTGTATGGACTTTCACTCTATAGTTGGAGTTTTTGTGGGTAAAACATGATTAGCTTGTTTAAATTTGAAGAGAGTTTTAGTTTAGTCTTGGGTGTCCTTAATGACTGGTTTTTGGCTAATAGATGAGGCAATGGTCCTCGAAGGTGTTAAACTGATGTTTTGGTTCAATTTGCTTCTGTTTGAATAAAGATTGGCTTGGTTTTAGCATCATTAAGAGAAAGCTTTGACTAAGGGTGATCGGTTGCTCTTCCCTCGTCAATTTTAACCTCTTGAGAAGCTACCCTTGCTAGAACAAGCAGCTGAAGTCAGCCAAGAAGTAAGCATGTTTTGAGGACCTAAAATGGCAACAAATGATGGCTTCAGTCACATACAACAGGAGCTACAGGTCATTATTTGGGTGAAAATTTTAAGCACGTTTCCATCTCCATAAGCACTAGATTGTGTAAGAATCTCATGCTTGCATGGCACGACATATGTTCTGAACTCATGCAAAAAGTACAAAGTCTCTACTCGTATCAACCAATCCACACTCCCTCAAATCTCCCTCAGGAGCATAGGCTTGGGCCATCCAAAGAGATTAAAATGAGATTAAATACATGAATTGGGCCTAAGAATGAGTCGGGCTTGGCTTGCATTGGGCTTGTATTTTCAAAAAAATGGGTATCAATACTTTATGTTTGTTTATGTTGTTATTTAATGAAACTTTGGGGGTAGGGTTTCCTCTTTCTTTCTTTCTTTCTTTCTTCTTTTCTTTTCTTTTCTTTTCTTTTCTTTGTTAGGGGAAAAAATCAACAATACTTGAAAAAAGAAGATGGATGAAATCTTCCTATCCAAATCTCAAATATCAAAATTAATCATAACAAGAAATTAAATAAACCTAAATAAGCAATAAAAGATATCAAAAGAGAGAGAAACACATCACCTTTGCGACAATACCACCATGGCCACATATTCAAGACTACAGCCAGGTAAAAACGCTAAATTGATCCAATACAATACTTTGGGAAGTTAAATATGAACAGAAGGGAAACGCTAAATCAAAAATTACACCTATAAAGTTTAGTAACGTTTAAATTTTACACCTTGAAATTTTAGAATTTGAATTCTTTAAATTCTATTTTGTTTGCTTCAGTAGTCCCTCCATCCATATTTTTTGTTAAGTGCCATATAAACTTACAATGTGTGTTTAGTTTCTAATAAAACGATGTCACGTCATTTTTGTAGCCTAAAAAAAATTTTAATAATTAAAAATGATGTGATATCATTTTATTTAATGAACTAAACGAGTGATAATTTTTTGTAACATTTAAAAAATATAAATGAAGTAGTTGTTGATGCAAGTAAAATAGAACTTCAATGGATAAACTTAAATTCTGAAGCTTTAAAGTATAAAATTAAAATGCTCATAAAATTAAAAGAGTTATTAGAAGAGTTATAAATTGCTAAAGGGAGCTCAACAAGAACATTTTAAAAATAAAAATAAAAACAAAATTAATGTTATTATTAAATGATAATGATGTTAAGAAATATATTTTAATATTTGTATATAGATTAGGACATTGCCCATTAGTCATCTGCCTTTTAAACTCTCTTAAAAGGAGCAGCCAGTCCACGAAGTCAAGATTTGCGGCTTGGGTTTCCATGGGACGCGTTCAAATTATACCTACACAAATCTTGACTTCGTGGCTTAACTGGCTGCTCCTTCTAAGAGAATTTAAAATGCAGATGACTAATATGCCGTGTCCTAACTATATATGCACACCAATGATTGAAAATTTGATAATTACATACCCCCAATATGATATTTGTTTCTGACGATACCAAATATTTCTAAAATTAAAAAGATCTGAACATATTTTTAATTACAAATAGTCTAATGCTGCAACAAATGCAACACAATTTTTATCACAATTTACCAGATCAACGAATTAGAAGTAGTAAAAAAAAAATAATGACCTTTTACCGCAATTTGCCGAGTTGGAAGTGGTAAAGAAAAATATTGCCGAGTTGGAAGTAGGAAAGAAAAATAGTCACTCCTGCAACTTGTTACCTAAACAAATTATAACAAAAGTTAGTGGCGGACGGTGTACTTTTTGTTTTAATTATAAAAGATTACACGAGTATGTAATAAGTAACATACTCGTGTTGTCCCATCAACTGTGTTTTCATATGTTCACCCACCCCAACACGCTCTCTCTATCTCTCTCTCTCTCTCCTACCCCACACACGTAGAATTGTAGATAGCTCTCTTGAAAAAATCTTGTAGGTGTCCAGCGCATAAGCCATCTCTGTCAGTTATCACTGACAAGTAAGCCCCACATCATCAACCAAACACACAAATAAATAAATATATATATATAAGCATTAAATTAAAATAATAATTATGTGGCCCCTTAATAAAAGTGTAATGGAATATTCGAGATCCTTTATTGGAATAAGATAAGGCGGGCGGTGCCTTAACGTACACGTTGTTATCACAATCTAGTCAACCCTCATATTCAAATATATCATATCATAATCGACAGAAGATAAGGCTTGCTTTTTTTTTTCTTTTTTTTTGACTAAACCAAAGGAGATAAGGCTTGCTTTTGCTTCACGTCAAAAGAAAAGTGCAATAATGCCTTCTTCGTCACGGCTCACACTTGATTCTTATCCATCAAGCTGCTAGGCCTTTTTTTTTAATTTATAAATAAATAATTATATTTTATTATATTATATTAAAAAAAACGGAGTGACATATATAATACCACAAATGTGGAATCTAACAAACTGCAGAACAAAAAATGTTACCGTTGCAGGTCCATAAAACTCTCCTGTTGATTAGCTCAACTCCATTTTTTACTTAGTCCATTATGAGTGAAGTATCGGTGGCCACAACCAGTCAGCAGTCCAGGCAAATCACAAAGAGAGATCAGTTTAAAATAAACTCAAAAAAAAAAAAAAAACACATTTATAATCCTACAAAGGAAAGGTTTTTTTTTTTTTTTCACTAACCCACAAGGTAAGGTTAGAGAGGCTCCAGAATGCTTACAAATTATTTATAATCCATGCTCCAAAAAATATAAAAATCCACCTTCAGCTTAATGTCTCACACACACAAGGATAACACAAAAGCCGAACTTTTATTTGAAGTACCACTCTAAAAAAGTAAGAGAAAAACATTAAACAGCATAGAAGGGGAGGTTTTTTGGGGTTTTACTGTACTCCACAGGGGTGGATGGTCCAAAACACGCCCAAATATTATGATAATTCACAATTTTTATGTCGACACATTCCCTGGCACGCAACTTGCAAGATCCCAAAAGTCCATGGTCATCACACAGGCAAAGTCCATGGTCATCACACAGGCAGAGCACTGCTACAATCAATTGAAGGAGTGCTGAACCTTTTCTTTTTCTAGATTAGGCTGTAGAACTTCCGGTTCACACTTAGATCTCTGTGGTAACTGCAATCAGCCAACAAGATATGTATTATTACTATATTAAATTGGAAGGCCCCTGAAGCAGGATATGAATTTATAGTCAGTGGAATCAAAAGGCTGCATTTGACATTTGGAAGAAAGTGCCAAAATGAACACAAATCTAAATATCAACATTTTTATGTTGTATGTGATTTGTCAACTCAGATTTCTGTGTCCTGTGACTACAGTCCTTTGTTACTCCTAACTAAAAAAATAATAATAATAATAAAAACCCTTTCAATAACTGATCTCGATTACACCCAATAGAACTGTCTACGAACACGTTAAAAATAGATGATCTTAGAAAAAATTAAGAGTCACTGGCAAAAAAATTTATGTATGGTTCTTTGGTTTTTGGTTTTTGTATGGCGCCCAAACTCGTAATCCATCTAAACCCAAATTGAATGAATCCATTACAAGACAAACCAATCTAAGCCCAGCAATCGACCCAGCTCGCATAAACCCTAGTCTCCAAATCAACAACCAAACCAAATACTAATTATCAAACACAGATACAACTATCATTATTTACATAGAATCACCCCTCATTTCCTTATAAGCAAGGTGAAGGAGCATCAACGATGATGCAGTGACAATGAAGGAGCAACCACTACAATGCCATGAAGCTAGGCATCCAAAGATCCTCTTCTGAGAGTCCAAGTTTGTTGACCTTGAAGAAGCACACGGTGAAGATGCATCAACGATGACTTAGCAACATCGACAATGGAAGACACCCCACAACAGCAGGAGTGACAATTTCAAAGATGATAGAGAGGGATTGAAACTGGTGAGTCAAAATAGCTGTATGTGTAGAGGGGAGAGAGAATAGACTATGAATAAATGTGGGGGTCTTTTTTTTCTTTTTTGCCAAGGGGTCTAATATAGAAATAAGTGATAAAGGAAATCCCTAAACCCAATGATAGACAAATTGGTAAAAAGAGGGATAGAAAAGGAAAGCATATAAATTGGGTCAGGTTTAAAGGTGAGATTTTCTAGCCAGAAACCAGCCTGACAACTCAAATTTTTTAACCCGATTCAAACCAACCTAATAATGAAACCACCCATTTGCCCTAGTTTCGAGCCGGATCGGGCTGGTTGGACTGCTTCGAGCAAACCTACCCCCTTGTAAAAGCAAAGCAGATGCTAAAGTCATGGACTCCAGAATCACCAATGTGTGTAATTATCAATCAAAAGAAAAATATTAATGTATCACCAGCATGCCAATCATACCTGTGCCATCTTTACTGGGTGTAATCTTACAAACTCACAAATTTTATACTAGATCAATATTTTGACAAGGTTACTATTAGATCCCGACTACAACATGCATAACAATGTTCACATCAATTGGATGTCATGTTATTGATTGCCATCTTTTCTAAGTGTAGTCTTACACACTAGGTGTAACTCCATGTAGTAAAATACACTCAATAATTGTATACTATATCAATATTTCACCAAGTCAACTACTAGCTCATGTCTCCAACATGCTTATGCATGCCAATGTACACATCAATTGGATTTCATTTATTACCCAGCCAAAAAAAAGGGATGTCATTGACCATATAATACGAAACCCACGTGTTTAATAGATTTTTAAGTCATAATTTGGGTCTTTTTAGATGAAATAGTTCTTAATCTTTGATTATTTGGATATTTAGAAAATATGATAGACATATACCGATCATGTAATCCAACAGTAGATTAAGCGAAACATTGATAAGTTACACACACACCCAGTGGGTACTAAACCCACCGACTTGACGCTGCACCCATACTCTTTGCATTTAAATGCATGCCAGAATACAATTCTATTTACTATCAAATCAAAAATTCTTATATTTTTAGAATTTTTAAAATATAATTTTTTTTTAATTTTATTTAGTGTCGCACAAGTATGAGCCTTGTGCATGGTATACTACCTATTTTATTCTTTTCTAATGAAAATCAGCACCAGATTTCAAGTTTTCAACCTGAAATCATTCCTAATGACCATGCAAGCCAACCTCATAGAAATCCCTTACTTCTACAGTAAGTCCACTATCCCAAACCTTCTTCATATGTAAACCACACAAGGCAGCAAGAAAGTTGATTCCTCTCCAGAGTAAACCACCATAGCTATTCATGAGCAAGGCCTGACTAGAACCATGAGACTTTTAGACCACAAACTCTTCACATAACGGTGCATGATCATAAGAGCACCCCAAAATAAATTTTAATTCTGGCACAACCATTCTCAAAACCAAAATAAACAAAGCCTTTCAACAAATAACACCAGTGACATCCTTATTATTTGGGTGGAAAAATTTATTTGGGAAAGCACTCCTCAGCAGTTTGGAATTTAGTGCCATCTTCTTTGATGCAGTTAATGTGGAGAGAATGCAACTCTTACACATGTTTCAGAATATTGTGAGTTCCCTTAATCAATTAAAATCCTTATTGCTTCACAACTTGTTTGAGTGGTTTAGGTTCGGGATTTTACTCATAGTTACTCTACTTTATCACCAGTTTGGATGGAGGGGATGAGAGGGGGGAACTAGAAGGGAGTAGAATAGAGTTGCCTGATTAAGCTAATTTCCAGCCAACTCTACTCCCCTCTGCTCACCCTCCATCCAAACTGGCCATTAGAGTTTCACAACTCTCTTAGTTTTGCTTTGTGATTTTTTGGACTCAGGAACATGAAGACTTTTTATTTTTAATAAAGCTATTCTACTTATCAAAAAAAAATTAAAAATTTTATTTTAAAAAAAACACCAAAAAAAATTCTGGCAGTAGACCTAGTTTGACCATAACTATCAAACAAATAACTCTCTCTCAACAAGTTACTAAAACTTTTCCACTGTTCAAAAGAGTGAGATTTGCTAAAAAGTCAACCCTACGAATCCTTTAATGTTCTCTTGAAGTAACATTTCCCCAGTCCATGCTAGCCCACTTTTGATCCACAACGAAATTGCTGCTTAAAATAAGTAATCAGTGCGCAGCCCAAGAGCACGCAAAGTAGTTTTCAAGATCAAGTATGAATTGTACCTGGCATTGCAGATTTGTTATTGTAGACCTCAATAAAGCATCTCCAACTATCAGTCTCAACTTTTTAATGAACTCATCGCGACCTATCTTCTTTGTCTGATCAATATCCAAAAAAATACCTTAGGAGCAGTTAAGATGATTCAATCAAAACAGAAATTTTCTTTTTATTGGAAGGAAGCTAGGGTAGAGCAAAAGAGCTAACACCAAAGTTACCAAACATACCCTAAACAACTCATAATGTTCATTAATCTTGTCCATGACCCCAGAAGAAACTTTCTTTGAAATGGCAGCAAACAACATGGGAAAAGGCATCCAAGGAGATTTAGGAGCTTTTGTATTGCTTGAACCCAGACTGGCAGCTTTCCCCTCAGATCTCCCAGAATCTGAAACTGGTTGACTTATGCTCTGCTAAGAGAAATCACGTTAAAATGTTAAAAGCAGTTAATAATTGCAAATTTGCATAACAATAACATCAAATGCTGCAAACTCTTCAAAAACCAACACACACACACAGATCAATATATATTTATATATAAACAAGGGTGGCTAAACTCTTTTATTTTGGTTCAAAAATCAAAAGACATGCATTCTCCAATTTACTTTAATAAGTACAAGCTTCAAATATCAGGGGAAAAAATGCATGGTAGCAATCATCTTAAATCTATGTAGGATGCAGAAGATAAAGGGCTAAAACTTGCAGAGTGTAAAACAAAGCACAAAGATGAAAATCCCAACCAAAACAGGATAAACAAATTGACTACGATTTTTTTACTAATAACAAGTAGTAAAAACAAAGCATCACCAAAATATAGAACCATTAATCTTTTTTAAAAGTAATAACTTTAGGATTAAAAAAAAAAATTAAAATAAGTAAACAATAGAAAAACTTTGCAGCAATAAACATGCATAATAAAGATTAAAAACCTCCACCCCCACCAGTGGAGTCAAAGGCCAGCTGACTGCTCGTCTATGCACTAAGACGAGGTGAGGCACCCTAGAACTTTAAGGTAAAGTGCCTTTGTTGAGGCACTCGCCTTTAGAGCCTAGGCGAGCACCCAAGCGCTTTGAAACAACTGTAAGGCATGTGAGAGGCTCAATGAAACTTGGTTCCAAAAAAAATGAGGGCAGTTCTGTAATTAGGCAAAAAAGGGAAGTTCAGTACTTTAATTCAAGTTTGTTGCCATCACATAATCTTGTAATAAAGCCTCCCACCAGTTTGAAAGTTCAAACTGCGTCTAATAAACATGAGATACATACAATTGAGTTCACTACATGTATAGGAACTAAATTTAGAATTTCACACCTCAGGCAATACAAGTACATGAGGCCTTAAGGTTGCCTTTTCGCCTTTGACTAGATGCCACACACACAAATGTCTAAGTTAACATAATGAATATAAAAGTTCGATTCTTTTCCTTTCTTCTTTTTCTCCTTTATAAAATAGACATATGCTTCTTCAATAAACTACTACTCTTCATATTGCATTCACAAACCCGCGGAAGCAGGAGAATTGTGCACTGGGTACAACCTCTATCCTATCTTCAAAAATATTAGAAGTCACTTCAAATTTTTTACTCATCTTTAGCAATACACATTCTGAATTTTTATCGCATCCAAGTATTTCTCATTCTTGAAAGTAATAAAATTTAGATGATTTAATTATTAAACTACAAAAACTATAATTTTATATTTTATTTGGCAAATGCCACATCTAACATAACCATTTTTTTAGGCCTATGTAAAGACTAGCATGTATTCAAACCCCGGTACTTGGGCAAAGGCCATTAGCGCCATATCTAATTAAATTATTAAAATAAAAACATGAAACAAATAACACCAGAAACCAAACACCATGTAATAAAGGAAGACACTTACCAAATCAACTGCAGAAGACTCTAATTGTTGGTGCTTACGCACCTGACAAGATGTAACCCCTGAAATATCAAGCTTAGTCTCACTTCCAATCAAACGCCCTGTAGGAACAACATGAAGTACTAGGTGCTCAAGTACTAAAAAAGCTTAGAGAAAAAAAAAATCCATGGTAATCATACAGCTTCCGCAGAAGACACGGCTGGCTATCTCAATGAATCAGCAGTTGCAGTGATGAATCATCTCTTCATTGTAACAAAGTCCAACCAAGAGGAGATATCTACAATCCATGGATGAAGCCCTGTTCCCTAAAACTAACAACTTCTAAACCTTTTACATCCAAGTTTGAAACAGAAATTGTGCAATTGAGAACAAGAACAACTAGTTCATTTCTGATCAATTGCATAAGTAGCATGCATATCATGTAATAAAATGCAAGAACACAAGTTCTTGCACACAATCAGGGAAATTTGAAATAACAACGAAACAAAAAAGAAATCTAGAAGGAGTCGTATTCACCTTCAGTTTTGGAAGAGATCTTGAAACTAACAACAAATTCTGGATAGATGCGAGCGTTCATATTCATAGTCCAGACTATATAAATCCTTGGATTTTGAAGATCATCCACTCCACTATCATAGTCCTGGCAACTGGGAAGGCTTTGTCTAGAGCCAGAACAAACAACCTCCATCTTTCCCATTATCACTCGGCACAACACCAAGTGTTGTATCTCATTTTCGTCAACATCACAAAAATTTGCACTGTAATCAAGTCAAAATTGCAATCCTTCTTTAAAGGCATTAACAGAATAACAAAAATGTAAATAGTAAAATGATAAGGACAATGACAAAAGACCATACAAAGAAAGATTTTTTTTTAAGCAATAATAATAATAATGCATCCCATGTAAACCTTAAATGAAAGCAGTATAAAAAAATAGTGACAATATGATAAAAAGATGAATAACAATGACATTCGTAAGATGATTCCACTATCCACAAAGAAGCTGAGTTCAACCACGCAGCAATTAGGAGCACCCAAAAAGTGAAGAGAAACATTCAACAATAAATGGTTCTACTTGCCGCTAAAATTAGTTGGGTAGCCACAACCTATGAAGCACAAGTGTGTTTCCAGATTCGGATGCGGGGACAGGTGCGGGTGCGGGACTCGGTAATTTTTGAAAAAATTGGGTGTGGATGCGGCGCGGTGCGGCGATTAAAAAATTATTAAAAATATTTTTATTTTATTTTATATATTGCTAAGCATGCTTTTCTATATAATAATAATAATAATAATAATAATAATAATAAGTACACTAAAGTTTTTGACGCTTGAATTATTGACAGAGGTATTAAAATAGATGAAGCTTCCCGTAAATAAATAAATAAAAAAGATGTGGCTTAGTGGTTCACGTATTTGGTCAGCCCAAAAACAAAATAAAGGATATATGTGGCAGGTATTAAAATAGGTGTAGCTTCCCATTAAAATAAAATAAAAATAAAAAAAGAGAGGGAAGGTGTGGCTCACGTGTTTGGTCAGAGAGGCACAAAAAACAAAATAAAGAAAAGTTGTTAACAAGGCATTTATGATTTAACAAAGGAAGGAGTACTGAAGTAGCTTCCCATTAAAAAAAAAGATTAAAAAAAAAAAGGGAACATGTGGCTCACGGGTCAGATAGGCACAAAAAACAAAATAAAGAAAAGTGGTTAACAAAGGCATTCAGCAAAGGAAGAAGACTGGGCTCCAGCGAAAAAAATATGAAGAAGAACTGAAGAAAGTGAAGAAGCAATGAAGAAGAAGAAGAAGAAGATGAAAGGGGTTAAGGCCGGTGAAATCGTGTCGGTGACATCATCAATATCCACCGGTATTTTCAGTTTTAGTTTTTTTTCTTTTTTCTTACCAGCCAATTTCCGTTTTCCGGCCAAAACACACCGATATTCAGCTGATACAATCCGATTTGGCCCGAATCAGCCCGATTCAGTGTGCATCAGAGCCAAATCGGAGCGAATCCGGAAACGAAAAAGAAAATTCCGAGGCGCGGGCAGCAGTGTCGCCCACCGCACCCTGCGTCGGGCGGCATCGGTGCTTTCTAGGCCACAACCAGGTGCAAGTCCCAAAGGGGTAACAACCCAGATTGACTAACCATAGGCAATAGTACAGAAAAATTAACACAAAAGAACAACTCTTTCTAAGAACTAGACAAATTTAATGTATTCCAATATAGTGAAGAAGCATTTTTAAAAATATTAATAATAATAGAGCAGTACTGCCATAAAGAGCTGGCCAAACCTAAAAAGAGGAACAACAATGCCAAATGCAAAGAAAATTCTCAACTTCTCCTGTAGAGATAGGTATCACCCCATTAAGGTTCCCTCTTATGGCACAAATTTCTTAACACTATTGAAGAAAATATAAGAATTTAAATGTAAAACTTAATAGACTGGAAAGAAAACTCCAACCTGGTGTAAGGGCAGTTAGCAGCTGCAAGATGAACACCAATACCATACATGGACTTAATTGTGGACAGTCCACAACCAAGCCCATATGTCAATATTGTAGGCAGCTCCCCTTTAGAACAAGAAAGCCAAGCATATTGAACATTTGCATCCCCACGACATTTTTGGGTTAGTTCTGCCTGCTTCTGAAAAAGCTCAAATCGATCTTGAATTGAAGCGCTTTCGCAACGGTATGTATGAAGAATGTCGGGTCTACCCAAAGCACCCATACCCACAAGAAACATCTTCTGCACAGAATCACAATTAAGTTCTTCATTTTCAGATACAGGCGCCATGACTAAATTTGCAGGTATCTGATTATTTTCCTGAAAATCCTCATCCATTTTTGCATCAGACTCTCTACTACAACTATTCTCAACATCTATAGCATAGCAGTTGCTAGCAGGTTTACTATTGATTTGTATCTGCTTAACTAGATCATTTGACTCCCCACTACATTCCTTCAGCTTGGATTGATCCACTCCATTGATTTCAATTTCCAACAGCAGCTTGATCTCTTGAGGCCCATAACGTTCCTCCAACACTGGGTCTTGATATTCCCCAGTTTCAGGTTGATGGCAGTCAAAAGTTTCAGGAAAGAAGCATCTATCTGCTTCATCAATCCAAGCAATGGGTTCCTGTAAGGTTGTTTTCAAGTCCACTCGAGACATATGCAGAAAATCAAGCATAAAGCAATGGCCATTAAACTCAACCTCTACAGCAGACTTCTTAACCTGAAAATCTTCCCTAACCACATCAACGACACTTTGGGGGAAATCAATCCATTCGCCATTCTGATAAAACATTAAACGCTTTGGTGTCCCAGTTTTCACATAATTTGAATAACATTTGAGCAAAGATCTCCCACTAGGCCCATAGCTCATGACCTTACTTTGGCACCCATTCAATTTCCTCCGTTTGCCAAGCTTATTTTGCAACGAATCCAAAGTGGGCCTAACTTCATTCAAATATGGAGCAAGCTGAGTTGCCCGTTTTCTTTTTTTTAAGTCCAGCACAACTCTCCTACTTCTATCCGATGCCTTTGCGATATTTGCTTCCATTTTTATCTACTTGATCAATATCTATCCGCAAGTCTAAATCTAAAAGCTCAACCACACAAGAAAAATTCAACTCTAGCTCCCAACCAGTCTCAAAGAAATGGTACCATTTTAGATAATTGGAAAACCCTGAAAAGTAAAAAATATATAAATATATATAAAGATCTACAAGCAACGCGCGCATCTAGTGCAAGTTCCAAGAAAGTCCAATAAGTATCAAGGCTTGTGAACCCATTTTAAATTTAAATATTTAACCAATTACAAATCCTCAATCCTGATCATTTTTGCTTTGCAAGGTTGTAGTTTGAGAAAACCAAAACAAGACAATATCATGCCAAGGACAACCATACTGAAGTAAAGAGCCAGTCACAAGGGGAAAAAGAATTATATGGGGTAAGATACATGCAAACACAACTATATACATATTAACTGCAGGAATAAACGTACCTCGCACTGCAATTAGTGTAGGCGCTGCAGTTAGTGTTCATAATGTACATCTTCCTCTTCTCTATTACCACACTAAAACTCAAAGAAGAAAAGCCACTTCCTTATTTACTGTACAGCAAGAAACAGCTCCACTCCTAATAATAGCATCCAATAATAGGACTCAAAGCTTAAATTTCTATTCCACGAATATTTTCAGACTTAAAAGTAATACCATAGAATAAATTTTATATTCTAGATATTAAACACAGATTTTAAACTAATAATATTACGAAAACAAAAACACGCACAAATATTGCAATTATTAACCCAATAAAGAAAACAAGAACCCTGTTTCAAAAATATTTAGTCTTTTTCAAATATGTATTAGTTTATTTTAATTTCCTTAATTTCTTAATTTTTTTTAATAAATATATTTCAGATTACTTGCTGCAAAAATCAGGATTAGTTTAATTTAATTGCCTTATTTTCTTTCTTTCTTTTTTAATAAATATATTTCAGTTTACTTGCTGCAATAACATGGATTAGTTTTTCAAAACAAACAACCACTCTACTTAAGTCTATTTTTTTCATCCAACAAAAAATATATATTCTTTTTCCAAATATTTTCTCCTCATAAGTTTATCTAATTTTACTAACTAAAAGTTCTGAAAATTTAAATCAATTTCATTTCTTTAAGTTTTTCACCAACCAAACAATAATTAACAAAACATTAAAATTTTCATTCTACTTTTAAAAAAAAAAAAGTCTTTTTCCAAATATTTTCTCCTCATAAGTTTATCTAATTTTACTAACTAAAAGTTCTGAAAATTTAAATCACTTTCATTTCTTCAAGTTTCTCACCAACCAAACAATAATTAATTACCTAACAAAAAAATTTTAAAAAATTATTCTACTTTAAAAAAATTAGTCTTTTTCCAAATATTTTCTCCTCATGAGTTTATCTAATTTTACCAATTAAAATTTCTGAAAATTTAAATCACTTTCATTTAAATCACTTTCATTTCTTCAAAGTTTCTCACCAACCAAACAATAATTAATTACCTAACAAAAAATTTTTTAAAAAAAAATTCTACTTAATTAGAGAATCTAACTTCCAATTACACAACAAGAATTCCTTTATCAAAAAATTTAATAAAAATAAAATAAAAAGAATTCCAAAAATTATGTACTATTTTTGCACTAATCTACAAGCCACAAATCGGCTGGATCTAAAACACACAAATTTCTGTGCCAAAAAACAGAGGCGCACACAAAAAAAAAAAAAATCAAATTCACCGAATCAGCTCATAAAAATCAACAAAAAAAGGGATCCAAAAACTCGTATAAACCGGAATACGGGAATCGACTCCGATCCGTTCGATTCGAGGCTCAAAATCAGACTTTTTGAAAAAAAAAACAAAAACAAAAACAAAAACAAATCTCTGAAATTAACGAAGAAATTGAAAAGAATATACCTGCGGAGCCAGAAAAGAGAAAGTCTAATTCGAAGAATAGGGATTTTGGATCTATAGAGGAGGGTGGTTTTGGATTTGAGTAAAGAGGACTGAAACACTAAAAAAATTTTCTAAAAAATTTTAGAACAAAATACAAACCCGGAGGATATGAACGGATGGATACGACGCCGTGACGACTCGTGAAGAGTCGTGACTTTCTTCTCTTTTTTTTAGTTTTTTTTTTTTTTTAGTCGGCGGTCGATGCCAGAGGGAGAAGGGCCTGTATGGCTCTTGGTTTGGCTTTCTTCCTATTTTCTCCTAAGGAGCCTTCATCGCTCACTTATTCTTTCTTGTTTGTCTTTTGCTTGGGCGTAAAGCAAACGTCTTGGGGCCCACCATTTTAATTTTAGGCAATGATATTGTCACATGCTGTGCTTTCTGCTACTGTTGCTGTGTCAGCATTTTATTGGATGGAATATGGTGAGGTGCGGTGTACTTTTAACTTTATTAGGTGAGTTGGATTTTTTTTTCTTTAAATTCCTCATATAACAATTATTTTCTAACGTGGGTCATACACGTTACATCTTAATCTTTAAATATTACCGTATATACCTATCACATATATATATTACCGCATATTTTAAAGCTGATTTTTAAATAAAAAAATTTTGGAAGAGCATACTTTTTTTAAAGGAAAGAAAGTCATACTAGTCATGACTTTTCCGCACACAATTAAAAGCACACCCTTTTGTGCAACTTTGCCATAATTTTGATGTTGAAAGTTTCGTGCAGTGGAAGAAAATCGAGTGATATATGTGAAAATGAAAAATAGCCCGATCAAATAAAATAATTGTAAAAAATAGTGTAGTAAAGATTGTGATCTTCTGTGGGCAACCAAAAAAAAAAAAGATTGTGATCTTATAATTATTATTTTAGTCTTTTCACATTATTTATATTGTGATGGAGCACTATCTCAAAAATGTAGAGCATCATCTCAAAAATAAGTGTTTGGCTAAAAAAATAATTCTTAGGTTTCTTTAAAATAAAATAAAACTATTTTTAAAAAAATTAATAAATAAACTAGCTTCTAATATTTTATCACACTTTTATTATTAAAAAATCTCAAAATTTATATCTTTTAATAAACATTATGCAAATAACTTATGGGAAACTACTAGGTTCCCAAAAATACACTAAATAAGAAATAAAAAAGTCAATTTTTTATATCTTTAACTTTTTTTCAATAAAATAGTTTCAAATTAAATCTTATCATTTTGAATAATATCTACAATTTTAAGATTGATATAATTTTATTTTTAAATAAATTATTATAAATTAAATTGTATAGTTTTACTGCATTAAAATATTATAATTTTATTAGTTTTAAATAAACCCTAAATTTTTATTTTAAAAAAAGTTAATTTTTTATATTTAATTTGGAGGTTTGGCTTTTGGATTTTATTGATGGTTAAAATTGATATAATTTTAAATGTTAAGAATTTTGTTTAAAAGTAACAAAACCATATAATTTTTTTTAGTTTGAGCATTCCTAACTGATTTGAAACTTTTAAATTGGTTAGATTATTTTTCTATATATGGGTTAAAATATGAATTCAATTAACGGGTGTATTTAGAACATTTGTTAATAGACAATTTTATAGAAGTTTTGATATCATTACCATGGGAAATATAAAAAAAATGTCCCAAAAAATCAATTACTTTTTGGGTAAGCTATATATTTGGTCTCTATCCTTTATACCATATTTCAATTTGGTCTCTAACCTTTCAATTATGTCAAATTGGTCCATATCCTTTCAGTATTATGTCAATTTAGTCTTTATCTTTCTCTCTTTGATGGAAATTGCTAACGTGACTAATGGCCAAAATAAAAAATTAGTTTATTACCACATCAACGGAAACTCATTTTTCATTGTGATCGTTAGCCACATCAGTAACTTCCAACTAAAAGATAATGGCAATAACTAAATTAGCGCGGTACTGAAAGGTTAGGGACCAAATATATAGTTTGCTCTACTTTTTAAATTTTCCATAAAAAGTTTCTATAAATACTTCCTAAATTAATGCTCTAAGAGTATTAGTATCAGTCTCACCAAACTAGTTTTTCAACTAAAATATAGCTAAAGCCCTTCAAAACTCTTGTTTATCAGCCTAAATAATTTGTCCCACAATGTTTCAAATGTACAATGACCTTGCTTCTAGTATCGAGACACTATCGCTCACCAGCCCAATTTTCACAAATTTTATATTTATCTCTCTCCATCTCTGCCACTGTCTTTGTTTCCAACCATTAGACCAAATACTCTTTTCTCTCTTTCTCTCTTCCTTCTAATCAGGCCTCCATGGATGGATTTGAAACATGATACTCTTGCTCCCCTCATGACAGTTGTGGACGAGCTTTTTCCTCTACCGATAGCTTATCACAATGATTCCAACAATTTTGATCTAATTTATGGGTCACAATCTAATTGGTTGGCTACAACGGGGGTGTGGGTTTTGTTGGTGGCCGACAATGAAGAGGGTGTGATTTGGGTTTTTGGCTAGGTGCTAGATTTGTGAGGCGAGTTGAGTTTTTGGTTGTGCCGTTGTGTGATGATGGTAGATGGGTTTTTGTCAAGTTAATAGTAGCAATAGCAAATCTTTGAGATTGCAAACTAGGCTAGGTTTGTGTTTGTTCTAGGTTGTATTTGATTAGGGTTACATCTGGTGTTTGCTTATGGGTGTTTTCAATGATCTAGGTTTGTGTTTGATTTGCTCATGTGAATTTTCGTTAATTTGGATTTGTGTGTGGAACTTTGCATTAGGGTTTTGCTTAATCAAGAGGTCTAAAATTGGGGAAACTGGAATTAGGGTGTGAATAAATAATGAAAAGGAAATAAAATGAAATAATATTCATTTGGAATAGTGATATAGTATTGAAGTTGATGTATTTGTTGAAAATTGAAAACTCAAATAGTGTAAAACACTATAGCTTGTTTAGACCCCCACTTTTAAAGCTTACGGCTAAATAAAGGTAAATGAAACGAAATAAACCGGAACTACTCTCTAGTGCATAAACATAAATAATAAGCAATAAATGTAAAGTACAAAGAATAAGGAAGAGAGATACAAATACAAGATAATACCGAGACGTGTTATCAAAGAGGAAAACCGAAGAACTCGACATGAAAACCTCTCCACGGCCTTCCAAGCCAAAATGATCTACTAGTGAATAAGTTGGAGTACAATAATAACAAAAAGACCCTTCAAGCCTAATCCAAAAGTACTTGCGCCCTCCAAACTCTAGCTATCAACAGACTTCTCGAAATCTTGTTTTCACTAGTTTCCCAAATCGAGCAATACAGTCCGATTGCATCTACCAAGCCTCACAAGCTTATTTTGGCAAATACTCAATGCTTCCCAAGTTCTAAAACACTCTCTTCACTCTGAATAGGTGTGGGTTGTGTTTGGGTACAAACCTCCTCTCAAGGTATAACAATGGGAGAGGGGAGGAGAAGAGACTACAATGATTTATCTCTTGAGGATGTGTAACTCTCTCTAACAAGTTGGGTGTTGTAAAAAACTTTCAAGGGTTTTTTTCAGAATAGTCTCCTTTCACTTTTGTGGGTAATGAGGGTCTATATAGTATGAATTAAGGGTATAAGAGTCACACTTAAATTCATCCAGACAGAAAGCTTTGAGGGTCACTCGCGACTTGGTCAAGTCGCGAAATGACTTGTGAAATACAATTTGGCAAAAGACTATTCAGCTTCCATCGCGAGCAAGTCGCGAGATCAACTATCTTGAGTAATCTCCACCAACTAAATATTAAAATCATTACAAATAAAATCCCACAAAATACAAGGAAATAAATTAATACAATTACAACACTTTTTGTCATAGAATAAAGCCAACATAAATGTTATGTGAAAAACCATAGCTTTAACAAAAATAAATAAGATAGCTAAACTAGAAAATGTAGAACTTTTAAAGTTAATGTAGATAAAAATAAATAAAAAATAAAAAGTGAAAAGGCTAATATGAATGCTGTAAGGTCATTTTTGTTAACTTTTACCTTAAAATATAATAATTAGACTTTTTTTTATAAGACAAAAGATTTATATATTAATTAAGGAGTACTATTACAAGTATTGGTCATTCGATCAGAGCAATCGCATCAGCTTTTTTTAAAGATTTATTATATTTTACACAAAAAACTTACTTTTTTTATTTTACACCATCATTTTTACAAAATACTCACATCAGTCCATCTATTATACACTATATTTTATATAAATAATATTTTTATAAGTTGGGGAGAGAGAGAGAGTCAGGGGAAGAGAGAATGTGAGGGGAGAGAAATAATACTAAAATAATGTATAGAAGAGTTACAGTAATTGTACATATATGCACAATTACTATAGTACTCGTGTATTTATGTATAATTTTATATTTATTGATGTGGGTATTTTTTTTTGTTAAAATATGTGAAATAAGTTATTTTTGTATTTTATAAAACTTTACAAGAGCTGATATAGTTGCTAAATAGCATCTTGTTGCAAAATATGAATATTCATTAATTTACTTTGGAAACAAAAACAAAAGTAGGCCAATGCTTTTGTCTTTTTCGTCTTTTGATTGCAAAAGATGGGCCCGTGTTATTCGTTGTCAAAAAGGTGGAAAATGAGTTAGAAGAAGAAAGTAAGGTGAGTGGACCCGTGGAGGAAGATGTGTTTCAACTTCGTTGTTTTCCACAAGTATCAATAAATATTAAACAATTACCAATGAAAGACGACAAAAATTTGAAAAAGACACAGAGAACAATGGTTTTCTATTGGCGCAGTTGCTGTCTAGTCTCTCTAGTATATTAGACCTACTAGGATCATAACACGTATTTATTTTTAGACACATATCATGATCATAGTGAATCTAGTGTCACAAGACACTGGACAGAACTCATACCCTTTCTCACGAAGCTGTAATAGAAAAGTAGATGGAGTTTTGCATGATTGAGTTGGGTCAAACATCAATTAAAAAATACTGTTTTCTTGTTTTTTCCAATGTCAATACAAATAAGAGGGGAAAAAATATTTGATTAGAAAAAAAAAAAAAAGATAAAATATTAGAATATGAAATATTATAATATATATACTATAACATACTCTCTTAATTTCTTTCGATACCAAAAAAAAAATAATAATAATAAAAGATTAGAGTTGGAAACTACATATATACTAAAGTTTAGCATTTTATAATTAAGTAAGCTCATTTGTCCAATAATCCAACACAAACTAAAAATAATAGTAATAAGACAAAAGAAAACACGTATATGCTATACTCTAAAATTTTATGAATAAATTTACCAAACCGGTTTAGAGGAAAATTTCTCAAACTCATTACATGACAATTGATAAAATTATTCACATATACTTTTAATTATATGATCTATTAAATGAGTCATGTGACTAGTTTAAATAAAAAAATTATTTATGGCTTTATGAGTCGCCATGTAATAGGTTATAGGAAATTAAAGGAAAACTTTGTCAAAAACTTGATAAATCCATAGTCCAATAATAAACCTTAAAAGAACTTATCATATGTATGATATGAGCAAAGAGAAAATCAAGGGACACAGCAAAATTTAAGTTACCTTTGAAATTTGGTGCTTTACCCACTTGATGTTAGCTCAGTTAAGGTTTTGTAATCCACATTTGTTCAAAATTGGACTAAATATGTAATTTTACTTTCTTTTTATATCTCTCTCCTTCCAAAACATAAAAAATAGAAGAAGAAAAAAGAGAAAGTAAAATAAAAAAGTTAGGGTTTTGAAAAACAATTAAGAACAAACATTACAGCCACCATAGAAGCTTCTCTCTCTATATAGAAGCTTTCATGAAGAATCATCAGATTTAGCAAAAACAAATTCCTTCATCCATTTCTTGCAACCAATGAAGCCGTTGTGTTTAAAGCTTAAATCAAACCCAAAAAAAAAAAACAAAAATCATACTTGGGTTTTGGTGGTGGTTGTGCACATTAGCATATTGGAGGAGAGAGGGGGTGGCTCATGGAGGGCTTGGATTTTGGGATTGCTTTCTTGGATTGGGCTTTTGGTTTGGCTTAATAAAAGCAATCTTCATTTGAAGCCACCTTTCTCCCTTTCTTTGATCTCATTGCTCAAACTCCTTTGCTAAAAGTGAAACCTTGTGATTCTTTGCTGCTACGTAATTTCAATAGGAAAATGAGGTTGAAGTTTGTATTAGGATTGGTTTTTGAGGTTTGTTAATGGAGGGTTTGGGTGAGTATTCTATAGGGTTTGTTTGTGTTTGTTGTGCATCTGAGAAAAGGCTGGATTGAAATGTTTAGATATAAAAAGCTTGTGGGGGGAGAAGATGGAAATGAGATATAGCTAATGTTTGTTCTTAATTTTTACAAAACCCTCATTTTTTGATATATTTTTTTTAATGTTTTGGTAGGAGAGAGACATTAAAGGAAGAAAAATTACATATTTAACCCTATTTTTAACAAAGGTGGGTTACGGACCCTAACTGAGCTAACTTGTCCTCAAGTGGGTAAAGTACCAAATTTCAAACCACTGGTAGACAACTTAAATTTCGATCAAATCACAGATGGGTAAGTTGTAGTTAGCCTCTCACAATATTTTTCACAACACTCAGTTTTTTTTTTTTGTTGAGAAAGTCAACACTCTTAGTTTGATTAAGGCTGTCCAAACAACCTACAGATCCGACCCACCCAGCCAAACCGACCGGACTCGAACCGTTCGTCGCCCGATCCGACTACTCCAGCGGTCGGCAATGGGTCCTCACTTTCCAAAACCGATTTTGGCAGATCGGGTGCGGGTCTCTTCCTCCAATACCCGAGCCACCCGACCTGACCGCCATATAAATGGGTTTAAAGGTTTTTCATAAGTTACTGTCTCACTCTCAATTCTTACTCTCACTCTCAATTCTTACTCTCACTCTCTCCTCTTAGTCTCACGATCTCCGCTCTTCGCCGATGTCTACCCTTCGCTGATCCTGCTCGTCGTTGATCTCTGCCTCTCCATCATCGATCTTTGCTCTTTGTCTGCAATGTCCCCAACTCATCTTCGCCTCCATTTCTCAAATTCGATCTTTCTATTTCATCTCTTAGGTTCGATTAGCTGTGGAATTGCTGTCTATTGTTGTTTTTGTTCTTTGGATTTGTGGTTACGTTCTTTGGGTTTGTAGATCTTCTCTTTGGGTTTGTAGATTTGTTGATTTTGCTCTTCAAGAATCAAACTCAGTGTTTGATCTTTGTATTTTGGTCGAAATCGAAGGCGACCGCCGCCCACCTGAGTTCGATCCGACTCGATTGGTGGCTTTTCGCGGTCGGCGGCGGGTCTGGAACTTCTCCACCCAATCTAATTGGGTCGATTACGGGTTGGGCACAAACTTGATCCGAACAAACCCGTGGACAGCCCTAAGTTTGATTGTGTTAGGTCCGGTATAATTTTATTTCATTTTATTTTAACTTATAGTGAATTGACATCTCAACTTGTTATGAAAATGTAGTAAGATTATATTGTGTCAATAAAATAACGTGAACTAAAATTAAATCACCAAGAAAAATAAAATTGGGGAATGAGATGTGAACCTAAACATTTCCCGTTGAAACACCGGAAAATATTAATTAATTTTTTTAAATTAGCCTAACCTTGCATAATAAGGAAGTAGTAATCACATAAATTATAAAATCCATACGAGTGGAATGTTGAGTCTTTGTTATCCATGCTTACTCATTGATATATGTTTTTTTTCCAAATAACAAAACAAAAATATTCATATTTATGTCCCTTTTTTTTATGGATAAAAGTTTCAATCAACAAGCTTGAATGCAAAGACTACACCACTAGCTACACTATAAACAAAGATTTATGATTTATGTTGCTAAGACCAATACATTGTTCTCTGTATATGCTTTATTCAATCAATATGATCATCAATAAGCAAAAGATTAGTTTCATTTGAAAAACCTTAAATCAGGGTTGTTCAGACCTGACCTAAAACCACCAAGTTGACGAAACCGGGCAACGGGTCTCCTCCTCCCCAATTATAAAATTATCCATAAAAAGAAAGCAAAGTAAAAATTATTGTGTTTGTAACATTACTTCACCTTCCTTCAGTTAGGTCAGATTTATGAATTAGGAGTTTCAATTTTGCTTTTAAATATCTCAATGGTTATATATCTTAATCAAATTTTGGAAATGTTTTATATAAATACTTATAAATTTAATACAAAATCTTTTTTTTTTTTGGATGAATTAATAGAAACTTCTTCTTCTTCTTTTTTAAATAATTAATGGACACTTATATTCGTACACAAACACAATTTTCTTACAAACCAACATGCAATATGATGATGTTGGCAATCGTCAGTAAGCTACACAGTCCTCACGTGCTCAAAACAACACCTGCACAATACCTAAAAAGAAGACCTCAAGAGAGTACCGGTGTGGTACCGGTCAAATACCCTCCGAAAGTTAAGTCAGAAAATTGTCACAACTCTAGAGTGCCAAAGCTGGGTGAATCATGCGTACTTTGGTTTCTGAGGGTTTCGGGTTTTTATAATAGCGAGGAACCGACCTCGGTTCCTTAGCGAAGAGAAATGTTTCCCAGTAGAGAAGATCCTCATAAATGCGCGTATTTTAAGGGACCCTTTCCATATAGAGGTTCTGTTGCCTAGGGTTAAATGTGGAGCACAAGTTATTTCTATTTGAGGTTCCTTGAGGACTAAATAAACCATGTGGGTGCCACGTGGCTTTTACCACCGTCCACCTTAGCACCCGTCCACACCATTATCTGTCCACTATAAGTGATCCGTTCTCCACAAATCATTTGTCCCCCTATGATACGTCTTGTCGTGTCGCTTCACCTTTCCGTTCGTACCTAGTGTAGTTTGCCTATGGTAGGTCTTGTAAAATCTGGTCATCTAATTTAATTCCATCCTCTTCAGTTGCCTCCTCACTCCATGGACCCCTCGCCTCTCTTTTGCACGGATCCATGGAGTGACGATCTGACCTTAACCTTGAGAAACGCGTTTTGATTGACAGGCTAGCCTAGGGCCATTAATGCAGTAGGGCACGTGGCAAACTTTGAGTGGTTGACTACTTGGATCTAAGCATCCCTTCGTCTTTCGTGCCGTTCCCCCTATATATATGCTGCTCGTCCATTTCATTTTTACATTTCGCAACCTTTTTGTTGAGCAGAGCGCTACCGTCCACTTTCTTCATCTCTTTATCCGTCAATCTGGTGCCACCATCCTCTACATTCTTCCAATCGCCTTGTTACGCCATTAAGATGTAAGTATTCTTTCTTTTATGCAAAGTTTTTTCTTTTTGCCATTCTATTTCGTCTGTCCATCGTTTGTGTAAACCTATAAAGTCTTAGGGTTTTTTACTAGTGAGGCGTCGAATGAACAATTGTGTGTCCGCGAAGGAGCAGGCTACGATGAGGTGTTTCCGTTAGGTCAGGGAGACCCCAGTACCTCCAGCGATGAAAGGATTCCATCAGCTAACTCACCTTTTACAAAGGAGGATGAGGAGCAAGGTGAGGACGAGTCAGAGGGTGATTTAAACGACGATCTAGACGATGTCAACCCTCCTATCCAATCCGTCATAGGTATTAACAGACTTAGGGAATTTATCATACTCCCCTTGTGGACAATAACTTCATTTCTTCCATCAAACAAACACACTTCAATACACTTAGGGAGAAGTATTAGATACATGTCCACATACCCATCTGTCTACCCCTTAAGTCTGAAAAATGTTACTATAGGGGCCTTGAAGATGTCGGGGTGTATGAACAGATGCTGAAAGCAGGACTTCGGTTCCCTTTGAGCGCTCTTCATCGTCGTCTTCTTCAATACTTAGGACTGGCTATCACCCAGGTTTCCTCGAACGCCTGGAGGGTCTTCCTAGGTGTAAAAGTCCTGTATGAGGTTATGGTTGACGGGGCGCGCCAGTTGACAGCGGAGGAGTTCTTCCATTGCTATCGTCCGTCCGAGATTACCCAATTCAGGGGTATGTATAGTTTCCTGCCAAGGAGTTCGTTGCTTAGGTTAATATGCGAGACCCCATACTCTAACAGAAACTGGAAGAGTCAATATTTTTTCATTTAGGGGGACGATTGGATGTGTCGCCCCGAAAACTAGAAGTGTACGCCTATGGACAAGACCTGGGGCATAATGCCTCCGTCTGGTAGGTGTCCGTCCGTCTTAGGGTCAATTTCTTTAATTTGGTTTAATCATTCTAACCGTCTCCTTTTGTAGCTCGGGACCGTTCAGAAGTTACCCTTTAAGCAGTGGAGTTTTTTTTTAAAAATCTTTAGGACCACCAAGCTGTCGAAGAGGACTTGGGCTAAGTTAGTCACTTTAGACACTCTCCACTTGTACTGCGACGATCCTGAACCCACAGCTGCTGCCCATCGCTACGACGCATAAGTTTGCCAACATGAGTCCGACGCCCAATATATGTCTTTATGTGTTTTAGCAGCCCCTCCAGTTCTTGCCTATCCACTTTTATGCAGAAATGGAAGATAGCAAGAGAAGAGCCTACATCAAGCAACAAGCTGCTGCCAAGAAGAAACTGGAGATGAGCCTTCCTCCTAAGATGGGCCTGGCTCACCCGTCCACCAAAAGGAAACTGTCCGAGAAACTGGACCGTCAAGCTAAAAAGCCTAAGGCGGTGACAAGGCCAGCTACTAGCGAAACTTCTACCTTTAAGTTGCCCCTCAAGCTTGGTCCGGGGAAGGGCAAGGGCTTAATGGTTAGCCAAGATCCCATTAAGAAGAAACCGCCCGTCCTCCTTCGCGAGGATTCTTAATATGCCTTTAAGCAGATTAAATCCATTATTAACAATGAGGATTGTGAGGACTTGGGCAACCATGCCACAAAAGCTATGGGGGAGACGAGTCTGTTTAATCTTACACAGGTTTGTATCTGTCCTAATATTTTTCCGTTGTGTTTAATCATTACTTTTCTCACCTTAGTTTGTGGTGGCTGCAAGGTGTTCTGATGATGAAAGGGTTGATGGAGCGTTGCCTGTCTCATAAGACGGCGTTGGAACGTGTCCGGGCGAAAGCAAAAGCGATGGAAGCGAAGCTGACGGAGCTGAAGGCTTGGAAGGTGATCCAAGACGAAAAGCTTAAGGCGTCAAAGCAGCTTCGGGGTGAGTTAGAAAATCAAGTTGAAGTGCTGCAAAAGGTTCTTGAAGATAAGGAGGATAGTCTCCATCAGGCAAAGGTGGACGCAATACAAGAGTACAGTGATTCCAACACTCTTCTGAGTGACTGGGCACCTTCTTTGCTGATAATTTCAATAACTGCCTTCGTTAATCAAGGCTTCTTTCCCAAAATTGAACCTTTCTCATATCACCATAGACCCTAAAAGCCAAACTCCAACCTGTCCTGTCGACACTGAAGGAACGGACGAGCTTTTTGGTGATGACCACAATCCCGACCTTCAAAGTGAGAGATCCAAAAAGCTGATAAGAAAAAGTCTGTTGAGGATAGCACCCGTCAACCCGAAGTTGCGCAGCCACTTGAGGAAAGGGAGGAAGAGACCACCGTTGCCTAGCAGTAGCCTTTTTTGTTTTATTATATATATTTTAATTTAACTTGTTTTTCGTGTTTAGGGGTACCATCGCCTTAGAGAACAGTGTTTTTGTTAATTTTAACCGTTGCCTATCATTTTGTAGGCTTTTGTGTAGACATTTCCCCATACAAGCCTTTAGAATATTTTGACTGAATATTTTATTGCATGACTATGTAATGCATCTGTCCATTCTGGGCTCCATCTACAGATCAACTCTTCCGTCAACTTTGATGATCCAACTAATATAAGTCACTCATCTAATACGGACCCGTCCACTTCGTGGGTTTAAAACAGGTCATTTTGTTAGGACGAGCCCCTTTACTTTGTGGGTATAATGAGTACAATTCATCCCTCTAGGATGACCCTGTCCACTTGGACTCATGGTGACTCTAGGGTGAGCCCATCCAATTTGTGGACTTGATAATTGAATTCGTCCTTTTGGGGATGGTTCGTCCATCTCTTGGACATGATTATTGTAGTCCAATGAACCCGTCCACTTTTGTGGGCTTAGTGAATGAAGCTCATCCTTTTAGGATGATCTGTCCACTTATGAATGGAAAAATATAGCCCATCTTTTTCGGATGAACTCGTCCACTTTATGGATGGACAAATATAGCTTATCTCTTTTGGATGAACTCGTCCACTATGGTGGACTTAGTAAATGAAGTTCATCCTTTTAAGATGATTCATCCACTTTATGGACTTTGACAAATAATTCTATAAACACACATACAACATTTTTTGAATAACTCCTCTTATTGTGATAAATATGCAAGTAAAAATTGTCCTTTCGAAAATAAGAAAATTACCCTTTGGGCCACTTAAAGTACTGTAAATAGTAAAAACTAAAATAAAAATAAACTAGAGAATGAGGAGTGTCGTTACTTGTGATCTTTGTCTATTGGTAGTACTTCTTCAAGTGCTCCACGTTCCATAGGTGATGTAACTTTTTTCCGTCCATTGTCTTAAGGTGGTAGGTACACTTCCTATGCCATGATGCGATTCTGTACGATCTTTCCCAATAAGGTCCTAACTTCCTTTGAGAGGGGTCTTTGCTGGCGCTTGTTACTTTTCTCAAGGCGAGGTACCTACTTGGAAGTCCTCGTGCTTTGCTCGAGAGTTGTAGTGCCTGGCCATGAGGTTTTGGTATCGTGCTAACCTTTGTTTAGCCGTCGCTTTAACCTCGTCCACTATATCAAGCTGCAAGCGCATTGTCTCGTCATTCCTTTCCTCGTCATGGTTTGCTACTCTGTAGCTTGTGAGTCCTACCTCAACCGGGATGACTGCCTCACTTCCATATGTAAGCCGAAACAATGTCTCTCCTATAGATGTCCTTGTCGTCATTCTGTATGCCCATAGTACGCTTGGAAATTCTTCTGGTCAGATACCCTTTGCCTCCTCGAGTTGAGTCTTGATGATTTTAAGCAAGGATCGGTTCGTGACTTCCACCTATCTGTTGGCCTAGGGGTGTGCGGGTGATGAATAGTGGTTCTTGATACCAAGCTATAAGCAAAAGTTTATAAATGCTTCGTTATCGAACTGTTTCCCATTATCTGAGACTAGGACTCTAGGTATACCATACCTACAAATGATGTTCCTCCATACAAAGCTGCGTACATTTTTCTCCGTGATGGTAGTCAGGGCTTCGGCCTCTACCTATTTGGTGAAGTAGTCTATACTGACTAGTAGGAATTTCAGTTGCCGGACCGTGGTAGGAAATAGTCTCATGATATCCAACCCCCACTGAGCGAAAGGCCACGAGGCCGTCATTGGGGTGAGTTCCTCCGTTGGTTGCCTGAGGAGGTTACCAAACCTCTGACATTTGTCGCAAGTTCTGACGTACACCTAGGCATCCTTCTACATGGTGGGCCAATAGTATCTGGCCCTAATCAGCTTGTGAACTAAGGATCGCGATCTTGAAAGGTTCCCGCATACTCCTTCGTGGACTTCTCTCATGACATAGTTTGCTTCCTCAAGGATAAGGCACCTTAGGTATAAGTGGGAGAAACCTCTTTTGTATAAGATATCTTTGATTAGTACGAATCATGCAGCGTAGACCTTCAACTTCCTTGCAGCGTCCTTATCGTCAGGCAACACAACATCCTTCAGGTAGGAGGTAATTGATGTCGTCTTGTTATTCTCGGTACCTATCTCTTGCACACTGATCGTGTTTATCATAGGTGAGTCCTGAATAAAGAAAAGTACTTGACTGGGAAAAGACATGTGCTCTGCTGATGCCACATTGGCAAGACAGTTGACTTGCTCTTTCTCCTCCCTTGGGATTTGAACGAATTTGGTATTGAGGTTATGCATCCAATTCTTGACTTGTTCGAGGTACTCCTTCATCTGTTCTCCTCTATACTCATAACCGTCGTTAATTTGAATGGTGACCACTTGGGAGTCGCAATGCACAATCACATCCGTGGCTTCTGCTGCTTGTGTGAGATCCAGTCCTACTATTAGAGCTTCGTACTCGGCCTCGTTGTTTGTTGTGGGGAAGTTGAGTCGGATCATGCACTCGACCTCGTCTCCTTCTAGGCTGCGGAGTACTACACCGGCTCCACCTGCATGTTTATTTGACAATCCATCGGAATGGACCATCCATGAGGATTCCCTCTTACCCCCTGGCCATCCTTGTGGGTGAATTTTGCAATGAAATCGGCAATAACCTAACCTTTTATGGCTGTATGCGAGCGATACTATATGTCAAATTCACTCAGCTCAATCGCCCATAACGCCATCCGTCCAGCCGCCTTTGGACTGCTCATTGCTCTCTGCATGGGATTTTTTTGTCAAGACAACTATAGTGTGAGCTTGGAAGTATGGCTTGAGCATACGTGTTGTAGTTACCAACGCGAAGGCGAGCTTTTCCATAGGTGGATATCTCTCTTCTGCACCTTGAAGTGCTTAGCTCATGAAGTATACGGGTTTTTGGACCCCGTCTTCTTCCCTGACTAAGGGTGTACTGACAGTGGCTGCAGAGACAACTAAGTAGAGGTACAACTCCTCTTTTGGTTTGGTAGGGCTTAGTAAAGGTAAGGAAGAAATGTATGCCTTCAGATCCTCGAATGCGTGTTGGCACTCATCCGTCCATTCAAAGGCCTTTTTCAATGTGCAGAAGAAGGGAAGACACTTATCCGTTGCTCTCGAAACGAATCTGTTCAATGCAGCAATCTTACCATTCAAACTTTGTACCTCCTTGGTGCTTTTTGGAGGAGCCAACTCCATGGTGGCCCATATCTTGTCTGGGTTGACTTCGACACCCCTCTAGGATACCATGAACCCCATGAACTTCCCTATCGTTACTTCAAACGCGAACTTGTTTGGATTCAGCTTCATCTTATAGTGTCTAAGGGTTTCGAAAGTCTCCTTGAGGTTGTCCAGGTGATCTTCCTCCCGTACACTTTTTATCAACATATCGTTCACGTATACTTGGACATTCCTTCCGATCTAATGCTCAAACATCTTATTCATAAGCCTTTGATACATCGCTTCTACGTTCTTGAGGCCGAATGGCATCACCTTGTAGTAGAAGAGACCCTAGCTCGTGACGAAAGAAGTCTTCTCCTGGTCTACTTCGTCCAGCTTGATCTGGTTGTACCTAGAAAATGCGTCCATGAAACTCAGCAACTGGTGTCCAGCTGTTGAATCCACCAAGACGTCAATCCGGGGGAGTGGGTAGCTGTCCTTGGGGCATGCCCTGTTTAAGTTCGTGAAATCCACTCACATTCTCCACCTTTCATTGGCTTTTTTGACCATCAGAACGTTGGCCAGCCAGTCGAAATAGTATACTTCTCGTATAAATTTGGCCTCTCGCAAGTTGCGAACCTCCTCTGTTATGGCCTGGTCCCGTTCCTAAGTGAACACCCGCTTCTTCTGGCAGATGGGAGGGAAAGAGGGCGATACGTTCAGCTTGTGGACTATAACCGAAGGATCAATCCCGGGCACATCTTTGTGGCTCCAGGTGAAGATGTCTTGATTCTTCCTTAGGAATGATACTAGGGACTGACGAACTAGCGAGCTAGCAAGAGTACCTATTTTTGTCATCCACTCGGGTTTTGAGTCGTCAAGGAGCACTTCTTCCAGCCTCTCTACTGGCTATGCTACCGTTCGTTGTTTTCCAATGCACATTGTTGATAAATGGTTGTCCATTTCCAGCATAACGATGTAACATTCGTGTGCCACTACCTGATTTCCTCGCACTTCTTCTACCCCGTACTCGATGGGGAACTTCATCATTAGGTGGTAAGTGGATATTACGGCTTTCTAGGAATTAAGGGTTGGGAGGCCCAGGATGGCGTTGTGTGCGGATGAACAGTCCACAACCAGAAATGTAATGTCCCTAGTGATCTGATGAGGATAATCACTGACGGTTACGGATAATGTGACCGAGTGGGTACACTTTTGTTCCTCCGAATCCAACGAGAGGTGCGTTAGTTAGGACCAACCGTTCTCTCCCAATCGTCATCTGCCAGAAAGCCGAGTAGTGTAGTATATCGGCGGAGCTCCCGTTGTCTACCAAGACCTTGTGAGTGTTGCAATCCCCAATCTGTATGCTCACAACAAGCGCGTCATCATGTGGATGATGGAATCGTCGAGTGTCTTTTTCTAAGAACCCAATTACAGTGTTATCGATTTATGCCATCTTCGGGACCAAACCCGTCAACTGGACATGCTGAACCATCCGGAGGAAGGTCTTGCGCACCTTCCAAGTTGAACAGGAAATTGTTGTGCCCCCTACAATCGTCCTTATCTCCCCTATGGGTGGTTTAGGGCGCTCGTTTTCCCTCCATAGGCCCTGCTCTTGTGGCTGGTCTTTCTTCCCTTTACTTATGAACCTCTGCAATTTTTCCTATCTGATCAGGGCTTCTATCTGCTATTTCAAATCGTAGCATTCGGACGTATCGTGGCCATGATCTTAATGGAAGCGGCAATATTTGTCCTTGGACCTCTTGTTGGGGTCACCTTTCAACTTGCTAAGGAATGTCAAGGATCCTTCATCTTTGATCTGCATGAGCTCCTGATCGATGGGGATGTTTAGTGGGGTGACATTTGCGAATTTTCCCGTGGGGGGCTTAGAGCGTCTATCCTCCTGCCTGTCGCCCATCCTTGTGACCTTTCGCCCCCTCTCTTGTCGTGTTTCTTCTAGTCTTTCTCTCTTCCTAAGCTTCTCCTCTCGTGCGAGCAGTGCATCTTCCGCGTTCATGTATTTGGTAGCCCTATAAAGTACATTCGACATGGTCTCCAGGTCGTTCTTGTAAAGGGAAAACAGAAACTTTCCCTTCCGTAACCCATTGGTGAATGCAGCTACAAGTATCTTGTCATCAGCTTCATCAATCGAGAGGGCCTCTTTATTGAAGAGGGTGATGTAAGACCTTAGCGTCTCATCTTCGTGTTGCTTAATATTCATCAGGCATGCAGTCGACTTCTTGTACCTGTGTCCCTGGATAAAGTGTGAGGCGAACTTGGCGCTCAACTCTTTAAAGGTACTAGTGGAGTTTGGCATCAGCCTACTCTTACAGGTCCCCTCAATGTAGTGGGAAAAGCCCTGCTCATGATTTCATCCGCTACGCCTTACAAGTGCATTAGGGTCTTGAAGGTCTCCAAGTGGTCCAAAGGATCCCTTGACCCGTCGTAGGCTTCTACTTGCGACATACGAAATTTTGGCAGGAAAGGGAACGAAGTAACAGGCGCAATGAAAGGCGAATCCGTCCGGTGCACCAGTTTGTCGAGATCACTTGATATTCGTCCCCTAAGGGCGTTCATCATTAGGTCCATTTATTCCCTCATCATCTGCATATCTGTGACCAAGTTTTAGGGGGGCGAGATATGTGGCCGTCGACCTACTCACAGCGTTGCTACCTTCTGGCCCTTCCCTATCTTGTCTACCGTTAGCATGCGGAAGGCTATTGCCCTCCTGCTCCTCTTCTTGATTTTGGAGCTCGGCGTCCCTTTGGCGTAGCTAATCTTCTAAGTCATGTTTCTGCTTGGTGAGGCATTCAACAGCTGCGGTGAGAGTCTGGACCTGTCTCTCAAGGGCCGCGGTACAGGGTTCGTCTCCTTGGTGGTTGGTGGTGGTTGCCATCGAGCGAGTAAGCACCATGCAACTTTTTGTCCGGGAACCAATTGTATGGCTTTCCTAGGGTTTCTCACAAATGGCGCCAACTGATGATGCTGAAATCATCAGTAAGCTACACAGTCCTCACGTGTTCAAAACAACACTTGCAGAATACCCAAAAAGAAGACCTCAAGAAAGTACCAATGTGGTACTGGTCAAATACCCTCTGAATGTTAAGTCAGAAAATTGTCACAACTCTAGAGTGCCAGAACTAGGTGAATTATGTGTACCTTGGTTTCTGAGGGTTTCAGGTTTTTATAATAGTAAGGAACCGACATCGGTTCCTTGGCGAAGAGGAATGTTTTATTGTAGTAAAGATCCTCATAAATGCATGTATTTTAAAAGACCCTTTCCATATAGAGGTTTTGTTGCCTAGGGTTAAACACAGAGCCAAGTTATTTCTATTTGAGGTTCCTTGAGGACTAAATAAACCATGTGGGTGCCACGTGGTTTTTGCCACCATCCACCTTAGCACCCGTCCACACCATTATCCGTCCACTGTAAGTGATCCGTTCTCCACAGATGATCCATCCCCCTACGATACGTCTTGTCGTGTCGCTTCACCTCTCCGTCTGTACCTAGTGTAGTTTGCCTATGGTAGGTCTAGTAAAATCTGGCCGTCCACTTTAATTCCGTCCTCTTCACAATAGATGAAAAATAGAACATTAGCAATATGCTAACTTATTGGCAGTATGTTGTGTATATATAAGCGTTGATCTCAATTTTGTTGCAAAATGTGTCTAAGCATATAATTCTGCTAATAAGAAATATCAAGATTTATGAAATGAATAAAAAATCATAGACCAACTTATAATACATGGTGGATAATAGAGAGCATCTTGACGATAACATCCTAAAGTGCATGTTAAGTGGTATATAGCCCCCTCTCCTTTATTAATGAATCCCTTTCCTTCCAATTGATCACTTGTTTCTCCAATGCCCTTAGGCTGTACCTAGACCTGGCTTTCGGTTCCATGGCCATTAAACTTATCCAAGGTCTTCGACTTGGGCATAGCTAGGGCCTAGGTGGGTCAAGAGCATCATAGACCTGAGGCCAATAATTGGGACTTAGAAGTTAGAAGAGAGAGGTGCATGATTTCCAATTGTTTGCCTCTATCATACCATATTTCGATGCTCAGAAACAAGGCCAGACTGGGGGAAGAACCGAGCACAGTTCCTGAATTGGTTTTAAAGATCTAGCCACCATTTAATGAAACACAAAAATGCATGGCTTGACATGTGTGGTGTTAAGCAAAATGTGAAAGATCTTAGGTGGTCTCCTCCCCTATCTCCTATCCCCCAACTCTAGTTTCTCAAGCCTTGGAAAGAGATAAGCCCTAGCCTTGACATGGGGGGAGTTAAGCAAGATGTGAAAGATCTTAGGTGGTCTCCTCCCTCATCTCCTATCTCATCTCTTGCCCCCGACTCTAGTTTCTCAAGCCTTGGAAAGAGATGGGCAAGGGCTCAATTTTGATGATCTTTTGTAATTAGCTTGGTGCCTTTTTTGTGCAATAAAAGATGTTTAATCAACTCAGAGAAAATGGTTGATTCCTAAACTGTACTAAAAGTTTGTTCTTCATAATTTCCTTCTAGACTTAGCTTCTGTTGAAGCTCAAATGGATAAAACTTAGGTCTTAGTATATATGAGCTATTGAAAATAAATAAGAAATGAGCAATGTCAACCCTCTTTATAAAACAAGAAGTTGTTTATTGCTTTTTTTTTTCTTCAATAGTTTAGAAACAAAAATATGGATGAAAAAAGAACTTTTTTATTAGTTTGTAAGGTGACTATTTTGTGCAAATGTCCAAATACCTTCTCCTATTTGAAACCAAAACTCCAAGATTTATTTTTAAAAGGCATAAATAAGAAAATCCCTTTTGGTAGAAAAACTCATTACAATCCACAAACAAATATTTTCATTATCTCCTTTTTGGAGAAGCATTACCATTAAAAACTAAACAATTCTTATAACATCACACTTCCATTCTCTCCTTTTATTCAAACATTATTGTATTGCACTTTTAAAAATTACACCATCACACTTCCATTCTCTCCTTCCATGCAAACAAACGTTATTGTATTACACTTTTAAAAACTCCAATTTGTTTCAAGAGAACCCTTCAATCCCTTTCACTTTTGTCCCCTCATCCACAACTATCAAAAGGAATTTCTTTAATTTCTTTAATGTATATAAAATAAATACACAATTTATTATGAAATTTCATAATAAACACAAAAAATTACAATGTCAAAAAAAAAAAAAAAAAAACACAATGAAGAAGAATAAATAGATAAGTATGACTATCCAATATCAACTAACCATAACCATATCTCAAAAATCTGAAACATAACCTTCAATTCCCAAAAAAAAAAAAAAGGATAGAAGTGAAGAAAGGAAACAGGAGCGAAGGGAAAGATAAAAAGAAGATATAAGCTAAGAAGCAGGATATAAGTGAAAATAAATAAATAAATAAAAGAATGAGTTAAAAGTGAAGATAGGAAGACGCAACGAAGAAGAACAAAGGAAAAAATAAAAATAAAGGAATAACAAACAAAGAATTAAGAAGCATAAGCCAAGGACCAAATAGTCTTCCCACAATATACACAAGTTCACTCTCCATTTTGGAGATATTGTGATTTGGTTAGCCCAAAGAGAAAATAGCAAGGCCCCACCAGTTTTTTACCCCCTCCCCTCCTAACCATTTTCTCTCCTACTTTTCTCTCCTACTTTCTTCTCTTATTTTTCCATCATTCCTAAAATCATCCCAACCAAACATACCATTATTTTAGAGTGATAATAATGACTTCTTCTATTGTTTGGCTCCCTTATTTTTAGGTTTTTAGGATTATGGATTAATAATATGACATAATCTTGACCCTTTACCATTTTCTCTCCTACTTTCCTCTCTCATTTTTCCATCATCCCTAAAATCATCCCAACCAAACATACCATTATTTTAAAGTGATAATAATGACTTCTTCTATTGTTTGGCTCCCTTATTTTTAGGTTTTAAGGATTATGGATTAATAATATGACATAATCTTGACCCTTTATATATATATATATATATATATATATATATATATAACGGAAGTCTCTGAAACTCTCACAATTTTCCACGTCAGCACAATATTTAAATAAAATTATTTTTGTTTAGTCCAAACTTAACAATGAGTGAAACTCTATCTTTTTAACAAGTCCAATTTAAACTTAAACTCAAACTCAAACTCAAAAAAAACCCAATACACAACTATTTTCCCCAAATCTCAGATTGACCATCTCCTTCAAACTTTTGGATTCGGCTTTGATCTTCGAAATCGGGATTAACATGCTAAACTAGACTTTTCAAGTTTAGTAGTTTACTGCTTTTGACTGATCTTCTTTTGTAGTTGTCCACCAATGTCATTAAAAAAAAACAGTAAATAACTTTGTGATTGTCAATTTCTTTACATTTATAGGTTTATAATATTATAAGTTTATATTATTAACAAAAAGTAAAATTCTATCTCTCTAACAAGTCCAATTTAAACTTAAACTTAAACTTAAACTTAAACTCAAACTCAAAAAAAAAAAAAAAAAAAAAAAAAAAAAAAAAAAAAAACCGATACACAACTACTTCCCCCAAATCTCAGATCTAACCATCTCCTTCAAACTTTTGGATCCGACTTTGATCTTCGAAATCGAGATTAACATGCTAAACTAGACTTTTCAAGTTTAGTAGTTTACTGCTTTTGACTGATCTTCTTTTGTAGTTGTCCGCCAATGTCATTAAAAAAAACAGTAAATAACTTTGTGGTTGTCAATTTCTTTACGTCTATAGGTTTATAATATTATAAGTTTATATTATTATATTACCATGTAGTTGATTTCTTTTTTTAATGGAGATTTCCCATTGCCATGTTATTAAGTCATGAGAGAATGTTATAAATATCAAAATCCCCTCATGACTTATGGTTATTAGAGAATTATACTCCGTTTGTATTAATTTGAGACCATTTATCAAAATTCTCAGTTTATGCGTTGTTTGTATTAATATGAGACTTTTTTTTTTTTTCATTTACTTGTGTTTGGATTTAATTTAAGTTTATGGGCTGTGTTTTTGTTAATTTTAATTTAAGTTTGATTAATATTTTTCAATTAGTAATTTAATGTTTCATATCAAAGATACGGATTTTTTAGACTGGAATTTTAATATACAAGAGGAAGAAACAAAGAATTGTTCAAATTTTCGTACAATATAACTTTCGGGTTAGCGACAAATTATAAAATAAAAATGTGAGGATTAAAAGCACTCCACATGAAAGATTACCATAAAATCTCTAGAGGATTTTAATCATTGTCATGTATGGGTTATATAGCTTGGAATATGTCACTAGCATTTGACATTATAATCTTCTATAAGACCATTACCATTAATAGTTCTATTCCAAATGTCATTTTAACACACTAAAGCCTACTTTATCTATTTTAACACACCATTTTATAATACACCATGCACACATCTTGTAGTTTAACCTTCAACACATTAAAATAATGAGAAATGCTACATCCACAACATTTTTACAACTTTTTCACAACAAATCACAGGTGGTTAGTTGTTATTGATTCAAATTTGATCATAACAAGAAGATTACTTTTTTGCCCCAACAATAACAACAAATAACAACCTGCCACTTAAGATTTGTTGTAAAAATATTGTGAAAATGTTGTGGACATATCATTTATCTAAAATAAAATATTCAACCAATTAAAAAATTCATTTTAATCCACAGCCCAAATCCACCCATAACCATCGGCCACAGTGAACACAACCCAAATCTACCAAAATCCAACCAAATTTTCAACCAAAAAAAATATCTCAAAAACCAACCAAAATCACACAAATAAAAAAAATAAAAACCCCACCACCACCTAAAACTCACCACAACAGGAGGATAACAAAAATAGTCGACCCACAACCCACCAACCAGTGACCCAAGGGGAGAGAGCAAAAGAGTCTGAAAGGGCCAAGAGTGAGGAGGAAGATGATGACCGCAAGAGAGAGAGAGAGAGAGAGAGAGAGAGAGAGAGAGATCTAAATGGTAGCAGCAATATCAGCAAGATCAGTGACATATGAGGTCAACAGCAAGGTGAGAGAGGAAGGTTACTAAAAGTGAAGCAAACGAGAGAGAGTGAGAGAGAGAGAATGCCAAATTTTTTAGCTTTTGAAACATGTGTTGCAGTTGGTTTTGTAGCATTTGGTGTTGTAGCATTTGGTGTACTAAAAGCTAAAATTTTATCATTTAGCACATCTGATACTTAGAGCACACCCAATGTTAGTGCACCAAGCCAGCCACTATGCTATGGTCAAGAACCCTTGAATACTAGTACGACGTGGAAAACAAGTAATTATGATTGTTTAAATATTGACCCTTTTTTTTATTAATTGAATACATTTTCAATTGATGTGAGGTAGGAATTTGAATAAGCATAGATAATTCATGAGATTATTATCTTGAAATTTGATTATTTGGTACATGCACTTAAAAACATGTATTTTATTGTTTGAAAACATATGTGAAAATACGTGTAAGTGAAAAAATGTGTAGAAATACGTTTAAAAACATGTTTTTTTTTTTTGAACTGGTGTACCAAACATGGCCTATAATTCTCAATCACGTTTCGATACCCATGATATGCAAAAATTCTAACTCCCACTCACCTATTTAGGTAGTATGTGTCAATTCTCACATATTTTATATATAGAATTACTATGTAATATTTAATTCAAATTTTCATTTTCATTTATTATTTTTTAGAAGTAATTATATATTAGTTAACCTAGAACAATATGTATAACTAACAGTCAAGGATTTTTTTTTGTTTCGTTTTCAAAAATAATCCATTATGGTCAACTTTTTACTTCTTTAGTTACTAAAAGAATATTTATAGAATGATTTTCAGCAATTAAATATCATATTTTTAATAATGGCATTCTCTATGATATAAATTCAATTCTAAGTATATCCAAAAGACATAAAATACATCACCTCTCAAAGCAGTTGATGACTAACAAGCAACAGAATTTTCTTTTGTATGGAATGAAAACCCTCCATCTGGATTGTCATATATCTTGAAATTGTCTTGTCAGCCAAGTTGGCTTTAATATAACTCCTCATTGCCAGGTGAGAGAGAGAGAGAGAGAGAGAGTTAACTGTATCATTCGTAGCAAGATAATGCACATGCAAAAAATTGAAAAAGGTACACCACACAAAACTTCCCACTTTTGCAGGATCTGAGAGATGATTAGCAAACAACTTTACCCCCAATTTTTTTTTGGAGGGCCTGATTCTCGGACTCGAATACGCAACCAATTAGTTTTGGTGGAAGACGCTTGCATTACACCAAGGTGCAATCTCCAAGCAATAACAAGAGTTTATTTTACAAAAATCACAAAGCAGCATGCTCTTTACCAGTCAACTCAATTTCCAAACCGTCTTAATAAAATTTCAATGGCAAATGATGCAGACCCAAGATTTGGTAATCCAGCCAAAAACTTGACCATTTATTATGAAATTGAGGCCAAATGTTCACAATTTAATTCAGGAACCCTTGAAACTACAATACCAATTCACAGGTCGCCTAAACCTAAAACAGCTTAAAGGAAGAAATAATAATAAAAACAAAGCACTTATGGCAATTTTTTTAGACCTTATATTAAACAGTTCACAACATCAGGTCGACAAATTCCAGGGGCAAAACCAGAAAATAAGTGATTACCAGTCAGAAGTGAGCTATTATTCTCGCTCCAGCTTTGGCGTCACTGCCGGCTGCAAACATAACCAGGGACAAAATGCAACTTTAAATTTTATGATCAGTCACAAATGCTAAATAAAACTTTGGGATTCATAAATAAGCAAGAAGAGCCTTTACACAACATTGACTATAGAAAAAAAAATGGCAAGAAACAAACCATCATTAACAAATAAGTGACAACTACCCAGGAAACCAAAAAGAAAAAAGAAAATCCCCTGCCCGCCAACAGTCTTAATTTTTTTTTTTTTAATAAATAAGTTACACATGCATGGGTCTTGAACACTTGCAAGGGGAGGAGGTGCTAGTTGAGCCATTCTAAACCCTTTTTTTTTTCCAGCTAAACCCTAATATTGAGCAAACTGACAACATCCCCTTCCCAAATCATTTTTTTTTAATTTATATGTAACTCCAAACTAATTATGAGAGAGAATGTTTAACATACCCATCACTATACAATCATATCCATCGACTCCATGCAGACAATGCACTCTAAATGGTGGCTAGTACCTCAGGCATTCAGTGGTTGATCTAAATGCTTTAGCCAAATACAGTGTTGCTAACGTGGCTAACACCTGTCTACTTTTTCTTTTCTTTTTTTGTTCAGGTCGCACGTGGGGGGGGGGGGGGGGTGGGGGGAAGGAGAGTATCAATAACATGAGAATATACATACATACATACATATATATATATATATATATATATATAACCTAGCCAAAAAATAAATTAAATAAACCAATATGATGACTCAAGAACAAAAATGTGATGTAGGACTATTTAAAAAACCCGCCACCCAAACTGACATGTTTCACTTTTACTTTCTTTTTTTTTTCTTTTTTTAATTCGGTTCTGGTTCAATGTTAGATATAGCAGGATGCGTCAGTTCATGCGAATAAATGTTTGTGACTGTCTGGGTATTCTATTTTGCACAGAGTCTATGGTAACTAGATCCCAAAGTTATAGCTATGGAGCTCAAATCAGGCAAAAGTGGCTAGTGCTTAATACTATACAACAATATGAACCATACCTTGCACTGAAGACCCATTAGGGCAGACCTCAACAACGTATCCCCAACAATCCATCTCAACTTTTTAACAAAATCTTCCCTACTAATCTTATTGCTCTGATGAAATACCAACAAAGAAAGAACATAATCAATTATAATTTTTTTTTAAAGGAAGAATTATAATCAATGATGTATAATACATCCTTTAAAAATAATTACTAACCTTGAATTGTTGATAATGAATGTTCACCAACTCCATATCTTTAGGAGATGTTTCTTTTGAGATAACTTCAAACAACTTGCCAAAAGGCATCCATGGCGATTTAGGAGTCTTCGAAGAGCTTGAACCAAGGGTCACAATCTTTTCTTGGCATTTCTTCCCAAGTTCTGGAAATGATTGACAATTCTCCTGCAGCATAGAGAATTAAAATTTCAACCCCAATCAGTGAACACATCATATTCCACAATTCTTGAGCTATAGGGCATGGGGAAGTGATAAACAGTCTCCCCAATCCTCTTACACATACAACACCAATCCACCACAAGCACTTGCCACTTCCACAAATTATCAACAATCAAAAAATTTCCCAACGCCGCAATCCAAAGAAAGTACTTTCAATTTCCACAATGGCTTCCATGGAAAAGATTGCGGATTAGTGGGTTGTAATGCCCTATAATAATATTGAACTTCAAAAACTCCACTGATTGAAACATTACACTCAAAACCTCAAGGAGGATCCATGCTCTTAGGGGAAACCACAATGGGGTATTGTACATTTTTCCCTGGTACAATGGGGTATTGTACATTTTTCCCTGGTATTTATTTTTGGCAAGTTCAGTTGATAGTGTTACACTCCTACAGAGGGGGTTCGTGTTACACTCAAAACCTCAAGGAGGTTCCACTCTTTTAGGGGAAACCACAATGGGATTTTGTATATTTTTCCCGGGTTTTTATCTGTTGTTGCACTATTACTTTAAGATTGACTTTAGTTGATTTGTGTTAACATTTTAAAGTGTCAAATTAACGTTGTTATTTAATATCCATACAAAAAATAAATAGGAACCTTAGTGATTTTTTTTTTTTTTTTAATCCAAACACCAAAAACTGTTTCCCTTGGCATTTTCACGAACACCACCGCACATTGGAAAACAATCAATTTTCCTTGAAACTGTTTGCAGCTAAAAACGTTTTATGCTGAAATAATTGGACTGAAAGTTTGGATAAGATTAAAGAGTTGTTGAATTGACATTTATAATAGAGGCCCGGGTAGTATCTAACTCTTTTCATTTTCTTTTTTCGCACCAATCACACTAAGTGTCATTTTACCAGTTGAATGGTACACAAGATAAAGAAAACCCAGGTATATATGCTCCCTATCAAGGATCGCTGCAAACAAAACAAAATGGCCAACAAAGAATAAAATATATAAAGATCATGCAAAAAAGCTTACTGATACTACTGGAGAGCGATACAGCTGCACCTGGCTTTGAGGCCCCTCACAAGTAGTTATTCCCGAAACATCAATTCTATTTTCTTTAGCAAAAAGACATCCTGCCATAAAATCACAAAGTTCTCATGCTGCAATACTCGAAGGAAGTTCAAAATATTAGAACTTACTAAAAGCAGCTGATAAAAATTAAGGTCTCCATATATCCTCCACAAAGACATGGCTCAGACTCATAATAGACAGTACAATGTACATAAACTGCCTAGCCGTTTTTGGCCAGGTTGACTGTGTGTCTGTGTCCCATATCAAACAGATTCAAAAATCAAGATGAACTGCTACACGTGTATATAAGGTATACAAGATCATTTCCAAAGTTCTCCAAAGAGATAATACAATAAATACAAGAAAAAGGAAATAAAGAAAAACATACCACCATCAGCACTGGAAGACATCTTGAAACTGACAACAAACTCTGGAAAAATATGGGTATTCATATTCATATTCCAAACTATATAATGATGTGGGCTTTGAAGGCTATCAACTCCACTATCGAAGTTTTCAGTACTGGGACGACATTGTACAGATCCAGGACTGACAACCTCCACATTTCCCAATATCACACAACAGAACACTACGTATCTTATCCCACTTTCGTCATCATCACAATAACTTGCACTGTACAGAAAACAAGAGTTGAGTCCTCCCAAAAGAAATAAAATAAGCACAACTCAAAGAAATATGATTATCCATCTGGTAGAGTTAAGACCAAGGGTTTCCCCAAATATAAATAGAGAGGAAAGGGGGTGGCAAAACCTGTATTAGAAAAATAATTTCCCATGTGCTCAAACCTTGTACAACAGTCATAATCTTCATTATAAATATTCATTGTAATTCAAATGTAGATCATATTTCCATGGGAGTTTCATTCGTGTGTGTGTGTGTGTGTGTGTGAATACTGACCTTATATGCGTATAGTTTAATGGTGCAAGGTGAACTCCAATGCCATATGAGGACATCATTTTGTGTCCACCGTGCCCAAGTCCATATGTCATGATACTAGATAAAGCATCTTTGGTAGCAGCTAGCCAGCCGTATTGGACATTTGGATTGCCACGATTCTTCTTGGTAATTTCAACCTGCTTTTGAAATAGCTCTAGCCGAGTTTGCATCAAATCACTAGAGCAGCGCTTGACCTCTAGTATATTTGCACTTACAGATGAACCCATGCCCGTAACAAACTTTTCCTTCACGGTATCAAAGTCCAGCATTTCGTGCATAACTACGTACTTAGTTGTTCTATTTTCAGCAATTTGTTGATTTTCCCCCCTAGACTTGTGTGAACTGACATCTGAAGTTCGATTATAATTGTCACTGACTTCAAGATCCTCAGAGTTACTAACAGATTTTAGTTCAACTTTATTCCGCTTAGCACGAACATTTGACTCTTCAACACATTCCTCAGAATTAGAACTATTCACTTCAGTTAATCCAATCTCAAGCTGCAACTTGATATCAGGCATCTCATTTGGCTCTAGTAATGAAACAGTTGCATCGTCCTCTAACTTAGATTGGCAGAACTCACATGTTTCACTAACACAAGAGGGGAATTCTGGAAAGAAGCAACATCCTGCTTCATCAATCCAAGCAATGTACTTCTGTAAACCTGTTTTCAACTCCAATTCAATCATATACAAAATATCAAGCAATAAATGGCAGCCATTGAACTCCACATTCACTGCTGCATTTTTCAAGTGAAAATGTCTCCTGACCAACTCCACAATGTCTTGAGGATAATCAGTCCACTCACCATTTTGATAATACAAAAATCGTTGAGGAAGCCCACTTTTACTGAAATTCATATAGTTTTTAAGTAAAGATCTCTTTGAGAATGATCCACACTGAGTTTTGCATGAATCTGATCTCTTACGCTTACCGACCTTGCCAAAAGATAAGTTCAAGCCAGACTGTTGTGACAACACTTGTTGGCGAACTCTAACTATTTTTTTTGTGCATTGAGCTGCCCTTTCCCTGTCCAAATAGACAGCATTTCTTGCCCCATCATCCAATACTTGGGCCCACTTTGCTTCCATTATCTACAAGAACTATCACTATTCACAAAGTAGATCCTAAACACTAACTATAAAAGTAATGTACGAGTCTTCACTTGAATATCTGGGATGGAGGACCCAATCAACAGAAAAGGATTTTGCAAAACCTGAAAAAAAAAAATTATAAAAAAAAAAAATCACTTCACATTTCTCACATGAACATATCTCAGTCATAATTTTCTGCAAAAAAGAAGATATTCTGTCATGAGGGTTTTCTTTTCTTTTTTCATTTTCTTTTTTTGTGCAGAGAGTACTAGGTTAGAGCCTTCTTATAATAACCATGTGATAAAATATAATTTTAACTCAAATGAAAATGAAACATCAAAAATTGAATTCCAAATATCAGAGGAATAGATACTAATACTATGAGATAAACCAAAAATAAAAAAGAAGACCGTATAAAAAAATAAAAATAAAAAAAGAATAATAAACAATCTGGAAAAAATGCATTAAATACAAAACCAAGGAGCGTAGTTCAAATGACACCTTGTTTCCCCATAAGAACGTAGTGGGAGTGGTTTCATGGGTTCAAAACCCAATGGGTGTGAGTGTAACTTCCAATCCAGTATCAACATGAATTTTACATAGAAAATTGAGCAATAAAAAAATTTAATTTTACATTGTCAAATGCACCCCTCCCCCTGCAATTCATTTCTACAACCATTCTTTGCCTCTTTCACTCTCTCAGTTTCTTCCTTCCTACTCAACCATTTTTCTTTGATTGTTTGTTTCTAAATTTTGATGAAAATTTGTTAATAATTTTTCATTCAATTTTAATTGAATATGCACTGAGAAACTTTTTATAAAAAAAAATTATCAAATAGACTTTGTATAGAATCTAATTGTTTATATTTGTTACTATATATATATATATATATGTATTATAAGTTATATTTGTAACTATTTATGTACAAATAAAATATGAAAGCATGTTAACCAGATCAATTTTTGGGTAATGTATTCTGCCAAACAATATAACTCTTTCATTAATATGCGGGGTAATGTATTCTGTCAAACAAAATAACACATTTATTAATATGGTATGGTGAAATAGGTTGAGTTCCTCAAACAAACGACAATTCTACTCCTTCCAAACAATTGCATCAAACAACCCGGTACCATGTTACAAAAATCAGAGCAATGCTTTCCGAACCAATTCCTCCAACAAAACAGCAAACTCACAACAAAACCTAGCATGACCCAATGGATCCAAAATATCTAAAACACACCCCCCACAAAGCATGGGCAGCCCTGGGAAGCACGGGTGTGGCTCCAAGGCCGCCGCACCCGCACCCGCACCCGCACCCGCACCCGCACCTGCACCCGACTCGCATTGATGCGCCGATTCACCACTTCTTTTTCTTTTGTTTATTCTCTGATTCAAGCCAAAACCAGCCGAAATCTGCCGAAACCCTCCGAAACTAGCCAAGAAAATGGCCGAAACACAAATTTTAAAATAAAATAAAATAAAAAATTTAAAATCTTGAGTTGATTTCTTATTTATTTATTAAATTATTATATATTTGTCATCTTATTTGTAGGTTAAATAACGTAAATTGAAATTAGTCAACTATTTGAAGTTATTATTGCTCTTAAATGGGTATGTGTTTACCATTATAAGAAAATATATTTAATAATGTGTAAATAAAAATATATTTAATAATTTATTAATAAACATATCCCGCTGCACATGCACCCTACTTTTTCAAAACTTGCCGAGTCGCCACACCGCACCGCACCCAAACCCGAATCCACATTCTTCCTAGGGGCAACCTCACAATGAAATAAGAGGATCCACATTACTTTGACACGTACAACACCAATTCACTAATGGCAATCCCCTCTCTTCATCAAATTATCCATCATGAGGATCCGACCTAGAGTTGCTGCCCACATAAAGAACACAACCCTTTTAAGAACCTTAATGGACCAAATACCTTACCATGGAAATGGGGAATTAGTAGTACCCTGAATCTCTTGACAAAGACAGAGTATCGAACTGACCACTTCCTTTGAGACACCGACACAACTTGTCACTCCCCTCACCCCTTGGAACTTGAGAATAAATATTAGGGTTGTCCAACTGGTTGGATGACCTGACCAAACCGATCGGACCCGCCCGACCTGAAGCCCCACGGTTAGTTTCAAATACCTAAGCCAGTCAAATGCGGGTCTAATTACTACAAAACCCGAAGTTTCAATTTGAGTGATGGTTTAAAAGTTTGAAAACCGTAGCGACCGACCCAATCGAAACTACTGTACCATTTGCGAATTTAATTTCACTTTCACGCGGGCAGGTAAGTTTCTCCATGATGGAATAGACTCTGTGTTTTTTCATGTCAATGGGCAGTAGCTATTCACCACAAATTAACCATAAAAAAAGTTGTCATGTTAGTAGCTATTCACCACAAAACTAACTATAAAAAAATTGTTTGAACCAATGTTTAGTAGGCAGATTAGCTATTCACGTCTGTTTGAACTTTTGAATCAATGTTAGGCAATAGCTATTCCCGTGAGCATTAATGGCTTTGTCCTATTGTAGTTGTTGGGCTCAATGCAATTTCACCTTTATAAACCATAAGAAAACAATAATATTAATGACTCCCATATTCCCAGTCCGCATCTCATAACTTCTCTTTAAAATTCAAACCGTAGCTGGACTATTCCCTACCATCCATCACCATTGCCGACGAGTTTCACTTCTTGTTTGCTGACGAGTTTTGCTTTTTGTTTGTTACCATGTGTTGGGTCTCCTCTTTCTCAAGTATGATTTCAAAATCTCATTTCCCTCTTTATCTTCTCTCACTTCCCTCTTTATCTCCGTTCCAAGCTCATAGATATTTGGTTTTTGCTATTTTAATGTTTGATTTCTCTCTCTTTCTCCATTTCAAGCTTTTTCTTTGCTTGATTTTCCCTCTCCTTTTGTTCTTTTCCTTCAAACCGATCACCCAACGAATCCAACCTACCAAACCGAAGAACCAAGACAAACAGTTTCAACCGACCATTCGGTTAACAACAGGTGAGAATTCTGTTCACCTAACTAGAGTGGGTCAAGTGACGATTTGACCCCAAACCCGATCCGCCTAACCCATGGACAGCCCTAATAAATATAATCAAGAAAAGAGAATATTGCTTCTAAATCCCAATCATGAAAACTTATGTTAAGTCTCAGATTCCAACTCCTATAATCCCCATCCAACTAGTGGCTCAAAATATATAAAAGCTTAAAATATTAGGGTAGAGAAGCTTAAGAGGCCCACCAATTATGCCAAAAAAGAATATGATTACCCTCTCCAACTTCAAAAACCAAATGTTGAGAAAATCTATCCCATCATGCTCTAATACCAACCCACCTTGTCCTCCCCATATTTAGTGGCAATAACCCTTCACCATATATAAGAATTTAAAATGTCCAAACCTCCATAACCATTTCCCTAGCAATGCTTGAAATACACAATCCTCCTGAACCCCAAACCACTTGCATCAACGGGTGAACAAACCTTGTCCCATGCCACCAAGGAGTATTCAAAGCCCTCCTCTGATGCTCCCCACAATATATATATATATATATATCTCATTGAATTCTTTCCAATCTATTAGCCACAAATTTAAGGATGGTAAACAAAGATTAAAAGAATGTTGGAAGGCTAGTACTCTTCAACAAAGTGAGTCTACCTCCCTTTGATAAGTAGAGTTGCTTCCAACCTAAAAATTTCCTTTCCATCTTCTCCAAAATGCAATTCCAAATAAAGGTTGCCTTAAACGGAGCACCCAAAGGCATTCCCAAATATTTCATTGGCAAACTATCCACCCTACAACAAAGAATACTTGCTAAATTATCCAAGTTACTCATCTCTCCAATAGGAACAATTTCACTTTTCCCCACATTAACCGTCAATCCAATAACAGCAGCAAAACATATCAGAGCCATTCTGATGGTACACAAATGTTCCCTAGAAGCATCACGAAACATTATGGTGTCATAAGGAAAAAGGATAAGTGAAACACTAACTCCTATTGAACTCTTAAGCCCTACATGAAAGCCACATATTAAGCCCCTCTCCTCGGTTTTGTTCATTACCCTGCTCAAAACCTCCATGATTAGAAGAAACAAAGAGATGAAAAAGGAGTCACCTTGTCTCAAACTAGCAAAGGATACATTTAACCAAAACTACGAAGCGAACAGTGGTGACACGCGTCTCTTAATCCATCCTCCACCATCTCTCCCCAAAAGATAAAATAGAGATCCCAATTCACGTAAGCATAGGCTTCTTCTAATTTGCAAATCACACCCGGACCACGGCTCTTCAATCTGCTATCCAGTCACTCATTAGCAATGTGTATTGAATCTAAAAACCGCATACCTCCAACATAAATAATTTTGAGCCTCTGAAATGAGTTTCTCTAATACCACCCTCAGTCTAGTAGCCAACACCTTAGACAACTTCTTATACACACTACCCACTAAATTAATAGGCAAAAAAATTTTGATATTCAAAGCATTATGCTTCTTTGGAATTAAGGCTAGGAAGGAGGCATTTAGAAACCTCTCAAAAACACAAAGCATGTGGAAATGCTCAAAGAAAGCCAAAACATCCCCTTCCACCACCCTCCAACATTTTTGGAAGAAAGCTATGGTAAACCCATCTAGGCCAAGGGCTTTATCACCCTCCATCTCTTGCAACACTTGATGGACTTAATCTCTAGTGAACTCTCTCTCAAGCATGTCTCACATCCTCCTCAATACACGCAAATCTAACTCATCCACATTAGGGCACCAAGTATCCGTCTCCTGGTACAATTTTTTATAAAGTTGTTCTACTCCAATACGCAGTATATCCCCATCCTCATAAATCACACCATCCCCCTCAATGCCCATAGCATAATTAGCCCTTCTATATGAGTCAGCCAATCTATGAAACAAATGGGTATTGTTATAGCCCTTTTTCAACCATAGTGCATGGGACTTTTCTCTCCAAGAAAGATCTCCTCCAGAGATGCCAATTACTTAATTTCACCTTTAAGCTGAGCTCTATAAATTTTCCTCATGCGAAGACCCTATGACTCTAGTATCCAAACCCGTTAACTCTGTCAATAAACTCTTCTTCCTAAAGGCCAAATCCCCAAATTCTTTATTCCACTTCTTCAAATCTTCCTTAAGTGCCTTCAATTTTTTTAGCAAGAATGAAACTTGGAGAGACTATGAAGTGAAACCCATTCCACCACTGCTGAATTTTCTCAACAAAGCCCTTACTTTCAGCCACATATTTTCAAATTTGAAAGCACAACACCCCTTACTAACACCACCAGCCTCCACCATAAGAGGACAATGATCTGAATCAACATGGTGAAGAACTCTCTAAGTCACATCCACAAAATGATCTTCCCAATCCACTATATCAAAGACCTATAATTTTGGACATAGATGGTGCATCGAATTCCTAAACCATGTAAAAAAGGCCCCTTACAATGGTAAATCACCAAGTTATTATTTTCAATAAAATCTAAGAATGCAAACATGGCTGAACTAAAACAATCACAGCCAAGCCTCTTACTCGGATGATTACATTAAACTCTCATTGTTGCCTCCCAAACAAAGAAGGACCACTCTCGTGCAAGCCCATTCAAAACCATCCACTATACCCTTCAAAAATACAATTACTGAAAATTGACCCACAACTGCATCAATCTTCACAAAAGCCCTTCAATCCCAAACCACCAAGACGCCTCAGATGTGTGATCAGCATGTAAAGCAACCCAATCAATTGAATAGTCCAATTTAGTCTCCCAGATGCAGACAATATCAAAATTCCACTCCTGAAGTTTATTCTTCACAACATCCCTTTTGTGGGAATTATTTAACCCCCTAACATTCCTTGATCAAATTTGCAAATTCATGGGTAACCACTATCTGATCCTACCCCATTCATAGGAACCTTTGCCCCTACTACCGTAAGTATAATACCCATCACAATTAACTGTAGAAATTAACCCTTTTAGCTCCCTAAAATCCCCTTTTAACCTACATTAATAGGTCCGAGAATAACCAACTTTTACTAAGTCAAGGCATTCTAGCTCAATTATGCAAAAGGGAGCCAAACATTGATCCTCATGCTTCACAATTGGGAAACCCACAAGTTCACTAAAACCTTTCATCATCAGAGACCCCCCTAGACCACCCTTTCGGAGGCACCAACTCAGCCTCCACAAGTTCACCCTCTTCAACTTCCTCTGCTAACATTATCTCACTATCATCTTTGGGATCCTAGCAGGAGAAAGATGCACAATCCAAAGTCACACCCACACAAAAACTCAGTTGTATCAAAATCACTTCGAGCCCGAGGAAGTAAAAATAACTCAGAACTCATTGATCAAACCCATCATGAACAAAAAGAGGAGAAAACAAGTTAGGACTCCTTAAAATTTTAAAAAACTGCATATCAACCCACCCACCAACCACTGTGACTAATGGCGAAGCAGTAAAGAGATCACATGCTGCTGCGATAGTCGTTACCTCTAGGTTGTCAACTCATTGAGTTTTGCCCGACCGCCACCACCGTGCCTTTAGAAGAGCCAAAACCCAACACCCCCTCCCCCTGACCATCAAAATCCTCTCCCGTCTCTCGGGAGCTCCAATCTACCCCCATGCCAAAACCCACCTCCCAGATCAAACCCTTAGCCTCACAATACTGCTGGTTACACAAACTATCAAGCGACGCTGCGGCTATGGGAGTTTTGCCTTTTGGTCAGTATAATTTGAAAAGTGGGCCTCTATGTTACTACCACAAACATCAAGCCCAATTTTTTTAAAGAGTCTCAGGCCTACTTTTACTCTTTAACAACCCATTGAGTGGCATTAGTGCCAGCCCAAAACACCACAAGTTTTCCATCCTTAAGCTTAGTAGTTTTCAAAGCCAAGTGTGCTACTCGAAATAAAATATAGGTCTTCCATTTTTAAAAGAGACTTGGTGTTTAAAACCTTCACCATATCCCCCATAAATCCTCTTCTTTACCAACGAGTTTCCAAAATTTTGAATATTCCTTAACTTTTGCAAATTATCATTATTGTTGGGATTTTTCCAATTGCAACCCACCACCTATAAACTGCTAAGGTTGTCCTAGTCTTGTCTTCCCTACCCAAATGGAACTTTTAATGTAACTTTTAACACTACATTTACTCTCATGAATGGCGTAAGGGTATGATCGCCCACCATCAAGAGATAAAGAAAAATGTTTTGCATCAATATGAAAATTCCCTTTGCTACCTCCTGATCCATTTCCTTCAAGAATAGGAATAGGATTTTCCATTATGTTTTCCGAGTATTAAAGCTTGGGTGAGTTTACTTGTGCAAGTGGTTGAGGTGGTTGGGATGGGTTTACTTGTGAAGGTGGTTGAAATGGTTCAAGTTGAGCAATTGCAACAGTGGAGGTCACTATGTAATAGTTGAGGAATGTTAGTTTGGCCAAGGGGCAAAATGTGTAGGGGGCATGAAAACAATGGAGGGTGGGCATGGGTAGAAGCCAAAAGGTTTTTTTTTTTATAAGTAAAAAGTTTATTGATATCAAAAAAAGGGAACACCCTAGTACACAGGGAGTGTACAAGGGGTTAAACAACCAAGAACAAAAATTACAAGAATTTAAGAAATCAAGAAAAGATAAAAATGATTGGTTCCGCAAAGCAGCCAACCAATCCATTAAAGTTCTAAAGAAAAATAGCTTCAAGTTTGATATGGATCTCTCCTTATCTTCAAAGCACCAACTATTTCTCTCCCTCCAAAGGCACCACAATAAGCAATGGGGAACCAGCAACCATATATACCCATTTCGATGACAGCCAAATCTGCCTCACCAACATGCCAAAAGCCCCACTACAGATTGCGGCATAACCCAACCCACTCCAAAAAAAACCGAACACCATACCCCACATATCTATTGCAACCAGACAATAAAGAAAAATATGATCAACCAATTCACCATTACACTTGCACATGTAGCACCAATCCAATATTCAATCTTTCCTTTTTCATAAATTGTCAATCGTTAAGCATTTCCCTAATGCAGCAGTCCAAACAAAGAAAACTACTCGAGAAGGAATCTTCTATTTCCAAATGCTTTTCCAAGGAAAGCAATAGTCATTAGAGCCCACTAAAAGATTGTAATAATCCTTAACCGTGAAGCATTTCTCTCTATCAGATTTCCAGTACATCTTATCCTCACCAAACCCTCTCACCGAAACACCATATACGGTATCCATGAAACCGGCCAGTGCCTCTAGTTCCCGAGTATGCACACCCCTAAAGAAACTTACATCCTAAAACAGGATTCCGTTATCAAACTTCATAATCTCCGCCACACTAACTTCCTGATCTCGGCAAAATCAAACAATTCAGGATAGCTGACTACAAGAGATGTTTCACTACACCGACGGTCTTGCCAAAATTTCACCCTAAACCCATCCCCAATATCATATAGAATGTGGCAAGAAAAAACAATAGTCATTAGAGCCCACTAAGAGATTGTAATAATCCTTAACCGTGAAGCCCTTCTCTCTATCAAATTTCCAGTACATCTTATCCTCCCTAAACCCTCTCACCGAAACACCATATATGGTATCCATGAAACTGGCCAATGACTCTAGTTCCCAAGTATGCACACCCCTAAAGAAACTTACATCCTAAAAACAGGATTCCATTATCAAACTTCATATAATCTCAGCCACACTAACTTCTTGATCTCAGCAAAATCTAAACAATTCAAGATAGTTGACTACAAGAGATGTTTCACCACACTGACGGTCTTGCCAAAATTTCACCCTAGACCCATCCCCAATATCACATAGAATGTGGCGAGAAAAAGGTCATCCCTGACTAATATTTTTCCACAAGCCAACATTATATGGACCATTAATAGGCCTAGTACACCATTTACCCCAACCACAGCCATATTTCACCGCTATCACTTACCTCCAAAAGGCAGTTCTCTCCATCCCAAATCTCCATAGCCACTTCCCAAACAAAGCTTCATTAAAAAGTCTTACATTCCTTATCCCCAAACCACCCGAAGCAATGGGATGGGAGTGCAGACAGTAGTCCATTTAACCAAATGGAATATTGGTTCTTCACCAATGCCACCCCATAAGACAGAAATAAATTCCTCTGAAGTTTCTCAATTCGGTTAGCCACAATAGCAGGAATAGGAAATAAAGATAGAAAATAAGTGAGTAAATTAGATAGAGTGCTTTTAATTAAAGTGACTCTACCTCCCTTGGATAAGAACAAACGTTTCCATCCTGCTAATCTCCGTTCTATCTTCTCCAAAATAGGATTCCATATTGTCTTATCCTTGAACTTAGCTCCAAAAGGAAGGCCTAAATATTTCATTGGAAAAGTACCTTGTTTATAGCCAAGGGCATTCAACAATAAGTCAAAATTTTCTTTTGCCCACATTTATCTCTAGACTAGAAACCACCTCAAACCAAATGAGAATCATAAGGAGAAACAAAACCTGATCTAGATCAGCATCACAAAAAATTAAAGTGTCATCCGCAAAGAGAAGATGAGACACTGCCAAAGGTCTTCCCTCTAAACGACCTACACCAAAGCCTGACATGTGACCATCATGGACAGCTTTATCCAACATTCTCCCAAGGGCTTCCATAACCAAGACAAATAGCAAAGGGGACAATGGGTCACCTTGTCTCAACCCCCTCGAGCTCTCAAAAACGCACAAGAGGAGCCATTTATTAGAATAGAGAAGCGAACGGTAGATACACAAAAGAAAATTAACCGCCTCCATTTAGCAGAGAATCCACTCTGTTCTAGTAACTACATAAGAAATCCCCAGTTGTCTTGATCAAAAGCCTTCTCAACATCTAATTTGCAAAGTATCCCTAGCAAACCAGATTTCACTCTACTGTCAAGGCATTCGTTAGCAATAAGCACAAGGTCAAGAATCTGTCTGTTACTCACAAAAGCATTCTGTGAAGATGAAATTATATCTTCCATGACCATGCGAAGTCTGGTGGCTAAGACCTTAGCAATGATTTTATAAACCCCCCAACAAGACTAATGGGGCAATAATCCTTGACTTCAATTGCTAAATTTTTTTTAGGGAAGGGAGTGATGAATGTTGCATTCAAACTTTTCTCAAACTGACCTTTAGGAAAATTGATGAAATACAGCCATAAGATCATTTTTAAGAATATCGCAACACGCTTGGAAGAAAGCCATTGGAAACCCATCCAATCCAGGCGATTTATCACCATTAAAATCCTATATGACATCAAAAATTTCTGCCTCCTCAAAGGGTCTATCCAGCCAATCTGCACTATCACCAAAAATCCTTGGAAATACCAAGGCTTCTGGAAATGGTCGAAAAACTTGCTGATCAGAGTATAAATTCATAGAGAATTGAGTAATACAATCAGCAATCATACCTTGATCAGAAGACAAGATTCCATCAATCATAAGTCTCTCAATACCGTTATTTCTTCTATTAGAATTAGTCATTCTATGAAAAAATTTGGTATTTGCATCCCCCTCCCTCGAGTGTACCACCCTAGACTTCTACCTCCAACTAATCTCTTCTAAAAGAGTGAGCTTTTCAATCTCGATACAGAGATTACCTTGTTCTAACTTTTCCTCAGCTGTTAAAGGCTAAGTCCCCTCTCTAACATCCAAATCATTCAATTTATTCCAAAGTTGCTGTTCATTGAAAGTGGCATTGCCAAACTCCGCTTCGTTCCATTTTTTTAGATCCAACTTCAAAGCTGTCAACTTCTTAGCTAGTATAAAACTAGAATTTCCTTGGAACAAATAGGATGCCCACCAGGCTCTCACTTTGGAAATAAGAAAGGGAATTGGGGTGGCGATCCAGAGGAGGGAAAAGCAATGGTAGGTGGGAAGGAGGTTGAAGGAAGCATGAAGGTGGCTATTGAGGAGGTGAAGAGAGAGGGAGGAGGAGGTAGCGATATCATGGGAAAAAAAAAAAAAAAGCCGCAACACATAGGGATTATACTATGGAATGCTCCCAAAAAAATAAAATAAAAAGACATGCTATCTACAAAATCATAAAGAGTTCAAAATGGATAGCTTCCTAAAGAGGGCACAAATTTTGTCCCAACTCTCCAAATGGAATTTGGATGGATAATCACATCATGTGCAAGTATAGCACACTAATCATGATACGTCTATTGAAACCACTAACTTCCTCTTCATTAGGTTATCAAAGGTCAACATGGAATTCAAAGATGCTGCCCAAACAACAACAGAAAATTATAAATTTAAAAAAAATTTTAAAAAAAAAACCCACCTTATGTGTTACCTTGCTACCCCAAACACTTTCCCAATGGGACAAAGATGTTGGCACATGTTCATAAAAAAATATGTTGGCGCATGTAACACTAAACTGCCTTTGCAACTAAGGCTGTGTATGGCTCAATGTAAAATGCTTTCAGAGTATAAAATATTTTCAGGTGTTTAGTTGCATCCCAAAAAATGTTTTGGAAAATATTTTAAGGGGTTTGGTTGTGTTCTTGAAAATCCTCTAGAAAACACATTCTCTCACATTTTCTCAACTTCCAAACAAATATTATAATAGAAATCCCATATATAAACCAAATCAACAAAAAAAAAAAAGAACAAAGAGAGAGGGAGAGAGAGATAGATTGAGAGAAAGAGAGAGGTAAAGGATATGAGATTGTTGGGTGGGTCTGAAAGAGGTGACAATGACGAGATTGAAGGAGGCAACGGCGACAAGATCAACAGGTGGATCTGAAAGAGGCGACGGCAGCGAGATCGATTTGTAGATCGAAGACATGCAAGAGTTTTTCAGCCTTCGTTGGTCAGAGAGGAAAGAGAGATGAAGAGAGAAGAGAAAGAGCTTACCTTGACAGGAGGTGTAGATGTGCAATGGCAATGACTGCAAACCGGTGAGTGGAGGCACAAACTTGGACTGGAGCCAAGGGTAAGCTCTCTCTCTCTCTCTCTCTCTCTCTCTTCCCTTCAGCTAGTAGAGGTGTGACCGTGTGAGTGGAAAATTATTTAAAGGTAAATTGGAAGTGTAAAACTAATTACACTCCACGTCACCTTCTTTTACGGTCAACTGAATTTATTTTCAGTTTGACAGTATTTTCATATTTACCCAAACACCATCAAGGGTGTAAAATGTTTTTCCAAATTTCTTTACAACCGAAACAAACACAGCCTAATCTATATATATCTTTGAAAAAGCGGGAATTCCTCTATCCAAAGAGTCCACATCAAAAAAGATGGAATCATACTCCAAATCACCAGCCTAACCTTAACATGACCACATTACCCCATCCTGAAACAAGCTTGATTTTAATTTCTCTATTGATTAAATACAAATATTTCACCCTTGAGCACCTAATGCCAACTAATACCACTTCTAATTAAATGATTTATTTTATTAGCCCCTCATCTCAAGTGCATGCAAGATGCAAGTTTGCGATTAGTTATGGCAGGAAGCCCCAAAAATATGGGATTTCAGAGTAACATTTAACCATCAAGGGAAGTGATGCAAAATTAGGCTTAATCATAGCAGCAAATGTGTAATTTTCCCAAAATTAACATATGCAGTAGCTGTGCACACCACCACATCAATGTATATACAAAATTACATATAGGTAAAAGCACACTACCAGCATGCGACTAGTACGACTCTTTTAAGATAGAATTTAATCAACTTCAAGTAAATAGCACCTTATGGGGTGTGTTGGGGAGGAGGGTAGAGAGAGAAAAAAGGCATAATAACTTGACCAATCATTGCATGAAAAAATCATCAAATAGCTAAAGACTAATTCTAGCGCATAATATAGAATTATACAAGCATACCATATTTTGTGGTTAAAGGACATTTTGCGCAAGTCCCTCTTCTCCCCATATCTGCAAGTCACTAATTATAGAACTACTTCCTTCCCTCTTCAAGCTCTCAATCCGCTAGCATACAAATGCAAATCAATCACAAGACAAACAAAAATCAACAACATACATCCTTATAAACACAGTCAGTTAAATAAAAAGGCATTCATTGTCTCAAATTTAACAAATCAGGAACAGCCTCAGTTGAGTCAATCCAGTCAAATAAAGAGCATAACAGATCAGCTGGCTGACCAATCCGATCGATCATATGGACCAATCAGGGTATGATATTTGCCACCATTCTTGACTAAACTCTAATTTCTTAAAAGAAATCAAAAATAGGCATACCTCTGGATCCAAAAACAATTTATCCAATTATTATAGTTTACGAACAAACCCTAACTCTTTAATTTCACCAATAGAAAAATAAAAAAAGTGAAATCGAAATCCTATACCATCGAAATGAAGTAATTACAACAACAACAACAACAACAACAACAACAAAAAAAGTGCAGTTCTTACAGTTTATTTTCTAGGTTTGTCATGGTGAAGCAAATATTCCCAAACACTGTCACAGAAGCTAGAAAAATGAAGGAAAATCGATGAGAAATTAGAAGAATCAAAAGGATTGAAACTGCTATCATAGAGAGATTAAGAAAATTACCTTTGGCTTTAGGATCGTCGATGAGACCTAGAAACCTGAAGAAAGCGATGAACGGCTAAGAAGGAGACTCTGTGGCTCAAACAACAACACTGATGGAAGTTTGTTGGACCCGTTTGTATTTATCTACTTCTCATTTCTCGAAACTCAAAAAAGTTTGATTGACACGTTACAAATATCTGCGGATTCCTTTCCCTTCTCTACTCTTCCAGATTTGGTCCAAATTTTTTTTTTTTTTTTCTTTTTCTTATTTTGAATTTATATTTGGAATATTAATCGCACGCTACTAGGTCAACGCGGTGTCGTCTAAAAAGTAAAAAGCCATTCAGATAGACTTCTACTTTATTTCCTTTTTTCTTTTTTTCTAGGGAAATGATACGCTGCCGTTTTGTATATTTTTGTTTTTCATTCTTTTCTTTTCTTTTTTTAATACAAGAGAGAAATTCTCATTTAATATAATCTAAGGGTCCGTTTGGATACAGCTTATTTTGATGAAAACTGAAAACACTGTAATAAAATAATTTTTAAATATGTGAATAATGTTGTGGGACCTTTTTTAATTACTGTGTTGGTGAAAAAAGATGTTTGTGGGTCCCATGAACAGTGCACGGGACCCACTGACAGGTCTGTGTTCACGTGCTTCTGGTATAAAAAATAAAAATAAAAAGAAACGCAAACACAAAACGCGTTGCTTTTCATCTAAATCCAAATCACACCTAAGTGTATATATGTGTAAAACTCCCTCCTTAAAACTTGAACCCTGATCATTGTCCCCCACACCTACAAGCACTTATACTTGTGGAGTAATCACCACTCCAAGGGTGCACGGTGGCAAATAGAGAATAGGGAGTTGTGAGGTGTAGAACCTGAGACCTCATGCCTCATTTTCATTCATAAACATGTCAAGAGTTTTTTTTTTATACAAAATAGAAACTCTACTCTAACCTAATCTAAATGTATATGTGTGTAAAACTCCTTTCTAAAGACTTGAATCCTGATCCTTGGCCCCCCACACCTCACAAGCACTTATACTTGTGGAGCAACCGTTGCAAGGTGTGTTGTGGTTATACTTATCAAGAGTTAGATCATGTTATCTCTCTACGCCCCTAACCTTTCCATAATGATCAATGGACTCTCCTTTATAATGATAAATTACTGGGGGTCTTTGGCAAAGTGTATTCTATCTCTTACCTTTCCTTTTCATTCTTGGGGTGGAAGTTTAAACTTCATGTCTAATTACAAATATAGCCACAACACAACCACTCATAATTCTTCTGTAACCTTCCTAAGCTACCTAAAAAAGGTTTTCGAGAAAATTAACTCCATCTTTAAAGATTTATGGTGGGCTACAAAGGAAGAAAATAGACCAAATATACCTAAAAGATTTAGGATGATACATGCAAACCAAAAGTGTTAGTTCCGAGTTAGTTGCAAGAAGGATGCAACACATGAACAATGCACTCAAAGCAACATTGGGGTGGAATATCTTGTTTACAGTTGTCGGGGACGTTTTGCGACAAGGGCTGAAAATGCGAGAATGACCCAAATCTCCTATTGGGTTCTTTAGAAGTGTTTATTGTGGAGAACCAAGCCCAAAACTCCAAATGTATAATGAACAAAAGGCTAATGATGCTTAGACAAGAGAGAATCAAAATGCTAATAATAAAAGCGTAGAAAAACATAAAAACTTAACAGGCCTGAAACTTCGACCCGTAGTCAGGGAGAAGAGGAAATTAAGAGAAGTTATGAGGAAGAGAGGGAAAGTTCCCTTGTACCCATATTTCCACCTCTAAGGTTCAAAATTGTGAGATTGTTTCCTGACTCAGTGGGTTTTTGCTCTCAAGTTTCAGCTCTATGGGGAAAATGTGGTTCAACAGGTCTAAAACTTCCCCCCACAGTCAGGGAGAAGAGGAAATTGAAAGAGGTTGTGAGTAGAGGTGTGCGCGGTTCGGTAAGGGCGGTTTTTTTTAAAATTTATTACCAAACCGATAGAGATCGGTTTTTTCATAATTGGTACTGATTCATACTGCCTAAGGTCGGTTTTTCAACCTATAGCGGTGCGGTTTTTTGCGATGCGGTTTAGTCGGTTTGGTCGGTTTGAAATATTTAAAAAAAACTTAGTTATTACTGATGACTATATAATATAATAGTCTTTCCAGCAGTTTTCAATCCACTATTAAAGTCTTATATAAGGATCAGTAAATCACAACCTTAATCAAACAGCCAACCTTAACACTATATATGTAAGCATCCATGTTATTGTGTATATATAATATTATATTATTATATATGTAAGCAGCTACAAACAAGCAAACAGCCATAAGCCATTAGCCAACCTTAATAGTTAATATTATATTATTATATATGTAAGCATCCTTCTCCTGCATCCGTAATATTATATAATATTATATAATGTAAGCAGCTACTTGCCTACTAGTAGAAGTTGGCAACATTCAAAGTTCAAACAGTAATATTATATTTAACATTTAACAGCTACTTTTTTTTTTTGGTTGCCCACAGTGTATCCTCAAGGCTTTCAACCAGAGACTAATCACTGTTCGTGCCGGGAGAGCCCTACGAAGGGGTAAAGCACTGGCCCAGGAAATTCTTTTCAAAGTGCAGGTAGCAAGACTCGAACTAGGGAGCACACCCAGTCGAGCCCAGTACAAGCACTTTGAGACTGAGAGCTCTACCAACTCAGCCAACCCCCTGGGTTACATTTAACAGCTACTTGCCTACTTGGAGTTGGCAACATTCAACCTTAATAGTTAATACTATATTTAACATTCAAAGTTCAAACAGTAAAACTCGGGCGAAGACAAACAAAAGTTACAAAACCCAGGTGAAGACAAACATTCAAACCAGGCGAAGACATTCAAACATCAAACAGTAAAACACGAAGACAAACTGGAAGCTTACCGTTGTTTTGCAGAGCTCAGGCGTCAGGCAAGAAAGAGAGGCGAGGCGAGAGCGAGAGAGAAAGTTAAAAGATTCTGAGAGAAAATTTTGAAATTATACCTCTGACTCTGAGAGTATGAAAACCTAGCATAAAACGCACCGTTTTTTTTTTTTTTTTTTTTTAATAATACCTATACATACGACGTCGTTTTATGATTTATCAGCTTCATAAAAAAAAAAAATATCCGAACGTCTCTGTATCAGTTCAGTTCGATGCTGTCTCGGTTTCGGATTTCTCAATCCGATGACTACACCGCACCGGCATCGGAACAGAGGGTGAAGTCCAAACGCTAGCTTCGGCTCATTTGTCGGCACTAGAGTCGGGATGGTTTCGTCGGCGCCGGTCGGTGACGTTTTGCTCACCCCTAGTTGTGAGAAAGAGAGGGAAGGTTCCCTTGTACCCATATTTCCACCCCCAAGCTTCGGAATTGTGAGATTGTTGACTGGTTGAATGGGTTTTTGCTCTGAAGTTTCAGATATGTGGGTAGAATGTGGTTGGCCTTGTTTTGAACTGAAGAGAGAGTTTTAGATAGAATTAGGGGTGTTGCTAATGACTGTTTTTTTAGTAGTGGAATAGGCTTTTATCCCTTATGATACTAATTTGGTGTCTTGGCTTGGGTTGCTTTTGTTTATAAAAGAGCTTGACATGCTTTTAACATGATTTGGGAAATGCTTGACTAAACTCTTATTGGCTCCCCCTTTTTAGTTGTTTCAAACCATTGGAAGGCTCACCTAGATGAGAGCTAGTAGCTAGAGTTGGCCAATAAGAGCCTACCATTTTTAAAGGAAACAAAGGGTTCGGACATAAACTTTAGGCCACAGTCACTCATAGCATAAAAGTTGTTTTGGGGTGGAAATTTTGGATACAAGACCTCCTCCTTGAGCTTGAGGTGCTACTAGTGTTTCTTGCCCACTTGGTAGCACGCATGGGCTGGGCTTATGCAAAAGGTCCAAAATGAACTGACCCATACCCTCAAAACCACATTTTCTCAATTTCCCCTGTAAGTCACATGAGCTTGGACCATACTTAAAAAAATATAATATAATATAATACATGAATTGAGCCTATAAGAAAGTCGGGCTTGGTTGAATCGGACTTGTAAAAAATGTGTTGTGAAAATGAGTCTCAACAACAGTTAAACTTTCAATCTTCAATTTGGATACATGATTGTCAAGCTAACACTAGTTTTGAACTATATATAACTATATCCTTTTTTGTCTCTCAACTTTGAAATCATAACAATGTGTTTTATGACAATATAATTGTAAGTTACTATTACTATATCACAAGAGAGTTATTTCTCTTATGATATCTCCTAATTTTAGGTAATAAGGTTATGTGTAATGTTTAAAGGTTATACAAAATCAAGTTGTTTCCCACATGGAAGGATATGGAATTTTTTTTAACAAAAAGGTTTATCTTGAGAAATTTTTCTATTGAAGATTTTACCAAATTGGATTAGGTCCTTAAAATCAAGATGCAACACAAATTTTAACTATATTATAAACTTGAGAGAAGGAATAAAGAAAATGGATGATAAATTACAAGCAAGTTCATTGTAACAAATTGTTTAAGAGAGTGTGTTGTCTGTAGTATAACTTGTCACACACTCCTTTAAAAGTCCTTAAAAGTTACCATGATCTTTGAGTAGAGGTATGGTGTATCTTTGTGTTAGAATATTTTTCCCTCTCCCTTGTGTGTGTGTATTTGTTTCTTAAAAAAAAAAAAAAGTTCATTATAACAATAAAATACACGGATGGACACTTTTTTTTTATCTGTTTGAGCTGGAACACACTAACTACTTTAAATTAGCAACCACACCTACATGAAAATCTAAAATTTATGCTCCTGAATTGCAAGTTGTAATAACTAGGACTATTATCTTTTATTTTGGCTCCTCTATTCATTAAGGGACTGTTTGGATTGAGGGAGTAGAGTAGAATTGGCTGAAAATAAGCTAATTTTGGGTCAATTCTACTCTACTCTCCCTCCTTCCCCCTCAATCCAAACAGACCATAACACACTTGTGCATTTTTTTCTAGAAAATTCAAATTAAACAACAAAAAAAGAAGTAAAAAAGCTCATTTTATTATCTATGTAAATAATAGTAGATATACTAATTTACACATTTTGATTTGATTTCTACACATGGTAATTTGGCTTAAATGCAATATCAAGTCACTGCCAATAACAATTACACCACTCATAACTCATAAGAGCTATCAACACAATTACCAAGTTCCAATTACACAAGAATACTAAAATAGCTATATGACCTCATTGACCTAAATCATAACTCATAAGAATTCTTACCATCAATTACCAATTGTAAATCAAGCACACCACTCAAATTTTTTTAACTAAAAATCCTCAAATCAACTACACAATTATTAACATTATCAACAATCTAACAATTATAAAAGGTCAAGGAGAGGTACCTACTAGTATAAGTCATAAAGTAGGGTTGCAAATTCCTTGGTTTGGAGGCGAAGGTTTTGAAGGTGGCGTTTGGGTCACCGTCCAACCAGAGTATGTAGTAAGTCAACAGTGCAACAATGGCATAAATCATTACTAAAAGGCTATAATGGGTAAAGTTGTGGAAGAGAGCGTGAAAAAGCCGAGGGGGAGGGACGAGAGAGAGAGAGAGAGGTTAAATTTGGTAAAGTGGGGGAATGAGGAAGGGGGATAAACTCTAAGCATGACATGTGGACATTAAAAAAGGTAAAACAACAAAGGCAACTAAGCACCGCACAATATAAACCATGTCTTGAGTACATAATTTCAAGTATCAAAACCATGTTTTAAAAAGGACTAGATTCCCAATTATTTGAAAAGTTTGCAATTTTGGCAAATGATTATTAAACAATTATTATTTTACAAAATTTTATGTTAAAAAAGTTTGTTTTAGATTAATACTTTTGATAAACACGTTTAAATTCATAAAGAATAGTTCATTCACAACTTTTTTCTTAAGGTGAATACATTCACAAACTAATTTGTGAATTTAGAGTTTAACTTATTTATATATATAATAATAGGTGAAACTGAGAGGAACTTAAAATTAATATTCCAAATTAGAGTTTAAATTTTACTCCATGTGTCCTAAATTATTTATTATTCAAGAGTTTTATTTCTTAATTTTAGATACAAATGTGGGACCACATGATAAGTATTCATCCAAGTGAGTTATTAAGTACAAAAACCAATGAATCTAGAATAAAAGAATAATAAAAAAAGTGCTTCACAATAATTTTTTTTAAAAAATAGACAATTTACATTTTATACCTAATAATATCTATACAAAATTTTTTAAAGAGTTAACAAAATATAAAAATGACTATCAATAGTATTTAAATTATATATATATATAGGAATTATATTATACATCTTATTGTATATCTTTAATTGTATCCATGCATATGCATGGGATTATGAGTTAGTTTATGTAATATACCATAACAATGTACGGTCCATTACTAACTAGATTATATATATAAATATTAAATCATAGTTTATAGAAAATTCAATTTGAATCAAAATTGGATTTTGCTTTTGTTAGCTTTCCATACACATTAAATTGTTTAAAATTTTGTTATTATTTCTTTTTAGCTCTGAACTAATAAATATATTTCTTATATAGCTTTTTAAAATTTGTGTGTCAAATGAGTTAATTTAGTGTAGAAAACAAGGAGTCTAATATAAACAAACCATAAAACACCTAATCAAATAATTAAAAACAATTCAAATTTATAAGTCATCTATGTAATATACCATGATTATGTACGGTCCATTACTAACTAGGTTATATATATATAAATATTAAACCATACTTTATATAAAGTTCAATCAGAATTAAAATTAGATTTTGCTTTTGTTAGCTTTTCATACAAATTAAATTGTTTAAAATTTTGTTATTACTTTTTTTAGTGCAGAACTAATGGATATATTTTGTATACAGTTTCTATTCAAAAATTTGTATACGAAGATATTGAACATAACAAATTATAATTGAGCTAAACGATTTCATACACCTATCTTCATTTAATTTAAGAGATATTATTTGACCAATTTATTATTTTATTTTGTATTTAGTATACTTTCACAGATAATACTTGTGAATTGATATTGTATATGTAAATCCGATAGTGATTTTCAAGAAAAAACTATGTTTTTTATATTTAATAACCCAAGTTAATATCAATAGCACCACTACGATTCTTCATTCCCATGCATAATCATGGGTTACATACTAGTATATATTAATAAGCACAACTTAGAAAAAAATCCAATTAGATTCTATAATTGAATCCAATTTTATGCCATATGTCCTAAATTATTTATTTATAGAGAGAGTTTTATTTTTTTATTTTTAATCTTGGAATCAAATGTGAGATCACATCATAAATATCCACCCAAATGAGTTATTGCGTACAAAAAGCAAAGAGTTTAGAATTAATGAACATAAAAAAAAAAAAGACAATTTATGTTTTTTATCTAATAATATTATTACAAGACTTTTTAAAGAGTTAATATATATATATATATATATATATATATATATATATATATATATATATATATATATATATATATATATATATATATATAAGAATGACTATCAATAATATTTAAATTATATATGTAAAAATTATACTATGCATCTTAATTTATATATTTTTTTAAATTTATCCATGCATATGCATAGGGTTACAAGCTAGTTTATATAATAAAGATTGTGTGTTGTTGTTCTTAGGTATCTTATTAAATAAATAAATAAGATTAAAATTAAAATGAAACTCCCTTGCATAGCATGTAAAAAATTGCTAATATAATTAAAAATTCTTATAACCAAACATAGGTATTTATTCTAAACTGGATTTTTTTATAAAATAACTATAAAAACCAAACAATTCTATTAGTGAGCACAGTTTTGAAACTATTTGGGTATCTAATAATTCAAGACCAAAGAACTCGATTTTGAAATGCTAAATCGACTACATTGAACTCGATTTCAACATCTTTTGCAACTGATATGGATACTTGGTCCACGTAGGCATCAAACTCGAGTAAATCGGACTTGAGTTCTGTCAAATAGAAATTGAGTCCTTAGGACTCGATTTAGTTGTTTGTCTGCTACAACAACTGCAGACGAACTTCCTTGTTCTTCCAAGAACCAAAAACCCATGAACAAACCTACCGGGTGATGCTTCCTTGGTTCTCACTTCGAATCCAAAGCCCAGACTGCGTTGGACTGCCGAGCTCCACGAGAGGGTTGTAGACGTTGTGACCCAGCTCGGCGGCCCTGACATTGCGTATACACTATTACTGTTACTATAAATTCTACTCCACTGGAGTGGCAACAACATCACCGGAGTGGCGGCAAGAAAACACACCCACATTAAGCCCGACGTGTTCAGCCTTCATCCCCATCGCCTGAAGCATTCGTCGCCTGGGTTGCTTCGTTCTCTGCTGCTTCGTTTTTCGTTACAGCTGGGTAACGAAATCGAGCGTTGCGGACTCGATTTTCTGGATCAAAATTAAGCATTAAAACTCAATTTTCATACATACGTGGACAGATTTCCACATTAGCTGCAAACGAGGTTGAAATCGAGTTAAGTGTAGTCGATTTAGCATTCCAAAATCGAGTTCTTTGGTCTCGAGTTGTTAGATACCCAAATAATTTTAAAATTGTGCTAACTAACAAAATTGTTTGGTTTTTATAGTTATAAAAAAAAAAAAAAAATCCTTCTAAACTTGAAGGCTTGAGTTGGCTGAAAAATTATAGATGTGGGACCTTTTTTTTAAAAAGGGGGGGAATGTGGGATCTATTACGTTAGCAATAGCATGATCATATGCATAAACACACCTATGTGTGTGCGTGTGTGTGTGTGCGCGCGCGCGTGTGTGTGTAATATTGTATAAAGTCCTAAATGATTTAAGTTGGTATTATTATTTTTTGTTAAAACGAGGTTAGATTTATTACATATTGTAAAAACTAATTACTCACAGACTAGACCTTTAACTCGTCTTACAAACATCCATGTAAAGATGAATTTATTCAATTATGTGTTAGCTTTATTCCGTGCCAAATTTACTTGTAATTCAATATTTAAAAGTCCTGTATTTAGGTGGGAATAATGTAAGGGTTGTATGTGAGAGAGAGTGAAAATTTGATCAAGTGTGTGCAACAAGATGTGTCTCGCGACTGACTCATGAGTGGTGACTCACCAAAATGCAGCACACGTGTGAAGTATGTAGGAAGTTGAAAGGTCAGGACAGCTGGATCATTACAGGACAAAAAGTACAGTCTGGCCAACCTGGTAACTGGCGACTGGAACTCGCAACTCATCTCAGTCGCGAAGTGAGTCGCCAGTGCACCTTGTTTTACTAAAAACTAACTTTTCACATTCCATCTCATAACCTATTATAAATACCCTTATACCCACGAAATGTAGAGAGTTTCCAGAGAGAATTTTGAGAAAAAAACTATAGAGAAAAACAAGATTGATTCATCCACAATCTTATACAATTGATTATCCAAATTCCTCTACTCTCACTCCCTCCATTGTCATATCCATAAGAGGATTATAAACCAAACCCTTACCTCACCAAATTCAAAGTAGTGAGGAGGTTCTTGGTGTTTAGAAAGTAGTTCAAGAACGAACCAATTCATATTGGTTGATGCAATGGGCTAATTGCGAGATCCGGTAAACTAGAGAAGACACGGTTCAGCGTAACCTTGTTGGAGCAAGAAGCTTGGAGGGCTTAGGCGCATCGGGTAGATTAGTCTTGGAGGGTCTATTACTATTCATGTATCCCAACTATTTTCTAGTGGATCATTTACCGCTTGAGGGCAGCAAAGAGGTTTTTCACTGAGTTTTTCGGTTTCCTCTTCGATAACATATGTCGGTGTTATCTTGTGTTTGCATCTCTCTTTCCCTTACTCTTAGCTTTTAATTTCTACCGGTTGTGATTAATTAATGGCTTAAAGTAGTTTGATAATTTGAGTATTACTTATATTTCATATTCAGCACATATATTGTTTGAATATACGCTTGCTTTGAAAATTTTGTTTTTTGGGGTCTAAACATTTACAAGTGTTTTATACGCTAAGTGAGTTTTCAATCCACTTTATGATACACAAACTTTGGAACACCTTCTTATCACTAGAAAGACTACCAACGACTCTATAATAAACTACATACTCCAAGTTATAGGATTTTTGTTGAAGGTGATTGGTGACCCTAAAAAGATAGCATTACATCGATGAGCAATTTTTGGAAATCTAACAATTTTCTCTCGAACATTTCTTTTTCTTTTTTTGTTTTTAAATATTTACATAAGGCTTTATGTGTAGTGTCTAACTCTTTTAGAGACCTAAATGGATAGAACTTAAGGGAGTTTCTACTTAATGGGGAGTTATCTACATAATCATCACATTCACTAGATGATACCCCTTGTCAAGTCATCTTTAGGTTAGATTCAAACTCATGGAGCATCTACTAATCCACGTGGATGCTCCGTAGTCATGGGTCGGATAAAACCCGACCAAACTTCTAACATTTCCCACTTATCCACACTAGATGTTATATTCATAATTGTCTCCTATTGATCTATTTCCCAATTCTTATACAAAAAATTGAGTGCGTGACCTGACGATAAGGTGTAAGGTAGGAGCATCGTTTTAAAAACCAGACCGATGAAAGAACCGAAAAATGAAGTGGTTCTCAGTTTTATGGTCAGACCGATGGTTAGACTGGTGATGTCATAAATCATTTAATTAATAATTTTAAAATTATAAAAATTAAAAATAGCTTATCATATTATTTACCAAAAATTGCAAATGAGTTTTCATAATTTATATTAAGTATAAATGGGTAGGGAAAAAAAGTATAAACATTTAATTAACATTACAAAAATAATAACAAAATTTTTTTTTACGACATAATTAAGAATACATAATTTAATTGAACTTCTTTCAACTTAGGATTTATATATGAGATTAAATTTAATAAGGACGTGGTGTAAAAACCTATGTTTACGCCATCCAATATTATTGTGCCACTTCAAATTGTTTTAAACAATTTCATATAAAATATTAAACCGTAATACATATTACTATCTATTTTAGTAGATTAAAACCCTAAACTAAACTCCCTATAGAACCAATACACCTTGGGAAGCTGCTAGGAACTAGTCATTCTCAACCAAGAAAGCATCAAGCAAATGACCCACAAAGGTGTGTGTTCGTTGTTTTAAAAAATCCTCAAATTTTCAATTGAAGTGCAGATTGTGGTGGCTTGGGCAAATGAGCATTTGTTAAACTTGATGTGTTTGAAGCCTGGTTTTAAAAACCGAACCGAGAGTCAAATCGTTTTTTTCAAAATTTCCAGTTTAACCTAGTTTTTGATCGGTTTTAGGGGGTTTTACCGAACCGGACTGGCTCCTGGTTCAGTTCGGTTTTTAAAACACTGGTTTGAAGTCTTGTTTCAATAGAGACAACTGGTGCACCTTTGAGTGAAAATCACAATTGCTTTGCCACTTGCACTAATGGAATCACTTGATCAAGATTGGCTTGCATGAGGACCTTGAAGCTCAGTTGAGAATGATTGGTTCCCGGCAGCTTCCCTAGGTGTATTGGTTCTAGAGGAAGTTTAGTTTAGGCTTTTAACCTACTGAAATAGGTAGTAATTGTGTGCATTATGGTTTAATATTTTATGTGCAATTATTTTAAAACTTTTGACGTGGCAGAATATTATTGGATGGCGTAAACATAGGCTTTATACTGCATCCTTATTGAATTTAATCTTTTTATATATTTTCCTTGTAGAGATCTATTCTAAAATAAAAGGGTGTTAAATTAGATGTTAATGACTTAAAATACAAACTATTCTTTAATTTTTAATAAATAAGTTATATATCATTACCAACCAATATTAACACACACAAAAAAAAAAAAAAAAAACATACAAGGACACATGGCTGCCATGCGTTCAGGTGCATCACCCAAAGTTCCCAATTCTCATGTAACTACAATTAGTATTATTTTATTTGTTTTTTATTTGTACTTTTGTTGGCTTTAAAACGCAAGCCACATTGTAGTATTTTTGTATCTTTTATTTTCTTAAACTTATCAATTGTTAACGTTTTATCGCTTGTGTCATTAATTTTTCTTTTATCTCATTCCTACCTACCCACCCACTCGCTTTCCCTCATATTTAGGGTATTCTTGGTAGACTATAAAAGGAACTAGAATGTAATAGGTATTCCTATGACTTAGCTATTTAGTAGTTTGATTATATTTTTATTAAAGGGAATAATAATTCCTTATGAATAGCTATTCTTTAAAATGAGGAATAACTATTCATCTCTAAAGGGTTGAAATAATTATTCATTAGTACGTGTATTAATTTGTAAAATTAATATATTTCCAAATAAACAATTTTTTCATATGACAACACAACCAAACATGCCCTTAATAAATGAGTTATATATTATTAACAACCAATATTAACACACAAAAGGAAAAAAAAACATATAAGGACACATGACTGCTATGCGTTTAGGTGCATAACATACAAGGACACATGGCTGCCATGCGTTTAGGTGCATCACCCAAAGTTCCCAATTCCCATGTAACTGCAATTATTATTATTTTATTTGTACTTTTGTTGGCTTTAGAACGTAAGTCACATCGTAGTATTTTTGTATCTTTTTTTTTCTTAAACCAATCCATTATTAATTTTTTTATCTCTTGTGTCATTAATTTTTTATTATCCCATTCCTACCTACCCACCCACCCGTTTTCCCTTATATTAAGGGTATTCTTGGTAAACTATAATAGACACTGTAATGTAATAGTTATTACTATAGTTTAGCTATTCAGTAGTTTGATTATGTTTTTATTAAAAAGAATAGTCATTTCTTATAAATAACTATTATTTAAAATGAGGAATAGCTTAAAAAATAGTTATTCATCTCTAAAAGGGTTGAAACAACTATTCTTTAGTAGGTGTATAAATTTCTAAAATTAATATATTTTCAAATAAACAAAATTTTCATATGACAACACAACCAAACATGCCCTTAATAAATAAGTTATATATCATTACCAACCAATATTAACACACACAAAAAAAAAAAAAAAAATACAGGGACATATGGCTACCATGTGTTTAGGTGCATCACCTAAAGTTCTCAATTCCCATGTAACTGCAATTAGTATTATTTTATTTGTACTTTTGTTGGCTTAAAACGTAAGCCAGATTGTAGTATTTTTGTATCTCTCTTTTTTCTTAAACCCATCCATTATTAATTTTTTATCTTGTGTCATTAATTTTTTTTTTATCCCATTCCTATCTACCCACCCACCCGCTTTCCCTTATATTAAGGGTATTATTGGTAGATTATAATAGACATTGTAATGTAATATTTATTACTATGGTTTAGTTATTCAGTAGTTTGATTATGTTTTTATTAAAGGGAATAGACATTCCTTATGAATAGCTATTATTTAAAATGAGGAATAGCTTCAAGAATAGCTATTCATCTCTAAAATGGTTGAAATAACTATTCCTTAGTAGGTGTATTAATTTCTAAAATTAATATATTTCCAAATAAACAAATTTCCCATATGACAACACAACCAAACACGCCCTTAATAAATATGTTATATATCAATACCAACCAATATTAACACACAAAAGAAAAAAAAAAAACAAAAACAAACAAGGACACATGGCGGCCATGCGTTTGGGTGCATAACATACAAGGACACATGACAGCCATGCGTTTAGGTGCATAACATACAAGGACACATGGCTGCCATGCGTTTAGGTGCATCACCCAAAGTTTCCAATTCCCATGTAACTGCAATTAGTATTATTTTATTTGTACTTTTGTTGGCTTTAAAATATAAGCCACATCGTAGTATTTTTGTATCTCTTTTTTTTCTTGAACCCATCCATTATTAATTTTTATCTCTTGTGTCATTTTTTTTTTATCCCATTCCTACCAACCCACCCACCTGCTTTCCCTTATATTAAGAGTATTTTTGGTAGATTATAATAGACACTGTAATGTAATAGTTGTTATTATGGTTTAGCTATTCAGTAGTGTGATTATGCTTTTATTAAAGTGAATAGTCATTCCTTATGAATAGCTATTCTTTAAAATAAGGAATAGCTTAAAGAATAGCTATTCATCTCTAAAAGGGTTGAAATAACTATTCCATAGTAAGTGTATTAATTTCTAAAATTAATATATTTTCAAATAAACAAACTTTCCATATAACAATACAACCAAACATACCCTTAATAAATAAGTTATATATCATTACCAACCAATATTAACACAAAAAAGAAAAAAAAAAAAAAACATATGAGGACACATGGCTGGCATGCGTTTAGGTGCATAACATGCAAGGACACATGACTGCCATGCGTTTAGGTGCATCACCCAAAGTTCCTAATTCCCATGTAACTGCAATTGGTATTATTTTATGGAAAATGCTAACGAATGCCCTTAGGACATTGTTTAATAATCCATTTAAAGAAAATTTGTATGGGGAAAGAAAGAAAAACAATTAATGTTTTGACAGCTTTTTTCATTTCCCATAAAAGTGATGTCAAAACTTTCCTAAAATGGATTGTTAACCAATGCCCTTAGGGCACTCTTTAGCATGTACTTTTGTTGGCTTTAAAATGTAAGCCACATCGTAGTATTTTTGTATCTTTTTTTCTTTTCTTAAAACCATCCATTGTTAATGTTTTGTCTTTTGTGTCATTAATTTTGCTTTTATCACATTCCTACCTACCCACCCACTCGCTTTCCCTTGTATTATGGGTAATCTTGATAAACTATAATAGGCACTGTAATGTAATAGTTATTTCTAAGTTTTAGCTATTGAGTAGTTTGATTATGTTTTTATTAAATAGAATAGTCATTTTTTATGAATAGCTATTTTTTAAAATGAGGAATAATTATTCATCTCTAAAAGGATTGAAATAACTATTCCTTAATAGGTGTATTAATTTCTAAAATTGATATATTTCCAAATAAACAAGCTTATGCACGTAACAATTATGAAAATAACAAATCATAAAAAATAACTAATCTCTCTTTCAAATTTTTTTTAAAAATATTATTTTTTAATATATATAATTATATGAGCAAGATATTTCCTAAAATATATCTTAAGTTTAATTTAAAATGTTTTCATTCTATTGTCTTCAAGGTGCTATTATTATGTTGTCACCAAACAAATGAATAGTAATAAATATTACATTACAACATCTTGTATTTATTATAATACCTATTCATATTTCTATGTAATTACCGTTACAGTTTACTAAACGTGCCTTAACTAATAGTGTGTTTGGTTGTAAATGAGGAGAAGAGAAAAGAAGAGAAGGGAGAGAGGGAAAAGATAGGAAAATAAATGAAAAAGAATATGCTTCCTTTTTACATGTTTGGAAAGAGTGTGGGAAGAGGAAAAAAAATTTAGACATATGTTTTTACCTAAATACCCTAAATAAAAACTAAAGTGTTTGTTTTGGCGAGAAGTCATTAGAAGTGAGCCCCCCAAAATTGCAAGGTATGTTACTTGTCTTTCTTCTCATTTCTGCCCAATTTGGGTAGATAAAAAGTGGGTCCGATAGATGCTCTTTCTTTCCCTTTTCTATTCTTTTTTTTCCTATAATGTCAACAAGGGAAAGTGTCGTGCCAATACAATTTTCTTTATTTTCTCTTCTCATCCTCCATTTCCAAACATAGTGTAAGTTCTTATCTCCTCAGTTACACAATTTCAAAATTTTTCTCAAGTCTCATTCATTGTCTCTCTTTCTCTCTCTTCGTTGAACCTCTCTCTCTCCGCTAAACCAGTTCATCACCTAAAATTCTAAAACGAAAAATTCATCATTTTAACTCTTTTAAGCACCACATTTCTCACCTTGCTTCTCCCACCTCTTTAAATCTTATTTTACCCACAAATTTCAGATTTCCTCAAATCTCATCTTAGATCTTACTCACAAGCAGCCATGTTGCCTTCAATGAGAGATAAGTACCAATTTTTCTATCAAAATTAAGAAGATTATTGTTTATTTTGGTCAATTTATTGAAATGGTTGAAACCGGTTTAACTTCTCAATTCTCAATTTTCACGATATGACCGGCGACTTTTGGTTAAACTTGCTTTTTCACTAATTTTCAATTTTTGATAAGAACCAGACTGGATTAGTGCCCAGTTTCCCATTGAACTGGTCTGTTTCTGGTTCGGTTTTTAAAACCATGGGTAGGAGCACTATTTTAAGTCACCATGTAATTAATATAGCATATCATTCAGGATATCTCATCTATGGGAGGGATTAAAGATGTTTGATATGGTGTGATCTAAAATTATTTTTCTAATTTTTCATATGTCCGTGGTAGCTAAAAAACTTGGTCAAATTGAAATCATTTTCTTTAATTAAGGAAAAACAAGGTTGACATTATAAACCTCTCAAAAAAGAAACTCAGTCCCCCCTCCCCCCCACAAAAACATTATTTTGGTCCCTATATTTTAGGGTCACAGTCAATTTGGTCCATGTTATTTTTAGCTTACAATTAATTTGGTCCATACCGTTAACTAACATAATACTCCTATAGGGCAAACGGTGTGCATTTTTGGTACACTTAAAGCTTACATGACAACTAATATAAAAATATATATTTTTTAATAAATATTCAAAAATACCACGTCATCATTTAAATTTAAAAAAAAAAACAAAAAAAAAGTTTTTAATTTCTTAGTTATACATTCCTATATTTTCTTGGTAACCAAACACAAAAATCAAATTTACCAATTACTTTATAAAAAAAAATACCAATTACATTCTCATATTTTCTTCCATTTTCTTCTAGCAACAAAAAACAAAAGCACAAATCAAATTAAAAAATTCAAACATAAATTTGGACACAATCTAAACAAACTCAAATTGCAATCTCATATTTCATTTCATTTTCAAGAGACAAAAGTTATATCTAAAATCGCAAACACAATAGATTTGTTTCCATCTCTAAGCACCCATTTTGACGTAGGAGAGAGATTGTGAGGGTGTGGGTTTGGGTCAACTCGACTAAACCAACTTAGAGAACCAATAGTGAAATTGAGTGAGGAGAGTGTGAGAACCACCCTTGGTGTTGTGGTGGCAGTTTTTGGGCCGGTGGGTGGCTAGGTTGCTAATGCTAAGAGATAGAAATCATTGAGAGAAGAAAGAGTGAGCTAGAGAAATAGAGAGTTTCAGGTTCAAGGAAGTTTTAGATCTACCATTTTTCTCTTGAAATGTAAGTTCCTCTTGGTTTGAATGAGATGGGTTTGGTGATCAATGATAATGGTCTTTTTGTAAAAACCATTTGGTGGGACATTGTTTTTCTGCAGAATTATTCTCTCAACAATGATGTTGTTCTTCGTCTCTTCTTTTTCTTCTTTTCTTTATGTTTTTCGGTTTGAATTTTAACTTTCTCAGTTTCTTGGCATATTCTAAGAGCACTAGCAGTGGTGGTGCTAAAAAGCTAAATAGCTATTTTTAGCACCACCATATACAACAAATGTGATACATCAGTGGTGGTATAGGTAAAATTTTTACTTACTCAGCTACAGTGCACAACTATTTATGACTGTGCACTGTAGCTCAAAAGCTAAAATCAAATAATATATTTTATTATCTCTCTCATTAAAACAATATATATATCTTTTCTATTTGTTTTTTCCTCTGTTCTAGCATTCTTCACTCTCACCCAAGCTCCAATTCATCATCTTCCTTGCCCAAGCTCACTCTTCAGTCAGCCATCGTCGCCTACCCAAGCACCATCGCCAACTGAAGCACTCTTTCCCTTGACTTCTCTCAAATCTCCACCGTTCATCCCATTGCCCCTTCCATCGTCCACCATGTCATCGAGAAATGCGGTGGGGTCTGCCACGACATCCCTTACCTCCAAACCCTATCGTTCTTCAACTAAGCCATAGCCCACGATATTCCGGCCTAGTCCACTGACCCTTACAACGGAATAATCGACCTCACCGGAAAAGTTCACCAGTTCAACTTGGCTTGGCAAGTCATCGATTCGATGAAAGCCACCGTGCATATCTTGTTTATGTTGTGTTTAATCGAATGGAGGACTATGGAGGCGATTCTTGTGTTAGTGTTGAGGCTGATTTAGGGTTGTGTTTGTGTTTGGGGTTGTTGGGTGTCTGTGATGGTGGTGGTGTCGAGGTGGTGGTGGTGGGGGCGGCACTGTGAGTGCTTGAAAACAATGAAGAAAAAAAAAAGAATTGTTTATTGTAGTAGATATATTTATTTTATTGTGTTAAAAGTCAAAATAAAACTACTGATGTTGGGGCTTTTGTAAAGTGAGAAGATAAACTAGATAAAGTAACTTTTTGTAGTGCCAAATAGTTAAAAAAATAGCTCCACCAATGTGGATGCTCTAAATAACCTAGACTATCATTATCATTTCTTTTTCTTTTGAGTTCTTTTGTAATATTTTTTTCGATTAAATTTTTTTAATTATTTAATTGCTAATGTGGTATTTTTTGATGTTAATAATTATTTTTTAAATAATTGAGTTGCCACATAAGCTTTAATTGTGCCAACACAACATACTGTTTGCCACGTAAACATTTTCCGTTAATGAGTTAATGGTAGAGACCAATTTGATTGGAAGTTAAAAATAATAGGGACCAAATTGACTGTTTACAAAATGTAAGGACCAAATTAACTGTGACCTCAAAAGGGACCAAAACTTAATTTTCACCATAATATAAATAACAACCAAATATCCAAAACGATCAAAATACCCTCTTAAACCTCTAAAATAACAAAAATATCCCTAATCCAAAAAAACCAAAATATCCTCAAAACCTTCCCATTCCCCTAAAACATTTATAAAAAAAAAAAAATCAAAATCAAAATGGCCTAAAAACTCCTAAATGAAAAAAAAAAAAAAAAAATTCTAAATGATATAAATGCCCTCCTAAAATCTCAAAAAAAAATCCTTCAAAATAACTTAAGTACCCTTAAATCAACAAAATAACTTTGAAACCTCAAAATAAACAAAAGACCTTTACCTCCAATATGATTGAAAAACTTTTGAATCCACAAAAGTGAAAAAAATAACTCCTAAAGCCATTAAAATGAAGAAAACACCTTATGAAACCTCCGAAATTTACCTGAAGATTTTGGGAATCATTCCCAAACTTTTTAAAAACTACAAAAAAAATAATTTTTAATTATCATTTTAGAGGTTTTGAGAATTTATAATTATGAATGTGAATGTGTAATTAGGTGAATGGGCGGGTTGACTATTACGTGAATTAGGGTTGTCCAAGTCTAACCTTGATCCAACAAAACTGCCCAATTTGAAGCCATATGAATTGGGAATTACTTGATCTAAGTGGTGCAACAAATGACGACGGGTGCATATCATTCCAACTAATCAATATTGGTTCAAATGGCTGTTCTCCCCTCCCAAATCTTTGATCAACCCAACATATATTGCCTTTATTCATTCTTCTCCAGCATACCACTACTCACCATTGTGATGAAGGTATTGGATCCGGTGAAGACCTTACCAAATTTGGCTAGATCTTCACTGATTTGATGAGATCCCACTAAGTCCAATGAAGATCTCTATATCTTTGCCAAGAGCCACCATGCACTAAGAGGACGACGACTTTGATCGAAATGATCATCGAAGATCAAATGACTTTTCCAGATGACAACTCACATTCATAACGACTGGTAGTGGGTCTTAGAATCTAAGTCCCTCTAGAATTAGGTCGAGTATGGGTTGGTGATCAATTTGACAAAACCTGACATGTGGACACCAAACACCACTAATGTGGGTATTATTGTTAAGTTGATAATTTATATTTTTGGTAAGTTTAATCAATATTAGTTTTTATTATTATTTTTTTCACTGTTAAACTCTTATTTTAAATGTGACTATAAGGGTATTTTTAAAGATATTTTCTATAAGATTTTAATGAAAACAACTAGAAAAAATCAACAATTCTCTCAAAGCATTAGTATTAGGGGTTGAAGAATCCCTCAAATTGTTATTTATAGCATCAAACCATAAAAAGTGGGCAGTTTTCGGAAGGCTAGTTTAAAAAAAAAATTACAATCTAGCTACAGTAATGCCTTATATATAGAAACTATTGTTCATTGATGCTAAACTTATAAACTTATATTTTATTCAACTTTCACACTCTCTCTCTTCTTTCTGTCTCCTGTCTTCTGTCTCTTCTCACTTTCTCTTTTCTTCTCTTAAACCAACCTAGCCAAGATCCTCCATGTCCGAGACATCTGAGGCTCTGCCACCATGTGCCATCATGAGCCACCACCATGACATGCCACCACCTCATGACTCTTCTCTACCTCTTTGTCTCACCATCTCTTTCTAAAGCACAGCCCATGGGGCCGAACCCATGATCACCAATATTGGTAGTGATGCATGACGGTGAAGCCACCATTGGTGGCCGCCAATCTTTCTCCTACTCCTTTCTATCTCTAATTCTCTCTCTTTTTTTTCTTTTTCTTTTTCTTTGTTTTATCCTACATAGGTTTGAGGATTGGGGTTTCTTTGAAAAAGGGTCTAAGGGTTTTGGGTTGTGGAAATTTGGAGGCTTTGGTTGCTTTCAATTTTAGTGGCTATGACTTGCATTTGAATCCGTAGTGTTGGTTTGGTTTGGTTTGGGTGATGTGTTTGGTGCAGTAGTGGTGGGGTTGTAGGGGGTGGTGGTTGCTTGATAGAGAGAGAGTATAAATAAAAACTAAAGAAAGAGGAAATAAAGAATAATATTTAAATGAAGCGGTAAAAATGTAAAGTTTGGGATGTTAAATGTATTATATTGTAATATAGTGGTGTGGTATAATAAATAAAAAGTAACTTTTTAGACTATAAAATGGTAGATTTTATGCAATTCCAAATACCAAACAGTAAACACCAAATTTGAACATAAAAAATATTGGGTAAGTTTACTTTTTAAACCTCAAAATTTTTGAAAACATTCCATTTACCATAAACTTTAGTATTTTCGTTGATGGGGGGTCGCGTGCTAAAGAAAAGCAAACCCAGTCCACAAAAAGACTCAAAAGAGAAAGAGGGAAGAAGGGTTTTGTTGGGAGTTGGGACACAGAATAGAGTAGAGCATCCGCATAAACAACAACAACAAAAAACATGGGGAAGGAAGGCGACTTGTGGGATGATTCCGCTCTCCTCAACGCCTTCGACTCCGCCATGTCCAAGTACAAGGTCCTCTCTCTCTCTCTCTAGAACATATTCTATTCTATTACACTGATTGATTCTGCTTTGCCAGTTCTGTATCTGAATCAGTCCAAATTTTATGCTTGTTTTGTTTATGATATATAAGCTTGGCTGAGGCATTGCTTCACTTGGCTATACTTTATTTTTTAATTTTTTTTAAAGAATTAAATGTATTAGTGAATTGTGTAGAGTTAGAATTTAGAAGGTAGCATTTATTAGTTTTAAAAAAAATAGAGTGGAAAGTTTTCATTCTTTGCTTGATTTTAACAAGTGGATAAAAAAAAATTAAATTTACTACATGTTCATTGCATTGGTACTTATGGGTTTCAAAACAATAACAATGTTGTAGAAAAATATTTTGGTGAATTTGGGATGGATCAAATTACTAGAGTTTCTAATTGTTATTAGCTTTCTTGTTTTTAGGAACATAATAAGGGAGTACACAATCGGCTGCGGACTTCGCCTCATGAAGCTGAGGTCACTAGCTTCGAATCTCCCATTTCTAGTCCCCCTTGGGGTTATATATATATATATATATATATAGCTCTCGGGCATGAGCATGAGTATAAACTTCTTAGCCTATTAGGAATGTATGACCCTGGATTATCTGGCTACTGGTTTTGGTGGGTGGGGTCAGTTGTCCGTAAGTTTTATTGGCTAGAGGCGAGTCTAAAGGGATCTTCTTTAGAAAGGCGAGTCTAAAGGGATCAATGTATATAAATGACATAAAAGATTGATTTATAAAAATAAAAATAAAAATAAAGGACATAAAAGATTGAAAGTTACTTAGTAAATAGACAGACAACAGGCATGCAAACACACATGCATGTACAAAGTACAATATAATGATAAATGGAGTGAAAAGAACCATTGATCAAACCCAAAACAAAAATGGAAAATAGATACTTATTGGTTATTGAAAAATATACAAATAAGAGAACTGTGGAATAGAACTTACCAATTCTTTTTTCTTTAAATACAGTGATAACTGACATATGATCATGCATGTATTTTGCAAATTTAAAAAAAAAAAAAATTAAAAATCATCACAAATTTTTAGTTGTAGTAACATTGTAATCTTTTCAATCAATTCATTTTCCAGATAATGCATAGCAAAAATGGTCATGAAACTTCAACCGAGGGAGGAAAAGCTATTGGCAGCACTGAGGAAAATGTCTCTGCTAATGTTAACGGAACTCATGAGGCTAGAAGGTTGGTAAATTTATTATGCTATTGCCTATTTGTGATCTAATATATGCTATTTATTTTATATAAAATTATTGGAAATGCTACTTTTCAAAAATAAAATAAAATTATTGGAAATGTTAATGTGCAATGTGAAGAGATAATGAATGTTTTGTGTTTTGTTATGGTATTTTCATGTTTTGGAGCCTGTAATATATAAGAAATGAGTGAGTCTTTTTTTTTTTTTTTGGGATTTTTAGAACAATATTCTATAAGATAGTGTCAATAAGCTATGGCTCAAGTAACACTTCTTGCTGTTGTAAGGGCAATGTGGAGGATCAGGTCTTGGGTTAAAGATCCAGAGGGTGCGTGTATAACTTACCAATTAAATTATGGGTTAATTATACAAATCCACTCTAAATTATTGCGTGTTTTCACTTTACAACTTTGGGATGATTCTGCTCTCATCAATGGCTTGCGAAGGTTGTCTTCTTGTTCCTGATTCAAGGCCTATAATTGAGCAATTTGATGGGGCCCTCAGCTCAGTGTAGGGCATTGCCTTTAATGACTGTTCCTAATACATTTGCTTCTCACTGTGTTTCAACTGGCTTAAGATTGCTATGCTTTAGCATGAATCAAATAGATATGGGTGATTGGGGTTTGGGGCATTCTACTACTGTGATTTTCATTATAGTTTAAGGAGGGTAGTTTAGTAAATCTTGTAATGACAACGTAGTTTCATCTTTTTCTTGTTTAGAGGTCACGTGCATAGCATGTGACTGTTAAAGTTAACAGCCATTTGAACAATTGGATGCAAATTGCTATCTTTGTCCAAATTGGGGTGTTAATTGCAAGTTTTTATGCTTTGGGGTGCAAAGTGCAAGCACCCCTTAGTTTAGGGTGGATTTGTGCAATTAACCCTTATTGAAGATAGAGGAGATGGCTAAAATATGTGCCTTTTTGTTTTTAACTAAGCTGATCCCAAAAGGAGCACTTTTAACTCCTGTGGTGGTTTAGGCGAGAGTCAACCAGGGAACATACTTTCTCATAATTTCCAATTTGTAGAATTTAGTACTACAGTGTGAGAGACAAGTATAAATATTTTTAAACTATACAAAAAAAAAAGGAATAAAATACGGAGTTTGCAGTGGTAATGAGCTGTTTGAGGTCCACATGCACAAGCCTTTTTTAAAAAAGGTGATATTTCATTGAAAAAATGCAAAAAAAAAAAGTGCAACCTTAAGTATACATCTTGTATACTGAGTGATTGTTTTTTGTATCATTAAAGTTTCATTATTTATAAATAAAAGTGCAACCTTAATACTTGGGAAGATTTTTTTTTATAGGTAAGAAAGTTATATTATTAAAAAAGGAATAGAAGAAAAAATACATAGAGATCATGATAGTGAACAAAGGACAACACCGAAACAAAGAGAAATAAAGGAATCATAAAACTATTCTAAGAGACAAAAGAAAATCAATGAGAGTAGAACAATCCAAGAGACCCCAACACCGAGACTAATCGAAGAGAGTTCGTTGGCACAAATTTAACAATTGAGCCAGTGATTTCTTAGTATCCTCAAAAGAACGTTGATTACGTTCTGTCCAAATAGTCCACATCAAACAGACATGAACCAAATTCCAAATACCGGAATTATGTTTCCCAAGTCAATGGTGCCAACAAAATAATAAGTCTGCAACAGAACCTGACATGACCCAATCCATCCCAAACAGTTGAAGCATATGCATCCACATAGAACGATAATCTTTGGGAGTTTGAAGATAGTATTCATCACCTCCATAGGGCTTCATTTTGCTCTTTTTTAATGGAATTCTATTCACTTATTATTAAAAAGCACATTTGAAAAGGACATAACTGATCACCTCTGACCTGCCTTTTTCCCTTGGAAAATTTTGAGTAATGCATCAAGGACTTTAAACTTCTTATTCATAAAGGAATATAACTTGTAATTGAATATAGATAATCACATTGTATTGTCGGCATAGCATGGTTTCATTTCAAACAACAGAAATATATTTGCATACATTCTAATAAAATGTTCTTAGTTGGTTCATTGTGAAGATACCAGTAATTCAATGGAGGGAATGAGTTGCGTATCTTAATTGGAATTTTGCAGCCTATTACTTCTTTTTTTAAAAAAATTATGCAATCTTACTGTTATCAGCAATTTTCAATTGAGATGAACTTGTTGAAAACGAATATGAAATAAAAAATAGAGTGTGTGGATGTGTCACAGAGAGAGATGCTTTTATGGAGGCTTTGAAAAATAATACATAACCAAAATAAACAAAATAAGCTAAAGCAAACAAACCCCTAGTTCCGTTGGCTACTGGTATTGCAAAATGCCATGTAGGTTTTACTTGCAATAAGGTGGCTTAGGATTGCCATAAAGCCTAGCCAAAAGACTATAGCAAATTTTTTTTTTTTGATAAGTAACTATAACAAATTATTTGCCCATAACTTTATGATTTTGAATTGATGGATATCATGTCATTTGAAAAAGAAGTATTAGCACCATGCTTTCTGTTTCATGTTGAATTATGAATGGAATATTGTGTTTTTGCAGTATACTTGCTTATCAAGATAAACCCCACCATAGGAAAGCTTTTATCTAAAATAAGGGGAAAGTGTGCTAATCCTATAAAAGCAATATAATTTAAAATAAAAATAAAATAGACCTTATCATCTTTCTTTGTCTCTACATTTTTTTGTTGATATTATGCAAAGAGTATGTTATTTTTTTTTTAAAGGAGGAGAAAGAAGGTGAATGTACACTATCATTCTTTGTCTCTATGCTTTGTATTGATATTATGCATGAGAACCATTTTATTTTATGCTAATGCATATTAAAGGGTTAAGTCACAATATGTGGGTCAAAATTAACCGAAAATAGTTGCATGCAGGTCATGCAAGCATACATAAACTCAAAACCTTATTTCTTCTCTTTGATTTGTTTGTAATTGTTTCAAGTACAATTTGTTCACCATCGTGAACATAATGTACTTATATTCAGTAAAACTTTCTATTACCTATCCAAAAAAAAATACATAAACTCAAAACCAGATCATTGCATAAATTCTGTATTGCATGCAAGGCAATTGTTGTTCCTCTAGGGCTTATATTCTTTTGCTTATTTTTAAGTGTAAATTTTTTACCATCTCTCAAATATATATATTTTTTAAATTATAAAAATTAGGGATGCAGATGAGAAAAGCAATGTTGCATCAAGTACTGCAGTATACTCAGGAGAGACTAGTAATCTTTCAGAAGTTAAAGAAAATCATTGTGTAGATTCACATGCACCTGAACCCTATATAAATTCATCAAATAGTCTACTCGAGCAAGATGCCAGTAAAGACAGTTCATATTATCATGGTGCAGAGGATTATAACAAGTTACTCAACTCATATTATGAGCTTGAGGAGAATAGGCAAAAGATTTTGGAGCAGCTTCATCAATATGGTGGTTGGAACTATCAATATTCTGGTGAAGGTTCTGGTGTACAGTGGGGTAGCTGTTCTACTTCTCAAGAACATGCTATCCCTGCAAACCTAGATTCTCATCCAAATGTAGTCTGTTCATGTTGCCCCTGCGTTTACCAATGCTTGGCGGCCCCATGTACTTCATGTCCTGGCTGTTCTTTGGGTGGGACATGTGTGGGCAAGACTTGCGCTGATGCTTCTATGGCAATGGTTCCTGGAAGTGAAAGATCTTGCCTTCTCAAAGATAGTAACATTGTCCAAGCAGCAATGGGAGCTGCAGAAAAGGCACTATCTTCTGTGAAGCCACAAATTTCTGGTGATTCTAATATAAATGAAGGTGAGCACGGATTTCCTAAAGGAAGAGATTTGCATGAAAATCTTGCTTGTTGGTACTTTTATGATGGTTTATCAATGGTGCTGCCATGCAAATAGCTAGAATGTTGGGTTAAAAGGTCCTATTTGGAAATGTGACAACTAGTTTCTTTTGCCTTGCAAAATTGACTTTTCTGTTTTTCATTGATGATTAGACGACCCCCTTATACCTCATTTTAACTTGGATTTTTTCTAATTTCTCAATTTTGTTTCTTTGGGGTATGTCGTTTTTTCTGTTTGGTTGATCTGCTTTTATCGTTTGTTGGACCCTATTTATTATTCCCTGTGGATAACTTGTTTTTCTATCTTTTCACATGTGCAATTGAGGGGCTCTTCAAGTTTGTACTATATATTATTACTTTTCTACTTGTTATCCCTTACTTAAAACATATCAATGCACTCTGGAGTCTGGACTTAAAACTCAGTAGCTTTAGTTTTATTTACCCGTCATGACCTTGCCTTTTGTCGTATAAAGCATATTGTTAAGATGTCCCTTTGGTTCATGATAAGAACTGAATCCCCAGCTCCCACTTGTGCTTTGCCTAACCAACTTATTTTGATGGTTTAGCCGTCATTTTTTTTTCTACTATGTATATTGTGTAGATATAAACAGGGTGCTGATCTATTGTCTTATCATATTTCAATTTCTTTTTTCATGGAATGCAGATAAAGAAAAAACTGATGGAGAAACAGTTCAAAGTACTAGCTCTGAAACAGATCTGGCTGTTGTTTTAAATGCTTGGTATTCTGCAGGCTTCTACACTGGCAAGTAAGTATCAAGTTTCCGTTCAGTAGTATTATTAAACACAGATTTTTTTTCAATTGATACTGATTGTCTATAATGTATCCACTTCATGTTCCAGGTTTAAGCTACATGTCACTTTTCATTTCTCTCTTCTTACACACAATGGATCACAATGCTAAAATACTTTTTTTTTATGAGTCAACCTCACAAATTTGAGGCAATTTAGTTTCCTTACCTTTTTCTTGATGTTCCTCTTTAAGCCCTAATATATTTATAGTTTGTTACTTAGTGCCATGATTTGTTCCAATTAAATCCATTTTAGCTATAAGCACATTTTTTTTTATATTGACACTATTTGTTTAGTCAATAATGTTTTCTAGAAAATGAGTTATTTTCCAAAAAGTATTTTCTATTAAACTATCTGATCTTCCTATGTTTGGTAGTTGGTGGCAACCTTAAATGATTTGAAAAATAATTTCTTAACTTTCCTTAATTAGCTTATTGTGAGTTAGAGTTGTTTTCCAAAAAAAATTAATAGAAAACAATCTCTAAAAATAAGCTATATTTTTTCTGTTGATCAAAGATAGTTTTCTTTTTAACTCATTTTTTCTGATGCAACCAAACACTAGAAAACACGGAAAACTATCTTTACACAAAGATTTCATCGAAACAAATGAAGCGTGAGTGAAGAGAAGTCATGTCATTGACAGGCCCAAGTCGATCAGCCTGTAACCGGTCATCTTTCACTTTTAATTATCTATACGTCGTAACGGTGCCTCTCTAATTGGTTTTGGCATTAGTAATGGTTTTCATTGGTCCTCCTAAATTTAGTAGTACATCAATTCGTTATGTTGTTCCTTCTCCAAAAAAAGAAGAAGTTAGTATGCTGTTACGACTATTTTTAAGTTCCTGTTTATCAAAAAAAAAAACTATTTTTAAGTTCCTTGGTGGCATTTTGGCAGGTACCTTACGGAGCAATCTATTGCAAAGAAACGGCACAGCTAGGCATTGCTACGCTTTTGGCAACATTAAGCAGAGGTAATCCGCGGTGTTAAAAATTTTCAATTGTATGAGTGGGTTAGTAACTTTTTTTTTATTGAAGGATCAATATAATTATATATCAAATTTGTGCAGGGGCTGAATTGCATCTGATTGCTTGAGCTTGAGCTTGTGCAAAACTGTACGAAAACATCACTCTCATGGAGAAATAAAAAGTTGCTGTGTTTTACTTTTACAGTGAATGCCTTCTCAGAGCTTTTCGTTTAGTCCCTTTGTATTTTTATTAGCTTTGGACGTTAGTTTTGTGATTTCCAACCAGCATGGTGTTAACTGCAAATTGGCTTTTTTTTTTTAAGAGAGATAGAACGATTTTTGAATTGTGGGAACAACAGTTTTTAGAGATATAAATAGAGATAGTGTCAACTTATTTCGTTCGCTTCTAATGATAACTCTCTATCATCAGACTAAGACATCAATCAGTTTTTAGTATAAGCGGGAATTGAACTCCAAATCTCTTATTCAATTATCAAATTTCTTAGACTTTAAAGCTATTTAAAGAATCAAATCTTTTAAAATAGTTTACGGCACCAACCAATAAAATGACTAAACTTTTATTGTTTTTATTTTCAGTAATATATTTAGCATTTATCATTATGTTTTATTCTTGAAAGATATTTAGCATAGCTAATATACTTGAAAGATTAATTGTAATTTAATATCTTTTATTTTATGCTTTATAATTTTCTATTTTTTCTTTGTAAGAGTTTTGAAGATAGATTTGAAATTGATTTTATTTCTTTATATTTTTTAGATCAAGATTGTTCATTTTTACAAATTTGTTCATTTTTTTTGTATTTTATTTAATTATTAAATTATCTATGAAGTCATCATGATCACCTCAAAAAACTTTGAACCTCTCATTTTATTTGGGTTCTTTGAATGGTCCAAGTTTTAAAACTACGGGTCACAATTAGTAAAGGTTATGTTTTCCAAAAATAAAAGAAAAGAAAAAAAATTCTCATGACAGCTCATAATTTGTTAGCTTTTTAATTTGCTCAATAATCAGATTGGGCAAAATAATGAATTGAGGATCAGTTTTTCGGACCGCTTGGGATAAAATATTAGGCAATATTTAGGTACAGTACTTAAATGTTGTTCTTTATGTTATCTTCTTAAGATTCTGTCATATGGATTTTCTTTCATGGGTTAGAAGTATATTTTTTTAGTTAAATAGCCATATGACTAAATCTGAAGAGAGGAACTTAAAGAAACTGTACATAAATTTTGTCCTAAAAGATTATCCGAGCTATTGTGAGCAGATTAAATGGACCAAGCCCAGAATATTCCCAATTGAAGAATAAAGTCCAGCCCACGTTGGACCAAGATAGGTGACATGGAAAAGTGAAGAGAGAGCAATGTCTTTTAACACCTATTAAGGAACCGGTGCGATCTTATTCTTATAGTGCACAAAATATCAAAACATGGATTGTGATCATGTGTTTTTTATGGTGTAACGAAAATATTAGCTGATCTTATGATATGGATCTATGTCATGCGTTTCTCATGGGGTAATAATAATGTGGGATTTATGATTTGGAAGCTGAGTGTAATTCATGGAATGGGCCATGTGTGAACTTGTCATCCACTTGAATTAAAGCCAGATTTTGGTGCAAGGAAATGTTTTTATTATCTTATGAAAAAAAAAATAGGACCATAAATTATTTCACAATTTTGATGTGGCAATGTGTGATTGATGGAGAAAAAATGGTAGGTCCATGTGTAAATAATAGACAACTACTCACAATCTGTCACATCAGAATTGTAAATTTGTGACAAAGAAGTTGTGAAATAGTTAGCCTATAGATACTCTAGTTTGGATGGGTACAGTGAAATTGCCACCAATCTTAGGATTTTTATAGGCTTGATTGACCAGCTAATTGATTTTATAACCAACTTGGGGTTAAGACTAAGAGCAGGTAATAAACAAAATGAAATCTCTCTCACTCTAGCAGACCTCATTTGATTTCACCTACTAATTCGGGGAACACTCATCTTTGAGTTCCTCAATCTCATCTCATACATGCTACTTCATTTCCTTACTTTATACAAAACTTTCTGACACTTTTTATTTATAACTTGAAATCTGGCATTTTTATGATGTCTTCTACCTACAAATTTCTCACTAAACACCACTCATTTTAGAACTCAAAATCTTTTGGAATTGACTGTGGATATTAAGGCTGTCCAATGACCTGGATCAACTGACCCGCCTGCTCGAACCAGTTAGAACTGAAGGTCCATGGGCAGCTCCGAATTCAATCTACAGTTAGTCACGGGTTGGCAAGTGAAATAACCGAATAATTCGATTCGGATTCGGGTTTCAAAATATTTCACCCAAAAAACCTGAACCAACCGAATTATTTATACACAAAAAAATACAGTATATGATTTGACATGCTAGCAGGAGCAGCCTAGCAATGCCAGCCTGAGACTCAAAGACCAAAGTTAACTTTTTCTCACACAAATTCCCAAAATGCGTACCAGCCGTTCATCTCAAATTAAATTTTAAAATCAACGGTATTGATGAGAGTAAAACTGAACACTCAGTGATGATATGACCGAATTTATATATATATCCATCACTATTGTTACCCATGGATTGCCATTGTCCCTGATCTTCCTTTTTGCCATTAGGGAATATTTGGCTTTTTACTGAATAGGTTTATTATTGAATTTATCAGTTAGAGGATACTCGTAACAATTAACAAACACCCTAATTGAATATCATCCTCCACTGTGCCCTGTGGTAGTGTCAAACTTTGACACTGATGGTAGGGTAGTTGTAGAAGAAATAGTCTACTCCAGCTGAGGATTGATACGTGATCGTTTGGGTAATTTAAGTCCATAGGAACCTCAACTAGTTTAACTGTAGGAAAGGATTTTTACTGGCATGGAATGAAGGCTTTACTAAGTTAATTCTCAAAGTTTCAAGTATCTAGGTTTGTTACTAGCTAATATTCCTCCTCATTTTCGTTTTGGTCTCTGGTTGCAGGAACATCCCCGCTAGTCACTAGGCCATGACAAGTTTCTATGAAGCACATCCATCGTGAAGCAAATAAATGTACTGATGAACGGGGGATCATGGGATCTTATGATATACACTCTCTTTGTACCTTTTGCGTTTGTCCAAATCGCTTGCATTTTTATTACATTTAGGATGTTCAGCAGCTACATTCGCATAGACTAATTTAAGCTTGTTGACTATTTTCCCTTATCTTTTATTTTATCAAATCTAATATCCTTTCTTCCTACGCATACACTAATCTAAGCTTGTTGACTATGCTCCTTAGCTCTCCTTGCTTAGCTCTCCAATTAACATCATTTTTTTGGGACAAATAAGTTCAGAGGCCAACGCCTCCCAGATGAATATTACGGCCCCATGCTGAAATTGAAAGCTCAAACATCATTGTGCAAGTTACTAGAACTACAAGATCTAATGGTGACATTGTAGAAAAAACCTAAAAAGGTTTTAAGATACATTATTATGCAAGTTACTAGGACTACAAGATAATGGTAGGACATTATACAAAAACCTAAAAAGGTTTCAGGAAGCCTTTCACATAGATCCTTTACACAATACCTATGGCTCTTAGGTCATTTATAGGCATGGTATCTGGTCAGCAAACTAAGAACAAAGTAGCAGGATTGGTGGTTGTGGGTACTAGTAACATTATAAATTGATACATTTTGGTTAAAAAACCAGGAAAAAAAAAATGGGACTCTAAATGCCGATAATACGAAAATGTAAACGTTTTACCTCAAGCCAGTTGTATAAGCCATTTCCAAACCTTACAATGGTTCAATGTATTTTGTCTCCATACAAGGTCTCATGTGATATGCATTAACCAGCCTGTCTAATTACCATCTTTGATTATATGTAGATAAGCTAAATCAGACCCTCACTTTTTCTGCAGCTTCCTTGATTTGTTCAATTGTAAAAATGCCAAAGAAGTCATCATCTGAGACTGCATTGATAGCTGCAAGTGCAACATCATCAACACTAACAGGAGGAGCCAAGAGCAGATCAGATGCTGGAAGAGAACTCAAAGGTCTGGTAAAGCTCTCAGTAGCACGCAGAATTCTCTCCACTGGTTCCCCTATTAAATCCAGAGGAATCTCAAAACCATCCACCCTCCTTTTCCCATATATAAAGCCCGGTCTTAATACAACACCTGAAATTAAAATTTCAGTATAACGTCAAAAGAATGAAATAATGAGGGATCTTTCTTTCTTTTGTTGGGGGGAATGTTGTTGTAAACATATCTGATCTCTGTATTAAGAAAATTCTGGTATTTATTTACCATTAATTGATCAATGACTAAGTAGATCAATAGGCAGGTTTGTTGATTAGCAATATCTAGCAAACTCATTGATCATCCTAAATGAATGGTTCAAAGATGATTGTCATCCACTCAGTAACAAATATTTGCCTAACAAGTTTCTACTTTGGTACCTACTTTCATTTCTTCTGCACCAAAAGTACTGACAAGCCAAATATGTACCGCTCCTAATGAGAGAATCTTTAATTTTTTTCCCAAAAGTAAATGGTGGGTAAATTACCAGAGTTGGGATATTTGGAAAGAACTTCTGCCTCTGCTTTCCTCTTTCCAGTGAAGTATCCAGTTGAAAGTATAAATGATGGTAAATTGTAATCATGCACTGAGATCAAGATAAACTTTGGAATCCCTGCCAGGAGAAACGAAGAAAACATAAGAGATGATATCCCTCCTAGCATGATACTTTCAATATCAATATGCCATTGTACATAATTGACAAATCCCAGAGACATTAGAATGAAAAGAAATATATGGCAGTATGATATATTTGATGATACTGGAGATATTTGAAGAAAATTAAATTTTATTTCTATTCAATTCCTGGTAGTAGATTTCCACTACTTCTGAAATCTATTATGCTCCACATTATTGCCTAGAATTATCATTATTATTATTATTATTATTATTATAAGAACAACAACAATAATAATACTGTAATATAAAAAAATTTAAAAAAGACAGACCAGAAAACTGGTAATGTACAACTGTTACTCCAACTCCAACCTGTTACTTAGTATAAATATTTCAGTTATCATCTGATATTTTCTGCCTACAAATAAAGAATTAGGCTTCACAATGGCACAAGCGTCAAAGCATGCCCTGTTTAGGGTTCTGTTATTTAACAGTTCTTAGGCAGACGTGAATTAATTGAATGGAAGCAACAACCTATAAAATGAATAATGTTGTTATACAATCATTGGCTTTCATATGCCTCCCAATCTTAATTAGTGGCACCTTTGCCGACAAATAAAAGAGAAACTCGATCTATATAAGACTTCCCAAGTTTGTGTAAGTGAAAGTTTCAACTAAAAACCAACTATTATTGAATTAGCACTAATGTAAAGATTCCCATGTCGCAACATGTGAGGGACATGGGAACGTAAAAAAGGAAAGAGAGCAATGGCTTTCTCTCGCTTTTGGCATAGCGGGCCCTGGCGGGAGGCCCGCACGACAAGATATTAGCTTAGAGGGGCATACATAATCTATAGTGGTATAGATAATATATATCTATTTTGAATTGCAGATACATAAATGATAGAATTATTTCAAATTGGATCTTCGAAAGAGATGAAATTTCCTTGATTAACAATAGTTGTAGTTTTGCCAATATTCTGGGGTTCCATCAAGTTGGAACATCAAGAAAGAGACAAGGAAGAACATGTGGTAGAGGATTATGAAATTCATTCAAGAAAAGTCAATAGAAATCGCCTTTGCTATGTGAACTTTTATTTTAGGAGTAATTCAACTAATTGGTTAGAAATAAAATAATAATATCCACTTCTCATAACTTCATTTGAATCACCATTTCATATAATCTTTTAAATATTATTCAAATCTATTTAGCAAATACCACTATTTTTGGTTTTGGATCTTCCAAATCATTCTTGCAGGAGGTCTGGACCCATTTTTCTCTGATCCTTTGCTAAGGATTAGTAATCCTTTTTAGAAATCGAATGGATTCGATCTTATACATACACAAGGAAGGTAATCAAAAAAGGTAAAAGGTTAACATGTAAATATCCTTGTATCGTACCACCTGTGAAAGCTTGTTATCTCATGAATCATGATGCATTATTGTCTACATCTTAATTATCTTCTCCAACATATCAAATTTAAAAATTCTATGATATACACATTCCTGGTACCAACTATAATACCAGAAACATGCAGAAGTTTTCAGTAACTTTGAGGGTTCTGTTAGCTAAAAAAGCTGAATTTTTTATAACAACAAGAGGTTTCATCTTCTTGACTATTGTTGTGGATGAAAGCTCGAAGATTGGAATCCAGCCAAAACAGCTAATGATGATTTTACTTTATTTTTTCATTTTGACTAGGCCCTATTAGTTTTATTTACTTATTTAAGAATACAGCTCTTGTGAGCTTAATTCTCCATTCTACAACTGTTTTGGCTGTGTAGGAGCCACCTCAAAGAAGTTGTGTCTTCAACTTAAAATCATGTTTACAAAGCAAGACTTAACCATAGATCCTAAGATCAAGAATAAAAAAGATCCTAAGACCAAGAATAAAAAAGATCATATTCAATGTACAAAGCTCCTAATATTGCAGGGCCAGTGAGAGATTGGTAGGCGGCCTTACTCCACAAATATTTTTGGGAGAGGCTAATTCCTAGACTCGAACCTACAACATGCTTCTTTGGGTGGAAGGCACTTTCCATCCCACTAAGACCCAAAGTAAACAAATAAATTGTAATTAGAACCCACAATTTCAAGAAATCATGCACTTCAAGCATCAATTTATATATCACCGGTCAAAACACATTGTGTCCAGTTCACTCACAGTTCCCCTCTTTCCCTTTTCTTTGGTGATTTTTCCCTGCAATGACAGATCATATTTTGAAAGGAAGTGGCTATTGAACAGTTGAAATCATGAAATGAGTTGTTATGCTTCTTTGCAGTATTCCCTTGAAATCATGAGATGAAGAAATGATTTCTCTAAGGTAGCTCCTATGTGGCTAACACAGCTGAAGATTGGGAAGTAAGTTTCATAAGATTGCATTTTCAGATAAAAATATTGATTAGGGCCATAGGTTTCTGATAAACTCAGCTAAAGGATACTGCAACCTTTCCTCCTTTATGGAAATCTAAGTTTTATAGCCCAGATACTTTGGGGTTTCTAAGTAAAATTTCACAAAAACTTAATCAATATATCAAGTTATTAATCAACACTAATTGAATATCATAATCTTTCCTAGTGAAGCAAAAATGCATGAAAAATCACAAAGAATATAAGATCAGTGAAAATCCCACATCTCCCTTTCCTGCTCTTGATGGGCAAGATATTCAAAAAGCTGAAAGCCTAAGGGACTTTTTTCTCTTTAAATCCTTGAGGCTAACCATTCTTATTCAGTATTAATTTCCAACTAAGTGAATAGCATACCCGTCTTATGTAAGTCATCCACCATAACTAAAATGAAGGAGAAGTAGTTATCCAAAAAATTATAATAAAGAACTATTAGCAAGCTCTTTGAAAGATCTTTTGCATCTAGAGAAGGTGGGTTGACATTGATTACTGATTAGAATGGGAATGAACACAAAATTCTGTGGAGCATAGGCGATTGAGTTCTATTGATATATGTTTCTTATTAGGTCTCTACCCACAAAAAAAAAAAAAGGTTCCAATCAACAGGTTCATTAGCAAGAAAGAAAGAACAAACAACAACAATGAAGCAATAAGGTCCTCAATAATATAGTTTGTTGCAAAGAATGAGAATCAAACATTTCCTTACCATAATCCTTTGCGGCATTCACTGACACAACATTAGCCTCTCCATTAATCCTTAGCATTTGTTCCTCGCTACCAAAACCTCCAAGGGTTGAAACCACAGCAGTAGCTCCAACCAGTACTTCATCCCAGTTTACATAGAAAACATCTCCTGCACATAATAATGAAGATTAATATAACAGTCTGCATCCATGGCCTAGACCAAGTTTTTTATTTTATTTTTATATACAAAATGAAAATTCTACTCTAACCTAATTTAAATGTATATATGTGTAAAACTCCCTCCTGAATACTTGAACTCCGGCCCTTACGCTCTGCACCCTACAAGCACTTATATTTGTAGAGTGACCATTGCGCCAAGGATACAGGGATAGTTATAGTGAGTGTTTAGATTGCAACGAAACACTCACTAGCGTCTGCGTTTTAGTGGGCCCCGTGCACTATTTACGGGATCCACAAACTACTTTTTTTCAATAAAAACAACTTTAAAACTAGGTTCTACGGCACTATTCACGCATTTAAAATTTATTTTACTATCGTGTTTTTAGTTTTCAGCAATAAACGGTATCCAAACACATTCATAATATAATATAAAAAAATTATTAAAGAGGGGAAATAAAGAATATCCATTTATGTATGTACCTGTCACCCAATTTACCTGATCCACCCACGAATTTGGGTAAGTAGGACGCCCTGACCTGCGACATGAAAAGGAGGTGGTGCGTATATGTAGATAAAAAAATAATAGTAAAATGTATTAACAAAATGTTTCAGACCTGCTTAAACTTATGACCTCTATGCCCTTGGATACAGCAGCCTTGCAAATAGCAGAACCAACAAAACCACTTCCTCCTAAGACTACAACCTATTAATAATAATAATCAAAGGGAAAAGCATGTTCAATCATGAGAAGTATGAATTATATATTAATATTAAGAATTTTTGGTAACAAGTGTGCAGTGGTAGTGGTACCCTTACCCTTTCAGTCTTAATATCAGCTACAACATCAATTGTAGCAGATTTCAAATCATCCCTTATGGTTGCTGCTTCTGCATAACTGCATCTCACACCAATCCTGTACAAAAAGATACATATATAATCAGTAATCACCTCACAATATCAATAGAATAAAAGTTTGTGTGTGTGTGAGAGAAAGAGAGAGAGAGAGCTGACCGGTTGCGAAAATGGGAAGTGGGTGGACGGGTACGAAGTGTGGTAAGGGAAGTGGGAGCGGAGCTAATTGCAGAGAAGGACAAAAACGAAGCCATGTTGGAGAATCTCTCTCAGTGCTCCACACTCACACAAGTGTATATATATATAATCTCTTTTATTAGGGAGAAATATATATTATTTTCATCACATTTTTATACTAATTTTTTCGAGTTTACAGTGCACCTTTGGATTGCACTAAAAGAGAAAGTAGATAAGTTTGTGATTTTTGTGTGAATTCTGGGCAAAATTTACCAAACAGTATAATTCTGAAAAAAATTTAGATAGATGGTATGCTTTCAAACTTTATTAGTTAGTTGGACTCTTTTTTGAAAATCGAGTATAGTAAAATCGATTTTCAGCCAAAATCGCCAAAATCGAGTTTAATATACTCGACTTCCTATCAAAAATTAGCTCTAAGATGGATAAAAAAGGAAGTCGAGTATAGTAAACTCGATTTTGGCTGAAATTTTGGCTGGAAGTCGATTTTGTTGTACTCGATTTCCAAAAAACAGTCTAACTAACTAATAAACTTTGAACGTATGCCATCCACCTAAAATCTTCCCAATATTATACTATTTGACAAATTTTACCGTGAATTCTGTATACTATTTATAAAAGCGTAAGTATTTTATTTAGCAAAATTTTATTAAAACAAAATCTCATAACACTAAAATAAATTTTTAATTTCAATTTTTAATTTTCAACCGTATCCAAACATATCCTTTATAAGCTGTTTTTTCATTCCTTTACAACTTCCGAAATTTCAGTCAACTCCATACTGTACCTGCCCGAGATAAGGCCCGTATTTTACTTTCTATTGGTTTCTTTTTAACTCAAAACGTGACTTGACCCACCAATGCCTAAAACAATTGACAATTTGACTTTTAAATTATCATTTCAGGGTTGTATAAAACTAAAGTTTTTTTATTTAGAATTATTTTCAGACCACAACTTCTCGTCATTTTTTGTTATTAGTTATTAGACTTATGTGGTGGACGTGAGTAATTTTTTATTATTTTTATATAAACTTATCATTTTTTTCTCAACTAATCAAAGTCAATTACATCATAATAGTAGCACAATGACAGCTCTAGGCTTACTAATCCAAATTTAATCCGGAGTCTATTCCAAGAAGATGTCTCATTCCCCACTCATCTTGGCCCGAAAATGATATCTTGTACTATATGTCGGGTACACAATATACCACCTCTATCTTGGCCACCTGATTTTATTGTGGGTTACTGAAGATGAAAACGCTAAAGGCCCCGTTTGAAGACTATTTTGTGTTATTTAAATGCTAAAAATTGGGCTCACTTTAGAGTGAGTTGTTTGGTAGGAGAACTGTTACAAGTGTATTTATATTATAGTACTTAATATAGGCAGCTTAAGCTCCTAAAAATCCCATTCCCATAAGATAACACTTCAAAGACACTCTGTTTTCTAATGCCCCCGAACTAGACGGATTTTATATATTGTGATTTTCTACAAGAAGCTTTGGCCCACAGTAGGGAACAATGTAATGAAAGCGATCACATCCTTTTTCTGATTCGACTCAATGCTTGAAGAGATAAATATATCTTTATTTCTCCCCGTCCCTAAAATTTCTAATTCATCAACTGTGAATCATTTTAGGCCCATAATCCTATGCAATGTCATCTATAAAATCATTTTTAAAATTATTGTTGCCAAGCTCATGCCTCTCCTCGACAAGATTATGGGTCCGTTTGGATAGAATTTATTGCTAAAAACTGAAAACTGAAAACACTGTAGCAAAATAATTTTTAAATGTGTGAATAGTGTTGTAGAACCCATTTTTAATAAAAAAATCGGCTGAAAAGTGAAGTTGTGGGTCCTGTGAACAGTAAACGGGATCCACAGATGTGACAAAAAGGACGAAAAAGTCAATAAATCACGGTTACTGTTCACGAATAGTAGCATGAACAGTAGCGTTGTCCCCCTGACGCGTGCAGCAGCAGCAGAAGAAAAAAAAAAAGAAAAAAAAAAGAAAGGAAACATGAAAATGCAGCTTTGCAAAACGCAACGTGCATCCAAACGGGCAATATATCACTAGCTCAGTCTGCATTCATGCCCAACCGCTGGATTGCCGAGAACTAGGTTATTGTATAGGAAGTGCTTCATGGCTCCAAGTCTTGGAAAACAAAACCTGGATTGATGGCTATAAAGTTGGATCTACAAAAGGAATGTGATAAAGTAAGCTGAAATTTCATTCAAGTTGTCCTCATTCACCTTTGTTTCAACGAAGTGTTCATATAATGGATTCTAGCAAATGTTTGTTTTGTTTCTTTTGAGGTGCTAGTCAGTGGTGGAAAATCCGATAGTTTCAAGCCTAGCAGAGGTCTCAAAGAGGGGAACCCCTTTCCTCCTACCTATTCATTAATTTAAATTCTACTCAAACTAAAACTATTTTATCAAAATTTTCTTTTTCTTTTTTGTTTTTTTTCCTCAAGTTGCATGGTTTAAAAATTATTTAAAACAAAATTTAAATTATATTCAAACTAAAAGTTTATTATAAAAAATCTATAAACTTAAATCCTACACAACCCACATTTTTGTTTTTGTTTTTTTTCCTCAAGTTGCATCTTATTAAATTAATATTAACTATATAATAAAAGTTGGACTTAAAAGCCGTGGTTACGCCAAGTAGTTACTCTTGCTAATTAGTAAATTAATTTAATATTTTTTGTTAGGATATATTTCCTCAATTAAGGGATAATATTTAACAATTGTTTAATTTAGATAAAACTTTATAATTTAAATTTCAAAAAATTTAAATTATATTTAAACTAAAAGTCTATTATAAAAAATTTATAAACTTCAATCCCACACAACAACCCATGTTTTATATGTAAAAAAAAAACCAATGTTTTGATTAAGGGATAATATTTAAAAATAATTCAAAACAAATTTAAATTATATTCAAAATAAAAATCTATTATAAAAAAAATTATTTTTTTCCCTCAAGTTTCATGATTTAATAATAATTTAAAACAAATTTAAATTATATTCAAACTAAAAATATATTATAAAAAACTTATAAACTTAAATCTCATACAACCTACGTTTTTGTTTTTGTTTTTTTTTTTATCAAGTTGCATCTTATTAAATTAAATCAATATTTTATTAGGATATTAAGCTACAAAACTAATCGCTAAAGGATAAATTTAGATAAAGTTTTATCATCTAAGTTTTAAAAATTTAAATTATATTCCAATTAAAAGTCTATTATCAAAATTTTCAGAACTTATATATATATATATATATATATATATATATATATATATATATATATATATATTCAGTCATGACTTTTCAATACTGTAAGGACACAATTCAAATTCCCAAACTCTGACTGGTGGGAGATGGGCTTGAAAGGCCTTTCTTTACAATAAATTTGTAGAGGATGGGTTTGTAATCTAGATTTCAAGAATGGTTTAGGCAATCAGGGAAAGGATGGGCTTTGGGCCCAATGGGACAAATTAAAGAGTTGTTTGCAAAAGTAAGACAGCGAATTCCTCCTCGGACGAAATCCGAGGATAGTTTATAATATTATTTCTTTGAGTTTGGATACAAATGTTGATTATCATCTACTATTGGCTCTCTCTCTTCTACTCAAAAAGCCCTGCCCCTTTCTCATATGTCTTCCCTTCTATTTATACTCATTTCCTTCTCTTCATCATCTTCCACTTTATGGTTGCAATCCTCATTCCGGATACTTGTCCCATCCATTCTTCCCTAAAGCCCGCTGGGATTAGGGACCAAGTTCCAAGCTCCATGCTCAGGTCCCATCCTTCCATCTATACAGTCAGCATATCAATTACAGAGCTTTTAATGTATGGGCGGTGGTAGCAGCTTTACTTTAGACATTCCACCGCTCTTTCTATTGTCTTCCACGTGTACTGTGTATTCCCATAATCGTAGGATTCTTTATAATATAACCCGGGGACACTAAACTTCTCTTCCCATGTCCTCGGCCTAATAATCCGAGGACAAATCTACTCCTCGGACGTATTTGGACATTTAGATACTGCATGATCATTTTGATGTCTTCGGATTTGGGTTTCCAGCCCAAAAGACTTCGTTGGGCTATCCTTCATAAATTACTGGGCTCAATACCCCTACAATAGCCCCTCGAGATTCTTTATTTTTTCACCTCGGGAGAAAAATAGAATCTCGACTTAAAAGACCTTTTTACCCTGCAGAATCTTGGCAATATTGCTGACGGAAATAACTTCTGAATTACCCATCGCGTGTTCCCGATGCTTCGGTATGCGAAACGCCCCCGAATTAATTGTTGGCGCCTCTATGTCTCCCACGTTTCAATGATGTGACACATATCCAACGGTCGAGAGCGATTCCTGTGTTGAGGCGGGAATTCACCTGCTTCAAAACACCTTTTGATATATAAATACTAACTTTCTTCAAAATTCTTCACACTACAGTAACCTCATAACGTACCTGCCATACTTTCCATCTTCCCATACTTTCTCTTTCTATCAAGTACCCTGTCCGAGGTGACCGTGCTTTCTTCTTTTTCAAAAGTAAGTTCTTCAATACTCTTTTCCCTCCTTATCAGCTTTTTGTTTCTTTTGTTTCTTTTCCTTCCCATCTTCTCTTTTTCTCTGTATCTTTCATCCTCGGCGTAGTTCTTTGTTAGTTTTCTTCACACCCCCTTTTTTCAAAGATGGGTAGATTTGCGTCCCTGGTGGATTCAAACGAAAAGATAGAGCATTTTAAGGTTAAGTACAAAATTCCCTTGGATGTATCTATTAGGTACTGTAATGAGGAAGAATGTTATACAAAAAGAAAAACGGGGGAAGTTGTAATCCCGATGATTGCGTTCATCGAAGGGGGAATGAAAATCCCCATGGGAACCGTGACTAGGGATTATCTTAGGGCTTTTAGATTAGCTCCCACCCAGTGCGCCCCAAATGTCTTTAGGATCCTAGGTTCTATAGATGCCTTAAATGAGAAGATGAACCTCGGGCTCACTCACCACGACATGAACTAGGTTTATAACCTCCATTACCTAAGCAAAAAAGACGAATATTACCTAAAATCTAGATACCCAGAAGTTAGGCTAATTCAATGCCTGCCTGAATCAAATAAAGGCCTAAAAAACGACTTCCTGATCGTATCAGGAAATTGGCACGACGGCCTCCCCTGCCCGACAAGGGAAGGGACTCCAGGTGAAGTTTCTTTTACATACTATTATCCTTTGTCTTTTTACTTATTCTTACCCTCTTTTACTTGGATAACTCTATAGATCCACACGCCGCGGATCGTCATCCTAGTCTTGTTGATTTCGGACGGTTGGATAGGATCCTACAAGCTGAGGTTTTCGTGCATACTGACGGCCAACTCCGAGCGGCTCATCTGATCCTCGGCTACACTCCGATATCCAAAGCTTTTCAGGCGCCGAAGTGCGTGATCAAAGCCCACGATCCTCGTCTTCCTCGGATTAGCGTTGCCGTTGAAGGTTTCTTGCTACCGGAGGGGACTACCATTCCTCAAGGCACTTTGGTCACCCAACCAATCCAACCACCACAATTCGTTCCAGTTGGGATTCCCACAGTCCCTTTCTCCACACAATCAACCTCTGGTGAAGCTGCGTCTTCCTACCCTACCATAAAGGAAGAAGAAGAAGAAATACTTGAGGTATTAGATTCCGAGGACGAGTTTGAGGTTTTTAATCAACCCTACTCTCCTGAAGATTCAACTCCCATCTTCGGCACCTCTACACAAATCTCAAAGGCTACTACTCAAGAACCTGACAACATGGGCATTCAACGTAAGATTAAGCCCAGCCTAAAAGATGTCCTCGAGGGCGCTGACAAGGGCCCTAGAGTCCAAGAACCTCCTAAAGAGTTGCGCCCTCGGACTCAAGAAAAGGGTGCTGACAAAGGCCCTGAAACTAGGCTCCCTCCTCCTCCCCTATCCTCCCAAACTCAACGCACCAACATAGCTGATCTTAAAAGAAAAAGGGATCAGCCGAAAGGGAAGGAAGTGGTGGAGGCAGGAAAGGGCTCTCTTTCCAAGGAGCTTGAGGTGGAAAAGGGTGGAAAGCAGGCTCGCACCATGCAGACTAGGTCGGAAAGAAGAACCGAACAACAGGTGGCCGTACGCGCCCCTGTATGGCTTCCTGACATTTTCATGGACGACGAGGCCATCACCGTGGACGCGTCCATCAGAAACTCCGATGAAGGGACAACTGCATGCGTCGCAGATGCATTGGAGCAGGCGTTGTTACTCCCCGAAGACATGGTTGAGCTGAGAAAGAAAAGGGACCACACCGTTTTTATGACTTTGAAGAAGGAGCTTGCAATGGTGAGTTTTTTCCTCTAAAATCTTGGCTACTATTTTTATTACATATATATATATATATGTCTAAGTTTTATATGTTTCGTTCGTAGGCCGTTCAATCTGCCCATAGGGCAAAAGAGATTGCCATCAGCTCCTACAAAACTCTGAGGGCCGAGGAATTCAGGCGTGAAACCGCCCAAAAGATCTCGGACCTTCACAAGAAGAAACTGCAGGAGGTCACAGCAAAGTTGGCTAAGGCAGAGAGTGATAAGGCAGGCTTAGAGGCTGATATGAAAACAACGACTAAACAGGCCGAGGATCAGCGCCTAATGCTCCGTCAAGCCGACGATAACTTCTCAGCAGCACGAAGGCTCGTAGAGGATCTCAAGAAAGATCTGAACGAGTCTGAGATGGCCAAAGAGGAGGCCATCAAGGGCAAAGAGGAAGCCTTTGAGGAGAAGAAAAAGGCTGAGAAAGCAAAAGAAGAGGCCGAGATCTTAAGGGACCAAGCCGAACAAGACGGTTATGATATAGGTGTGAAAGAGGTCACTGAAACTTTCAAGGCTCAGGTTCCCGAGGTATGTAGGCATTACTGCCTCCAAGTGTGGAAGGAGGCACTTTTCCAAGCTGGGGTTGATGCCTCTTCCACTCTTTGGAAAGCAGAGAGTGTCTACTATCCTCCTGCAATTCGAGCTTCTACCATTCCTGAAGCTGCCCAAGAAGCTGCCTAGGGATCATCTGAGGATAAGGGGGTGATTTGGCTGAAGACTCAACTCTTCCTGAAGATGCTCCTAGACAAGTTGATCCAGCACAAGAAAAGGCACTTGAAGACGTACAGCCCTCAAGTGACCTTCAGGAATCTTCAAAGGATGAGTTGGGTGATCAAGCTAATCCAATAACTTTGATAGATGATCCTAAAGGCAAAGGAATTGCCGTTGAGTCCTCGGTTCAGCTTCCATCTCCTCAAGACCCCAAAGGCCCTCTGAAGATTAAGCTGAAACAGTGACTGCTTGTTGTCTTTCCTTTCTTTATTTTTATTTTATTTTATCTCTAAGTGTAATACCTAAGTGTAATTGCAAAAGTACTATTGGAATCTAATATAAGCATGAATGTTGTTTTCCTTGTTTAGATGATTCTTACTTTTTTTGCTTTATTTTGATCATATTGTTCAAAAAGTACCATCTTTTTGCTCTTTACCAAAGTTAATAGCAATAACCTGAATTGAAATTGATACTCCAAGAAGGTTTAGTTATGCCGGGAACTGCATTAAGTGATGCATTTAAGTAATTGATTCTTCATTTTGGATCTCTAGTTGAACTATGTAAAAATAAGGCATATGGTCTTTTAACTTAGGTATGCAAAGATTTGATGTTTTGACAAAAAAGAAAAGAAATGTTAATTATTCCCAAGTAAATGATCCAAGGACCAGGCCTAACTTAGGTTTTGTTTAACACTTGGTAAAGAATATCAATTTAGACGAGGTATGTGGTCCGAGGATTCAGGCATACCAAACTTCAGCTTGATACTTAGGCGAATAAATTGAAATGTTAATTTTCCCAAAGTAGATGATCCGAGGACCAGCCGTAACTTAGGTTCTGTTTAACACTTGGTAAAGAATATCAATTTAGACGAGGTATGTGGTCCGAGGATCCAGGCATACCAAGCTTCAGCTTGATACTTAGACGAATAAATTGAAATGTTAATTTTCCCAAAGTAGATGATCCGAGGACCAGACGTAACTTAGGTTCTGTTTAACACTTGGTAAAGAATATCAATTTAGACGAGGTATGTGGTCCGAGGATCCAGACATACCAAGCTTCAGCTTGATACTTAGATGAATAAATTGAAAATGTTAATTTTTCCAAAGTAGATGATCCGAGGACCAGACGTAACTTAGGTTCTGTTTAACACTTGGTAAAGAATATCAATTTAGACGAGGTATGTGGTCCGAGGATCCAGGCATACCAAGTTTCAGCTTGATACTTAGACGAACAAATTGAAATGTTAATTTTCCCAAAGTAGATGATCCGAGGACCAGACGTAACTTAGGTTCTGTTTAACACTTGGTAAAGAATATCAATTTAGACGAGGTATGTGGTCCGAGGATCCAGGCATACCAAGCTTCAGCTTGATACTTAGACGAACAAATTGAAATGTTAATTTTCCCAAAGTAGATGATCCGAGGACCAGACGTAACTTAGGTTCTGTTTAACACTTTAGTAAAGTATATCAATTTAGACGAACGAAGATAATGAACGCAATGCAGTTTACAACAAAAAACGGCCGAAGTGCCTTTTATTTAGTAATAGTACCTTCGTAGATTATTTACATTCCAGGGATGTTGTACAACACGTTCGTCCAAATCTTCCAGATTGTAGGCCCCTATTCCTGCGACCGAAGTAATACGATAAGGTCCTTCCCAGTTGGGCCTCAATTTTCCCCACGCAGGATTCTTCGTCGTGCCCAAAACTTTCCTTAATACTAAGTCACTAGGTCCAAAAGGTCGAAGTTTCACATGAGAATCATACCCCTGCTTGAGCTTATGTTGATAATAAGCTAGTTGAACCATGGCATTTTCTCGCCGTTCCTCAACTAAGTCTAAGTTCCTCATTAATAGGTCATCATTGCTATTTGGAATGAAGGAGCTTTTCTTCAGGGTTGGGAACCCAGTTTCTAAGGGTATTACTGCCTCGGCTCCATAAGTCATGGCGAAGGGTGTTTCACCTGTGGATCTTTGTGGTGTAGTTCGATACGTCCACAAGACATGTGGCAGTTCTTCCACCTACCTCCCCTTGGCGTCACCCAACCTCTTTTTGAGTCCGCTCACTATTACTTTGTTGACAGCCTCGGCTTGCCCATTTCCTTGGGGATAAGCCGGAGTGGAATATCTATTCGTGATGCCCAGATCACAGCAGTATTTCCGAAAGGCTTTGCTATCAAATTGTAAACCATTATCTGAAATGAGAGTATGAGGGATGCCGAACCTGGTAACGATATTCTTCCATACAAACTTTTTTGCTTCCATGTCTCTGATATTTGATAATGGCTCGGCTTCAACCCATTTGGTGAAATAATCTGTTCCCACGAGGAGCCACCATCTGTTTCCTGTTGCTTTGGGAAAGGGTCCAACAATGTCCAAGCCCCATTGAGCAAAAGGCCATGGGCTAGATAGAGGATTCAGGACTCCCCCTGGTTGATGTATATTTGGAGCGAACCTTTGACATTGGTCACACTTCTTTGCATAATCTTGCGCCTCCCTCTGCATATTTGGCCACCTATAGCCCTGAGTAAGGGCTCTGTGAGCTAAAGACCTTCCCCCTGTGTGACTTCCGCAAATCCCTTCGTGTAACTCTTCCAAAAGTAGCTCCGTTGCCTCGGGGTGCATGCATAACAAATATGGTCCCGAAAAGGAACGTTTGTACAATTTCTGGTCCTCGGATAACCAGAAACGAGTGGCTTTCCTGCGAACTTTATCTGCTTCAGCTTTTTCTCCAGGCAGGATGTCATTTCTGAGAAATGTTACTATTTGATCCATCCAACTAGGCCCTTTCCTAATTTGAAGAATTTGAGTGGAGTTACCATCCGTCCCAGTGGGTTTCAACAGATCTTCAACGAGGATAACTCGTGGTAGACTTTGTGCTGAGGACGTTGCGAGCGTGGCTAATGAGTCGGCATGGGTATTGCCACATCTGGATACATGCAATAGTAAAAAAGACTCAAATTTAGATTGCATATGCCTGACCTGGGTTAGGTATTCTCGCATTCTGGAATCCCTTGCTTCTAGCTTCCCTTCTACTTAGCCTACCACCAATAGTGAATCCGAGAACATTTGCACCGTCTTTCCTCCCATTTTATGAACCATGTTCATCCCTGCGAGGACGGCCTCATACTCTGCTTCGTTGTTGGTGGCCTAGAATCCTAATCTCAAAGATTTCTCAAAAGTAATTCCCTCTGGGGATATCAAAACTAGCCCTATACCAGATCCCCTCTGATTTGCTGCTCCATCAACATGGACTTTCCATAATGGAGGCCCTTCGCACGAAATCATGCCTACTGACTTTTTACCTATGCCTTCTTGATAGTCTTCTAACGAAGGCTCAGCAAATTCCGCCACAAGGTTCGCGATGACCTGTCCCTTTATAGAGGTGTGATGCATATATTTGATATCGAAAGCTCCTAGGACAGTTCCCCATTTGGCAATTCTTCCCATATAATCTGCATTTCGCAGAATCGATTTAAGAGGGAGTTGTGTAAGAACAACAACCGTATGAGAATGGAAGTAATGGGGAAGTCTTCGTGTAGCATGTACCACTGCCAAGATAGCTTTTTCCAGTGGCAAATAACTCAGCTCGGCCTCATGCAGAGATTTGCTTACATAATAAACCGGTCTCTGGATATTATTGTCATGTCGGATAAGAACTAAACTAACTGCATGGTTAGCTACTGCAATATATGCAAACAGAATTTCATCAACTTCTGGTCGAGACATAACTGGCGGTCGCGAGAGATATTCTTTAAGCTGTTGGAAAGCCACCGCGCATTCCTCGGTCCATTCAAAACCCTTCCATTTATTCAGTAATTGAAAGAAAGGTCTGCATCTGTCCGTGGACCGAGATATAAATCGGTTGAGAGCAGCAGTCATACATGTTAGCCTCTGCACTTCTTTAGGATTCCGAGGTGGGTGTAAGCTGTTTATTGCCTTCACCTGAGCAGGATTCACTTCAATTCCCCGATGAGTCACCATATATCCTAGAAACTTGCCCGATCCCACACCAAAAGAGCATTTAGAGGCATTGAGCCGCAATTTATACTCTCTTACCTTTTGAAAAGTGTTGCTCAGATCTTCTAGATGTGCAGAAACTTCTTTACTCTTTACCACCATATCGTCCACGTATACCTCAATAGTTTTTCCTAGCTGTGCCTCAAACATTCTCGTCATTATCCTTTGGTAGGTAGCCCCTGCGTTTTTCAAACCAAAGGGCATTACCTTATAATGATAATTTCCCGTAGGAGTGACGAATGCAGTCTTCTCCTGGCCCTCAACGGCCAAAGGTATCTGGTGATAACCTTGGAAAGCATCAAGAAAACTCATCCGAGGATGTCCAACAGTAGCGTCAACCAATTGATCAATCCGAGGCATTGGGAATGAGTCATTCGGGCAAGCTTTGTTTAAATCTGTGAAGTCTACACAAACTCTCCATTTCCCATTCTTCTTTTTCACCACCACCGTATGGGCTAACCATTCAGGATAAAACACTTCTTTGATAGCACCTGCCTTTTTGAGTTTGAGCACTTCCTCTTTTACGGCTTCGAAATGTTCTTTGGAGGACCGCCGAGGTGGTTGCCTCCTTGGTACCACAGTTGGATTGACCTTTAAATGATGACATATGAAGCTCGGATCAACCCCAAGGGCCTCATACGCATTCCAAGCAAATACATCTATATTTTTCCTTAAAAATAAAATCAGCTCTGTCTTCTCTTCCTGTGGCAATTGAACTCCAACCTGAAAGAACTTCTCAGGGTCATTGTCTATGAGAATTTTCTCCAATTCTTCACATACCGCTTCATCTATCTTGGCTGCGTCAAGAGACTTTGATTCTTCACATACCGCTTCATCTATCTTGGTTGCGTCAAGACACTTTGATTGATATGCTTCTCCGTTAGCCGAGGCCGAGGAATCTGGCTCTGGTCGACGCAGAATTGCAGCCGTGACACACTGTCGGGCCACAGATTGACTCCCAAGTAACTCCACCACCTGGTCTCCAGAATGAAATTTAACTTTGACATGCAAGGTTGAGGAAACAGCCCCTAACGCATGCAGCCAAGGTCTCGCTACAATAGCCGTATAGGGAGAATAAGCATCGACCACGATGAAATCTACGTCTACCACCTCCGGACCTGATTGCATAGGCAGTCTAATTTGTCCCTTCGGAATGACAGCTTTCCCTTCGAAGCTTATCAAGGGTGAGTCATATGCCATAAGATCTTCAACCCTTAAATTCAAGCCTCTAAATAGGTCAGGGTACATGATATCTGCGCCATTGCCTTGATCAACCATTACCCTCTTTACATCATAGTTCCCTATTCTGAGGGTTACCATTAAGGCATCATCATGATGCTGGATGGTTCCCATCTTGTCCTCTTCAAAGAAACTTAGGACTGGCAGGATGCTTGCCTTAATCCTCTTCGGTTGATCTCGTGACTCTTCGGCCAATGTTCGAGCCACTGACATTACCCTGAAAGGAGCTGAGCCAGTCCTTCCAGGTGCTGCAAAAATGACATTGATAGTACCTAGAGGAGGTCTCGACGAAGGGCCGTCGTGGTTTGCTACTCCTGATTGGTTTCCTCGCCCATTAGGTTGGTACAGGAACTGCTTCAGCTTTCCCTCTTTAACCAATTGTTCCAAATGATTCCACAAAGTGCGACAATCCTCGGTGGTATGACCCCTCTCCTGGTGGTAATGGCAATGGAGATTTTGGTTGCGTCTCAAAGGGTCCCCTGCCATTTTATTTGGCCATTTGAAAAAAGGCTCATGCCTTATTTTCTCCAACAACTGCTGCACCGGCTCCCTGAAGACGGTGTTGACCACTTGTGGGGGTATGTGACCAGCCTGCCTGGAAAAATCCCGTGCAGGCCTACTGTTGTTGTATCTGTCCGACCTGAAATCCCTCATTTCTTGTGGGATAACCTTCGCCTTGCCTTTTCCCTACTGCTGATCTTCCTCAATCCTTTTGTACTCGGCGATGCGATCCATCAGTCGACGTACGCTTCTGACAGGTTTCTTTGTTAAGGACTTCCTCAAGTCATGCTCTGTTGGTAGGCCGACCTTGAAGGTCCTTATTGCTACATCATCAAAGTCTCCGTCAATTTCGTTGAACATTTCCCAATACCTGTCCGAATACGTTTTCAGGGTTTCCCCCTCCCTCATAGCCATGGATAGTAAAGAATCCAATGGACGAGGAACTCTACTGCACGTGATAAAGCGAGAACCAAATGCTCTAGTAAGCTCTTTGAAAGAATCAATGGAGTTTGCCCTTAAGCCGTTAAACCATCTCATGGCCACGGGCCCCAGGCTAGAAGGAAAAATCTTGCATAACAAAGTTTCATTCCTGGAATGCACTGCCATTCTCTGGCTGAAATGGTTTACGTGCTCCGCAGGATCCGTCCGACCATTGTAAAGAGTGAAGGCCGGTTGTGTGAAGTGCCGAGGTAGCCTCCCTTCTTCCAATCTGCGCGTGAAGGGTGACCTGGAGATTTGGTGTAACGCTCTTCCCATGGCGTCATTTCCTAAGCCCCTAGAGGGGTAGTCTCTGCCACGCCTCCCATGCAGATTGTCTTCTTCGGAAGAGAAATATTCACATGGGGGAGTTCTGGATCTCTGCCCGTAATTGTCATCCTCGGATCCTTCCGAAGAGGGGTCAGAGACCGGAGGAGTTCTCCTTCGCCTTTCGTGACGCAATCTTCTCTTTAGGCCGTCAATCTCCTTCTGCATGGCCCTGGCATTTCTTTCATAAGGAACTCTGCTTCCTCCTTGCAAATGACTTGCACTTCTGATGGTGTGTGTAGTATGTACACTTCCTTCTCGGTTCTCTCCGTGATCAGGATGCAAGGAGTGATCCTCACGCTGGGAGCCCACGGACTCCGCGCTGCGTTGTGGTCCTGATCCTACCATGATGTCCTAAACTTCCTTAAAGACTAAATTCCCACAGATGGCGCCAATTGTAAGGACATAATTCAAATTCCCAAACTCTGACTGGTGGGAGATGGGCTTGAAAGACCTTTCTTTACAATAAATTTGTAGAGGATGGGTTTGTAATCTAGATTTCAAGGATGGTTTAGGCAATCAGGGAAAGGATGGGCTTTGGGCCCAATGGGACAAATTAAAGAGTTGTTTGCAAAAGTAAGACAGCGAATTCCTCCTCGGACGAAATCCGAGGATAGTTTATAATAGTATTTCTTTGAGTTTGGATACAAATGTTGATTATCATCTACTATTGGCTCTCTCTCTTCTACTCAAAAAGCCCTGCCCCTTTCTCATATGTCTTCCCTTCTATTTATACTCCTTTTCTTCTCTTCATCATCTTCCACTTTATGGTTGCAATCCTCATTCCGGATACTTGTCCCATCCATTCTTCCCTAAAGCCCGCTGGGATTAGGGACCAAGTTCCAAGCTCCATGCTCAGGTCCCATCCTTCCATCTATACAGTCAGCATATCAATTACAGAGCTTTTAATGTATGGGCGGTGGTAGCAGCTTTACTTTAGACATTCCACCGCTCTTTCTATTGTCTTCCACGTGTACTGTGTATTCCCATAATCGTAGGATTCTTTATAATATAACCCGGGGACACTAAACTTCTCTTCCCATGTCCTCGGCCTAATAATCCGAGGACAAATTTACTCCTCGGACGTATTTGGACATTTAGATACTCCATGATCATTTTGATGTCTTCGGATTTGGGTTTCCAGCCCAAAAGACTTCGTTGGGCCATCCTTCATAAATTACTGGGCCCAATACCCCTACAAATACAATCCCTCTTAACTAATAAACCTTTCCTATAATTAAAGTTTATAATTTATGTTTTAATCTAATAAATTCATCTTACTTATTGTCATTTACTTCTGAATTTGCATGCAGGATATTATGTCAAAGTAAGTTTACTATAAAGAAACAAAACAATGGACACCTATTTTAGTCGAGGAACTATTTTGTTTATTATTTTACTAAGGCATCAATCAATTTTTTGTGTAAGTAAAGATTTGAACCTCAAATTTTTTATTTAACCATAAAAAATTTTATCAATTGAGTTAGCAAGAATTACGATATATTAATACGAGTAAAAACTTTTTTTTTTCTCTTAAAAAAAAAGAAAAAGAAAAAAGTAAGCAAGTAGAAGCCCATTAGAGGCCCATCAGATCAGCGAAAAATGACGAAATTGCCACTTCCATTTTTACGACGACCCGTGAAAAAAAAGTCAGGGGGTCAGGGTCTTCATCCCATTACCATATATTTGTTGTATAGTCAAGCTCGGTAGCGAGAAAGAGAAGAAGAAGAAGAAAAAAAAGTAGGGTTTTGCAATGGTGAAGTCGACGAGCAAGGAAGCCCATGCTCTTTTCCACTCTCTCCGATCTGCTTATGCAGCCACTCCCACTAATCTCAAGGTCTCTCTCTCTCTCTCTCTAGCAATTTCTCTTTTTCTCTCTCTATAATTTAAGATCTCTTACACCAATCGTATTCTTTTTTCTTTTTGCAGATCATCGATCTCTATGTGGTTTTCTCTGTCTTCACTGCTTTGATCCAGGTATATTACGATTTCATTATATAATTTACTCTCTGGAAAACGTTTGAAATGCTTATGTTAAATTCCCTTTCTGTTTGGTTGATGAGAAAATGCGGAAAAAATAAAAAGGAGAAAGGAGAATGTAATATTTGAAACATTGTGTTTTGGTGTTGTTTTTGGATTCAAAAAATTGAAATTAACATCTTAGATCAGCTGTTGCATACAATTTGATGAGCTGTTTTGTTTCCCTGGAAAAAAATGATAATATATATTAAGAAAAGAAAACGAGAAATGGAAATTTTAGTACCAATGTGAGGCCCTAAAGAATTATGATCTGAAATTATTTATTTATTTATATTTTATTTTATTGGTAAGTTACACAAGAACCCGAAGAATGGGTCTTGAACTCACGAGCCCCTACGGCTTATAAGGGGAGGAGGTGCTGGCTGAGCTAGAGCTCATTGGCAATTGTGAATTGTGATCTGATATTCATACAATTAAGAGAACTAAAAAATGATGTGGATGAATAAGCACCACGAACGGCCAGTGTACAGTCTCTCTTAAAAGGAATGTTATTTGAATGGAAAAACTTTATGCTCTCCTGCTCCTCAAAAAATTCTACAATTTTTCTCCTTTTTTTTGCTGAGGAAATTGGGAATTTATAAAATACGGAAGGATGTTTTGGCATCATTGTTCATGCCATTTGGGTTTATAAATGCATGGGATAACTTATTTGACGCCAGATGGTTATTTCTGTATCTTACTTTATGAACTAATTTCCTAAGATGACAATTCTGATTGATCTTTTATAGTTGCCATTGCATACAATTCAGATAGCTTGGGTGCTTATACTCTTTTTATAGTTGAGAGTTATATTATTCCACAAAATTGACTAAGAAATACAAAATACATCTTGAATTTTACACATTTAAGTTCAAGCTATCTATGAAATCTAAGAAAGAACATGGGGGATTATTTCCTAACACAATCATTCAATCATGAGGGAGGATATAATTTTCCATGGTTGCGTAGAATATTTGTGACTTGTAAGGGTTTAAAGCAAAATTTTTCTGTAACTCTATATGTTCTCTTAGGATTTTTCTTTGACAACAAAGAATTATAGTTTTGCTATTAAAGTCTGTTGGGATTTAAATTTTTTTTTTTTTTTTATAAGTAATAAGATTATATAAATTAGGAAAAATGAGTCACCCAAGTATACAAGAAATATATTGGGGTAGACAATCAGTTGCAAAAATTGCATAAATCTAATAAATCAACTATAGAAAATAAAGAAAGGTTCCCGATGGCTGTCAGCCAATCCAATAAGATTGTAAAAAAGAACAACTTAAGGTTAGGCAAAGAACTTTCGGTGTCTTCAAAACTCCTGCTATTTCTTTCCCTCCAAATGCACCACATTAGGCAATGGGGGATAACCATCCAAATATGACCATTTTGATTACGACCAAAATGACCTTGCCAATGAGCTAAGAGCTCAACTACAGATTTTGGCATCACCCACGAAACTCCAAACAAAACCAAAATCATGGACCACAAATCTGAAGCAATAGGGCAATGTAGCAAAAGGTGATCAATAGATTCACCATTGCATTTACACATATAGCATCAATCTGTAATCCTTACCTTTCTCTTCCTTAAGTTGTCAATAGTCAAAATTTTATCCAAAGCTGCAGTCCATACAAAGAAGGCTACTCTTAGAGGGGCTTTTGATCTCCATATGATTTTTTCCAAGGGAAAGGATGCTCACTGCTGATTGCAGCTGTATCCAGAAGATGGTAATAAGTACCAACCTTGAAGCTCTTTTTCTTATCAGGTTTCTAGCACATCTTATCCTCCCCAATCCCTCTAAATCTAAAACCATAAATGGTATCCATGAAAGTCATCAAAGGCTCCAATTCCCAATCTTGTATGGCCTGTACAAAGTGTTGATCCTAGTGAAGAACCTCATTAGTGAACTGCATTAAATCCGCCACACTTGCCTCCTTCTTACGATAGATCTGAAATAACTCAGGGTAGCAGACATCAAGAGAACTCTCCCCACTCTATCGGTCTTGCCAGTTTTTTTTTTTTTTGATATGTAAGAAGAGAATATTATTAATAAGAGAAGAGCAAGAAAAATACAAAGAGTTCACGGTAGTGAACAGAGGAAAAAGGAAACAAAAAGGGTGATTGTCCTGTTTTTCATCTTTCTGAACGTTGGAATTTGTGGAAATATGTTTTTTTTTTCCCTTTAACTGTTAAGGATATTTGTCCTTTGTGGAATGTGTTTTGAGGGTTTTTTTTTTTTGGGGTCCTTGGAAAGTGCTATTTAGATGCATCTCTGTTTTGAAGATCCGAGTTAATTCCTGTACATCTAGTTTGAATGTTAGATTGCTGATGTACCCATTCTACATCCCTTCCTAGTCCTCTCATTTAATACCTCCTTAAAATGGGTCTTGATGCCAACAGATATTTGCAAATATTTTGTGACTTTTACTCACTACAACTAATGCTTACAAGCTTTGCAGTGTTTATTAGTTCTTTGAATTAGGCATAGAAGATAAGTATGGTCCAAAATGATTAAGTAATTTTTGACCTTCTGATTATATATATAGGCATCTAGCATCCTGATGCAGCTTGTTCAACAAGAAGATCTTATCACATGAATTTATGACAGCTTGTAAGCATAGTAAGAACTTAGGCTTTATGGTGACAAAAGGAAACAAAAAACTATATCAGCAAGATACAGACTTTTCTTTTTGACAAGTATATCAGCAAGTTACAAACTTATGAATAAATGATTTACCTTCTTCCAGTTTCTCATAATTAGCATTGTCAAAGTTCTACTTTGGGTGTTTGATCCTCACCTGATATCTTTTTATGTAGTGTGGCGTAATTCATTCTCTGATATCTGTTTCATCATCGTATTTGCAAAACCTTTTTGATTTTGGTGATCTTGAGCTTTTGTCTTGCTTTGCACAATCAGCAATTTTTATTTTCACTTGATTTTTAAATCTTTAATATTTGTTGTTTGGCTAGCTTAAAATTTACTCTCTCTCTCTCTCGATTGGTTAGATTTGAACCTCAAACTCACTCCAACCTTATCCCATCCCTTTACCAATTATCGTTTTCTATATTTCTTGTACTAGCACCTCAATTCTGACGCTTCTTTTTGAGGCTTTTCCTGTGGATTATCTTATGGTGAACTGTGAACCTTTTTTGATGCTTTTAAGCTAGTAAATTACTTTCTCTGCTGGTGCCCAGTAGTTGAGCAACTTTAACATGAGATAATTTATGGTAGTGGTCAGTATTCTGTGCCCTTCTCTGTTTTTCCTTCAGAGCCCTTTGCTGCTCTTCTATCTCATCTTCAAATTGGTTTTCATATATTCCCTGAACAAACTTGTTTTGCTCACTAAAGCAGAATTTATTGACAATAAGTTTCTTTTCCTGAGGCCCATTATTGAGTCAGACCTGACATTGGGATAAGAGAGATGATTTTGCCACATTGTTACTTAAAACACTATGAGCAGCTAGATTCACTAAATGATGTTCGATATGGTTGTGGCTGATTGTTATATTTTAGTTTCCTTGCTGCTTTATTATTGGTCTGTGATCCATTTGGTCATAAGTTCTATATCTTGTTTCTCAAAAAAAAAAAAAAGTTCTATATCTTATTGTGCCTGGAATATAACTTTCTCTTTGGCCTTTTAGTTTTACATTCAAGTTCTATCAGTATAATCTGCCTTTTTGAATCTAACCTTGGTTTAGGAAGGTTTTATTTATAGAAGATGAATTTCAACTAGAAATTTAACTAATTAGAGACTGGTTCTGTATTCCCCATTTATTTTTAATTCTTTATGCATATGTGTTTCATTGAATAAAGAAGATTTTAATTGGTTTCAGATCTTACCTGGTCCAGTTCTGACAAGTAGTTTGCCTTCTTGCTGATGAACAGGTAGTATACATGGCTATTGTTGGATCATTTCCATTCAACTCGTTTCTGTCAGGAGTACTTTCTTGCATAGGGACTGCAGTCCTTGCTGGTAAGCTGGATTTTTAGTTTAATATTTTGTGTGAGGAGCAAATCACATGACACATGCTGAACTCTGACTTAGCTTTATAACTACCATGTCACCAAATAATTCTAAATAAGTTGAATTAATGTTGGTTACTGATTTCCGTTATACTTTTTCTAAGCCCGCCCCTCTTTTTGCTAGTATATACTTCTTGGCATCCAATCTGCATACTTGCTGATTGATTATGTAGTTTTTGGAGAGAATGAATTTGTGGCTGATAGGCTTGTTTTTTACTGCAGTTTGTCTCCGCATCCAAGTGAACAAAGAAAACAAGGAATTCAAGGTAAATTTCCTTTCCACTACGTTTTTTTCTCTTCTGCTTTGATTGTTGCTCAGAAGGTAATGAAACAACCTGCTGAAAGAATTTAAATTTTGTTGGCTTTGGTAATTGGTACTATTGTTTTGCTGCAAACATAGAAAGGCAAATGGCATGAATTTTTTGTCCTTCCTCGGTCCCCTCCTCCCATTCCCTTCCCCCTCTTGCAATTCCCAACAAATGCAAAAGGGTAAAACTTATTGGAAAAAGTTTGGCTCCAAACTAGTTTGGAGATATCTTGTTGTCTTATAAATTGTCACATAAGGGTTGGAGAAAGATAGCTCTAAACTAGTTTGAAGCCAAAATTTGGTCAAACTTGTATATAGTTCCTTAGGTGCTGTACTTTAGTTTCCCAAATTAAATTTAACCATATGGCTTTGGAAGCCCAAGTGCATTGGGAACATAAGGGACAACACCTAAGTTTTGTTGAATGCAATTTTAGAGCAGAAAAAAGTGAGCACTATCATAATCTTGATAATATTCATTCTTACTGGTTTATCTGTTCCATCAACTTGCAGGATTTACCACCAGAGCGTGCTTTTGCAGATTTTGTTCTCTGCAATTTGGTGCTTCATTTGGTTATTATGAATTTCCTTGGATAGATTGCAATCTATGGGCGTTCTGTAATGTTGTTCCTTGGACTTTTACTAGACTTTGCCATAAAGTAGTTATCGCCATTACTAGACTTTGCCATTGATGCTGCAATTTTTCTTAGGTTGTAACTTATGGAGCTCGCTATATATGAAAAAAGGACCTGCAACTGAATTTTCTATGATTTGTTTTTTATTTGAGAAGCCTCATTCTTTATTAAAGAATTAGACACCGAAACAAATTTTTGTTGTTATGTAGCATCCATGGTTTCTCAGGTTGATAAATTTAGTCACAAATTTTTTCACAACTAGTGCATTATATATGTGATATTAGTGGTGGATTTATTTAAAAGTGATGCGACTTTTTTTTACATCTAGTCACCTTAATAAGTTGTAATAAAGGTTGTGAAAAATTTTGTGACTACCATTGTGCTTTCTGTAGGACTTGGTTTTGAAGTATTCATATTTTGTCTTTTACTTGAGAAACTGTAAAACAAAAGTTATCCTAGGGATTAATTTCCAAAAGTTATTGTTGTGCTTTGTTGCTCAAGAGAGAATTGCCAAAGAGAGGAAATTAGAGAAATAGAGAGAAAGCAAACCTAGCCTTAATCTTAATATCAAATGAAATTTGAAAATTCAGATGGTGTTTGGTAGGGTATTTTGAACAACAGTTTTTAGTATTTAAACAACATTATACGTATTTCTATACACTTTTTTCACATACACATAATTACTTAATTCAAAAAATACAAATAACGTTAGTAGAAGAATAATACTGAACAGGTCTGAGATCAATTTTTCAACACTCACAATGAATGAATTTTTACAACATTTGCAGCAATTAATTGCATAGGAAGTAGTTATATGATGACGTCATCATATAACTAACTTCCTAAATTTTAGCTTACATATTTTCTTTGTGTCTATCACGTGTACTTTTCAACCGCATGTTGCCATGTTTTTTTTTTTGATAAACCGCATGTTGCCATGTTATAATGTCATGTCACATGCTATATCATCACGTGCTACATTATACTCCCCCTTTGAGAGAACTATTTGGGCTCTTAAAATTCCTTCTAAAATAAAAATTTTCCTTTGAAAATCAAATGCTTGATTAACTGCCTACTATCCTCAATTTATTGAAGCGCCCTGTGGATTCAATTTATCCTATTTGCAAACAATGTGATGAGTATGTGTTTCTTGTACTATGGTCCTGTAAAATGATGAATGATGAATGATGTGATGTATAAGGCACGTTCTTCTCAGGTGTTTAATGGCTGACCTTGTTACCCGGTTGAAGTAAGATAATATGACATTATTTGGGGTCACAGCTTGGCATATTCGGGAAATGAGTGTTACGTCCATAATATTTTTACAATAAATCATAAGTGATAAGTTTTTTTTTATAAGATAGGTGATAAGTTATTATTGGTTCTAATTTGTATCTATAACTTAAATTACTTTTTTGTCCACCTATAATAGCTAATAACAACTCACTATTTAGAATTTATTGTGAAAAAATTATAAACATCACATTTAGAAACTCAGTTATTTGGGGTCACAGCTTGGGGTCAGATAGTCATAGTACCTTACCGTGTCAGCCAGTATTCAACTGGTACAAAAAAACCTCTTTATTTGTACCGCTCTAAATATTTGTTGATATTGGAAGTGATCCGGCCAACAAGTGAGAATCATTTGGTAAAAAGGTACAAAGGAAAAAATCAACGAATGCAGCAAAAACATGTACCAGAGCCCATGTTGCCATCATGTTTCCGGTCACCACCTTCACGTCACTAATGCTTGCTTCTTCTTCTTTGTTCGCCCTTGAATCTTCATCTTTCTGCTTTGTTCTTCCGTTTTCTTCTCTAATGTTTTCCTTTTACTTAGCTTAAAAGTATGTTTCATTTTATTTGATTTGATTAGGGCGTTTGCGGTGCGGTTCGTATGGTTTTGGGTCATTTGTAACACTGCACTTTGCGGTGCGGTTTGACCAAAATCATAAATGCACCGCATCATACCTCAATTTTGTAGTCACATGTACAATGCGGTGCAGTTTGGTACATTGTACAAGCGTGCGACTTGGTTAGTTTTTGGTTAATATATTTTTTAAGATGTCACAACAAATTACTAGTATACAATTAATAACCATGATAATATGGCAATAAGTTAATATATATATCTATAACACAAATATATACAAGTCAAAAAAAAAAAAATTTCCATGACAATTTGACAATAAACTAAAAGTACCACAAATATATGCAAAACAAAAGAATAATTCATGACGGTAATTATACACAATTATATATGTTAAACAAATATAACATGTAACACAAAAATGCTTAACAAGTAGCAACCATAAGGTCTATAATAGTGTATCATATACACCACTAGTCTTCCAATGAGGTTTGAACTTTTAATTTTGTATTTGACCAAAATGAAGTTGTTTTTAATGTGAAATTGGAACACACTAATGCTAGTTTGGCCACTTAAATTATATAATATTAAATTAGTAATAAGTATTTATTATAAGGGTCCGGTTAATGTGTGTCCTTAAGGCACACATTAAGCCATCTATTTTTGGAAACATTTTCTCGGGCATTGAAAAAGCTGTCAACACTTTTTCAATTCTCGAGAAAATATTTTAAAAAATGATTAATTATTGTCTGTCATAAGGGTACACATTAACAAAATTCTTAATATAAAATATAAATATATGAGTGTAGTGCTGTGTGCTTTTATATGGTTTTCTTATCATAAAACCGCACACTGCACTGCACAATGCAGTGCGGTGCAGTGCAAGTCATTGCCACTTGAGTGCGATGTAGTTACTTTATTTTGCCAACGGTTTTGGTCGGTTTGGGTGCAGTTTTGCGGTTTGATGAACACCCCTCGATTTAACTATCATTTTGTATTGTGTGCTATGTGCTAACTCTCTGACCACGTGAACTTTGAAATTCAAAATAACTTTTGTGCTACACACAACCATCCAACCAGGACTAAAAAATAAAAAAAATAAAAATGAAAAAGAGGTTTTGTCATCTGTGTGTTTTATATTTGAGAGCTACAATGTTTACAATATTTTCATAATAAATCATAGGTGGTTAATTGTTGTTGGTTTTAATTTAAACCTAACTGTGAAATTACCTTTCTACCCCATTAATAACAACTTGTAATTACTTGCTACATAAAATTTGTTGTGAAAATGTTGTGACTATATCAATTCTCTTTATATTTTTATGAGCCTGGTTAACAGGTGTTTTTATGAGCTTGGTTAAAGGACATCATTTATCTTTGTATAAAAAACAAATTGGTGTCAAGAAAAATAAAAAGAATAAAGAAAGAAAATAAAAATAAAAAGAATAAAGAAAGAAAAGAAGAAGGAAAGGAAAGTGGGAAATGATCCCCAATGTGAGTGTGGCAGCCACAATTAGTTCCCCTTTTGACATACATGTAAATTTTCACGTGTCTTTTTTTCTCAACCCAAAACCAAAACCATCTCTAGCTTTTTGCCTATTCTACGTTTGTCTCGTTTGTAATCATCTTCATTGTCTATAAGCGGAGAGTAAGTCTACTGCTATAAATATTTTCACAATTTTGTCCTAACTTTATTATGTGGTGAAAATAAAATAGTGGACCTACGTGAGTCTATAATTTCGCCATTTACGAGTTGTCATGTAGCAAAATTATGATAAAATTGTGAAAATATTTGTGATACTAGACTTATTTACAAGAAAATTTTTCTTTTTAAATTGAATTTTGATGTGATTCAAAAATCCATTTAAACCAAGAAAAAACTTGAAAACAATCCGATAAAATATATCTCTAGCCCCTATGTACAAAAGAAGACAATTTTCTACTCATCCATGAATAAAAAGAAGAAAAAAGCACGTGAGCCCGCCAATCACAATCCTAAACTCTATTCCCTATGGTCTATTATTAGTCTCCCAGAGTAAGTCCCAGTGGTAGTAGTATCAACTCACTCTCTCTCTTTCTCTCTCGCTCTCTCAAATTTCAATCAAATCTTCAAACTTCAATCTTCACACATAAAGCAACCTTTTAGAAAGTAGAAAACAAACCAACAAAGCTCTTCCCCAATTTTTTTCCTCTCCACAGAAAATAAAAAAATAAAATAAAAATATGTTTATCCTCTCTTCTTCTTCGCCAACCACCACATTCTTCATATCCACAGCCACAACCACACCCACACCCAAAGCTAGGGTTTCTTTCTCTTCTTTTGTTTCTTCTTCTTCTTCTTCTGTGCGATTCTGTACTCGGAGACAACCAATTCCGTCTCTCTTTCATTCTTTTAAAGCGAGTGCCATGGCGGAGATGCTTCAGGACAAGGAGTCGCCGGCGCCGCCACCCGCAGCTACTACTTCTCCCGGAGAAACCAGTAAGGACTCCCGCACATTTCTCAATGCCACCACCGAACAAGGTTCGCTCTCCTCTTCTATTTCTTTACTTTCTCTTTTTGTTTTCTGCTGAGAAAAATGTGGTGGTGGGAGTTAAACGAAGACTGAGATTCCTAATTGCTTTGTTTGTTCTTTACTCTCACTTCTTGTGTTCCTTTCTTTTGAGAAAAATGTGCGATTGTGTTGTGCTCTACTTTTTTTTTGTTAGTAGCATCACTGCCGTGTACTATCAGTATCGTTTCGAGTTCTTATCAACAGTTACGCAACTAAATGCGTAACTAACAAATAATTGATTCTGGTTATGGTTTAGTTATCATTGTCCAGAGATGACGAATTCATATTCAGTTCCTCTTAGTTTCGTAAAATAGAATGCATTTTGAAATTCACATTTTGAGGCATAGGAAGAAATAAAAGATATGTTGAATTTTATAAGTATATGCTACATCTTTAAATTTTTTTTTAAAAAAAAGCCTAATATGTTAAGTGAAGATGAAGAGATTTTGTTTGAAAAGTGCAATCGTTACACCGATGTTTTTTGATTTAATGAAGAGATATGTTTCTAGAAATGCGCCGGTGTCTTATCCTATCAAAATCTATGTAAATCCTATTTCAAGCCTACCTAAAGAAACACGATTCCCTTTTGAATACTTCTTATACATTGTTTATTGCTTTTTAAGTATAATCATGATTACGATACATGTCTATATACTTAAGAGGCCGTGCTATTTAAGTTAGTAATTTATGTATATCTTAGCATGTGTCCAGTGCCCCAAGATCGCTTAATTTGCATTTCTCCATAATGAGTGGTCCGGTAACAAGGGGCCATTTTTTGAGTTGATGATTTTTGAATTCCAAGAGGGTAAAGAGAGTTTTTAGTACGAGTCATTGGTTCTTGAGTTCTGCTTGGATTTTATGACAGATGAGAGAGAAAGAGAGAGACTTTTGAATTAAATGACATTTATGCCGGAGAATTTTTCATGTGGGTTTCAAAAGGGGATGAACTTCCACTTGTCAGAAAATATTTTGCTATACTTTCTACTTTATGAGTCACACTTTGTTGTATTGTGTATTAGTGGTTATTGTAATCATGGATATAAATCATTGTATGCTTTAACATTTTGTAATACTGTCCTAAATTGAAATATAGGACTGAGAAATCGATGATGCTTATAGAAAAAGTTGGTGATAGGTGATATCAGACCTTGCTCTATTTGTTTTTTATTTTTTTTTTAATCCAAAGCTTGCTATTTTGTAGTGGATGTCAGGGAAATGTGGGAATAAACCTATTCATGTATTTACATCTTCAATTATAACTAAGAAAATTATTTAGAACAAATACAGCCTGTAAGTTGGACCTTACATTACTATTTTTGGGCATGGATCCTATTTTATCCTGAATATTGTCTATGTTTGGTTATTTTTTTAACCATAATTCAGGCTGACGATTTACCCAATAAATTAAGATATATATATATATATATATTATTTATTTATGAAGTTTGTCTTTTACAGTGGCTGCACATATCATAACCATATTTGTTGGGAATACATTGAAGCCTGTTTCTGTAACTGTTGTACCATGCGCTAGGGTCTGAGACTAAAACGTCTAAGGATGGTTTATTGAATCTTGACTTCTACCAGGCTGATCCATGTATTCAATTATGGATTTAGAGGCCTGAAGAAAGTTGACCTTTGTTTGCTTTTCAAAAAAAAAAAAAAAAAAATTACTGTCCCCATCCTCTAGGCCTTATTGGTTGGGCTTCTCCGATGGTGCTTGAGCTTTTAATTAGCAAAAGCTACTTGTAGACTGTTTGGTAATTCAAGGGTGTTTTAGTTTTTTGTCGATTTCATAAAGCAGCTTGGTCTTTTCAGGTTTGAAAACCAGATCATGGCTTGCTTTTTTAAAGCAGTTGCAACTTCTCGAGCCCTCCCAACTGGCCCTTACGCTTATTAATTTTCTCTCGGTTTGTCATGATAACACGTAAAAATGGAAAGTAATGAATTTCTAACAGAGGTTAGACAAGGAAAAAAAAAAGTAAAGAAGGGAGGTTCATGAAGCCAACTTTGTTCAGTATTTTGGCTCATCGAGAGCTGAGAATAAATAAGGGGACAGTTTAAATAATCATTGATTAACACTATTTGATATCTATCTAAGTTATTCAGGACATAGAAAAATTCAAATAACTCATTCACAATAAATGAATAGAATGCTCTTGGGTATGAACATAAACTGCTTATCCTGTCAGTTGTGAATGCACTTGGATTACCTGGGTTTTGAGGGTTGTTACTAGCCTGGACAATGCGGTTCTTTGTGATTGGCATTGGAGATTTGGTAGAACTGATAAACTAGCCCATAAGGCCTCTCCTTTGTGTTTTGTTACAAGTCAATAGCCATCCATTTGAGGGTGAGGGCTGTGGAGTGAAGCTTGATGGAGCTCAAAGAAACCTTTTCATACTACTATCATTCATGGATGGTTAAAGTGGATGCTAGGTGTTTTTGTTTTTCTTTTCTAGATTTTCTGGTCTCTGTTTTTTTGTTGTTGTTGTTGTTGTTGTTGTTGTTGTTCTTATCTCCTACATTTTTTAATGACTTATGTTGAAATTTATCTGCAGAGTTGCTGGCAGGAATTACGAAGGAAATAGAAACAGGAAGACTGCCTTCAAGTGTTGCTTCGGGGATGGAAGAATTGTACCACAATTATAAAAATGCAGTAAATAAATCTATATTCCTTAACTCATTTTTGACAGATTACATTCACATATGTTGTAGAACCACTGGTATTTTTCTTTTCCTTTCCCATTATGTAAACTGCATAGGCATTATGTCTTGACTTTCTTCCTGGGAAAAAGAAGTTTACGGTGGTATAATGTGTACAACTGTTCAGTTGTACATAATTAAATATGCAATCTAATTTCTATCTTCCAGGGAAAAAGAAGTGTATGGTGGTGTACTGTGTACAATTGTTCAGTTGTACATAATTAAATATACAATCTAACTCCCAACTTTAAGATAGTTTACAGCTTCTAGTTTGTTGCTTATAATTGGAGCAAAATACTGTGCAGTCGTGAAAGAGAAAATATAAACACTTCTTGATTCAAATGAATGCTTGAATGTGCAATTAAAACTTCATAATAGAGTATTTTTCTTTTATTCACGTTCACTTGATTAAAGAAAGTACTTTCTATTCTGGCTGACATTCTGTGGCCCTTATATGTGTGTGACTGCCTTCAACTGTTGCTTTGGGGATGGAAGAATTGTTCCACAATTATAAAATGCAGTAATAAATCAATATTCCTTTGCTCATTTTTTACCGTATAAATTCATATATGTTCTAGAACCACTGGTATTTTTCTCTTCCTTTCCCTTTAATTAAAATGCATAGGCATTATGCTTTAACTTTCTTTCTGGGAAAAAGAAGTTTATGGTGGTATACTGTATGCAATTGGTTAGTTGTATATCACTTAACATACAATCTAACTCCTATCTTCCAGGGATAAAGAAATTTGTGGTGGTATAATGTGTACAATTGTTCAGCTGAACATAACTAAATAAGCAATCTAACTCCTATCTTCCGGTGATAAAGAAGTGTATGGCAGTATACTGTGTACAATCGTTCAGTTGTACATAACTAAATATACAATCTAACTCCCAATTTTAATATAGTTTTCAGCTCTAGCTTGTCGTTTATAATTGGAGCAAATACCATGCAATCATGAATGAGGAAATAGTAATACTTCTTGATATTAAATGAATGCTTGAATATGCAATTAAAACTTCAAAATAAAGGGGATTTTTTTTTTCCAAGTTCACTTGATTAAGAAAGAAGTCACTTTCTATTCTAGCTGACACTCTGTGGCAGCCCATATGTGTGTGTGCGGGTGTGCACAAATAAAATACTTTTTACATAACATTAAGGCAAATATGCTGTGATTGATATATGGAGAACATGCAAAACAAGTTTAAAACTTCAAATAACCTAAAAAAAAGAAGTTTTACCTGAAAGATGGTTAGTACTTATTAGAAAAGCTGGACCTAAAGTCTCCCTCATCATTCTACACCTTCTTCTTTTTTACTGTTTTTGTCTATGTTTTCTGTGTTCACCATCATGAACACCTGTTTTTGTAGTTTTTGTTCTTTCATGATGAATATAAGTCTTATTACTTATAAAAAAAAAAAAAACTAATGAGGGTAAAGGCAATGACAATCATGGTTTTTAAAAATGATTCACCCCTGTAATTATAATATCCATATTTAATCAATTAGGATAATGTCATGATCAGTTCCATAGTTGAAGCTTCTGTAATGCTACTTTTTTATTGTAAATTGTCAAATATTTGATAATTTATGTGACCTTGACTGCTGTACCAATGATTGTTCTCATTATCTTATCCAAAAAAAAAAACCAATGATTGTTCTCATTATTTTGTTGCACTTAATGCTACTTCTTGTTAATATTGTATATTGGTTTCATGCTTTATTGTTATTTAAAACTTCTGAATGTTGGGGAACATGCAATTGGTGTAGGATTATTTTTCAAATTTCCTTTACAAGGACAAAGACAAATTTTCCTCATTTAGGGTTTTATCCTGCAAGTTTAATATACTGATGTACCCTTGAACAATATGCTGTGTTCATGAGCCATAGCTCAAATTGTACCTTTCCCTGTTTTAAGAACAGGTGGAAGGTTAAGGACCCAATCGGTGCTTATGTAACTTACCGATAATTTAAAAAAAAAAAAATTAAATTTGTGAGCTGTCATGTTTCAGGTTTTCCAAAGTGGAAATCCAAGGGCAGATGAGATAGTACTGTCAAATATGGCTATTGTGTTTGATCGTGTGTTCTATGATGTTGAGGTAATTTTTAACTATTTACTCTATCATTATGTAAATCTTTTTTTGATAAGTCAGATATTGGATACAAGTTATCAGTTTTTATGAATCCTTTGTATGAAATATTATAGTACTTTTTCAGGACCCTTTTGTCTTCGAACCAAATCACAAAGCACTGCGAGAACCTTTTGATTACTACATGTTTGGTCAAAATTATATCCGTCCTTTAGTTGATTACAGGTGAGGTGACAACTTTTATGTGCTTCTTTCCCCATCTGGTTTTGTTGACAAATCTTGATTTTGTTTTCAATCAACTACCTGAAATTGAAGACTTCACTCGTTTTATGTTTTTCTACACATTCATATCAGTAATATGTCATTCTTCTATATTAATATGCATGCGGTTGAAGTACATGTGGTCTTTAAGTATGATAAACAAAGACGCTTAATGTAGAAATTACTTGTTGGGAGCTATGTCTGATGGCTATAAGATCTTAAATTAGTTCTCGTTACTTGGGAAATGGTATTGTTGAGTTATTATTTGAGTATGCTTAGGATCTTAAGTGGATCAAGTTCATATATATGTATTGAAGTACATAACTCATGTATGCTATTTGCTTCTTATTTTATTGCTTTCTATGATCAAGTAATGAGTTGCACATTTGTTCACCTCCTTTTTAATCTCTTACTATTTTTTGTTTATTTCATTATTTTTTGTTTGGTTGGTTTTTTCTTTTTTGGTGTTAATTGTAACTATCCACTTTAAACAATGAGGTCACTTGCAATGTCCACTCTAAACTATACAGTTTTGTGATCGACACTTTAATTTGAGATTAATTTGTAATGTCCACTCCAACATCCATCTCCAATGTTAGGATTAGCAAATTAGTGGGCACTAAGGTGAAGAAAACAAATTAATGGGAATTGCTTTGTTAATTTTGACATATTTCTGCAACTCATGACCAAACCAGCCCATTAATTTGTTATTTTTTAATGTTGATTTTGGATGGTGAAATGGAAATTGCATATTAATATCAAATTAGGGTGTTATTGCAACAATTTCTAGTTTAGAGTGGACATTAGAAGTGTCCCCATAGTTTAGGGTGGGTTCTGTGATTAACCTTTTTTCTTCTTTTGGATTTTTTTAAATTTTTTATTATTATTATAGACAATAAGAATATTATTGATGAAAAAGAACAATGTGTTTACAATTGTAAACTCACTGCCCTTGAAACAAAAACAAACAAATCATAAGGAAAGTCTAATAGAGATAAGGAAATCAGACAGGGAACTACAATGCGTAAGACCCCAAATACGAGACCACTCAAACAAAGTCCTAGCAAGCAAGTTCTTCAACATATCTATATGTCTCTCAATGTCCTCAAAAGTTCGGGCATTGCGTTCCTTCCATACTAACCACATAAGACATGCTGGTACCATATTCCAAACCTCTGAAGAGTTAGTTCCCAACCAATTCCTCCAAGCAGAAAGTAGAGAAACAATAGTATCCGGCATCACCCACTGAACCCCAAACATAATAAGGACCTCGCTCCACAAAGCAGATGCAAACTGACAATGAAGCAAAATGTGATCCACAGTTTCCTCATCACACCTACAAAGACAACATCAATTAACAAGGGGCAAATTCTTCTTAACAAGGTTATCTATTGTAAGAATCCCACCCCTAGTAGCAGTCCATAAAAAGAAAGATACCCTTTTAGGTACCTTTACACACCAAATGCTCTGCCAAGGGAAAGAAACAGAAGGGGCTTTCAATAAAGCAATATAAAAGAATCGCACATCAAAAACACCACTGCGATTCAATTGCCAAATCAAGATATCCTCACCCTCCCCACTAGGTATCCTGGCAGAGACATGCTCATAGAAAGAATAAAATCTCCGCAACTCCCATTCATTAAAATTGTGACGGAAAAAGAAGTTCCAACTCCTACCTCCCCCGTCTGGTTCATGTCATAAGTATGACTAATCCAATGTGTTGTTTAGATAACAGAGTGATAATGTAGCAGCTTTGTATTTTTAAACTCCTTAGGATTTAGACCGATTCTAGAATGCTTAGAGTGCCCATATTTGTGAGCATGCAAGCATTTAGATAAATACATATTGTGATGCCTCTTAGTTGTCTTAAAAAGGTACAACAAAACTCAAAAGCTGATGTTGCTTGGTTGTGGTTTGCATGTCTTGGTAGTGGTTTTGGGATTTGAATATCTTCCATCTGCACATTAAGGGTCTGTTTGGAAACAACTTATTTAATTTTTTGTTGAAAACTTTTTGTTGAAAGTGTGCTAATGTATACTTGTACCTTGAAAAAATTTGAAAAAGTGAGAAAAAAAGGAAAAAAGTGAGGTTTTAAAAAACTGTACATAAAGTTAAAAGTTAAAATCTAAAACTTAAAACTGATGCCAAACTCACCCTAAGTAGGCTTCTGTCTAGCTTTCTCATCATAAGAGTGATCGTTGTAGTATGCGTAGATGTCGCATAATCTCAGATTCACGCTAGATGATTAAGTTGGAAACAGTGAGTCCTCCTGTAGATCTTTCCTCTGATTGAGAGCTAATTGTCTATTTCTGTATTCCATCACAGCACTGTACTCAGTTTCTCATCTTTAATTGTTGTAAAAGTTCGATGTTCTCTTTTCTTTCAAGTCTTCTGTTCTTATCCTGCTTACTTATAATGGAATTTACTGGAATAATTAACTTGTTATCTAATTCTGAAACCGGTGGCTACTGTTTTGCAATCAACATGTATTGAGACTTCCATTTGCTTTGGGGCCCCTAGTGTTTTACCTTAGCTCTGACTTGATAGTCTTTGATGCAGAAATTCATATGTTGGCAACATTTCCCTTTTCTATGAAATGGAAGAGAAGCTTCAGCAGGTTCCTATTTTCAATATTCCAGTTTATTTTTGTATACGCTGCAGCTAATAGTTGAATTCTGTTCAGTCATCTCTTTCTTGCCAAGTTAAAAAAATGTAACTTCCTCCTAGTTTGTTGTGCTTATTTTTATGTGTTTGTATGGGGGCTGTTTAAGCTAGAAAGTAGATGTGCATGCTGAAGTCTTATAGATGATTTTGGGTTTAATGAACACAGGGTATGTGCATAGCTCCAAAAAGAAAAATAGAAGAAAAATTCAATGTGGTCAGTGTTTACTTTTTATCATGTAGTGTTTTTGAAAAGGAAATTTTTTAGGCAGGCTACTTCAATAACTGAACCAACATGATAACTTGAGGAAGCGTAGGCTTATTGTTATTTTTTTTTTGAGAACCAGGCTTATTTTTATTGACTGGTGTTGCATATGTAAGAGGGCAGGGGATTCTATTAATCATTAACTCCTGCATTGCCCAATAGCCAGAGAGTTGTGGGGTATGGTATTTACACTTTTAAGGGTTACTTGGGTTATGCCAAAGGATGTAGTGGAGCTTCTAGTTATCTGGCCAGGCAAAGTTAGAAAACATAGAAATGGGGTGATATGGAATATGGTCCCCCACTGTTTGATGTGGGGTATATGGAGGGAGAGGAACGCACAGATTTTTGAAGGAACCAAAAGATCGATTCAAGACTTGAAGATTTCTTTCCTACAGACTCTATTAGGGTGGACAAATGCATTGGGTGTCTTCTTTTTTAATTCTTTATCTGATATGCTTGATAGATGTAGTTTTACGCTTCTTAGTTTTTTTATTGATCTCATACTTTCTTTAGTACACGTCTTGTTTGCTTTGTTTTTTTGTATTTGTTATTTCTATTAATGAAGTTTATTATTTATCAAAAAAACTGAACCAACATTAGCTTTTTATGGCAGGTTTTGTTTAGTTCCACTGGTCTATGGGTTGATTGTGTTATGAAATTGAGAGCTGTTCTTGGTTGGTTAGTTTGGGGTTAAAGGCTTAAACTGTCCAAAGTAACCTGGTGTGAGTTGTATGGGGGACTTTCATAATTAGAATCTTTCTGCAATGTGTTTCCTTTACTATTCTAGGCAATGAGACTAAGGCTAGCATTTAGCATTGATGCTAGCTGTCCCAATTGCTTTTGTGCATTAGTTGTGTGAGATTTGGATGGTAAGAGTGCCTAGATGTTTCTCTGGTATGCTGCATGCTATTGCTAGCTGTCTGAACCAGTCCATCAATGCCTGTTCAATTGATGGGTGAAGAAATAGAACATCATAAAGAATTATCTGCTTGTTTAATGGCCTGTCATATGTGCTTATTTTTAAAGTATTTTTTATGCTTGCCAGTATTTGATCTTCAAATATTTCTTGATGTAGAAGTGGCTTTTTTGGGATGTAATAAGTAACTCTTATAATTGATTGCAGGGTCACAATATTGTCTTGATGTCAAACCACCAAACTGAAGCTGACCCTGCTATCATTGCATTGTTGCTTGAAGCAACAAACCCGCGTATTGCTGAGAACATGGTGAAACTTCTCTTTTCCCCTTTCAAATACAGATGCCATTGTTGTGCATTTGGAAATGTTGGCATAACAAATTTGTACTTTATATACTGCAGACCTATGTAGCAGGGGATAGAGTTTTAATAGATCCTCTTTGCAAGCCCTTCAGTATGGGAAGGTGATTTTGAAGTTTGTAGATATATCATATAGTTATCATGCTCCAGTTCCCATTTAAAGTTTCATGAATTTTATGTTATCATCCTTTTTAAATTTTCCTAGGAATCTTATATGCGTGTACTCAAAAAAGCACATGACTGATGTTCCTGAGCTTGTTGAGATGAAAAGAAAAGCAAACACGCGAAGTTTGAAGGAAATGGCTTTGCGTTTAAGGTATCTCTATTTCTTTGCTCTGTTTGTCTGATTGAAATCATGGATATGATATCTGTGCATATAAGGAATAAGTACAACTGGATGTTATTTCTGGTCATCATGGGTATCTTTGCCATTTATATTTTTTACTAATTTGTGTCTTTCTTCAGAGTAAACCTTATATATATATATAAGTAAGAGAAATTTTATTGCAAAAATGACTACTTCATGCAAAAAGAGGCACAAAGTGGCTAAAAGAATTATAAACAAAAAATTATGTACAATGAAATGAAGAATCTATAAACATTGGAATGGAATCACTATAGGTGAGTCCCCAAGCATGAGACCAATCAAACAAAGTTGATGCAGGAAGCCAAAATTTTATTCTTTAATTTGCAATTAATTTTGTTTTTGAATTTGGTTATTAATGTTCAAGGTTTTAAGGGATTTAATTAGATGTTTTCCGTATTGGTGTAATGTCTAATTCCTATTTAATTAGTACTCCTGTAATCTAGAAGAGGCAGATGAGTTTGATTATGAATTTTATGATGAGTTAAGAATATTTCTCCTCCTTTGTTCTCTTTGTTTGGTGGTGAAGCCTAGGATTTGTTTTGTTTGTTCCTTTTATTCATATTTTATCTCCATTTTCCTACTTGTTCTGCATCAAAAATCCCTACGAGCAAGGCTAGGAGCTGATCCCCTGTAATCTCCAAGCCCTCAAATGTATGATTATTATGCTCCCTCCAACTGATCCACATCATACGCAGCAGTGCCAAATTCCAAATGTTTGACGTTTGACAATACTTCCCCAGCCAGTTCCTCTACCCAACCAAAAGATCAAACACCCTCTATGGTAAAACCCAAGAGACACCAAAAGATCTAAAACTAGAACTCCATAACTGGTAAGCCCCCTCACAATTAATCAAATGATGGTCAACAGTCTGCCCACTACACTGGCACTTACAACACCAATCCACTATATTTTCTTCATATTTCATTCAATGAAGTGTAATGTTTATATGATTAGCACTCCCAAATTATTTGAGTTAGTTTTGGAATTGTTGAGTAGGTATAAGCAATACACTTTCACCCACACACACCTTCACACATACTTTCTCAGTTGATTTCTATCTTTTGGTATAACGATCTCCTTTTTGTCCCTTTATGGCTTTATCTGAGCTCATCCTGATCCTTCAACTTGGAGCATATAATTTTTTACTATTGTTTATAGAAGTAGGGAAGTTACTATTGTTTCTCGAGTGTCTAGATGTTTATTGTGTTCATTCTCTTATATGACTTCAATACAGAGCATGCTTCTTAGTTTGATGGTTGATTTTCTATAAATTCTGGAAAATCTCCATTCTGGTCTTCTATCACTTAGGTGCTTCCTGATACAGGGGTGGATCACAACTTATATGGATTGCACCGAGTGGTGGGAGGGACCGACCATATCCTAACACAGAAGACTGGTATCCAGTAAGTTTTTTCATCTTCTATACTTTTTTGCGAATGTTTGTTTGGGTTTGTTTCTCATGCCTTTTAAGATACGTCTAGGTAAAAATATATTGGAATTTAATGTCAGTTTCATTGTGACCCTGGTAGGATGCCGAACAAGGTTTGTAAAAGTTGTTTAGGGATTTAGGAAGAAAAGCAGGATAAACTCTATGTTTCACCACTTAGGGTTGCTTGAAATCACCACCAAGCCATTTGAAAATTTCAATGGAAGTTTCATGAATCAGGTCAAGCTCTCCGCATTGGGGTAGAATTGTGCTTATATATACTCCAAGGACTAAACTCTTAACACTAATTGATGTGTGCCAGAGCCCAATTATTGAATTATGAAAATAACATTGACTCTAGTAAATTAAATAGAATAGTAGTAGCCTAATTAGCTATTTTTTTATGAATAATAAATTTGTATTAAATAAAAAAAGAGTCTGTCAATAGACAAGAAATATACTAAAGATAGCAACCAAGTCAAGAAAATGACCAACTACCAATGAAAGTAAGAAAATTAGAACATGAATGGTTGAATAACACAGCCATTCAGTCAAACAAAGCATGCAGAAGGAATAGTTTCAACTCCATTGAAGGCCTCTCTAACCTACAAATGCTTTATGATAGTCTAACTAATTATACCTAAAATAAATTCCAATGGACCAATAGTAAAAATACAGTTAACTTCCAATATAAAATTAAAAAAAAAAAAAAAAGTTTATGCAGTCCCCGCATCATTCAACTCCCTCCACAATTTCTGTTCCCTTGTTGAAACATTGCCAAACTCTGTTTCATTCCATTGCATTAAATCTGATTTTAGCACTTTAAACTTCATGGCCTAAATATAACTAGGAGTCCTCTGAAAACAATAAGCCTCCCACCAAGACTTCACCTTTTCCACAAAACCCTCTACTTTTAACCACATGTTTTCGAAACGAAAGGGTCTATGCCTGTGTTATTGATTCCCTCCCTCTAACAGAATAGGAAAGTGATCTGATAAAACTCTGGGTAACCTTCTTTGATAGATGCAAGTAAAGTAATCCCCCCAATGATGGGAGAAAAGAAAACAATTGATTCTAGAACCTGAGGAAGAATTAGACCAAGTGTAAAACCCCAAATATGAGACCCATCAAACGAGGTCCCAACTAGCAAAGACTTCACCAGATCTAATGGGCTCTTAATATCTTCAAAAATACATTTATTATGTTCCTACCAAATTAACCACATGAGACATGTTGATACCATATTCCAAATTTTTGAAAACTGTTTCCCCAACCAATTCCTCGAAGCAAACAGTAGAGAGGCTAAAGTCTTGGACATCACCTACTGAATCCCAAACAACAAAAAAACTTCACTCCATAAAGCATGCCCACAAAGTTACAGTGGAGCATAAGATGGTCCACAGTTTCCCCATCACATCTACACAAGCAATCAATTAACAAGTTAATATGTTATTTATCTGGCCAAAGAAGTTCGTTCATATATATATATATATATTTGGAGTTCTTTTTGTATGACATGTTATCCCCTTTATTTCCATTTTTTGTAATGTCATTAAATTCTTCTATACTGATATAAGGGGGTCAGGCACCCTTTGATACTTCTTCAGTGGACAATATGAGAAGGCTAGTAGAACACTCTGGTACCCCAGGGCATATATATCCTATGGCATTATTGTGCCACAACATAATGCCCCCTCCACCCCAGGTATCTCTTTGTCTTTGACTTGGCATCTTCTCTGTTATATTTTTTGTTTGCTGTGAAGAATATTTGTTGTTTCCAGGTAGAAAAGGAAATTGGAGAGAAAAGAGTCATCTCATTTCATGGGGTTGGATTATCAGTGTCACCAGGCATCAGCTTCTCTGATATTGCCACTGCCTGCAAAAACCCCGAAGAGGTTGGTTCCATTTAGTATACTGGTCTTTCTCTTACCTGGTTTAATATATGGTTCCTGAAATATACATTCCATTCAGTATACTGGTCTTTCTCGTATTGCTTTCCAAAGAGCTTCATGCAAATTATTTATATGATTTTATTTTGATTGATTATTAAAGAGCTGGCTGTTCACCTCAGCAGGCTAAGGACCTATACACACAAGCTGTCTATAATGTCGTGATGGAACAATACAATGTGCTCAGATCTGCTATTCATGCCAAACAAGGACTGGAAGCATCTACACCAAGTGTCTCTTTGTCACAGCCCTGGAATTAGTTAACCTTTTTAATCAGGTACCTTAGCTTATTATTATTATTTTTTTGGCAAATATTTTATTAGAAGGTAAGGAAATTGTTCAAGTACACGCAGGTAGGATACTAGAGAGATACCTGAAATCACATATAATTGGGTACTTAAATCTTTTTAAGTTCATCAATTGGGTCCTATGCACGAAGATTTTAGTTTAATGAAACAGATGCTTTCATTAAGGCTGCGTTTGTTTGGACTGAAAACAGTTTCAGGAAATCATTTTCCGCGTTTTCGTATGTTTGGCAGCCACGGAAAATTCGGTCAACGGAAAACCATTTACAGTTTGACCGGAAAATCAGCCCTCTCCAACGGAAAATCATTTCCACTTTGATTTTACCTTCAAACGGTTTCCGGAAATCACACTGAAGAGAGAGCTCCTCACACAGTCCAAAACTCATCTCCAAGCTCACCTCAGCCAAACTCGGCCCGGCCGCCAAGCTCGGCCGGCCCAAACGCCGCACAATCTCGCCATCCGAGCCGTGCCTCGCACCGCGCGATCCAGCAAAGACCGAAGCCTCCACCGCGCGATCTCGCCTTCGCCGTCCATCGCGCGATCGAACCTCCGCCACGTGTCTCGCCTTCGCCGTCGATCGCGCGATCGAACCTCCGCCATGTGTCTCGCCTTCGATCGCGCAATCGAAGCCTCCGCCGCCGTCGATCGCGCGATCGAAGCCTCCGCCGCCGTCGATCGCGCAATCGAAGCCTCCGCCGCCTTCGATCGCACGATCTCTCCTCTCTCTCTCTCTCTTCCTTCTTCTCTCCCAAAGTTGATGATTTTTTTTTTTTTGGTTTTGTTTGTTCAGTGTTTATCACAGAAAAGATTTTTATATATTGATTGGAAGCTAAGAAAATGTGAGAAAATGTGAGAAAATGTGAGCAACAAATACAAAATGCATTTTCTATAATATTTTCAAGATGACAACCAAACACCTGAAAAAAAATTTCAAAGTATTTTTTCAAATGTTACCAAACACCTAAAAATATTTTCTTTTCCCGAAAATGTTTTCAGCTGAAATCATTTTACACCCGGAAATTATTTACTGCCGAAACAAACGCAGCCTAAAGCACAAATACTTCCATGAAAATGGGTTTGTTTACCAAGAACAATATTGAAGATCAAGCTGGAATACTTGTGGTCATTGTCTTTAATATCATTGCTTGTAAATTTTTAGCCCTTGGGAGTATTTAATATGGCAGATATATATTGGTGAATATTTAATTTAGAATGATCAAATAAAATTTATCATATACCCTTGCATTCTAGATTTGTCAAATATGAACTGATGAGGACGGTACACCTTATGGGTTTCTTATTTAGTTAGATAGTTTAGGATTCCATTTTATTTTGAGTTCAAATAAGGTTTTGATGATTAGATAAGGATTAGCCTTTTTTTTTTTTTATAGGTGATAAAACTTTTATTAAAAAAACTGAACATCATATTCATGATAGTGAATACTCTGAACAAGGAAAAATACAATCAAATCAAGAGCTAAAAGAAAGAGAGTAAAAACTCAGACAAAGAAATACAACTCGTACAACCCCAAATACAAGACCAAAGAAACAAAGCACCGAAAAGAAACGACTTTAAGAGGTCTAAGGGTCTCTCCTTGTCTTCAAAAAAGGGTTAGCCTTTTAGATTGTTATCAGTTTAGAGTTAGTTATATGGTTTATGAATTTTTATTCCTGCTCCTTAGGTGCTGATGCCTAAGTTTGTTTGTTTGGTTGTTTTGTTTGTTTTTTTTTTTTTCTTGGTGCTGATTCCAAGCACCCCTAAGTTTTTATCTTTTAATTTTCTTGTTCTTTTATTTTCTCTTGATTGTCCTGCATCATGAACTGAGTTGACAAGAGATGTAAGAATTCAAAATTGATTGGAAGTAATTCACACCCTTTGCAAATCACTTAAAGCATATGTTAAGAAAATGCTATTGCATGATTTATTTTTCTAGGGATGTTTCTTGGCTGGAATACTCTCTCTCCCAAGCCTATCATAATTATTATTTTAATTGTAATGGAGGATTTTTATATATATATATATATATATATATATATATTATTTTTCTTTAATCTCAAACCTTAAGATTAGAATTGCTAATGGGAAGCCAGTCCATACAGAGTTAGGGAGAAGTCATAAGAAACTCTACATTGTAGCTGTTCTTTTGTTATATTTTAATTAACTTCCTTGGTTGTGTTACAGGCTACGACCCCTATTTTGAACATACTTTTGTAATTCAACCAAATGGCCGCTGCCCCATTAATACAAGCATGCAATGTGAAAGGTAGCCCTACATCCATGTCCCTTGATTACTTGATGGATGTTTGCCACACATCACCTGGTCTTTTTTTTGGGCATATGTTTGAGTAGAGATGAATTCATCAGAATCCGGTACTGTGATGGAAGTTCAAAATTTCAGCTTCAGGTACCAAGGGTGAAGCACAATTTCCGGTGTTGTTGTACAGATCTGTGATAGGCAATTTACGTGTATAATTTGATCAAATTTTATACATCATATCTTGTATTCAAACTAGATGCACAATTTTCCTCTTTCTTTCTCTTTGAATTACACTATCTTGAACTTTTCACAATAAGGTCATTATCTGGAAGTAGTTGAACATGTGCTCAAGAAGCAAAGTTTTTACCTATACGGCTATTCGCCAAGCATGATTTTGTATAGAATGAGTTGGCTAGTTTTCTTAGTGGAAAGATGGGATGACAGATAAAGTGAGAAAGCCACTAAATTTAAAGCCATGAAAAAAGAAAGAGAAACTATAATTGGGCACATGAAAATGGATGTAAATACTATTTTGGTACTTAAATTTTATCAAAATTTTGTTTTTTGTTCCTAAATTATTGAAAAATTTGTCACTAAACCATTGAAAAAAATTTTTTTACAATTTGATAAAGTTTAAGAACTAAAATAGTATTTTACTATTTTAAATCATTTTAACTTGACGTCTTGATTTTGAGGGTATTAAAGGTTTGCAAAGTTAGTTTAGGCAAAATCATGTCTTAAAACTGAAAAAATAGATTCAAAAGTTTAGGGAAGATATTAAACACCTTACTATGTTCATCAAAAGATGGTATCTAATTTGTCTTTTTTTTTTCTTTGGTAAAATTAATTAATTAATTATTATTATTTATTTGCCCTCGGGGCACATGTCCCATTATACCGTGCATGTAGAGTGGTGCAGGTGGGATAAGATTACTGGTTTTGATCTGCTTGGATTTTATTTTATTTTATAATGTTTTGCAGAGGATTTTGATCTGCTTGGATTAGGTGAAAACAAAATATATTCTTGCATTTTGAAAATATTTGTAATAGTGAGATATAAGAAAGTCTATCAAAATATATATGAAATTTCATTGTAACTCGAAGCATCCTCGCTTTTAAAAAAGATATGGTCTGTCTTATGATAAGGGTTGGATTTAGTGTGTGTTTGGATAAAGATGAAAAATAAAAATTATTTCACTATTCAATTTATTTTTGCTATTATTTATGAATTTCACTGTACTTTTTAGCATTATTCATGAATCTTACTGTACTGTTTCAATTAACTTTTACTTTTATCTACAGTACTTTTAGTAATAATTTTTCAGTTTCAGCAAAATAAGCTGTATCCAAATACACTCTTAATCTATTTTGTAAGTACACAAGGATGTGTATCCCTATGTTCATTATTGCGGTTATGGTATAACTATTTCAAATTCTTCCCATGGAAAAAAATGATAGCATGTTGCTTTATTTTGGAGGTGGAAATCTTAAAGCATTCTTTACGTAATCCATTAGCACCTCTCATAAGTTTTCCTCGAAAATAAACTTTTATTGTATTGACGCTTATGATATCATCCTCTTTGCCATGCAGAAATAATTCATCTACCATTATGAGTATGACCTTTACTACAGTCATGTTGTCCAAGGTCCATGGATCAAATTATTTCATGGAGAATCTTCATGCAAGATGTTTGTCACCTTGAGAAGAAGTTTTTTTCTTTTATTTCCTTAGTGAAAGACGTTATTCTACCCTAAAGTAAGCCCCTCCACTTACCCAAAGTCAGCTGAACAATGAATGTAATTAATGCAATCGCCTAAGGCCTCCAAATAAAAGAAGACTCTCAATTAGTAATTTTGCATCTCAAAAAGTAAGGAAAATAGATTTTAAATAAAAAATTTTAATAAATATTATTTAATAAATATTATTTAATAAATATTTATATATAAAAAATACCCCCTTCAAATTTTCACTTAAGGCCTCCAAAGTTGTTGAGCCGGCCTTGCACTTACCAAGAGTTCATCTTAAGGTGTAAAAAAGAGTTCTCACATTCCTTTCTTTTTTCATCTCTCCTTATTTTTGTTTTAGAGTTAAAATAGGTAGGAATTAAACACTCGATTTTTTGTTTGTACAACAAAAGATTTAAGATTAGATGATTGATACATGTATTTCATGAATGCTCCCTCTTTCCAAAGATAGTATAGGGTATCCCGTCTACTGGGCTAGATTGTATTCTTGTGCATGATGTACCTTCTTAATCTTCAATAATGTTTATGATCTTTCAAAGGAAAAAAAAATCCTAATTTGACAAATAGATTGAAGAAACTTATGATTTTAGTTGAAAAAACTGAATTATTATTATAGAAATTGTGTACCCTATTATAGAAATTGATTTTTTCCTCCGGCCTAAACGAGCTAATTGCACAAGCCAGTTTGTTTGCTTTTGCATATTAGAATTAGAATAAGCGACTCTAGTTGAGGTTATACCATAAAATCAGCCCAAAAGGCACTTTTTTTTTTTTTTTTTTATTCCCAAAAGACTCAGTTATTTTGCTGAGATGCACAATACAGACGTACAAATTTTTTAGGGGTGTGCAGCTACCCACCAAAACTAACCCGACCCAATCCAATCCAACCCATCGGGTTGGGTCGGTTTTTAACGCTTGGTAGGTTGGGTTACAAAAAAAATTTTGATAGCGGGTTGGGTTGGGTTTAGGTCATAAAATTTCAAACCTAACCCGAACCACCCATATATTTAATATATATTTAAAATATATTATATAATTAATAAAATTTTAAAATAACTAGCTCTTCTTATCCTATATAAAAATCAATTAATTCACATAAACCTTAGTAAATTATTATTATTGTTTAGTCATTAGTGTTACATTGATACTAATTTTTGGGTTTTTTGAATATATTTATATTTATATTTTTTTCTATTCAATTTAATAACAATAATAATAAATTTGTCCAACCTATGAGTTCAACCCCGACCCATGTGGGTTGGGTTGGACTTATGTAATGAGTTGGATTGAATATTTTTTGACCCACCGTGATGGATTGGGTCAAAAACTCCTTTTAACCCGACCCAACTTGACCCATGCACATCCCTAATAGTTTTTTGGACAACTTTTGATAGCTTTTGACAATTTTTTTACTTCTTTTGGTAATTTTTTTTGACAATTTTCTTAATTTTTTTAAATAAGACAAAAAAAAGAAATGTTAACATGCAGTCGAATTTTTGTTTGTACAACAAAAGATTTAAGATCAGATGATTGGTACAGGTGTCTTATTTGCCTTTTGTCTCTTCTTTTTGGTGTTTGTTTCTTATGTAAAAAGGAAGATCACATGCACTTTCCCCATTGCATTTTCAAAATTTTTAATACCATTTTTTAAAATATGTCTTTGTGTTCGTGTCGGCATAGATTACAAGACTAGTAAGCTAAGCAGGAGACAGCGTTTCATATTAAATTTATAAAAATTATATATAAAAAAAAACATAAATACAACTCTGGCCCCCATGTAGGGCTGATACGGTTCCTAGTCAAGGCATGGCTTTGTTTATGTACTTAATATTATTTTATTATTACAATTTGTTTTGTTAATGTTGCATGAACGAGGCTTTCGAATCATCTCACATTCTCATGCCATCTTCTTCATATTACAGAATTACAGATACCAATATTTATACACCATATCACGCTGTGGAGTGTGCCCTATGCCTATGCGGTCTACCAATGTTCACTCCCATTTTCTATTACCACTTTTGTCCTTTCATGTTGCCTATGCATGAACTATGAAGCTCTGTTCATTTTGTTTTTATTTTTTTTATTTTTTGAAGAAGATTGAAGGTCTTAGATTAGGGGTTCTTACAAATAATAATGACAATATCTAACCAACAACAACAACTCGCTAATAAATTGGAATTGCCTTGACTTTTATTGAAGCCCCTCAATCACAATGAAGCCGACATTTATTTACTTTTTTATTTTTTATTTTGTTTTATGTAGCTATAGGCAGTTGTAGAGTTAAGATTTTAGTATAGGAGAGCAATATTAAAAAAAATATAGAACCTAAAATTAATTCCAAAAAAATTGACTAATACAAATAACAAAATAATGTAGTGAAATAAGAGAAATAGATAACTATAAGTGAGAAAACAAAAAATATATATAGATAAGCTTTCGTATATATTCAAGTGGTCATCATAATCTTAAGTTGATATCTCTTAAATCTGTACAATTGTAGTATAGCAAGCTTACATATATATAACCTTAAGATGCTTGTTGAGTGTCTTAGAATTGCTTCATTAAAACCTTGCAAAGGAAAACCTAATAAGAAAAAACTTTAGCAAAGGGAAAAGAGTACAATCAATACATATCCTTTAGAAAATTTACTTTCCCTCATGAGTACATAAAACTTTTACTGTTCATGATAAAAGATCCTTAAGTATGCGCATGCCAATGCCATGCACTATCTTTTTAAAAGTCGCAATCGATAATGGTTTAGTGAATATATTAGCCAAATTATCACATGATTGTATCTGCTTGACAATCAAAATCTTTGCTCTTCTAGAGCTCATGTGTATAAAATGAATTTTGTGCAATGTTCTTGGTTTTATCACCTTTGATATAGCTTCCTCTAATTTGGGTGATACAAGCAGCATTGTCTTTGAATAATATCATGGGGCTATTTTTGATTGATGATATTCCTCATTTTCACGAATATGTTGAATTATTAATCTCAGCCAAACACATTCATGGCTCACTTCATGAATTGCAACAATCTCTGAATAATTTGAGGAAGAAACATAATTTTTTTGCTTAACAAATCTCCATGAAATAACAGTATTGCTATAAGTAAATAAATATCATGTTTATAATCAGCCTTTGTGTGGATCAAAAAGATAACCCACATTAACATATTCAACTAACTGTGGATTTGATCTATTTGAATAAAATAATCTCAAATCAGTTGTCCCAGGAAGGTAATGTAATATACGCTTAATCTTATTCTAATGTCTTTGAGTTGGTGCAGAACTATACCTTGCCAGTAAGTTAATTGCAAATGCTATATTAGGTCATGTGTAATTTGCAAGATATATCAACACGTCGAATGCACTTAGATATGGTACTTTAGGACCAAGAGTTTATTCACCATCTTCTTGTCGTTGAAAGAGATATTTCTTGATATCAAGTGACTGACCTACTATTAGAGTGCTTAAAGGACGAGTTTTATCCATGTAAAAGTGTTTTAAGACTTTTTCCGTGTATGTAGATTGGTGAATAAGAATTTTGTAAAGTTGAGATTTCCAATTCTTGTATGTTGGCATTAATTTTGTGTTAAATTTGATTGTAATTCTATTTATCATTTACTTGTATTTTTGTGGGATTAAATATAATGGGAATAATGTTCAATTTGGTGAATAACTGTGAAGAGCAAGGGATTTCTCGACTTGCTTGTAATTGGCTCGTGACTGCTGCAACCCGCAAAAGGCCATGTGAGGATCACATTTTGGAAGTTCAAACGACTCAAGTGTTAAAGGCAACTTGCGACTTGCTTGCAACTTGGCCGACTTGCAATTAACTTGCAAAATGCTACTGACAACTTTTTTATGTGTGTTTCCCTCGTCTCTTTATCCGCACTATAAAAGCCCACATTATCCATAAAATCGTTAGGAGAGTTTCAGAGAGAAAATTTCAGAAATTCATTAGAGAGTTAGAGATTGCAAACCAACAATCATCTACACATTTCTCTTTGTTTTCTTCACTCTTTTACCTCTCAAATTCCATATCCTATGAGAGGAACTTAGCCCAAACGCAATCCACACCCATTCAAAGTGTAGAGAGATGATTTGGAGCATTTGGGAAGTATTGAATTTATGCTAATCTTTGGTAGGAGCAATTGGTGATAATTGCAGGATATGAGAAGCTAGCAAAGATAAGACTCAGTGAAATCCGTTGGTAGCTAAGTCTTGGAGGGCTCAAGTACAGTGGATAGACTAGGTTTGGAGGATCTCTTTGTATTCATGTACTCCAACTGAGTTGCTAGTGGATTAGTTTGGCTTGAAGGGCCATGGAAAGGTTTTTCTACCGAGTTCTCTGGTTTTCCTCTTTGAAGCAAATCGCGGTGTTATCTTGTTGTGTCTTTCTTCCCTTACTACTTGTGCATTTACATAATTGTAAATAATGTTTATCCATGCACTAGTTAGTAGTTTTGGTTCATTTGCATTTACTACTCTTATTCCGTATTGTTTAGAGTAGATTAAAAGCAATTTAATCGTAATTTTAAAATTGGGGGTCTAAACTCATTTTAGTATTTATAATAATGATCTTTCAAAATCCAATTGGAAGATGTTCAATTTGTAGTCCAAGACAAAATTTTGTCTTACCAAGATCTTTCATCTCAAAAACATTCTTTAAACAATTTGCTGCTTTTGTTAGCTCTTCTGGAATTCCTACAAGATTTAAATTATCAACATATACTATAATAATAACAAATCTATATTCTAAATTTTTTATAAAAATGCATGGACAAATTGGATTATTCTCAAATACTTCTTTCAATAAATATTCACTGAGATGATTGTGAGGATACTTCCCCAATTAATCGGATTTATCCGCTTTGGGGAGCCAGTCCCTCACGGTTTATCGGCTCGTCCCCGAGTGCAGGCAGGATTTTCACCTCGACCAAGGGCTGGCCTTGTAATCGCAGGCTTGACACCAAGTCCCACATCGGTTAGAGTTCCCTCCCACATATGGTTTATAAGCTTCTGGAGCAACCATATGTGTACCACTACAACACATGTGTTGTAGTGGTACACATATGGTTGCTCCAGAAGCTTATAAACCATATGTGGGAGGGAACTCTAACTGATGTGGGACTTGGTGTCAAGCCTGCGATTACAAGGCCAGCCCTTGGTCGAGGTGAAAATCCTGCCTGCACTCGGGGACGAGCCGATAAACCGTGAGGGACTGGCTCCCCAAAGCGGATAAATCCGATTAATTGGGGAAGTATCCTCACAATGATTATATCACATGCATTTGGGTTGAATTAACTCATATAAGGATCTTTGTAACTTGATAGAATATATGCTTCAGGATGTAGGATTATACGTTTCAAGTATTTTATATCCTTTAGGGATTTTCATGTAGATATCATCATCTAATGATCCATACATATATGTTATAACCATATCCATTAGCCGCATATCTAAATTTTTTTTGGCTACCAAGCTAATAAAAAATTTGAATGTAATTGCATCAATTAGAGGAGCATATGTTTCTTCATAATCAATACCAAGTCTCCGTGAAAAACCTTGTAGGGGTGCAATAGGTACATATATAGCATAACCAAATGTGCACAAGTGAGAAATATTTGGTTGTCGGCTAAGTACAAGTTGTTGGTGAGAATTTATAATAAGCTGCTGGCCTAATGTGAACTAATGATGCAACATGTAATGTCATGTCCCCAAAGTAGAAACAGGTAATTTTGATTTGATGAGCAAAGGTTAAGCAATAATTTGAAGCCTTTTGATTAGTAATTTGGCTAAACCATTTTAAGTATGTGTATAGGCAACAAGATGTTCAACATCAATTCCAATTATCATACAATAGTCATCAAAAGCTTGAGATGTAAATTCATAAGCATTATCTAAACAAATTTTTCTAATTTGATAATCATGAAATTGTGTTCGCAACCTAATTATTTGACCAAGAAGTCTAGAAAATGCAACATTCTTAGTATAATGTAGACACATCTGACAATCTGGTTGATGCATCTATTAAAACTATAAAATATTTGAATGGACGATAGTGTAGGTGTATAGGTTTGATAGATATCACCTTGAATTCTTTCCAACGACTCCTCATTTAGGCTAATTGGAGATCATTTGATTAAAATTCAATCAAATTGGATTAAAATCAAGCTTATGGACAGTTATAAAAAATTGGTTAGGTGTTTTTCACATTTACATTGTTTTTGCGATAGCTTACTCGTTTTAATCAATTTGAGCCCGTGAGTAGTCATTTTAAAGGGAAATCAAATAACTATGATATGAGCACCATTTTATCCCAATCAAGTAGTTGGATTTTAGTCATATCTAGATCAAGCTTGGGTTGGCTGCGGTTAAACTTTATCTAACTTGTGAAATGGTTTGGAAATATTAATTTTGATATGAAAATGAAGTAATTTGGGTAATTCAAAAATTGACTTTGTTTTACTATCAGTCATCTCGGCCAACAAAAGGCATTTTGGTTATTTTTACAAACTTGTTTAATCTGTCACCCAACTGGAACAAATTAAATTATTTTAAACCAATTCCATTATTTTAATGTTAAAAAAAATGATATTTTTGGTATTTTTAATTAAAAATTGGATTTTTTGTAAGTAAAGCAAAGGCAAACAAAAAATGGTATCGATGATTATTTTATTCTAAACCCAATTATTTTGATCTAAAAAAAAAGAATAGAATATGAGATATTAGGGTGTCTTGTTAAAGTGATAATGTAAAATAGACTTCAAAAATAATAATATTTCAATAGAGTGATAAGAGCACTCACATCAGTGTGTGTTAAATGGCATAAGAAGTGGATTTCGCACATTTAAGCCCAAAAATCACTCACATTAGTCAATTTAAATGTGTGTAAGTTTACATTGTTTCTATAGTAATCGTATAAATATACACGACTATTGTACCTTTGTATTTTATTATTTTAATCTTTTTTTTTCACTTCTCTCTCGTCAGATTCTCTCTTTCTCTTCCCTTGACCATTGTCTTTCGCTATCTCCTCTTGTCCCAGGAACATGCTTTGTAAATCCATACAAATCATCAAATTTGTCAAACCCATCCTAAATCTAGATCTCAAACTCATCAAACCCATATAAATCATCAAAAAAGAAGAAGCACCAATAGCAAATAAATCGACCTAAAATCAATGTCCACCCACCACCACCACAGCCCATTGCAACACTTGATAATCGAAACAAAAAATCAACCCAAAATTAACGGAAAATCAAACCAAAATCAACCCAAACTCATCAGCAGAAAACCCAAAATCAAACCCAAACCTTGTACAAACTCATTGGAGGCACAATCGTTGCCAACAAATATAACAACACCTTCATGTGCGAGTGTATGTGGGTTTGGGATGAGAGAGAGCTAAGAGGGAGCTAAAAGGAGAGAGTGCTAAGAGCAAAGAGAGAGACGTGTCTAAGTGAGAGTATAAATGTAATAGATAATCTTATGTGAGTGGTTAAAAAGTGATTGAATAAAATAAAAAAATAAATTTTTATACTAAAATAAACAAATTTTTTTACAGGAGTTGGTATGAATGCCGAATGGTCTAAGAAAATGGAATATGAGATGTAATATAATGTATATTTATTTATTTATACATTTTCGGATGTAAATGCTGCCACTTGGTGTACTCATAGATAATACATGTAGATGATTTCCCCATCCAACTACTCTTGCGAAGTCAAGTACCATGACATAATGCGTTGATGGCAAATCTACATGGTAGTTGGCGGTAAGACCGTACTTAGTTACTTAAAATGGAAGAATGTATTTACTCAAAAAAATAAAAAATAAAAAATAAAATGGAAGAATGTAATAAAAATTAGGGTAAAATGTAAAACTGACCCTCTAAGTTTTTTCAGATTTCATTTCAGTCATTTAATTTTGCTTTTGTTTATTTTAGTTTTCTAACTTTCAAATTTATTCAATTAAGGTTTTTCCATCAACTTTTGTTATATGTTATGGTTAATTTTTTAATTTTATAAAATTTTCTTCAAATTTTTTAAATTAAAAAAATACAATTAATGATTGAAAAATAATTTTCAGATTTTTTTTTCAAAAATTTTTAACAAAAGTTAACGGAAATGTCTTAATTGAATAAATTTAAAACTTAGAGGACTGAAATGAATGAAAGAAAAGTTAGAGGACTGAAATGAAATCTGAAAAAAGTTAGAGGGTCAATTTTGCATTTAACCTAAAAACTATGTGCATAATTTGCTCACGTATTAAAAAAAGAAAATAATAAAGAGTCCAAAAATCTGATTAATCACTAACTTACTGTAGAAGCCCATAGTGGCCGGTTTAAATTCAATTATCTACCTTTCTCTCTTTATTAATTTTGTTATTTGCATCACTTTCTCTTTTTTACCTCTTTTTAATCAAGAATAGTAAATAGCATGATTATGTCTAACCGACATGCTAATCAATCAAGCATGAAATTGATGACTTCTTAGAAACCAAGGCAGAAATCAATGAAATTTAACAAAAACTATAGGGAGTGGGCTACCTTTTTATCCACAATTTTCTTTTGTTTTGGTCCTTTTACATGCCTATCAAAATACATCCCCCTCACATTTAAAAGATTTCTTTATTTGGTTGTGTTAACGGCACAGTAAAGTGCTCACTAACACACTACTTTATGGCCGAATTTGTGTCATTCACCTAATTTTATGTCAATTTTATAGGTTTTAAGGTCAAATTTATATATATTTTTAATTTTTAAATTTATTTATTAAATTAGATTTATATTATTTTAACTTTAATAAGGACTGTACAATGCTTGTTTGTTTTATTTTATTTGATGGATCTAATTAATGTGTGCCTTGCACATAATAGCTATTTATTTTGAAATTTTTTTATAAAAAATTGAAAAAATTATCAAAATAATTAATTATTTTTTCTTTTTTCTATAAATTTTTTTTAAGAATAGTTTACTAAGGTTGCGTTTGTTTCAACGGTAAATTAGTTTCATAAATTATTTTCGCATTTGTGTGTGTTTGGTAGCAACTGAAAATTTGGTCAACTGGAAAATCACTTACTTTTGACCGTAAAAAAGCCCTTCCCACCCATAAAATAACTTCCGTTTCTATTTTACCTTCAAATAGAAAATTTCCAGAAAACAGAGAGACAGAGCACGAAGAGAGAGAGAGGGAGAGAGAGAGAGAGAGCACAAAGAGAGAGTAGAGAGAGTGAGATCGCGCCCCAACCCGCGCCGGCGAGATCGCGCCTTTGCCATCGCCATCGCCGATCTAATTTGCGCCGCTCAACGCTCAAATCCATCTCTGATGAACCCGGTCTGATCGTGCTCGCCTTCGCCTCTACCGCGCGATCTCGCCTCAACGTCGAACCCAGTCGCCTCTCTCTCTCTCTCTGTCTTCGCTCTTCTCTGACCGGATTTGATGAATTTTTTTTTTTGGGTTTTGTTGTTTTGTATTGAAAAATCTCTCTTCGTTCTTCTCTGACCGAATTTGGGTTTTGTTGTTTTGTATTGAGAAAATTTGATGAGTTTTTTTTTTTGAGTTTTGTTGTTCTGTATTGAGAAATGACATTTGTTTAGAAGCTGAGAAAATATGAGCAACAAGTAGAAAATATATTTTCTATAATATTTTGAAGATCACAACCAAACACCTGAAAATTTTTTCTAAAGTATTTTTTAAAATACTACCAAACACTTGAAAATATTTTATTTTTTCAAAAATATTTTTAGCTAAAATTATTTACACCTGAAAAATATTTTACACCTAACCAAATGCAGCTTAATATGCATTCAGATATACAGATAAAACGTTTCAACGGGAAAAACTCTCAAAATAAAAGAAAAAAGATACAGGTGTCAGCCAGTAATGGAGAGTTTGTAATTATTATACACAAAAGAGAACATGCAAAATACTCAAAAACAGTCCAAAAAAATAATATATAAAAATGATGTAGCAGAAGCTCTCCTATACAATATTGACCTGCTTGCCTGTGCAACTGACAAACAATGAAGTCATGCACATAAATTAAACTCAAAAATTTTGAAGTGAGTTTAAAGACTCTGTATGTAGTCTTTACCGTCACACTCTCTCTCTCTCTCTATTCTCTAATAATAAAAGAAAACTTTTTTTTTTCTAGGCTCACACTGTACTAAACCAGTAAGGAAGTAACACCAGCTTCACAATCTCTCTCCCTCTTGGCTCTGCAAGAAAATTACACATACAAAAGACTATCCAGAAAACTTTTGACTTATTATCCTCCCCACCGTGTCCATCAAATCACATCAGAAACTCACATAAGCCAAAGTTAACTAAAAATAAGCTATACTCTCACTTCCACTCCCACAAACCGACAAAACCCAACTCTCTATCTCTCTTTCTACACATGCATTCAAGACTGCAGGTCCTCCTTCAATGAGTTTGGGTTGTCCTTCAACTTCTTGGGGGGTGAATGGGTTGCATGGTGTCTCAGCTGGCTGCCAAGTTTGCCTTCTTTCCACCATCGCCGCCAACTTACCAGATCAAGAAGAGAGACGATGGCAAGCTCACTGTGGTGTCTTCTTCCACTCCTTCCATGCCTATTCCAAACGCTGATGACACTTCCTTAGACGTTTTGCTTATTGACACCAAGCGTGGCAACAAGATTGTTGCTTTTTATCTCAGGAACCCATATGCTCGCCTCACTTTGCTTTACTCTCATGGCAATGCTGCTGACCTTGGCCAGCTCTATGACCTCTTTGTGCAGCTCAAGCTCAATCTCAGAGTTAATCTCATGGGGTCAGTCAGTCAGTCACTCTCTCTTCCTCTTTTCATTTTTGCTTTTTAAAATTTTTTTTATTTTGAAAAAAAAGTATATTCTCATTTATTATATGGTAGGTTGGTGTAGCTGTGTATGCAAATCTTACATGTATATTTTTTTGGTGTGAGTTATTTAACCCTTGTTCTGAAAAGGGTAAATCTTTTTGTGTCATGGCTTTGAAGCTTTTCTACCCTTTTGTGTTTTCAATCACTGTCTTTTCAAAGGATGCAGTATTTTTTTGGAACTGGTTTTGTTGGGTTTATTAGATCTGTTTATTAGTAAAGATAACAGCTTTATTCAATGTTCTGACTAGTGACTTCTCTTCTTAAGGTGTTAATGGGTAATGGTTTTTTTTTTCTTCCCTTTTTTACAATGAAATAAAGGTGAAAGTAAACAAGGTTGATTTAATAGTGTTTCCTTGTAGTTAGAGTTCTCTCATCAGTCTTTTTCCACCTTTTCTATTTGGCCCTCGTTTTTTACTTTCCCCTCCTCTAAGAAGTAAATTTTAATTTCTATTTTCTACTTTGATGGGGACATGGCTTAGTATTTAACTATTCATCTTCTTTTTCTCTTTATTTTTGGGGGGATATTCTGTGCTTTTGGGGCTTTGTGAGATTTTATGGCGTGAAATGGCCAACTCGTAACCTATCGAACTTTCCAAGATCTTAGTTTACTTTACTGTGACATTTTATGCACGATTTTTCAGTAATTTAGAGTCATCTAATCTTTCTACTTAAGAGAAAATTTTGAAAGGTAAAAAATATTCCCTTCATTTTTTATGGACGAATTCATACTTTTGATTAATGTTTTAAAGGGGTTTCTTAAAAAAAAAAAAAAAAAAATTTCCTCAATCGAATTTGTGATCTTGTTTTCTATGTACAATGTGATATTTTTGAAGCATTAGATTCCATTTTTGGGTTTATGTTAATACCATGCCTTCCTTCTGAATTTTATGATGCAGATATGACTACTCAGGCTACGGAGCCTCTACTGGTAAGGTAGGCTATGACAGTCTGAGTTGTACCATGCTTTGCAGTGTTATTATTGTGCTGCTCCGTGACTTTCTTACTTTTTAGCTGTTGCTTAAATTGGTAATGATTTGCTGCCTACAATTGGTATTTACCATTGGAATAACTCTTTAGATTGATAACTTTTTTTAGCTGACTAATGAGAACTTTTTTTTTTTGAGAAGATATATAATGAAAACCTGATTCATACTGTAGCTGCAATTTTGGATTTGGGAATAATTAGGAGAGTAACAAAGGAAAATGTGAGACCTCAGTTGGAGGAATGGACAATAGATGGGAGTGTTGACATTTATCATGTATTAATGCAAAAGAAACGCATAAGCAGAAGGAGGTGTACATTCTAAATCAAGATATATGAAGCGAGTTTAGTAAAAGTTGGGGATTTAGATTGCATGAAGTTTAATTAACAGTTTATAAACCAAGTGAAAATTGTGATGAAAGTTGGTTCTGATGAATCTGGAATTGTGTTCTGTGTATGACGTAGAGCAAAACCAAAATTACTTTAGAATTTATATTTTCAGATTTTTGTATTTATCTTAACATGAAATTGGATAATTGTAGACTTTTATTTGGATAGGGATTAGATTTGAGATTAGATAGGGATTTGTATTTGAGTTCCATTAGGATTAGTTTTAGTATTTTAATTTTCAATAGTTGTAAATTAGAACGGGCGTTTGATTGATTGATGATATTCAGATCGGAGATTTTCCAATAGTTGGGTTCTGATTCCTAACAACTTAGCTGCAAATGCCTAAGTTTTGCTTGGTACTGATTCCAAGCAACCAATAAGTGCTGATTCCTAGGGTTTATCTTTACTTTTCCAACCACCATATGGAAAACCCAGCTTTAAAAAAAAAAAAAAAAAATCCAGAAAACCTGCGACCCACAACGCCAGTTTAGACCCACTTGAAGTTAGTGTCGCGGTCTAATTAGTTGTATCCAGTACCTGAAATTTTGGTCTGATCTCACTGGTCTTTCAAAGTTTTACATAAAACGAGACTCAATCAGTTCTAATACAAGATCCTACCTGTCATATTGAAAGCCCAAACCCAACCAGTGACTTCCCTTTAATTTTCTGCAATGCTCAGGTACAACTCAAGTGTGCAAGCTCAGGTTCTTATCACTATTTTTTTGTTGGAAATTGATTATTTTAGTGCACAATGGTAGAAGTTCAACCACCTATATTTTATGGTTATCAAGATGACAACCCCTGGATTTTCAAAAATTGGATATTTGTGATGGATCAATTCTTTGCACTAGTGCATTTATCAAATGACAAATAAAAAATGCGGTCTGCCAAAACAAGAGTTGCTGGTAGAGCATTGGAGTTTTGGAATCATTATGAGAACCTACAATTTTGAAGACACTTGTCTCTAATTACTTGGGAAAGAATGAAAGAATACCTTTGCATTGTATATTTCCCACAGTATTATCACAAGATTAAAGAGTCAGTTGCACAATTTTGATCATTATGTTAATTTTCAAGATCAAAGGACAAGTATGAGGCAGTGCAACAATGCTGCACTTGCTCATGAAGCATCTGCCATACACCAAAATCTAATGAAAACTGTTGAAGACTTGGCTACTTAAATGAATGTTGTTGAAGACTTGGCCACTCAAATGAGGTAAATCAAATGCCATCAGACCTTGATATTGACCAAGAAGTGCAAGTGTCAACCAAAGTTTCAATGTTCATGCAACTAAAGGAGTCAACTCTAGAGCCTAAACAACAAGAAGCCTCTATACTTGAAGAATCATCCACGGTGCATGCAGATCTACAGTTTGATGAAGTCAAAAAGGTTGATACTCCAGTTCCACACATTGAGTTTGTGAATCAAAAAGAGTTTCATGGGGTGGAATACAAGGTTTATCTATTTTTAATGCTCCCAAAGAGGATTCCTTAACTACAGCGAATGTTATGTGCTAGATTTTTCATCCTTCAATGATTTAAAACTTGAACCTTGAGGTTGAGTTTCTCCAACCAAGGGAGTATGATGCAGGAGCAAAACCAAAGTTATTTTAGAATTTATATTTTCTGATTTTTGTATTTATCTTATAGGAAATTGGATAATTGATAATTGTAGGCTTTTATTTGGATAGGGATTAGATTTGAGATTAGTATTTGAGTTCAGTTAGGATTAATTTTCATCAGTTGTTATCTTTTATCTCTTTATTTCCTGGATCTAGTTCTGTATAAGCTTTTAGTTTATTTGTATTTTAGAACAGAAGATTGACTGATAAGCTTTTAGTTTATTTGTATTTTAGAACAGTAGATTGATTGATTAATGATATTCAGATTGGAGATTTTCCAATAGTTGGTGTTGATTCTTGACACCTTAGATGCTGATGCCTAAGTTTTGCTTGGTGCTAATTCCAAGCAACCCCTAAGTGCTGATTCTTAGGGTTTATCTTTACTCTTGTTTCTTTTATTTTGTCCTGTATCAGTGTGTATTTCATCTCAGAGCATTAAAACAAAAATGTGGATAAATCTAGCATATCTTCTGTTTGGATTGGTCAGTTAATGGTCATATTATCTAGACGAAAAATGTGTGTATATTGATAGCGACAATGTTTAATCATGGTGTTGTGGTTCATATTAAGTTTTAGTTGGTTACTAACTTACTATGGACATGGTCGATCTTCTCTTTTATCTCATCACTCTAAACATGCTTACTAGTTGGTGTAAATTTATTGGATTTGCTTCAGATTTTATGGTTGGGAAATCTCAAAGCCTTGTGGACTGAACGGTTGAAGTACTTTCTTGTGTTGTCTTTATGAAATGCAGCCTAGTGAATCCAATACATATTCTGATATAGAAGCAGTATATCAGTGCCTTGAGACTGAGTATGGAGTTAGCCAGGAAGACTTAATCTTGTATGGGCAGTCAGTTGGTAGTGGACCAACACTGCACTTGGCATCTAAATTGCCGAGGCTCAGAGGTGTAGTTCTGCATAGTGCAATCCTTTCTGGTCTTCGCGTGCTCTGCCATGTCAAGTTCACATTTTGTTTTGATATTTATAAGGTGAGGATTCTGTCTTGTTTGTTGTAAGTTAGCCTGATCATAAGAACAGGCCACCCAATGAAATGTCACTATTCCAGTGTACTTCCAATCAATTCCATTGGTAGACTTGGTAGAAGGATAATTATGCTATAATTGAGTATTTTTATTGGTTTATGCTATCTCTGCTGCAATTTCAAGGTAGTAATTATACCATGTTATGCAGAACATCAACAAAATTAAGAAGGTGAAGTGTCCTGTGCTGGTTATACACGTAAGTGTTTCTTCCCAAGAGCTCTCTTTTCCTAGTAGGTTCTTCTGCCTTCTCATGCTTGTTTGTAACGAGTGACTCAAGAAGACAACCATGTGAATGCCATTATTTATTGGAAAGATTGTTTTTGGATGATTCTTGGACTGAAAATACGTTTCAATCTCCTGCTTCTTGAATTGGTTGATCTGATTGTCTTTGATTTAGCTTAGTAAGTGCATGAATTCTCTGGCACATGAGACCTTTCTTTTCCACAGATGGGATAATCTTAACTGTCTGATCAATATTTTTTTTTGGCATTACTGCAATATTAGGCTCCAAGCCAGAAGAACTTTTTAACATATCTGATCAAGTTTTCTACAGATATGGTTTTCTGTGCTTATGTTCAGGTGATAATCATGAAGTCTGATGTGCATGATTATCATGAATGTGCACCATCATAGTCTATCCCAGATGTCATAAATTTATATGCAATATAATAGAAAATTAGACTGAATAATGACAACATTTAAAAGGTGCAATTTCAAGATTGCTTTGGATGCAGAAACACTGAAATACAAAAGAATACAGGAATTTTCATGGCATGTGGGTTGTAATCTACCAAGCGAAAAGGTTGCTAGTCTTAGTCTTTCTAGTGTATGATGGCTTACAAAAACATTCTAGTGCATGATGCTCTCCTTAAGAGAGTAGGCAGTTAGAATCATATGTATATAAGTACATTGAGTTAGAATGTAAGTTGTGTTTAAGTTAGAGAAACTCATAGTCATGAGATCGATTGGAGTTGGGCAGTAGCATGAAGGGAATCTTGTGGAGAGAGTTGGGAGAGGTAGAAAGGTTTATCTGTACCAAAAGATACTCCAGTGTTCTAGTAAAGTAACAACACCACCCAAATTCATCTCTTTCTGCATCTTTGGTCCAAGTATTTTCTCAAAATATAGAAGGGACTGAAACCAGTATTGGAGGTAGTATTACTGCAAGTCTGAACTGTATAAGTATGTTTCGGGGGGAGACCTTCACTTGGGAAGAAGAAAAAGAAAAAAAGGGGGGGGGGGGAGTAAACAACCTAGGACTCCTGAGCAATGAATAAAGTCGCTCAACAATTACTACTATTGTAGTCCTCCACAGTTTTCATTGCTTGTTTTTAACAGTTGTAAGTGTGTGTGTGTGTGGGGTCAATGAATAGCATAAGAGAGCATAACTTTCAAACGTAGTAGGAAGACACAATAGCTATGAACACTAAGCAAACAAAAAGGACTTCCTGTTCCTACACTAGATGCCTGTCATGAATGCAATTATTAAACATCATTAGCCCTCTTCATAGCAACTCCTACATAAATATCTTTATTAAAAGCGCTTAACTCTATGCCACAGTTTTCCCAATGTTCACCTTGGCTTTCTCTTCGTCCATCCTTAGGGTCTGTTTGGGATCCGCTTATTTTGCTGAAACTTAAAACTTTTTGCTGAAAGTATTATAAATAAAGGTAAAAGTTAGCTAAAATAGTACAATGAGACTTATGAATAGTACCAAAAAGTGCAGTGGGGCCCAGCTAAGGGTCCGTTTGGATACAGCTGAAAACTGAAAAGTGAAAACTGAAAACACTGTAGCAAAATAATTTTTAAATGTATGAATAGTACAGTGGGTCCCATTTTAAATATAAAAAAAACTGAAAAGTGCTGGTACTGTTCATGAACAGTGCATGAACAGTACAGAACAGTGAGGAATAGTGCTCTTGTCGGCTGGTTGAAACCTGTGCAAGAAAGAAAAAAAAAGAAAAAAAAAGAAAAGAAGGGAAACGCTGAACCCTGGACGCGTTCAGCGTTTCCCAAACGGACGCTGAATAGTAAAAAAAGCTGGCTTTTTAATTTGGAGCCAAACACACACTTAGTTGATGATCAATTTCTTTTTTTGATAAGTAACGAAAATTTTATTAATAAAAACAAAGCTAGGTATGCAGTGCAGCACCAATCCAATACAATAATACCCCTCTTTCAAAGATTGTCAGTGGATAAAATCTTCCCAGAAGTTGCCCAAGAAAAGGAGCCCACCCTAGGCAGGACCTTTGAATGCACACCAATTTCCATTGGAAAGATGTGCTATTAGAATCGGATAAGGAGTGATAGTAATTGTGAACCTCAAAACCCCTGCTCTTGTCAGGTCTCCAACAGGATCTATCCATACCCTCCCTCCGACAGGCTTGGAATATATGAGATCCAAAAAAGAAACTAGAGGCTCCAACTCCCAATTTTGGACCGGTCTAGAAAAATGAACATCCCAATGAGACAACCCATTGGAAAGCCTTAGAACATCATATATAGAGGATTCTTTATGGCGATTGATACTAAATAACTCTGGGAAAGCCACCTTAAGTGGGCAATCACTACACCACACATCATGCTAGAACTTCACTCTAGAACCATCCCCCACATCAAATTGAAGAAATCGGGAAAACGTCAACAATCCCCTTCTGATAAATTTCTAATGGCTCACGCCATAGGGACCCTCACAGAATGAGAACACCAACCTCTCCATTTATTCCCATACTTGGCCTTAACAACCCTCCTCCAAAGATGTTCCCTCCTGGTCCCATATCTCCACAGCCATTTCCCTAATAAAGTTTGATTGAATCTTCTCAAGTTTCTTATACCCAATCCCCCATGTTGAACTGGTTTACAAATCTGATTCCAATTAACCAGATGGAATTTATGCTCCTTGCCAATCCCACTCCATAAAAAATATTTCTGAAGCTTTCCAATACGTTTGGCCACCTTCACCAGAATAGGGAAGAGAGAAAGAAAGCAGGTAGGTAGACTGGAGAGCGTGCTTTTAATCACAGTGACCCTACCCTCTTGGATAACTAAAGTCGCTTCCACCCCGCTAACCTTCGTTCCATCTTCTCATGAACTGGATTCCAAATTGTCCTCTCCTTAAATTTAGCACCTAAGGGAAGACCCAAATATTTCATTGGAAGAGAGGGCTGTTTACATCCTAACAAAACCACCATATCTCCCATTTGCTCACTTCCCCTAACAGGACCAACTCTGATTTCCCCAAGTTAATCTTCAGACCTGATACTGCTTCAAACAACAAGAGAATGTCCAAAAGTTTAGCTATTTGACTCAAATCAGCATCGCAAAAGATCAAGGTGTCATCTGCGAAAAGTAGATGAGACATCATCAACTTTTAAATGCTTCCGCCCCCTTGATTTTTACTGATGTAAAGAAAAAAGTTTGTCAGAAGTTAGAATTCTTTTGAGTATTACAGACATTGACTCTGAGAATATTGTATTAAAAATAACTGAGAGTTTAAGTTTATAATATCTAGAATTAAGAAATAAACTAATGTACATACCAACGTGCCTTCTACACTGAAATATATTACGCATCCCATGGGTTCCTTAAACAAGTTAGTAGATGTATAAAATGGGAGAATTTATAAATGAGGGAATGTATTTTCAATCTTGGAAATCAATTTACTGCAGATGATGATGAACATTGTTATGGGAAAGAGGGGAAATAGAAGGAAATTAATATCAAGGAGAAAAAGGGAAACAAGAAGAGCTTTATTAGGGATTGATTTACCTCATGGAGTTTTTCAAGTGAGACTTTGATGCACATCTGTGGACGCCATCTTTAACCCAAAAGCGTAAGCCAAAGGGTATGGTTTGAATAATGTTGCGTCACTCACTCTTGTTGCTACCACTCGTTGTGTGATTCCATTCTCACATAAAACTTGACAAGCTGGATGAGGAGAACATGAAAGGGCTTAAAAAAAAAAAAAATCATGAAAGACTTAAAACAATCAAGTAAACACTGCAGATGGAGAGATTTGAAATTCTGCATGAATATTGTATGCAACTTATATTGTTCTGATTTGTATTTAATACTTAGTAATGAAGGTGGTCTAACTAAAACTTTTCTTGCAAGTTGACTTTGTATATAACTTAAACAAGTTAATTAGCTTAATTGATGTCTTCCTATTAGAGAATATGTAGTATCCTAAGTAGAGCTCTTTTGGGGTGAATAGCTCATCCATCTGACACAGACAATGAAATGTTGAACAGTAATACACAACCATAGGTTATAAGAACGAAAAGAATGCCCATGTCAACATATGAAATGCCTCATGACTATCATGCATGTATGATGCAATTTCATGATTGATTAGGTGTATTAAGTCAGCGTGGTTCGTTTATTTCTTGGGTGATTGCTTGTGTATTAATTGATACTCCCTCCATCCCACAGTAGATGAAAGTTTGCAAAGTAGTATGCATTTAATGAAACAAAATAAACATAATGATCTTCCAAAAAATTTCTGGAGTGGGTCACGTGTGTTTGGAATTGTCCGCACTTGCATTTGTCACTTAATCTTGGGCATTTGATAAAGATTTATATGTTTATTTTTCTTTATTAAATTGCATCTTATTTACAAACTCATGTCTATTGTAGGGAGTATTACTTTCATCTAGAGCTCATAATCGAACTTGCCAGTTGCCAGCAATTTATAGCAACTGTTAGTGCTAGCGTAATTGTGAGCTCTATATACAGTGTTGGCTCACTTCTTTATGGCATATGCTTTTAGGACTGAAGATTTGTAATTGTGTCAATATTCCAAATTCCCATAGTGTATATAAATATTAGCTTGAAGTGATATAAAAAAAAATGAGGAAAAGTTTCCAACTTCTTCAAATGCTAGCCTTCGGTTCAAACAACACAAGTCCTTATGAAAATGGTTATATTCAATCCCTTAGTCAAGCTCCTTTGATTGGATACACCTTCAAAAAGAAAAAGTGAAAACAAAATTCCATAGAATATAGTAGTTCTGTGTATACAACTTTTTAGAGTTAGCCATCTGCATTACAGGAGTTCTCTTTTGCTATTTGGTGGCCATTTATCAATGAAATAACTATAAAAAAAAAATTCTATAAAAAAATTTATAACTAAGGTTTTTAGCCACTTTGTGAGTACTTTCTACCTTAAATAATCCCGATTTATGTGGAAAAGGAGTAGATCTTAATACTTTCTTCCTTATTGCTAGGCCATAATCTAGTTATTTGTGAATCAAGAACATCTAATTAAAGATTCAAGCAAATTCTTAATAATTCAACCAAGATTTTCAAGCCAAGAAATGCAATCCAATCACACAAGTTAAAGGGGCAGACAAGCACCAAGAATTGCATGCAAAATGCCCAATGCAAAAGGAAAAACTATGGGACAAGACAAAACAATCCATTATAATAAAATAGGGTTTAATGTCTCCTCAAATTTATGCAAAATACGCAACAATTGGTGACGATACTGGGAAACATTACTCTTGGTATTATAATGCAGTAACTGGCCAAAATTACCATTTCTACTAAGATTTTATGCCTTTAAAGATATTTGATACTACAGTGGAAATCAAGAAACCAAGCGCCACAAGTTCTCTGTGAGTTGCTCACTCAAATCATATCTAAAGGAAACACCTCAAACTTTCTGTCCTCCTCTCCTTCCTATGTCATTAAAATAAATAAATAAATCTTTTTTCCTTCTTGGCTTCACCATCACTGCAAGCAAAACCCTTCAAATTTCCCTTTTTCTTTGGCCTGTCTACGGACAGGAAATGAATTTAGTTTCCTTCATTGGTCAGCCAAACATGGGTGGGCAGTATTAGACATCCAACACTTATATGCACCAAATGAATTGTTGGTTTAAATCTCTTATCACCAAGCATTGAAGAGGAGCATTCAGAGATTGCTTTGAAGAGACTGCCTACTATATGATTTTGTCTTGTGAATTGAGCTAAGATTAACTAAAAAAAGTGCTCTATATAATTTATCTTGTCCATATTTCCTGTTGACTATAATTGTTGAAATGGAGTTGCCTAAATTTACAGGGAACGGAAGATGATGTTGTCAATTGGTTACATGGCAATGGGCTGTGGAAAATGGCAAGGGAACCATATGAACCTTTGTGGATTAAAGGAGGTGGGCACTGCAACTTGGAGCTATACCCTGATTACATCCGCCATCTTTGCAGATTTGTCCAAGAAATGGAGAAGTTAACCACAGAAACCCGTCTTAAAAAGATTCGGCAGAGCCTGCGACTACATACGAGGCACACATTTTCTGCTAACAGGTGCTGTAAAGTTAAATGCTGGCGACCAAAGTGCTTATGTCCTGATTGTTCTTGCTGGCCCAGCTGCACAAAATGTTCTTGCCAACCCAGCTGCACAAAATGTTCTTGCCAGCCCAAGTGCCTAAAATGTTGTTGGAGACCTAGCTGTCCAGAATGTTGGAGACCCAGCTGCAAAAAATGTTGCTGGCGACCGAAATGCCTAAAATGTTCGAAATCAACCTGCTGTATTAAATGTTTTTGCTGGCTATGTTGTGTGGGAACGCATAGTGGTGGGTTAGATAGAAAGGTGGATGGCTAGTGGTGATTTTGTGCATGTATAGATTGGTGAACTTGCTAACACCCCTCTAATCTTGTGCAGTATTGTATGACGAGGAAATTGTCATCGATAATCAAAGAAATTGATATAATTGAATGTTTCTCTTGATACTGGTGAACTCTTGGAACTTTGATTTTATATGAGCTCTTTTAAATATTTTCTATTGATAATTCATTTTGAAATTTCTAGGCAGGTCTTGACTGTTTAAGTTATCAGATATCAACACTTGCCTGATAGAATCCTACGTTATATGTACAATCCCTATGATATTTGAAGCTGTTTGATAAATATGTAGCTCTTGCATGAAGGGCAGAGGGCAAGGAGAGATTGTTCTGATCTATGAAGAGTTGTGTGCATAACAGGTAGAGCTCTGAACCAAGTGGAGATTATAGAGACCAGGATAGCATTTTCTGGACTCAAAGTGGCTCGTCTGTAAAGCTCAAGCTTGCTAATATTATAAAGACGGTGACTGAGTTTTAATCTACAATCTGCCCTAATAGGGAGTCTTATAATAGAATATTGGTTAAGTGATTAAATTTTATTCTCTTATAATTACACCACACCAGAGTGGGGTTTGAATTCTTTTCTCTTTTCTATTAGCTTGAGTCTTTCTCTTTCCTATTGGTTTGAACTTTTGGATCAAGTGATAATTTTATTAGTCCAAAGGTAGCCTTTGCAAAGGCTCAGTGTTCAAGGCAATTAACAACCTCCTTTGTGGACTATAAAGTACAATGAGTGCCCTGCTGGATACTATGAAGTTTGCAGACTTTCAACCAAAGATTGAAGTTTGAATGGCTTTTACTACACTTCTGATGCCCTAAAATACATACTTTCAACTAAAAATCGAAGTTTGAATGGCTTTCCCGTCACATCAACCATACAGTGGGAGAAGTCACTTATGTTACAAATTTAATTTCTTGAAAGAGAATTGGGGCTCAAGTGTTGTGGATTATATTTGGTTATAGATCCATACTATCCCTTGTAGTTGTATAGAAGCTATATTTTCTTCAAGCAATATGCTGATTTTATAGCATGAAGTTCTAAATAGGCTTAATCTGTGTCAATAGAGAATCCCTGAGAAGCCATTTTGTTGTGATCATAGTACATTTTGTTCGGTTCATTGCTTTTTTTTTTTTTTTGGGTCTTCATACTTTCTTTAGGTAATGAAATTATCATTCACATTCATGTAAAAAAATAATTTTTTTTTAAAGTAGTAATATTCATTCATCAAAAACAAAGAAAGCTCATGCAAAATATGTAATTCTATGCAAGTAATGCTTTAACTTTTTTAAATATGGTATCAGAGTAATAACTCTGAACTTTTAATAGGAACAACTGTGAACTGGGCTTTGAGTTTGACTAACAGCCTTGTGGGGGTAATCGATTGACTTTAAAAGGAAGCCTTGGGTAATCTATGCAATACCCTGATCGAAAGCATCTTGGAAATATAGGAGTTATATAATGATGGTGAAGCCAATTCTCTCTTTTCCATGAGTAAACCTTGGGGTACTCGTTATATATCTTCCACTTACAATGTTTGTTTTTGGCGCACTCATAACTTTGTTGGTATGCCACAATACTGCCCCCATTAATTCTGCACGTGAAACTTGTTTTTGGAGATAGAGTGTAGCAAAATTCAAAGCTAGTTTTTCCACCAGGTTCCACCCAGTCACTGCCAAGGTCACGGTTAGGATCTTCACCATAGCATTTGATGGCAATTGCACGTGACATTTCATTGATTATGGTGATTTTTTTCATTGCAGGAGATGGAGGTTTGAAGCGTATTAGGTGCCATGGTATCCTAAGAAAGGCCTCAGACAAAGGGGTTACAAAAAGTAGCAGTGAAATGAGCAGAAGAATAAGATTACTAGAATTCATGTTCATGATGTGTCAACACTTTTTGCAATATTGCACATACAATACAACCTCTCCATTATTCGTCTTATAAATAGACAAAAGCAGGGCAAATGAGACAAAGATAAAGGTAGAAGGAACCGTTTTCCATTTGTTATCAACTCTTCATTAAGCGTTAAAGTTAAAAAACTCTTTTTTTGTTGAGTTTTAAATTGGGATAACGGCTATACAGGAATTAGCGTTTAAGGTGTTGTACTTGTGGTTAGGGGTGGTAATTGGGCAGGTTGGGTCATAAATGAGTCTGATTTTATAATTACACATTTAACAATTTATTATCCATTAAAAAAAATTGAAATAACCATTATCCACCGAACCCATTTAATTTGCAATCCACCTATTTAACCAATTATAAATTTATATGCAGCAAATCAACAAAAAATTGTTGAATATGAATAGGTTGTGTTATATCGGTGTCATACCGGCTGTTTTATATTATAACTTTTTTAAAATTACTCATGTCATTGTGTCGTACCTATACTCATACGGTCATATCCATGTTTTTGTCCTGCTTTCTAGCTTTATTGCCTTTTGTATTAAAAGTTTGGATGAAATCCCCAAACTTGAACTTGCAAGTCTCATATTTCCTATCATTTCTCTTGAACCTTCAAATTTTTCTTTACTATTACTGCATGAATTTTCAAAAATTGAATTAAAATTAGTAATATCAAGATGAAATCATATCATATACTATATAATAAAAGTTGTGCTTAAACACCATAGTTGTGCCAAGTGGCATCACTAAATTGCAGCAATTTTTTTCTAAGTTGTGGTTGTGCTAAGTGGCTTCAACAAATTATAGCAATATTTTGAATAAAAATAATTTTTTAGATAGAAACAACTTATTTGTTCTTATCAATTTTTTTAGATGAAATAACAATTAGTGTTTAAATAAAACATGTAACATGCATCTAAGTTTCAGTCGATATAAACAATAACTTATTTGTTTTTATTAATTTCTTTTAGATAAAGTAACAATAAGTATTTTAACAAAACATGCAACATGCATTTAAGTTTCACTTGATAGAGACAATAACTTATTTGTTCTTATCAATTTCTTTAAATAAAGTAATAATAAGTATTTCAACAAAACATGCAACATGCATTTTAGATAAAATAACTATAAGTGTTTTAATAAAACATGTAACATGTATCTAAGTTTCAGTTGATAGAGACAACAACTTGTTTGTTCTTATCAATTTCTTTAGATAAACTAACAATAAATATTTTAACAAAACATGCAGGAAGAACTTGTGCATTGAAATATAATAGGGTGAGTTGCAAAACCTAGTAAGGTTTTAAGCTCCATGAGCATTTAATAATAATGCATGTAAATCAAATATTTTATGGTTACATGCTTTGATAAACAATCTTCATACTATTCTTAAAATATCTTTTGAACTTAACATTGTCTTTAAATAGACTATAAAATACTTTATCATAAACTTTCCATTAAACTTATAACACATTCAACATACTTTTCTTATAATTTCCAAGTAGCCTAATAACTAATTTATGATGCATATTAGCTAGTTTAATTGAAAGTCTGTCACAACTTTGGGAGGCTTCCGGCACATAGTGCTAGGCATCCAACATTCTCCACAATGCTAGAAAATCTAGGAATCATATCAAAAAGCATCATCCCTTTCGGTGTGATCATATCATTAACCATGGGGGTCGGTTGACATCCTCCATAAGTTGGCCATTCCCAATAAAGGCAGGTACAGCAGAGTCCTCACCACTTATAATGGTCAATCAAAATCTCCATGGAAATACCAGTACTATAACCCCTACTGGCTAAGTTCAGATCATAACAATAGAATAACCGAAAATTATATTTTTCTGATAACTATGCTTTTACACAAATATTTCATAACAGTAGCATATCCACTTCATTCTTAAATATTATGTTCGTGATATAAGTAATAGTATCAATATACTAAAATTATCATATATATATAAGATTGAACAACTCACGAACATATATCTTTACTTAAATCATGCTTATATGTAATAGGTCTAATTAAAAGGTTTTGATGCATAATAATTTTCTAAATAGTCTTTATACTTATCAAACGCACATATCACACATCTCTTACTTGAAAACAGAAAACGCGAGAGATTTGTATAAGAGGAGCTCAAGTGTCCACGTTCTTATTCTTGTTCTCGTCACCTAAATGAAAGACCAAAACTTATTACTAACAACTCTTCCTAAATATATAAACTTATATATCAATCACAACTTAACTCTCAAACTCAAGAAAATCTTAATTCCCATCACACAAAGGTTCTCCAAATACAAGATACATTCATCAAGCACATTATTTACCAAACCATAGAGAAATCAAGGCATACAAAATTTATTTATGATCTAGACATACCAAAAGATGAGTATATTAATTTATAACTCAAAACGTTCACCCTAACTTTAGAATTAAATCCTCCAAGTTAGGTGTATCGTTTACTGTTTACTGCTCATTTCAGCAGAAGATGCCTCATTTGTAAAATACAATTGGGCTATCTAAACACATCCAATCTTCATGCAATTTTACAGAGCCACTCCTCTGGATGTCTAGTAGATACCATATGAATTTCAAAGTCAAAGCATAAAATCATGATTTATTAAAAATCATACAATACAACATGTTCAAATCTATCCTGGCAGAATTTCATTCAACTTAGAAATTAAACTATTATTTTCTAGATAGACCCAAATAATAAAATAACTTTGCATATAAACCTTTACCTTTATAAACTTCTTTCCATAACGTTAAAAGAGCAAATATGTTTTATAACATCAAAATATTAAAGCCTTATGCACTTAAATTAATTAAGATAATACTAAGTATATAAACCCATAAAATTAGTAATGCAATTGGGCTGGAATGTTACATAGACACAATAACTAATTTGTTCTTATCAGTTTCTTTAAATTAAAGTAATAATAAATATTTTAACAAAACATGCAACATACATTTTAGATAAAATAACTATAAGTGTTTTAATAAAACATGCAACATGCATATTTTATAATTCAACCAAGAATTTCAAAACATGCAGCTTGTTTTGCAAGGCCATAATCTACTCGTCTAATTATGGATTCAAGCAAATTCTTAATAATTCAACCAAGAATTTCAAACCAAGAAATGCAATCCAATCATACAAGTTAAAGGGGCAGACAAGCACCAAGAGTTGCATGCAAAATCCCCAATACAAAGGGAAAAACTATGAGACAAGACAAAATAATCCATTATAATAAAATAGGGTTTAATGTCTCCTCAAATTTATGCAAAATACGCAACAATTGGTGACGATACTGGGAAACATTACTCTTGGTATTATAATGCAGTAACTGGCCAAAATTACTATTTCTACTAAGATTTTATGCCTTAAAAGATATTTGATACTACAGTGGAAATCAAGAAACCAAGTGCCACAAGTTCTCTGAGTTGTTCACTCAAATCATATCTAAAGGAAACACCTCAAACTTTCTGTCCTCCTCTCCTTCCTATGTCATTAAAATAAATAAATAAATAAATCTTTTTTCCTTCTTGGTTTCACCATCACTGCAAGCAAAACCCTTTAAATTTCCCTTTTCTTTGACCTGTCCATAGACAGGAAATGAATTTAGTTTCCTTCATTGGTCAGCCAAACATGGGTGGACAGCATTAGACACCCGACACTTATATGCACCAAATGAATTGTTGGTTTAAATCTCTTATCACCAAGCATTGAAGAGGAGCATTTAGAGATTGCTTTGAAGGGACTGCCTACTATATGATTTTTTCTTGTGAATTGAGCTAAGATTAACTAAAAAATGTGCTCTATATATATCTTGTCCAAATTTCCTGTTGACTACAATTGTTGAAATGAGGTCGGCCAAATTTACAGGGAACGGAAGATGATGTTGTCAATTGGTTACACGGCAATGGGCTGTGGAAAATGGCAAGGGAACCATATGAACCTTTGTGGATTAAAGGAGGTGGGCACTGCAACTTGGAGCTATTCCCTGATTACATCCGCCATCTTTGCAGATTTGTCCAAGATATGGAGAAGTAAATCACAGAAACCCGCCTTAAAAAGATTCGGCAGAGCCTGTGACTACATACAAGGCACACAGTTTCTGCTAACAGGTGCTGTAAAGTTAAATGCTGGCGACCTAAGTGCTTATGTCCTGATTGTTCTTGCCGACCCAACTGCACAAAATGTTTTTGCCAGCCCCAATGCCTAGAATGTTGTTGGAGACCTAGCTGTCCAGAATGTTAGAGACCCAGCTGCAAAAAATGTTGCTGGCGACCGAAATGCCTAAAATGTTCGAAACCAACCTGCTGTATTAAATGTTTTTGATGGCAATGTTGTGTGGGAACGCATAGTGGTGGGTTAGATAGAAAGGAGGATGGCTAATGGTGATTATGTGCAAGTATAGATTGGTGAACTTGCTAACACCCTTCTAATCTTGTGCAGTACTGTACGACGACGAAATTGTCATTTATAATCAAAGAAATTGATATGATTGTATGTTTCTCTTGATAATGGTGAATTCTTGGAACTTTGATTTTATATGAGCTCTTTGACAAAATATATTATGTTTTCTATTGATAATTCATTTTGAAATTTCTAGGCAGGTCGTGCTTAGGTTTCTTGACTGTTTTAAGTTATCAAATATCAACACTTGCCTGATAGAATCATAAGTTAAATGTACAAGACGAAGAGAGGGCAAGACGAAGCTGTTTGATAAATGTGTAGCTCTTGCATGAAGGTCAGAGGGCAAGACGAAGAGATTGTTCTGATCTATGAAGAGCTGTATGCATAACAGGTAGAGCTCTGAACCAAGTGGAGATTATAGAGACCAGGATAGCATTTCCTGGACTCAAGTGGCTCGTCTGTAAAAGCTCAAGCTTGCTAATATTATAAAGACGGTGACTGAGTTTTAATCTACAATCTACACTAATGGGGAGTCTTATCATAGAATATTGGTTAAGTGATTAAATTTTATTCTCTTATTATTACACCACACCAGAGTGGGGTTTGAATTCTTGTCTCTTTTCTATTAGCCTGAGTTTGAACTTTCTCTATCGTATTGGTTTTAACTTTTGGATCAAGTGATAATCGTATTAGTCCAAAGGTAACCTTTGCAAAGGCTCAGTGTTCAAGGTAATTAACAACCTCCTTTGTAGACTATAAAGTACAATCAGTGTCCTCCTTGAAACTATTAAAGTTTGCAGACTTTCAACTAAGGATTAAAGTTTGAATGGCTTTTCCTACACTTCTGATACCCTGAAATGCATACTTTTTAAAATCAAAGTTTAAATGGCTTTCCCGACACATCAACCATAGAGTGGGAGAAGTCACTTATGTTACAAATTTAATTTCTTGAAAGAGAATAGAGGCTCATGTGTTGTGGATTATATTTGGTTAGAGATCCATACTATTCCTTGTAGTTGTATAGAAGATATATTTTCTTCAAGCAATATGCTGATGTTATAAGTTATAACATGTAGTTCTAAATAGGCTTAATCTGTGTCAATAGATAATCCCTGAGAAGACATTTTGTTGTGATCATAGTACATTTTGTTCGGTTCATTTCTTTAGGTATTGAAATAATCATTCACATTCATGTTAAAAATAAAAATTCTAAAGAAGAAGTAATATTTATTCATCCAAAACAAAGAAAACTCAATACAAAATATGGTATTAGAGTAATATAACTTTTGATAGGAACAACTGTGAACTGGCCTTCGAGTTTGACTAACAGCCTTGTGGGGGTAATCGATTGACTTTAAAAGGAAGCCTTGGGTAATCTATGCAAAACCCCGTTGGAAAGCATCTTGACTTCCATATAGGAGTTTCATAATGATGGTGAAGCCAATTCTCTCTTTTCCATGAGTAAACCTTGGTGAAGTCATCATATATCTTCCACTTACAATGTTTGTTGTTGGCGCACTCATAACTTTCTTGATATGCCACAATTCTGCCCCCATTAATTGTGCACTTGAATTTTGTTTTTGCAGATAGAGGGTAACAAAATTCAAAGCTAGTTTTTGCACCAGGTTCCACCCAGTCACTGCCAAGGTCATGGATAGGATCACCACCATAGCATTTGATGGCAATTGCATGTGACATTTTATTGATTATGGTGATTTTTTTGATTGCAGGAGATGGAGGTTTGAAGCGTATTAGGTCTACTGGCCATCGTATCCTAAGAAAGGCCTCAGACAAAGGGGTTACAAAAAGTAGCAGTGAAATGAGCAGAAGAATAAGATTACTAGAATTCATGTTCATGATGTGTCAACACTTTTTGCAATATTGCACATACAATACAACCTCTCCATTATTCGTCTTATAAATAGATAAAAGTGGGGAAAATGAGACGAAGTTAAAGGTAGAAGGAACCGTTTTCCATTTGTTATCCACTCTTCATTAAGTGTTAAAGTTAAAAAAACTCTTTTTTTTGTTGAGTTTTAAATTAGGATAACGGCTAAACAGAAACTCTAATTACTGGACGGGAATTAAAAATTTATAAAAAGCCTCCAAACGGAAGTACTTTATTGCTAGGAAGCATAGACACTTGATTTAGGGTGTTGTACATATGTTTAGGGGTGGCAATTGAACGGGATGAGTCATAAATGAGTTGGGTTTATAATTACCCTTTTAACAATTTATTATCCATTTAAAAAAAATTTAAATACCCGTTACCCATCTAACCCATTTAATTTGTAATCCACCCATTTAATCAATTATAAATTCATATTCAGCAGATCAATGAAAAATTGCTGAATATGAATGGGTTGTGTCATATCGGCCGTTTTATGTTATAATTTTTTAGAAATTGCTTATATCATTGTGTCATATCTGTACCCATACCATGTCTGTGTCCTTGCTTCCTAGCTCTATTGCCTTTTGTATTAAAAGTTTGGATGAAATCCCCAAACTTGAACCTGCAAGTCTCAAGTTTCCTATCATTTCTCTTGAACCTTCAAATTTTTCTTTACTATTACTACATGAATTTTCAAAAATTTAATTAAAATAAGTAATATCTAGATGAAATCATATACTATATAATAAAAGTTGGGTTTAGAAGTCATGGTTGCACCAAGTAGTTTCACTAAATTGCAGCAATTTTTTTCTAAGTTGTGGTTGTGTCAAGTGGTTTCACTAAATTACAACAATATTTTTAATAAAAAAAAAAATTTTTAGATAGAGACAACAAATTATTTGTTCTTATCAATTTCTTTAGATGAAATAACAATAAGTGTTTAAATAAAACATGCAACATACATCTAAGTTTCGGACTTTCAGTCGATATAGACAACAACTTTTTTAAATTTGTTCTTATTAATTTTTTTTAAATAAAGTAATTGTAAGGACACAATTTGAGCCCAAACTCACAGTCAGAAGAGAATGGGCCTGAAAGACCTTTTACAATAAAATTTGTAGAAAGTGGGCTTAAAATTTGGGTTCTAATGATGTTAGATAACAACAATGATGGGCTTTGATCACAAAGATACACACAAGAACTGTTTATATGAAAGAACCTTCTCCTCGGACACAAGCCGATGATGACTTATATTACCTCTTCCTAATATAGATTACAATTATGGATAATGGGGTCTACAATGTTTTTTCTCCCTTTTCTCTCCCCTCCCTTGCTGAAGGTCCCTTCTTCCTTTTATATTCCATCCTTCTTCTCCTCTTCATCCTCCACGTCAGGGTTAGATTGCTGATTTAGATGCTTGTCTCATCCACCTTTCCTGAAGTCTTTGGAGACAAGAGCCAGGCTAAACTCTGATGCTCAGGTTTTACTTCCTCACTAATGCGGTCAGAATAGCAGTTGCAGAGTATTCAATACGGGGCGGTGGTAATAGCTTTATAATAGATATTCCACCGCCATTCTTCTTATCTTCCACGTGTACCATGTTTACCCTTACCTATAGGATTTTCTAGAACATTGCCTGTGGATATTAACCAACCTTTTACCAACGACATAATCCTCCTTGGATCATCTTTTTGGACATACTTGTTCAGGCATCATCTCTTTTTTATTTAGTATTGCTTTAGGAGTTAATATTCATACATCCTCGGACAATTCAGTGTCCTCAGATTAGGCTTTTAGTCCAAAGAATACTTTTGGGCCACCCCACACATGTTCCCGAGCCCAATGACCCTACACTAATAATAAGTGTTTTCATAAAACATGCAACATGCAATTAAGTTTCATTTGATAGAGACAATAATTTATTTGTTCTTATTAGTTTCTTTAGATAAAGTAATAAAACCCAAATAAGTTTCTTTACAATTTTGTTATTTACTTTTTTACCCCTCTTCCTAAATAAAACCCAAACCCTAAGTTCTCTTTATATAGTTTGTGTTGGTTTGGGTTATGCTCATGATTATTTGGTTATGAATTTGCTCTTATTTGTGGCGGTATTGTTTTAATTCTCAATTTAATATTAATAATAGTAATTAAAAAAAAATTCCAACCTGATCCATGTGGTTTGGGTTGGGTTTGGTTGGACCCTTATGATGGGTTGGGTTAGGTTGTATTTTTTTGAACCCATCATGGTGAGTTGGGTTGAAAAAACTCCTCAACCCAACCCAAACCAACTCTTGCACACCCCTATTTGATAGGGAAAATCATGGTGAAAAAAAAAAACTACCTAAAGTTTTGGAATTCAATATGTTGCCTTGGGCTAAGGAGAATGGAGGAGTCAAAGCCATGTTGGCAAAGTTGGACAAACTTTAGGTAAAGTTCTAGGCCAAGGATAACAATAACATAATGGAAAGTTGGAAATCTGATTGAAAAAGGTGCATAATTGAAAATTCAGAGGTGCATGGATATAGATATTACATATTAGGCAAGCACCTTGGATTTCGGATCCCCACAATCCTTGGTTTCAAGCCAATATCAATCAGTCCACAAGCCCAATACATGGCTTGGGTTTGAGTCTTTGTGATTTAATCTTATCCATCCAAGTAGATATAATGAGGAAAAAGTTAAATTTCATTTTTTGATACACCCACGGTTGTGGAGATCCTTAAGATTTACATTCCGCAAACTCCCTAAAGAGGAAAACTCATCTAGACTCTTAACAAAAATAGAAGTTTTACCACAAAATCAGCTGAAGTTTTTGCAACAAAAATCGAGTTATTTTTGGAGTGTTAGATTTCAAATTGATACTATTTCCTTAAGGTGTTTTAAATCCTTTCCTACTTAAAAATAGGTTGAAGTGATGTTTGCCTTTTTCTAGTTGAATTGAGATTTTGTGTTAATTAAGTTTTTTTTTTTCCTTTCTCTAGTTGGATTAAGAGGACTTAGTTATTTCTTTTTCATAAATGGAGTAATTCTTAGGTATTCTTAGAACAATGAGAATGGTGAAATGGTGTTCCATCATTAATTCGTGGTGTGGTTTACTATGAATGTGAGAGGAGAAAGCACTATTTCCCTATATTTTAAGAAAACTTAAGGATTTTCCTCGTAATTAAAGGAGTAGGAAGAAATGTCTTACCATTATAAATATCAATTGTAATCATTCTTTGAAAAGAGATGATGATTCTAAATGGTTATCAATAAAAGTTACTTTTGAATGACTAAAGATCTGTTTGAGATCTGCTTATTTTGTTAAAATTGCAAAAAATTTGCTGAAAATACTGTAAACAAAGGTAAAAGTTAACTGAATAGTACAGTGAGACTCATGAATAGTATCAAAAAGTCTAATAAGACACATAAATACTAGCAAAAATAAGCTAAATAGTAAAATAAGCTGATTTTTTAAGCTGAAGCCAAACATACACTAAGTAGTTTTTTAGCCCAATTAAAATTTTTCATGTGATCCTGTTCTAACAGAAGAAAAGAAAAGAACTTTCGGTCAGGAGCTGGCATAAAGAAGGCTCTTTATGCTACCAATAAATGAATGACACGATATATTTTTATTGAAAAACAATACACTCTAGCGCACACAATTATAACTCAATTAAACCAAAATCGTCAAACACGTAAAACACCTGAAGAACTAAACAGCTCCACGCCTAAACCCTTTCCAACTCCTCCTCTCCTCATACCACTGGAACTCCACCCCGTCGCTGGAGCAGCCGCACACGTCGGTTAGGAGCTGTCGCTGCCGCCTCCCGTCAGTCAAGGTTTGTTCTTTTATGATTTGTGTTTATTGTTTGACTGGTTATTTCCCCAAACTTTGGGGGTTTTGGGTTATTTTTTGGATATCAATCTGTTCATATTGGTATGGATTTTGCTATTTTTTGGTATTTTCATGGGTGTGGATTGGATTAGGTTCAAACCTTAAAAAAATCTGATTGTGGTTTTTTTTTGTTCCCAGCTAGCCTGGGTTCTTATGAAGAGGCGGCGACACCACGATCACGGCGGCTCCGGCGCATTTTACAGGTTCCAGCACGGAGTCCAGTGGAGGCATGGAGATTCGGTGGTAAGAAGAGGCGGACAACATGCGTTTGGGTATACCGTTGATTCCTCTAGAAACCGATATGCGACGCTGCTGTGTTTTTGTTTTGAATTTGGGGATTAATCTAAGTTATTCTTGTCTGTGGTAAGGTGTATGTGGTGTTTGTTTGGTTAACGACGTGGCTTTCTCTCATTGGTGGCGTAAAACCTCACTTTTACGCCAGCTCCTGATTGAAGTCAAGCTTAAAGAAAAATGCTAGAGATACGAAAACAAATAATTAGCACTTATGCGGTGTAATCAGGTAAGAGTGAAAGCTGATGATAAAATTCCGAGGTGGTTGAACCTAATTAAGATTATATATATATTCTTTTTTTTTTTTTTTTGATAAACACACACACATACATAGGAGAAGGAGATGAGATAAGAGAATACACTCACACGCTAACACCAAAACTGTATTGTTGACCAAAGATCAACATGTATCCTATCCTTAAATTAAAGAGTTCATGTTCCTTTTCTTCTCTTGCCAATGCAAAAACATTTTGTGTCTGGAATTATTTCTTGTAACATTTTTATGGATTTACCTCATTTCCTTTGACAAGTTTTTCTTTTGGGTAGTTTGGCTTTTTTTTTTGGAACTTTTTAAAAAATTGTTAGAGAAAATTTATAGCCATTAACGTTTAGATCAATTTTAACAATTAAAGTTCATGACGATGAGAATATATTTTTGGACAAAGTTTAGTTACAAAATTAGTTGTAACTTTAGGTTACAAACTCATTAAATAAAATAAATATTACAACATATTGTAAAAATATTACCGTTGAATTGCATGTTCTTTACGCTCTTAATGCACATGTTAAATTTGGTGTCAATCGGATATTATTTACTATATGATTTATAAATTTATATTTTGTGCATAATTTTAAATTACCAAAACTTTCAATTTAAAAAATTTATTGATGACATAACTATTAATCTCTAATTTTCTTGAAATTTTGCAAATATGGAGGATATAAGAAGAATATGTAATCCAATGGTGAATTTATTAAAATTTATCTCCAATAAAAAAATAGTAAGTAAGTTTATAACCGAAGGCTACAACTAATTTTATATCTAAATTTTGTTCTATATTTTTAAAACTAGACAACTGCATTATTTTTCAGCAACAAAAATCTATTAAGATGGTTTGTAGTATCTTTCTTAATATTCAAGTATCTAAACGTATCTAAATTACTTTTTCTCGCTTAAAAGTCACTACAATTCAGTTTTCTCGCTTAAAAGTCACTACAATTCAGTTTTCTCCCTTAAAAGCCTCTTTTTTTTTTTTCCTGAATATCGTGTATGGCCATTGGTTTTGTCCATATCACACTGGACATAAGATAAGCTTAAAGTGTCACTTTCACGGCAGACTAATCAATGAATCAGGTGAGGTACTTACATCCTTCTTTGGTTTCTTTTTATCTAACAAGTCACGGCTATCTTTGTTTGATGGTGGTAGAACTAGGAATTTTTTTCGAGAAAGTTAAAATATAATTAAAAAAAAACTTAAATCCAAAGAATAACATATATGTATATATGTATTTATTTTAATTAATTAATTTATTTATATATTACTTATATATGGAATGTTTGTAATTTCAATTTAACGTATGAAATTTTATTACCTAAACAAAAATATTACATCAAATAAATCTTTACAGCTTTGCAAAAAAAAAAAAGACTAAGTCTTGACATGTCTAAAATAATACAAGTCAATTTAACAAAAATAAAATATAATTAAATTACGTATGATATATATTAAACGCAATTTAATTTAATGAGTTATGTATGACATAAGAGTAATCAAATGAAATAAAAAATACATTAGTCAACTATATAAATGCATTATATATTTTTAGGAAAATTCTAGGGGGCATTATTAAAATTTATGTCCAAAATTATTATTTTTACCAAAAATACAAGAGGGAGGGAGTTTATAAATAATTAGAACAAGACTAGAAATAATTAAAATATTGATCTCAATCTTATTTAGATGTTTGAAAGGAAAAGAATGAAATGGAAAATAACTTTAAAAAAAAGATGTGATAGGGTTTGACTTTGAACTTTATAGTGATTGATTTTTATTACTAGGCTAGAGAAAAATTAGGTTATGGTGTAGGTTGTATTTGAACTCATGTCCCTTATTCAATTGCAAATAAAATTTATTAATTGAGATAACTAAAATTGGATAAAAAAAATATTGAGATAACTAAAATTCACAATATTGTTTCAGAGTTATTGAATGGAAAATAATAGAAAACAATATTTTATACAAACATTACATTATGTTATTTCTTTAATAAAAATAAGGTTATTGATATTAAAAGAAATAAAGGTATCCTGGGGACTTTTTTTTTTTAGAATATTAAGTATTTTTAACACGCACACATAGAGAGAGGAGAGAAGGTCTTAAAGAAATTGAAAGTGAGGTATATTTAAAAGGGTCTAACTCTTAGATATATATCATAGGTTTTCATGAAGACTTTTGAATTTTGATAATAAAAAAATTCCTCCTATTTTTCTTATATTTTGGAGGAATTAAAAATTGTGATTAAGCGAGAAAGAAAATGATTAGTGAATAAAAAATCCTTAAAAATATTTGTATTTGAATTCATTTCCAACTGCCTATTAGATAATGAAAATAATATACTTCAAATTTTCCCCCAATATATTACCTCTCTCTCTCCCAAACACCGTGTGCATCACTGCATCCAATGGCATTTTGTGCTTGTTTATACATTATAATGACATTAAAATAAGGCAAAAATGCCTTTTTGTCCTTACATTAACCTACTCCAATCTCTAAGATGACTAAAAATGCCGAAAAACCATCAAAATGGCCAAAATACCCTTAAAACTTTTGGTTATTTTGATGGTTTCAAGTATTTTAGGCCATTTTAAAAGTTTTGAGGTGTTTTTGCTCATTCTAGAGGATTTGAGAACATCTTGGCCATTTTAACGATTTTGGGGTATTTTGGCCATTATCTCTAATGATTTGGATTGGCTAACTACTTTACCGGTGGTGATGAAGGTGGCAAGAAAGCTAGCAAATTAAAAGTTTTTATATCGTTAACACTATGATTAGAGGGGCCTGGTCTTGATGGTGATGGATTGTGGAAGTGGACCTGGTATTTGCGATCATAGCAAGGCTTTAAGGGTTTTTTTTTTTTTGGTTAACAAATTTATTATTGTTTCCCTGTTAGATAGGACAGAATTACAATTTATAACGTTTGATTTATTATAATTATTTTTTTAATCAAATTAAAATACTAATTGATTTTTGGTATAGTTCCTCAAAAAAAATTGGTTTTTAGTATAGACAGGTTAGAAATCCCAAATATTTTACCTTTTTTATGAGAACAATTATATTTTTACCAAATTTTAACCATAAACAAATAATTTTTTAACCCAAAAAAAAAATTAATTCATATGGACAATAATAATAAGTTTATTAGCAATGACATCTTCTGCATATTGGTTCCAAGAAATATATATTAGCGTGACATCTTTCTTCTATCATTTTCTTGTGAATTAACTTCTCTAAGATGGCAACAATAAACTACCGCCTTTGGAAAGCACTAGAATGCTAACAAGGGACCGTATTGCTAGGTCAGAGTAATCAAAATTAATGTAATTAAAAAGACATTAACCTACTCCAATCGTTTCTCCAAAAAAAAAAAAAAAAAAAAACCTACTCCAATCTCTTTTAGTTATAAATTTATAATCACAATATAAATTTATAATCACAATATCTTGTGATTATAGATTTATAACTAAAAGAGATTGGAGTAGGTTTTATTTATTTTTATTTTTTTGTAAAACGCAGCTAAAACGCGGCTTAAAAGCGTGTAGTGATAAAGAATTTCTGAACCCAGTTTACGTCTATTGTCATATCAATTGATTGAGCTAAGAAAAACAATAATGCTATCGAGTTAGAATGTCATTATCATATGTATGAATGTAATTGGATGCCATAATTATAAGGCGGAACGCACAAAACCTTATCTTGTGTAATGTTTGTCTAGATATATATCGATTATCGATTATGACATTTTGAGCTTACCTTTCGTTTTGTTCAATGGTGACTATATCAAAGTTAGAACTTCATAGTATCAATTACATCATGTCGTCATTACAAACCAAGAAAACTATCACAAAGTTTAAAAAATTAAGCTACGAAACTTATGTAGAGTTTTGAAAATTATTGATAATTATTAGGGGAAAAAAGAAAAACTCGCCTGTAAACAATGACATGAAAGACAAGAAAGAGATACTTATATGATAAAAATTTATGTTTATTATCTATTTATTTCTTGTTATGTGACATCATTTCATAATCATAAGAATTGTTAATAGTATACTAGAATTTTTTTCTGGGGTTGCTTTTCTTTCCTTTCAAAAGCACTGAAACCACAACAGAGGGTGTCAGTTTTTATATAGTAGAGAATGAGAAATTTGAATCTTAAATATCTCTATTGGAAATACTAAAGTAACCAAACGATGTCAACTAGTTAAATTACATTACTTTTAAAGAGCATTTGGTTGTTTGGTTCATATTTTTGTTACAAGATTACGTTACAAAATATGGAATTAGGAAGCAAACAAATATGAGCATAAAAATTTCTCTTACTATATTATCTTTTCATACAAACAATATGATTAATTGATGTTATTCATTCCTAGATATAATATTATTCTTATAATTACCTCTAAGCCAAAGTTTTTTTTTCGGTTTTGTATGGGCATTATTTGCAAGCCGAATGAGCATACCTTTCTTATTCTTTTTTTGGGATCATAAAGAGGGTCTTTAATGTAGACTCATCAACACCACGTTACGTGACGGTAACGGTAATACTACATGTACCACTAGGACCTTTCTCAACTTGAACTAAGTTCTTTGTTTTTGTGAACTTGGACTAAGTTCTCAATTAAACACTAGATAATGTCCCGCGTGATACATGAATACTTTGCAATCTCATTCGAAATAAATTTTATGTATGTTAAGACTAATATATAATACTCAAAGTTTGTTTAGATACCGCTTATTGCTGAAAACTGAAAATTTTAGCAGTATATTGTAATTATTTCTAAAAAAAAAGATAAATATTTTCCTTAAAAAAAAAGATAAATGTCTCATAAAAAATAAAAAAAATAAAAGATAAATAGTAAGCAAATATTTTCTAAGGGTAAATTGCAAATTACACCCCTAAAGTTTGGGGGTGTTTGGATTTTACATCCTAAAGTTTCAGAATTTAGATTTACCCCCTGAAATTTGAAACTATTTGAATTTTACACCTTGATGTTTTGGAATTTAGATTTTACCCCAAACTTTAATGTTTGGATTTTATTCCCTAAAATTTTTGGGTGTTTGGATTTTATATCTTGAAATTTCTGAATTTTTTTTATGAAAACTTTATTAATCTAGAGATTTGAAACTATAGCTAAAGGTTTATCCAGAAAGAAAAAGAAACTATAGCTAAGGTCGAATATATTACGCTATTATTAGATTTGAGTGATAGGGTCTTGCCAAAGGGGGAAAAAACTTTCCTTACTGTAATTATTTGGAAAAGCAAGAAACTTCATAACGATTTAATCTGTTTAAGTGAAATAAATAAATAAACATTATAAATAAAATTTCACAAAACCAACACGTACCATAAGTACATTTTAAATTACAATATCAATAGTAGATATGATCACATATTACTATTAGAGGCTGAAGAAGAAATTGGGATCCGACTTCGCCGCTTTGATTGCCTTGATTGTTTGTGGTGGCTCCCTCCAAATCGCAATCTTCCAGTGTCTTTGAACCGCTGCTTCTCAACTCGACTAATGACACATTCGGGTGGTGGCACGGGGTAACGCAACGTATCATAGCAATAAGAGTAATACATGAACCTTTGGCGGAACCACCGCATGGCTTGGCGGCGCTTACGTGTCATGATTGCATAGTCTTGGCTGTCTAGGTAAGCATCCTTTTCAGCACAAGCATCAGCAGCCGAGACTTGCTCAATTGGGTCCGTGGGGCAACCCTCTAGGACAAGGTCCTTGAATTCGGCTACAAAGGGTGCATACTTGTAATTGACTTTGTATCTACCTCCTGATGTGGCCCAATTTGAAGCGTCCCATATGGTTGTGTACAGCGACATCGGCTTTGATGGGTAGTCACCACCCATTGCATCATTTTTCACCACCTCTCTTATTGGAACTTCGTCGATGTAAAATCTGTCCATTCCAAAATTATTATTAAAAAAAACAAATAGTCATAAAATTGACATAATTAAATTACCATATTTCATGTATCAAACTTGTTTGATAAATTTATTTCGTGTACCAAACTCACGGGGGTAGAATTTAGTGATAAACAATGTATGATAAGTCAACAAATATGTCTTATTATTAACGGAATTATAGTAACACGTGTAATGTCACGAACAATTGCTTCATATAAACGTTGAGCTAGAAAATTTCAATTGCGGTTTAAGACTAATCGTTATTATAGTTAATAAAAATATTGAAATATCTCAGGTAGGTGGATTTGGCCAGCAATTTTTTGTCGCTGGTATAGGAATTTATGAGTTATCCCCTAGATTGGCAGCCTAAGAAATTAACTATAAAGAATACAAATTAGTCCCACATGCTTACTTATAGCGCATGGACCAAGCCCCTTCTCACCAAATAAGTTGGAAAATTGGCCTACCTAAAATAAGATCGAATATTTATATAGTTTAGCTGTTCAAAAGGAAGTAATTGAGGGTAATTTTAATATTTTATAGAAAATTATACAATATTTTTGGGAGTTACATAATATAGTACTCCTTCACCTAATTTAACAGTTGACCACACTAATTAAATTTATTATGAAACTCATTTTTCAAATATAAGACTAGGGAATACTATACTAGCTTTAGAGATTACAAGTCACAACCCACACGCAACAGCAATCACTAATACCTCTCGTGGGGTCAAACAAAACATACTACAACAAAGAAAGAGGTTATAGAGGGTTACGCTACAATCATAATAATTTCATACTTACTAAGTTGAAAAATTATTATTATATAGGACCATCAATAACACTACATTATTGTTCAATATTAACAATTTGCTATAATAGACAATTGTGAATTTTTTTAATTTTGGTGTGATTATAGACTTATTGGATATAAAAGGCAGACCATGTTAACAAATCTATATACAATCATCCCTATAAAAAATAGAGTTAAAGAGATTTAAAGTCTGTATTGTGTATCCAAGAATTATGTCATTTTGGATATACTTTTTAAGGTCCTTTTGGATATACATCACTGTTAATTTTTTTAAGATTTTCTTCCCTCTTCTCATGTGTTTGTTAAATACTTAAGGGCTGTTTAGTATGGTATTTTAAGTAATAATTTTCAGTTTTTAACATTATTACACGTATTTTCACACATTTTTTCACCCATACAGATTTTCAAAAAATACAAACAACATTACTAAAACAACATTACCAAATGAGCCCTTAGTATTTTAAAAAAAAAAATTGTCAATCTTTAAAAAGGACTTTCCAAAAGCAGAAAGGAAAGCAAATCGGCAACACTTACATAGTTTTATTGGCAGTCCAAAGAATGCTGTATCGGTGGAACTCCTTGGAGGGGTCAAACCAAAGACGATACCGCTCCTCCCGGCCGCGGTTTGTGCTACCATTACCGTACAAGTTGGTTTGGAACCTCCATGGCTTACCTTCAAGGTTCCCTAAAAACTCAAAGTCTAACTCATCATGGCTCTTCTCAAATACGTCACCATTTGATGTCTGTATATGGAAGATATCAACAAAAATCAACCATGATCATGACAATGTATTTTAATTATGTAGGAATAGGGTGCATGATGGTTTTGCAGGGCATGGGCAGATAATTCATAGCAGTGACGAATTGGTCTTTTATATTTTTGGGAAATTTTTAAAATAAAAAATAAAAAAACAAGGAACTAATTTTTAGGCGTAAAACATTGATGCATACACCGAGAATAGTGTGTGTGTATATATATATATATATATAGAAAACTATTTATGGCACTGAAACGTTGGTATCGAGTTTGAAAAAGTAAAATCTCTACTTTTAATTACATGCCAGATTCAATTGATTGCTTACGTAGTTATGTTGAATTCCAATTGTTAAAAGGAAAAGTCTTTTATGGTGTACTAAAAAAGAATTCTATTCCCTTTTCTGTTTCCTCACTTTTTTTTTCCAGAACGAACCAAACAAGAGGATAAAAAACTTAGTAATTCTCAAAGATTATGAAACGGAGGTCAAAATTTCAAAATAACAAACAAGAAGAGATTAGGCTTTTATCCTATATATTATATTTGAAAAAAGACAGAATATATATAGAAAGCTGAATTAATGACCTACGTACATAAAAGGCAACACAGATGCCAGCCGTGTAATCTGATGGCAACTTGATATTGGCGCTGAAGAACCCATGTTTGTAAAGATTGGAGGAGATGAAGCCCGAACCTATCAACAACCATAACCAGAACCAATCAATAAGAATGAAATAAAGAAAGGGTTTTGGCGAAAAGAGACCGGATATAGCGTCATAGAAATATATAGTTAAATAATTAAATTTACAGTATTCTTGTAGTTTTGGAATAATTGATAATTTAACATGGTATCGAAAAATTCAGTACATAAAATCTTCACAGGATCATGTACCTGTGAAGCGATCAAGGAGAAGACGGACGCCTTTGCCGTTGGGAGAGCGAACAAGGTTGCCGTCACCGAAGAGAGGAGAGTAGCCTTGGTTGAAAGGGATGGTGGTCAGATTGTTGAAAGCTGCGTTTGTAATGGAGATTAACAAAAAGATAGAGAAGAGCGCAAACGTTTTCGATGCTCCAAAGCCAAAACCATAACAACAACGTAGTAAATCATCCATGTTTTTCTCTGTAACCCACCACCTCTCTTTGCGTTTTCTGCAAGTTTATTTTTATATATATATATACACAAATACAAATTAAAACAGTGAAAGGAATTTAATGCGAAGGAGGAGAGAGAGAAAGAGAGAGAATCCTCTTTGGCTGCAGAGTTTTTATTTTATTTTTTACTTTTTATTTCATTGTGTGTGTACGAGAATGCCCTTCTTATGTTGGGATATTATTATTATGGGCTGCCTACGGTGGACGGTTATATATATTGTGTATATATAGAATATAGTTGGGGTTGTTGGAAATTTGTGATTTTTTTATAGAGTAGTTTCTTCCTGTCATAAAAAGAAAGCTATTTTTTTTCATTCGTTGTAATAATGCTAATTAGGAAACAAAAATTTTCTTAAATCCTTTTCAAAAATTTGAACTAATTATAGCATTATTTCATTAACAAAATTATTTTTATATGGATTAATTATTACTGACATTATTTTTAGTAGTGGTACAATATGTCATTTAATTATTGGATTTTTGTTAGAGTTTTGAGTTTTTATTGTTAATAAAAAAAATGCATATAAAAATTTTCCCAACTTTTTCACACAATTTTTTATAAACTTGTACACAATTATTGACATAAATTATTGTTTTTCTTATAATAAAAAAAGTTGTATTATCAATAACACATAATAAGTTTGATGTTATCTTAGTTCTAAGAGGCTTATAATTTAGTGAGAAAACTAAGTTCAACCCAATAGACTATGGGTTCAAATCTTGCTCTTCTTTTAGTTGAAGGGGGAATGCTTTTATTAAAATTGTTGGGAGATTCATGATTGATTCTAGGATTCTAATTTATCAAGAGGGGATTAGATGATAATAATAATTAAGAGTTGCTATTTCATGCAGTTGCCAACAGTGAAGGAGGAAGAAGGGTACTGTGGAAGATTTTATATATATATATATATATATATATAAAGGTGGTTGAGAACTTGTGATTAAGTTAAAAATAAAGGGTTGGTTAATGATTGATTCTAAGGTATCAACTATAATCAAGTATATAAGACAATTAATTAATTGGATAATAATATTTAGGAATGTCTGTTTCATGCAGTTGCCAACAGTACTGGACAGTGGAGGAGGGTTGTCTTTTACTTATTAGGCCAGCTTCAAACTTGAAAGTCAAGGGAATAGGTGAGAACCAATATGATGCAGAAGATTTGGGTTCTTTTGGTAGGTGTATGTCACAAGATTCTGGTTCCATGCAGAAGCTTTCTTTTTTTTTTTATTTAAATTGAATTATGAGCTTTCTTGTACGAAATTAAAAAGATGGCGCACAAGAAAATTATTAATTTATACATATTTGAGTTTCGGACAATGACACAGAAAATGAGGTTTCTAACCGAGCCTTCTGCTGCTACAGTCGTTGGTTGAAATTAAAATTATTTGGCATCATCCTTGTAAATTGTATGAAAGTTTCAAAATAAAATCTAGCAATGTCAAACTTTCAAAATACAGAATAGCGAATCAGTTTTTTCTTCTTCCTTTTTTTTTTCCTATGTCGTGGAGTTGTATGAATTATGAAATGTAACTTTTTCATAGAGAAAATTCCATATCATTGCACTCTCGCACATGTGTACACAAAATTTGGTTATGCACCGTCTCTTACTTTAACAAAACAATAATTTTTTTACTCTTTAATAAAAAATAAAAAATTTTCTTATTCTTACTTTAAAAAAAAACTTTTTTTTTTTGGTTAACACTTAAAAAAATCTTTGGTATGATGCAAAAGGATGCATATGTGTTAAATTATAAAAATATAAGGTCATTTTCAGCAATTTTATAAGGTGTCAAGATACATAGATATATACAAAGATTAGGTTACTTTTTGTTTTTTCTTCTAAAAAAAAGATTAGGTTACTATGGTGTATTGAACATTCTTGGTTGTTTGGCAATGAGAGTGACAATAACCTGATCTTTCTAAAGAAGACCAAACCAACATTGAAAATAATAAGGCTACCATTTTTTAAAAAATAAAAATAAAAAAGAGGTTGGACTTGGATTTAAATAATGATGAAGAGTGAATTCGTAAAACAAGTGGCAGGAGGTGGGTATTATTGTCCATATAGGAAAAGGGGATAAATAAATATTGGTAGGTAATTATGTCAAAGTAGAAGGGTATTATGGGTAATAGGAACTATAATACGATCGGGCTGAAGAGGAAAACTTCTTCCGAAAAACCGCGTCCGAGACTAAAGGCGGCGTTAATAATGCCACGCTGTCTTTACTATGGCCTCTTGTTTTCCAGGAAATTTTTGTCAATTTCCTTTTCTCTTTCTCAATTTCTTCTCATCACTTTTATCTCAATTCTTTTTTGAGAGCCAATTAATCTCAATCTAAACCTCTTCTTTATTCTCCAAAAAAAAAAAAAAATCTAAACCTCTCCTTTTATCTCTATTTTTCACAAAATTAACTGTCACATCACATTAATGTAGAAAAATGATAGGAAACTATTCATTGCACATGAATTTTTTATTTTTATTTTTATTTTTAAGATGCAATAGGATTATAATTAATTAATGGTTTTGATGATTGTTTTTTATCATTAAATTACAACATTAATTAGTTTTTTATTTAATTAAAATTTGAACCTTATATTTTTTTTAGAATAATTTACTTTATATTAGTTTACTTTGATTATTGTGTAAAATAAATTGTATTTTGAAAAAAAAAAAGTAAATTTTTAAAAACTATATTCTATTTTAAGATTAAAGATATAAGTTCAACCAAATGAGTGATATTAATTATTTTTTAACAGGTAAATTTAAAAAAATTATATATTCTATTTTAAGATTAAAGATAAACTCAATCAAATGATTGCTATTTAAATATTTAATAAAACTATATATATTCTATTTAAAGATTAAAATCGATAAACCCAATCAAATGAATGCTATTAAATATCATCCGGGAAATTATTGTGTATTCCCGAAATACAATAAATACGTACTCCTTCCTCTCATATTAATGGTGGACCCATTAATTAAATTCATGGTGAGACGCACTATTCATGTGAGAGGTGGGACCTACCATTAATGTGAGAGGGGAGAGTACGCAATTATAGTATTCCAGGAGTACCAAATAATTTTTCATATTCTCCTTATGTCTAGGTTATATATATATATATATATATATATATATATATATATATATATATATATATATATATAGCTAAACCTTAGAAAAAATTCATTTAAATTTTAATTGAATTCTCAATTTTGCGCCATGTATCTTATTTAATTTTTAATTTGACCAAATGAATAATTGAATGTAAAAATTAAAGAGTTCAAATCCAATTACATTCTAGATTGGATTTCAATTGGAAGCCAATTTTTAACCATGTGTCCATCTAAGTTTTTTTTTTCCTCAAAAAAAATTATAAATCACACACACACACACACACACACACACACACATATATAATGAGAAACCATTATTTATTTTAGAAATGTATGGTTTTAAAAAAATGTAAGCTAATAACATGTATAATTTAAACCGTATAACTATGGTTGTTTTTAATTGTACTTGTGCATATGCACAAGACTATACATTAATTTTAGATAATTGATGTACATCTCATCCATGATAATGATATGGGTATGAATTGGAACACAAAAGAGGTGAAATTTTGATAAAGTATACTAGATCCATCACGATGATGACGATTTATATCTTTTTCTTTTTTTTATCAAATGTCATTATCCTAACAAGTTCAATACACTGGTTCACTTAATATAAGCAATTATTTTGATTTGCATCCTATTTAAATTAAATTAAGATGTGTTTCTCCCCAAAAAAAAATTTAATGAAGATGTAAAGTTAACAATGGTAATCAATCTCACTCTTTTTTGTTCAGTTCACTGTCACAAGTGCACGATCTGAGCCTAGATGGAATGTTTGTGTTACCAGTTTGCATATTGCATTTGTTTCCCATCATAACAAAATAAAAGGTCCAATACATTGTATATATGTTGCACACATTTTTACTATGTCTCGAAGAGGCTTGAATACACCCATTTTTCAAAAATAAGCTGAATAAAGTTCTTTCATCTAGAAAAGATGATAAACCAAGAGTCTTATAACTTAACTAATACCACATTTTGATACCACCAACAAAAATGTCCATACAAGACCATAGTCAGGGGGTAAATAGGGGGCAATTTTCCCTTAGTCTTATCAAAATTTGGATTCAGATCCTCTAGAGCTCTTACTGTACTCTATTAGATATAGTTCTTTTAATCTTGACTTCTTATTTAAAAACCAATGGTTCAAATTATACCATGTTACTAATTCTTGAACAAAACCTTAAAAATAGATGTCACGACAATTGTTAAAAGGTATATTCATTATAAATTTAAAATATATTCAACTAATGACTAATTTAATCAAGTTTATGTAAAAATATCTAACAGAGTTTACTAAATCAATCGAATTAGCATATATTTATAACATACACATTCAAATTGATTAAAATTAAAAGTGATAATATATAGTAACATATAAGCCAAAATATATTTTTTTATCATATTTATCATATGGGCTAATCAACTACATCCAAGTCTTTCTCAAAAAAAAGAAAAAAAAAGAAAAAAAAAACTACATCCAAGTCAATGTTATTATCAGGTTCTTCATTTTGTGAAATTATTTCTTCATTGACAAGTTCTTCATCCTTGTTAACATTTACTATCTCTTATTGTTTTTTTATTTTAATAATTTTTTATTCATATTCCTTCTTGGCATTCTATCTTAGACTTATAACAATAGTAAAAAAAATATAAGTATATTTCATTTAATACCTTATTCATAGTATAGAAAAATTTGGCTGCTTATAAAGGGAAATTTGGCAGCTTATTGGTGAGAAATAATTTTTTTTTAAAGAATTTTGGTATGAGATTGAACAATTTAGAGATATGTGAGATATTCAATACTTAAAAAGTTCGTACCTTCCCCCTCAAAAAAAAAAAAAAAAGTTTCGTACCTAGCTATGTGGCACCAAATATACTATGTTTGCATGCTCCAGTAGTTAAACAACCATATGGCATTTTACAATCCAGTTGTTGAAGTGAACAATCGAATCTCAATCAATCACTCTCACTCTCGTAATTTGGCTGTTCAACAACCGTATATATATTCAATTTCTCTCTCCTTCCCTTTTTTTGTGACTGGCAATCATGCAGCATGCCATTTGCAAATTTCAACGCAAAGTATATTCATCCTGCCAATGCCATATCCATATATATCTAATGTAAAACTGGAGAATTTCATTAGCTAGATATGTAAGGAAATTAAAGTTGAGCATCATGGGTATAAATAAAACATTTGAGTTGTAAATATTGGAATTCAATTTTTTGTCTTCCGTACTTGTACTCAATAAAATAAGCATTATTACATATTTTGAAAATTTAACTATTAAATTTCATATTCTTTACGCTCTTAATACATATGTCAAATTTTGTGTCAATTGGATATTATTTACTATATAATCTATAAGTTTATTTTCTATGCATAATTTTAAATTACAAAAACTTGTAATTCAAAAAATTTATTGATGATATAGCTATTGATATTTAATTTTCTAGAAATTTTGTAAGTATGAAGAATGGAAGAAGAAGATGTCATGCAATGATGAATTTGTTAAAATTATTCTCCAATAAAAAGATATTGAGTAAAATTGTAACCTAAAACTATAACCAATTGTGTAATTAAACTTTATCCAAAAGAAATTGCTTTATTAATCGCTCTTCAAGTCTCATTTTCCCATTGTAAACCAAGACATCGAAAGAATAAATATATATCTATAGTTTCTTCTTCTTCTTCTTCTTCTTCTTCTTTTTTTGCTAAAATACAAAGTGCATTCTCTAAGTTTGACTGAAATTCATTTAAGTCATTTAACTTTACTTTTGTTCAATTGAGTCCTTTAAGTTTTAAAGTTATTCAATTCAAGTATATTGTCCAATTTCATTATAAAAAAATATCATTAAGTATGCAATTAAGTAATGAAAAAAAAATTGAAAAAATTCTTACATAAAAAATCTATAAAATACTTTAATTAATTTTATAGATTTTTTTATATGAAAATAATATTTTTTTTAAGGGCAATTTTCTAACAAAATTGTACAAAAGATCTGAATTAACAATTTTAAAAATAAAGAGGACTCAATTGAATAAAAGTAAAGTTAGATACTAAAATGAATTTCAGCTAAACTTAGAGAGTGTAATTTTCATTTTAACCTTTTTTGTTTGTAGGATTCGTCTATTATTTTTATACAAACATGATAATAATTTTTTTTTTTTTTTTTTTGGAGTGAGATGTACCGGTCAAATAGGCTAGTAATTGCTCTATATACTTCCCATAGCCCGGGGGGATAACGTGTATATTTCAATTCGAAAGTCTTTTTTATTTATTTTTATTCTTCTTCTTCTTCTTTTTTCACTGAGGAAATACAATAATAAATAGTTATTGGAAGAAGAGGGAGACTAATGTCCTCTAAATCATTAAATCATATACTATCATATCATATATACTATATAATAAAAGTTGGATTTAGAATTTGTAGTTGAGCCAAGTGACTACTCTCACTAATTAGAAAATTAATTTTAAACTATTTGTTGGGATATATTTCTTCAAATTAAGAGATAATATATAACAACGGTTTAATTTAGGTAAAACTTTATCATTTATGTGGGGGCCTGAGGACCAAGGATGAAGATCAAGGAACAAAAGAGATATTAGTTATGATGAGGGCCGAGAACCCGAAGACTCGAGGACGAGGTTGCTTGAAGTACAAAGGGTAGACTGGTGATATATGACAAAGAGAGTGAAAATATCTGGTTTGAGGGTAGATAGCCTGTGGCCTCCGTATTGATTGCTCTGTACCTAGTTTCTTGGCCGCATTAAATGAAGAACAACAGTTTTATCAACCGCATTAATGTGGAGGTGACCTGAACTATGCAAAATTACAGCTAGCCAGTTCCTTTCTACTACCTTCTACAAGCAATCAAACAAGTGTCAACATGAGAAAGGGGTTAGGTGGGAGATGGACGTTGGAGATGCAAGGAAGAAGGAGTATATATAAAGATGAAAGGAGTTAGAGATAGGTGGGACGACGAAGAAAAGAGAAAGAAAAAGAACTCTGAAAACAGTAGGAATAGTGATAGTTGAATGTAGTATATTTATCCTCAGACAAGCTTGTTGGGGGGGGGGGGGGGGAAGGGGGGTTTCTGATTCCTTATATATTGAGTGGTATCCTCGGGACATATCTGTCGATTATTGTGCTGTTCCCTCTCTATAAATTCTTTGTTTTGGACCTAGGGTGATTGGATCCATTTGCAATTTTTGAGGTGGGCTTAATACCTTGGGTGGATTTTTGGTCCTTACAATTTAAATTTTATTCAAACTAAAAGTCTACTAAAAGTTATATATAAAAAAAATCTAAACTTAAAGGGAAAATTATAACTTACCCATATGTGGTTTAGCCGAAATTTAAGTTGCCTACATGTAGTTTGAAATTTGACATTTTAGTAAATTAATTCTACTCCAACTAAGAGTCTACTATTAATATTTTAAGAACAACTAATTAGTAAATTAATTTTATATATTTAAACTTCAACCGATTTAAACTCTTCAAACCAAAAGTTTATTATCAAAAATTTCTAAACTTAAATATTTCAACAATATTAAATTCTATTCAAACTAAAAGTCTATGATAAAAAATTATAAACTTAAATCCAAACAAGAACCCACATTTTCCTTCTAAAAAAAACCTTTTTAACTTTTACTCCAACTAAAATCTATTATTAACATTTTAAGAACAATTAATTAGTAAATTAATTTCATATTATTTGTTATTATATATTTCCTTAAATTAGGGAATAACACTTAACAAATGTTTGATTTAAATTTAAATAAAACTAAAAGTCGATCATCAAAATTTTTCAACTTATTAAATTAATATTTTATTAGGATGTTAAGGTGCAAAACTCTTAACTAAGGAATAAGATTTAACAATAATTTAATTTAGATAAAACTTTATCATCTAACTTTTAGAAATTTAAATTCCACTCCAACTAATAATCTATTATCAAAATTTTCATATATATATATATATATTAATCCATAGTTTTTCAATATAATTTCTCTTAATCAATAAAATCATCTATATAATTAAATCTCACACAATACACCCCACTTTATTGTATTTTTTCACTTTTTTTCTCAATATGCAACTTATGCTTTTGTTTTAATCTAATAAATTCATCTTACTTAGGGTCCGTTTGGATAAAATTAAAAACTGAAAACTGAAAACACTATAGCAAAATAATTTTTAAATGTGTGAATAGTATCGTAGGTCCCATTTTAATTTAAAAAAATCTGAAAAGTGCATGTATTGTTCATGAACAGTAACCGCACAATGGTGAACAGTGCGTCATGTCCCCTGGTTGAAATCTGTGCATAGGAAAAAAAAAAAAAAAAAAAGGTCTGAAACGTGAAAATCTCAAACGCAGACGCCAACCTTTCTGTCCAAACCCACCCTTAATGTTCATTGCTTTTGAATTTGTGTGCAAGATATTATGCCAAACAAAGTTTACTGTAAAAAAGCAAAGCATTGAACACCCATTTAAGTTCTTGGTTCTCTTATGTAAGTTTTTCTTTTATTTTTTATTCTCAAATGTTAAACTCTTTTGTGTATGTTTTGTTTTTTTGGTTTTCATTATTATATTTAATTTGTGAATGTGTTGATTTTTTTAATTAGACTATCACTAGGAAAAAAATTTGTATTGAGGAACTTCTTTTTTATAACTGTTTGTGCTGGTTAGAGTATAGATTAAATATGACACAAATAGAAACGATCAAACTCATTCATATCTTATATTAAGAAATTAACACAAAGCATAATGAGAATTTTCAAATATAAAGTAATTAAACACTGATAAAGCACAAACTCTAAACAATTAGAACTTAAAACAATTTTTTTATAAAAATTATTTACTTATTTTATCATTTATTATTATTATTTATTTATTTATTTTGTTTTAATTATTTATTAAAAATAGCTTAGATATGAATTTTCATCAGGCTGTGTATCATACAAAAATAATACTAGTTATAAGAGTAATGCTACAGTTACAAACTATTTTATAACATTTTTACAAACTGCTGATACTTGAGCCGTCCTTATTTGTGATGGATCATCCGCATGGGAGTTCAAAGTGGGAAGATCTTTAGACACCACATATAAAGAAAGGAAACCACGACAAGTGAAAACCTCAGAAGTGAAAGAAATCTTCCACGAGGTTAGGACGAAGCCTCGCAAATATGATCCTCTATTCCTCGATCTCCAAGGCAGCTAGTGTTTATGGAATGTCTCTACTCTATAGAATTGGATTTCGTAATTTAAAAAATAAATAATAAAAAGCCGACATTTTTTACAGCTGGGTGTTCAGAAATGTGAAAGTTAAAATTGCCTTCAAAGTCATCATTGAATCTTGAATTTCACTCCCGGATTCTAACATGGCACACCAAATCTAACATGGACAAACTTGGAATCAGGTATGCACAATTCAATTATTCAACAATCAGATTGCATGTTATTTGTCTTTTCAAATACAGGATATCAAATGTACGTCTAAATTGTTTCAGTCTCACTCAAAATTTTGTTTTATTCATTTTTCATCAACAATCTGCCAAATCCCTCCATTTAAAAAAAAAAAAAAAAGACCATGTGACTAATATTTTAGGTGTTGCTATCTTGCTGGCCTAATTGTTACAAGACTACAAAGGTCAGGATAACCAAAGATCATACTAACAACATATTCAAAACAGTAAGTCTATAGGTACTGTCTTTTTTCTGTTTGTGCTGTGGTAAAATGCATATGAGAGAGTCTGTGTTCAGTCAAAGAAATTAATGAGAAGTAGTAGGCATCCATGAAACAGAAGATTGTCCCATCAAAAAATAAAAAAATAAAAAACAGAAGGATTACAAACTTTTGGATTCGGGATAATATTGATACGATGGTATAATTCTTTCTCAAAGTACAAGAATTTCGGGAATCAAACTCAATATCTAAGCGTAACCCCTCCCCAAGCAAATTGTTTGCCTTTTTCATTAAGCTGTCTAAGAAAAAGTAGATAAATACATGGTGTACTTTACTTTTAGAAAGATTGAAAGGGGAACATACCCAACAGGTAGGGAGGAAGAGAGAGAAAACAAACCATATAAAACATATTTAGCTTGTCTCTAAGTATTAAAGAAGGAAAATTATTTTATGAGACTGTCTCATAAAACATATTTAGCCTGTCTCTAGATATTAAAGAAGGAAAATTATCTTATAAGACTGTCTCATGAGATAAATTCACTTCTAATTTTCAAAAACCTAGTAACTAATAATTTCTTGGAAATAGTTGTAATCTCGCTCTCTCCTATTTACATTTTTCTTTACTTTCTCTAAGCATTTGGGCCAGGAGCTTTAACTTGTTATGTAATTCTATATATTTCAGTATCTAAAATGAACATGGTATGTATCTCTTGGATACAAAATATCTAACTATTTTATATACTGGAAATCCATTACAACATGCTCGATACAGCACAAACTATACAGCCTCGGTGAGCATTAAATAGAGCTAATACTGTTTTTAGCTTTTTACAAAATGGTATTTAGATTCAACATAGCTTTCCGCAGCCCATAGAAATGATCCAAATGCAACTGCCTCCAAGACTAGCATTGTCAATCCAGTGAAAGTAATTGCAAGTACTTCATCATTAGAAGTGTCAATTGAACCATCCTCTGCAATCCGAATGTCAGGCCTCCCAAACAGGGCTTGCGTCTGCTTTTCAATCAAAGAAATAGCTTCTTTGGATCTTATAGTAGCATATCTCTGAAGAGTCTCTGCATCCAAGTACATAACATAGGATCTCAGTTGGTATGATTTGCCTTCACCAGTATTCATGAAATTTCCCCCATCACTCTCACCACCATCATCAGGAAACACCCGGATCAATGAGTCAGGATCCCAGAGCTGCTTTGTTGGAACTGGTTCATCAAAACTTACCTGGTCTTTACTTAAACCATCAGTAAGGGTTTTCATGGTTCTTTCGAGTTGAAACCGTTCATCAACTCTTTTAAGAAAATATCCATACATTATTGAAGCAGCATACAGCTTTCCAAGCTTGATTTTGCTCATCTGAACAACTGTATCAAGAGGTCCCACAAGTCGCTCTCCAAGTACAAGAGATAAGTGGCTCTGTATCATCTCAAAAGCTTGTGGGGAATGAACAGATTCAAGCTTTTGTTCCTGGTTAGGCCAAGAATCCAGTAGCGCAATAGGATCTGAGGGTTCTGATATCTTAGGGATCATCAGAATGTCCTTGTCCATAAATTTCTGTATAATTAAGCAGTATATTATCTCTTCCAGTGTCTTACGCCTTTCTTTCTCTCTGACTTCAGAAATTCTCCTAAAATACACAATTTTAGTTAAATCAGCTACAATATATTACCAGCAGGTGAACAATTTAGCAGGCAACTGGGGTATATTATTTAACCCCCCCCCCCCCCCCAACAAAAAAGGATACAATGATGCAAGCCAATACACCTGTAAAAGAAATTGATTATTTTTATAGATCTTTATAGCCTTTTGTGCACTATTGCCAGTGGTTGATGCAAGAATTAACTCTAAAAATGGGGGCTCATGTTTGAGAAACAAAAGAATAAAACAAAGCAATAGGAACTACAAATGAGCACTGAGAGTTGCTTGAAATCAACAAGAAGCAGGAAAACCTAGGAATTAGTACCTAAGTTGCCAGGAATTAGCAACCAATATTGGGAAATTCCAACAAAAAATTTTATTCATCAATCATGTCTCCCACAATGTTTTTCCAGAGCCCTAAGTGGAGCTTCTAGGGTTACAACAAATAAGAGGAAAGAAACAATAGAACCAAAATAAAATTCAAACAAAACAAAATCAATCAGCATTAATTCTTGCTCGGCCCTCTACATCATTCTCTTTTGGTTGGCGAAAACTCGACCTTGAGTTTTTAAGGAGAACTTGATACTTGATACTTGCTACAACTCTTGATGCACTTTTGACAGCACTGAGAACAAAGAATCCTTCTATTATACCATATAATTGAATTAGTTTGAAATGATAAGCATGCATTTAGATTAGCTTTTTTCTTTTCACTTATTAGCTTATTTACTTATATACAACTTTTTAAAGCCTTGTTTTTTCTAGGTACAACTCTACTTATACCCACTTTCAGCAAATAAGCAAAATGCTATCAAGGTGGAGTCAAGTGTTACAAATGATACAGCCTTATCTTGAACATAAGAAGCATCATTGTACCAAGCCTTTCAACTTCAAGCACCAAGAGGGTTGATGAGTAGCAGATGCATCAAACTCATTTTTTCATTTTTTCACAATACGAGCACCCTAATTCTTTGCAATCTTGTTTAACTTTCTCTTTGTCAAGTAGTGACTCTCCAATAGATTGTATTAGATCCCCCACGCATAGTTCAGGGTGTGTTAATTCTAAATTTGCTGGCACTTGCATTTCTTTTTCAACACTAGGTTATGGTAGTACTACGTGTTCCTAATCACCAAAATCTCATTGAAGGATTAGGATGCTCACAAGTAACACTTGCTTCAAGTCTGGAATCACCTTATGGAACACAGAGAAAGGAAAAACCTTGGATTCCACCACATCAAAGTCATTTGAAATCACAAAATCAATGTGTGGAATCAGCATAATCTCATCTAGAACCATAGGAAGCACTGTGGTTTCAACCTCTTCAACTTCACCAAGATGTAGATCTTCAAGCATTATGGAGGGTCGATCAAAAGCACAATCAACAAATTCAACTTTCACATCATGTACACACTTTAACATAATACTCTCTTGAGAAACCATCTCTTCACCTTGCTCTTCAAAAGGTTTGTTTCCTTGTACGCATGTTAGACCAACACTTGTTGGGGCTTGTGCGTCTTTGTCGACATTAGGCTCTAGCGTTACTTGAATGTTTCTCCACTACCAAGATCCCATCATCAATATTGTCTTCTATGGGGGCAACAATAATTTCACTCTAATCTATCATCCTTGGTTTCCCAGTTGAATCAGTTTATGTCTTCACTTGCTTCACTTGTCAGGCCAAGTCTTGGACACTTTTCATTAGTTTTTCAAATAATTCCTTTAATTCCTTGAAGTTTTGACGAAAGATAAATTGTCCAAAAGTGCACTGAGGACATGAAATGGGTTCAAAGCATGCAATTGGCTGGCTATTCCATTTCCCCGTACCGTTACTTTGATCTTGAAAATTACCACACTGAGATTGGGGTAGATACTTAGCTCGAAATTATGGTTACAAATATTCATCACAAAACTTTTCTTTCATATCTTCCCATGCAGTAATGAGAGGTTCATACTTTATATAGTGCATGTATTCGAGATCCTTTACTTATCAAAAAAAAATGTATTCGAGATCCTCATAGAAAATTTGTGCTCCATCTCTTGACTTCAACTTTGCACACCTAACTTTTATGTCATCCGCAAAATTTGCTTTTTCAAAGAATCGCTCCATCCTATTAATCCAGTTGACCTAATCCCATGAATTATTTTTACAACCATCAAAATAAGGTGTTTTTTATATTACCATTGCTCAATGAACAAGAATCTTGACTACTTAATTTGATGTTGAAAATTGAAGAACACTACACGGGTTGACTTCTACATTCTAGGTTTAATCGGCTAATCTGACTTCCTTTTTGGAAATTGGGTTAATGGGCTGACCAGGTGGGACTAGGCTTGGCTTTCTCTTCTTCTTTCGAAAATTGGGTTGGGTCAGGTTTTTTTTTAAATAAACTAAGTTTTTATTTTTTTTGAGAAAGTAAAATAAACTAAGTTGGTTTACAAGTTTGGGATTTTTTTTGGGACCATGTTAGGAAATGATGGGTTAAAGTTTTACTCAAGAGAAAAATAAACTATGTTTGGGTCACACTAGATCGGGTAATGTTTTAGAAACAAGTGTGCTATAGTCTTAAAACAAAAGAGCTAGGTGACAAGTTGCCGAGATCAGATAGATGGGTTCCTAGGGGACTTGCAGCGGCACGACAATGAGCAAGTGATGGTCATGGCGGCATGAGGCAAGGATGGAAGGTGCCCGAGGTGGGTCGCTGCAACTGGGGCTTGCAAGTATGTACAGTGGTAGTCACAGCAGCAAGCAAGAATCAATGGAGGTGGATATCTGGCGTGAAAAAGGCCAAAAATTGACAATCTAGGGTCAGTGGCGACTGGACTTCTACTCTGTCTTCATGGTTGCAAAAGGGTTTGGTGATTTGAGTGTGGACTTAGAATTTGTGGCCGTGGGGTTGGGGCCTTGGGTGGTAGGGATGTTTGTATCAATGGTGGTGATATGGTGGTGCTAGAAAAAATTTTGTGGGGTTTTATAGTAGTGGTAAGAAGACAACAGTGATTGGGATTTCTGATGGGTTGGTTCAGAGTGGCTTCATGACTGCAGTTCAGCAGATTTTTTTTGGGTGTGATTTTCTTCTAGTTCTGGATTGACTATAGTGGTGTTTCATGCTTCAAACAAATCGTATTTTGCTCTAATACCAAAAATGACGCAAGACAACCAAAAAAATTGAACAAGAAAATTAAAAGACAGGAAAATATAGGGATATGACCTAAGATTCAACATCTAGGCCTGGCTTGGAATCAAGCACCAAGAGGGAGAACCACTAGGAGTCAGCACCTAGAGCGGAATTGGAGTCAACACCAAACCAAAGAGACCAAAAGACCATTTTTCATTCATCAAAATATTAAATATCTCCCAAGAGGAGTACAACAGTTTGCTTATAAAGGATTGCTAAACCTTAGTTCTAATAGTGTAGGAAACCCTAATTGCCTCATTACAAAAAATAACATTGCTTCCAAATTAAAATACTAATAGTTAAATAAACTGCTAGGACTTAAAACATAAAAATACAATTGACCTGGAAACATAAATAATACTAAACAAAAATCTTCTTGCATCTCCCGCATCAGTAGTATTGATACTTTTTCAAAGGTACAAAAAAAGTGAAATTGCTCCAATGTTTTCATCACATCATCTTTTACTACATGCTAGCATGTTTGAAAAAAAGCCATCATAAAACCATTAGGCTTAGGCTTAGGCTTAGGCACTTTATCACCACTCATCTCTTTCACGGCTTCCAATACTTCCTCTTCCCCAAAGGGAACCACCAAACCCTTTGACTTATCCACATCAAGAGCATCAAAATGCATCCCATCTAGCATTGATCTCCACAGGGTAGATTCAAAATAAAGTTTTTCATAAAACTGAACAATACCTAAACAACACCTGCACATATGGCCTCTTGAGTTGTGGCTATTGTTCTATCCATAGAAATAGACCCGATGAAATTATTTCTGCGGTGAGAATTTGCCATTCGATGAAAAAATTTAGTGTTTTGATTTCCCTCCCTTACACAACACTCAGGATTTTTGTCTCCAACTAATTTCTTCCATGAGCATAACTTTTTGAAATTCACTTCTCTTTTGATCCCACATTAGTTTCTCCTCATCACACAAACTATGAGATTCTTCTCTAGCATCCAATGCTGCTATCTCTCGTAAGAGATCTTGCTTGCTGATCCCAACATGCCCAAACACCTCTTTATTCCACAACTTCAAATCTTGTTTCAAAGCCTTTAATTTTTGACACACAACATGATTTGAAGATCCTTGAAAAAAATAGCCCTGCCACCATTGTTTCACTCTCCACGAATCCATCACATTTTAGCCACATGTTCTCAAACTTAAAATAGGATTTACCTCATTTAATATTACCACTATCAAGTATAACAAGAAAGCGGTTAGATTAAGGGTGAGGCAGTAGACTTTGAGCTAAATCAGAAAATGTTCCTCCCAATCTCAAGTGACCAGAAAAAAAAAAAAAAAAAAATCTAATCTCAATATGGACAGAGTTTCCTGATTGTTTGACCATGTAAAATGTCCACCTATCAATGGTAAATCCATCAGGCCATGCTCGGAAATAAAATCATAAAATTCCCACATTACAAGCACCAGGCACTGAGCCTCCTCCTCTCACCCACTCACTCTGGAATGTGACAACATTAAAATCACCCCAATGCACAATGGTAACCCCCACCAACTATTGATGCATGTAAGTTCATAGTTCACTGATGACCTCAAGCTTTGTAACTCTCAAAGACCTCTTTGGCCTGACCCATAATTTTTTATAGGTGTTGTTTGTACCCTCCATTTAGCTTCAATGGCCATAAACAAATTAATGGCTTCCTCCTCAAAACCATCAAAAGATAACCCAAAAATCTACTAAAGCCCCTAATTCTCCTTATTGCCCAATCAAATGGATTGCGAGAAACACTGACCTCATCACCTTTGTAGAGCATGTTCAACGGGCTCATATCTAAGGTTGCACTCTCCTCTATAGTTGGAACCATAACCCAGTGTGCTGCATTAAGTCACTCTTCAGTGTCAGTGCTGTTGTCATGTATCCCAGCTTGGGTCATGGTCAATCCCATTGGAACTTCTGAAATGCATCCTGGCTTGGGTCGAAGATGTCTTTTGATTGAACCCTTTATCACACTATAGAGAAAGATGTGAGTAAATATCTTTCATTGCTCCCAGCAAATAAGAATTCAAATCAGAGATGGTGGGGCTAATAGGATACAACATCAATCGGAGAAAAGACACCGACCGCAAAGTCAATGCTACTTGCCCCTTCGTTGTCAACGTCAAACCAAAGAGACAAACCCCATGAGATATGAGAATGGCTCTACGTTCCAGAATTCGCAAGCATCGTCTTGCTACCGCGAGTTTAGGGACAAGGCTCGCTTGACCTGCCTTTGAGCACTCTCCCACTTCATATGTGCTTGGGCCTGATAGAATTGGGCTGAAATAAGGTCCATTTCTTTGGTCATTCAGTGGTTGTAGACCCACTAAAAGAGAAGGGATAAAATTTGGGCCCAGACCCATATTTTCACTATTAAGACAATCAATTTTTTTTTACTAATGGTTACTTGTGGATTCCATTTAAAATTTTATATGTCACCTTTATTGTAATCCCATGAGACCCACCTCTTCCTCCCTCAACCACCTCCACCCTCAAGTCATTCCTTATCCAATGCAGCCTTTCCTTATCCAACATGAATTCCAAATATAACACTCCTTCCCATTATCATTTTCATTTGAATTTTAACTAAACTGTAACGTGAATCTTTTTTTAATTTCTTCCAGAATTTTCTCTCCAACTTTAACATTTTCAATAACGCGCCAATCACTCCCATTCCCACCTCCCACAGCTATCTGACTAGGTTTACCACCAATCTTTTCAACTGGCACCATTTTTATGGGCTTTATATGGCTGGGTTTCACCACTTCCTCCTCCCCTAACCGCCACTTCCCCTTGCCATTGACAATAGGTTGCCATGGTTGCTCCATGCAGCTAGTCTTCTCTTGCCCTTTCACCACTTCTGGGAAAGATTGAGAGATTTAAATCTCTGAATTGCGCTTATGCTTCTAGGCAATAGCTTTTTCCTGACGTAAACCTACCAAAGCATATTGATTGGGTTCTAGCAACTTTGTTAATTCAAGCCCAAAACCCTTCCAACCACTTTTTTCCTTGCCTTTAGGTATGATGATAGACCTCCTTAACCCGCCAACCTTGACTTCAGCCTCAACTAGATATTGCCCAAAATAATTGAGCACCATTGAAATGTGTAAGCGGTATCACCTTCCTTGAACATAAAGAATTGTTTGGGGTTAACCCCAACAACAGTAAGTTCAATATTATTCATCAACCACAGGGCAACACTGTGCAACTTTCTTCCCCATAACCACTGATTTCATGAAGTTCTTACCCCGTTCAAAAATCCATCCATAAAACAGAAAAACTTCCCCCTTCCTCTACCACCAGTTGGAATAATTTAGATTCAATGAAGAAACTATGAATCCCATCCATACCGGACTCCCAAGAAATTTGGGGACATTTTTGGCTAATTTGAGAGAGAGAGAGAGAGAGAGAGAGAGAGAGAGAGAGAGAGAGAGAAAACCTAGAGGCCATATGAAGACCTACAAGAAGAGTAGAAGACTAACCAAAAAATGAGACCTACAAAACTAAAGATAAGGATAAAGAATCAATGAAGTAAGGGTATTCAGGGTGGTGGCTACCATTTAGATTGTAGACAAAGCACATGTTCTGAACTTCAAAGTGACAATGTTTGTATCTAATATTGAATGCTAAATTCTCCAAGGGTTCTTCAAGAATTATTTCACAGACGTATCAGAACAGCAAAATTAATTCCACCCCAAGAGCAAATAAGCTTATCATCTTGGTATTTTTGAGGCACTAGAAAAGGTTAAACGCTAATTTATAATTCCCAGCACAGCAACCATCATATTAATTTAAAACCTCTCGAAATGGAAGATACAAGCTTCAGGATTGATGATTGAAGCTGGGGACACAAGCATGGTAAGAAAAATCCATATTAACGAAATCTCTCAAAAAAATTTCATAGAAGGGACACTACTAAATTCAATACTGACCAAGAGCCAAAGAGAATATACTACATTCCGAACAATAATAAATTCAAGTTGTTTGAATTCATCCTCAAAGATGCTTTCATAGTCTAATATATTGTTTCTTCCAGTATTGTTTCCTCCTTTTTTCTTACTATTGGTAAGTACACACGCACCCAATGGGCATTGAACCCATGACCTCACCCTCCCCAAAGAATATTGGTTACTTCTAATCAAGTCTTTGACTTTATAGAAATCAGCATCACACACACACACACACACATGTATAAGTTTGCTATTCCTCAACCAAGGAACATGTAACCCAATATCCCTAATGCTAATCTATCAATAACTTAAGAGAGCATTGAAATATCTCCGTGAATATATATTCCTTTCATAAGTAAAATTCGAATGGAACTCATCACAATATATAATTATGAGGCACCCATAAATTCCATAATGAACTTGACACAAAAAGGCTATACTTCATTCCTAACAAAAATGACCTCAAGTTGTTTTAAGGTAGCCTCAGAGATCCTCTCATATTCTAGTTTACTGTTTTTTTCTGGTGTCCACCACCTCTGAATGAAATCGTTAATAGTACAAAAGTCTGCATACATCAAGCGAACTGCAAGACATTATCTGTAATGCTATCCCTTTGTTAGGAATCAAAGGAATTCCAAAACTTAAAAAATGAATAGTTGAATTAATATGATCAATTACAGAATACTAATAAATATGGGGGAGTGGAGATGAGAATACTTACTTGTAGAGGAGATCTTGAGAGGAAGGAGTTTCTTCTCTCTGGGCATCGCTATGAGTTTGAAGGTTCTCAATTTGCTGATCAACAGCTGCAGGAAGTAGATGAGGATGGGTTTGCAAAATTTGCGCCAAAAGCTGTCCAACTGAGGATTCAAATTCAAGAGGAGCAAATCGTGACAAATTATCGCTTGAATCCCCCGAGGCTTTAACGGCAAGGCCTTTTGCTCGACATTTGTGCAGTCCAGTTCCTAGCTTGGTAAAGCAAACCGAAGGACAGCTCTAGAAAAGAATGAACTTTTGTTTGAGATACAGAAACAAGCATCCCAACACATGGATCTGTAAAGAGTAATTATACAATACTCTAGGAGTAAAACAAAGTTGTACTCCCTCCTCCTCTCGCACCCATGAATAATGAGTAAGCACTATCATATTCATAGGGAATTTCACATCAAGTTTGGGACTCTCTAAAATCAATGAGCCCCTAATATTATGATTTTAAATAACAAAGTATAGCAATTGTGTGGTCCAGTCTAAAATGTATGAATTTGACTAAAAGGATTTCTTACTATTTTTCTCTCTAAGTATTAAACCTCAATCTGATACTCTAGAAAAATTAAAATTAAAAATGATGATCTTATGATTCTTATCGTCTTCTCTCTTTTTTTTTAGAAAGTTTCAACCTATAGCGTCCGCTTTTAATAATAACTCTTTATCATCTGACCAAAACAATAATCGATTCTTGATATAAGCGAAAATTTAACCCAAAATACCTTATCCAACCCATAGCGACTTAACCAATTGAGCTAACTGGAACCAACTTATGATTCTTATCTATGAAAAAACAAAAAATTCAACTACATAGACTCAATAATTATAAGGAAACTTCCATTTTAAATTCTCATAAGCTCTAAAAAAACTACATAAGAGATGAATTTTCATCCTTTTGTTTTCCTTTGGCTACATTGTTTGAGTGACAAAGCATATATGAATTTTCAATTGGCAGGCACATACATAAGAGTAAAAGAGGTTTTAGGTATAATAATAATAAAAAAAGTAAGAGAGTATAGAGAAAAGAAAAAAAAGAGAGCAAAGCATATATGTATAGTATACTTACTTTGGAAGAAAATCGAGAAGAAAGGAAGAAGTGGTTGGAATCGGAGAGTGCGTGGGACTTGAGATTGATGGGCGACGGAATTGCGACCAAAACATCGCTCATAGCTCCTGTAATCTGCATTCTTATTATCTACGCTCGCTCTAGGGCTTTTTCTTTCACCACAAACTCACTCAGACAGACTCTGTTTTTATTTTATTTTTATAAGTACTTTTTGGTAGTTAATAAAACTGTCGGAGTTTTACTTTTACTTTCCATGATTTTTTCTTTTTAAAATTTTAGCACTATGCATAATTTTTAAAGAGAAATGATATGTCCACAATATTTTTACAACATTTTTACAACAAATTTTAAGTGGCAGGTTGTTACTGGTTGTTATTATTGGGGCAAAAAAATAATCTTAGTGTTAAGTTCAAATTTGAACCAATAATAACTAACCACTTATGATTTGTTGTAAAAATATTGTGGACGTAGCACCTCTCATTTTTAAAATTGGACTGAACTGAAAAACCATGATTTAAGTTATGTTTAGATAATTTTAAAAACCGTTTACAAAAATAACTGTAGCAAATAATTTTAAAATAAGACTAAACTATGCACACGTGGATTCCAACAAAGTTGGACAAACTGTTTACGCAACTAAATGTTGAGATGTGCACACTACACAGTGGCTGAAATGGACAAACACGTGCACACAATGGTTGAACTACATGAATGGACAAATTGCATAGTACATGTAGGTCCCAGCAAGGATGGACAAATGCAAAAATGCAAACGTGAGGGTGAGACGCTGTATCCAAACGTTACCTTAATCCGGTTCAGTTCTATTTAAAAACCAAAAATTCCAAAAATAATAATAAAAAGAAAAAAGTTCTCCCTAATATAATAATTCTCGTATGTGACAATAATGATAGGTAGAAGTATGCAGTAAAACATTTCCCTAATAATAATAACTAGTCCCTAACTTGCGTGATACACGAAAAAACTATTGACTCTAAAAAAAATCCAACAATATATAAATAGATATTCTGAAAAAAAAAAAATAATTGAAATTAATCTAAACAAATAATTAATCAAACAAAAATACAGCTTTTAATAAGAAAACAAAAAATCAGATGAACCTAAATAAAAAGTATTTAAAGTGAAAAATTAAGATCAATCTACTGAGACGCAAAGACCAAAAATCCCAAGACTTAAAACTTCAAAATTTATAGAATCCTCAAATTCTACTTCAAAACCAAACCAAATTCAACAAATTTATATATATCATACCAAATAAAAATTTATCGTTCTCTAGGCTAGAAGACATAGGTTGTATTTTTTATTTTTCTTCAAAAAAATTGAGATGTTTTATCTGCCATGTACAATATAAAAAAATAATTAGTAGAAATTTCAACTCAAAAACCAAACCCACGATTATCAACGTGAGTTTTTTTTTTTTTTAGTCCTATCATAATTTTTGTTTTTATATAAATTATCAACTTTTGAATTTGAGTTTAAGTTGGACTTATTAGAGAGATAAAGTTTCAATCCTTGTTAAGTTTTGATTAAATAAAAATAAATTTTATTTAAAATGATAATGATGAGTTTGAGTGTAAGTTGAACTTATTAGAGAGATAGAGTTTTACTTTTTGTTAAGTTTAAACAAAAAAAATAATTCTATTTAAATAAAATGATAATTTTATTTAAATATTGTTCTAACGTGAAAAATTGTGAGAGTTTCAGAGGTTTCGATTATATATATACTAATAAGAATAAACGACATAATTAGTCATTATTTTTTACACCATATCTTTTTTTTTTTTTGAGCCATCAGGGTATCTTAATTTAATCTCTGACATTGCAATTGTGTCGGCATCGACATTTCAATTGTGTCGGCATCGACATTTCAATTGTGTAAATACTCAATATGATCCTAAACTTTTGGTATCGTGTTAATTTGGTGTCTGTCATTATATCATAGATGAAAATATTTGACACATTTAACAAACTAATAAAAAAAAAATCTATCACATCAATTGCCAACAATACAGTCATGTCATACTTAAAAAAAAAAAAAAACCACGTCATACTAAACAAAATAAAGAACAAACTTATGTACTCACGCCAGTTATATGGGGGGAAATTAATTCCCTACACTCTCACTCTCTCTCGTTGGACCCTCTCTCCCCCACCATCACTCTCACTTTCCCCTTCACGCCATTAATCCCTACGCCCTAACTCTCTTGTTAAATCTGAAGTTGCAAGTAGCATCATTGATGAGAGCTTAAAAGGAGTGGCAGTAATGGATCTGACCAAACAATTGTGAAAGTTCTATAAGGTAATGTGATTAACTACTATGAGCAAAGAAGAGGAGATCAAGAAAGATGGAGTGAAAGGAAATGTTGCTTGGGGGTATTGAGCCAAATGCAATTCCTATGAATGGTTGAGATTGATAGTTGCAAAAAGCAACTTTCAATCTCAACCATTGATTCAAAAAAGTTAAGAAAAAAATTAAGAGAAGTAAAAAGTAAAAGTTAAAAATGTGAGAAGTGAATTTTTTTTTGAAGGATTTGGGTGAATTGTACCTATAAGGTATTGCACCGAATCCTAATCCCTCTGCTTGTATTACCAATAAATCTAACTAAGTACATTAATATATATACCATGCATAGCCATTATCATTGGTTATAACTGACAAACTGAGTTTTGTTATATAAAGTCAGTCAACAGGGTGTTTGGATTGGGGTGTTTTGAGTTATATAACTCAAAACTCATCACTCAAAACCCAAAATCTATGGGAACCACTGAGTGAAATTTTGTTTGGTTGAGTTTTCAGTTTTTGTTTTCATAACTCATATCTCAAATTTTTGAGTTATGAAAATGAAAACTGAGAACTGCTCTGAAGATGTTTTCAATTTTTAAGAGACGAGTTTGATGGCATTTTCGTAAATAAGTGCAACCTTGTGGGACCCCATCAGTGACTTGTTACATCCTTGCTTAGTACTGTTGGAAGCTTTTCTCTTCTTTAGCTTTAGCTCTTGTTGCACAAACGAAATTAAAACATAGAGTTTAGTAGTTATAAAGAAATAAATCTAAAAAATAGAGAAGTGAGAAAAATAATATAACAATTACATGTAAGATTGATGACCCATTCTTTGATTTTGGGGTTCTTTCGAGGCAGAGTAAGAAGAAAAAATCAGTCACAACAAAGCCCCTAGAGCTGAAAAGGAAAGAAAAAAAAAATGTAGAAATTGGGACTCCTACGATTGAGTGAGAAGAAAGGAGTTTTTTGGAGATGGGTTTTGGGGAGATGGAGGCGAAAGTGTAGATGATGAGATTTTTCTAGGGATTCGTTGTGTGTATGAGATAAGGAAGACAAAAAAATTTATTTTGGGTGAAAGGAGAGAGAAGGTCATACGCGAGAAGGAGCAGTGACCATTCTGAACTGTGCAAGTTGTGGGCTCCACAAAAAAGTGATAAAGTTAAGTTATGAGAATGAGAAACATTGTTTTGAGTTATGAACCAAACAAGAAGTTTTTAGTTTTGGGTTTTTGATGAGATAGAGTTTTGAGATATGAGTGACGAGTTTTGAGTTTTGAGAAGGCCTCAAACCAAACATGCTCTAACCTCTAAAGACAAAGATGGGTATCCCTGTCTTTCTAAAATGATCCAGCACTTAAATAATCTTCATACGACACTATATAGTGATAGACTTGGCTTTGATTGGGACTGTTGTGCATCACTTCTCTTTACAACAATACGACGCCCTTCTCAAGTTCGTTCTCACCACTCATCATCAATAGTGATGCTATTCTTCAATTTAGAATCATTCTAATTTTAGTTTTTTACTTCTTTGATTGTCGCTTTGATACGATAATAATAAATTATATAATTGGAATCACATTGGTGGAAATGATAAAATAAAGCAACTAGATTAGGGGTTAATGATGTGAGGGTGAGGGAGAGAGGGACTCTAACAAGAGAGAGTGAGAGTTATGGGTTTAATTTTTGCCCAATCTAACTCATGTGAGAAGAAGTTTGTTTTTAATTTTTTTTAGTATGACATGGTCTTTTTTATTTATTTTAAGTATAACATAGCTATACTGTTGGCAGATGATATGATAGAATAAACATATTTTATTAGATCATTAGACAAGTTAGATATTTCCATCAAAACATAACGGCAAAGACCAAATTAACACCGCACCCAAAAGTTAGGTACCAAATTGACACAATTGAAAAGTTAGGAACCAAATTGAAATATGGTGTACCGTATAGGGACCGATTTTGTAGTTTACCCTTATACTTACTTAGACTTGGCTTGTTTATTAAACAATTTTAAAATGAAGGCTCGAGCTTGAATTATTTATAAACAAATAAACATGAACGAACTTTTTTAACTAGCCAAACCCGACTTATTTATGAATGGTTCATTTATTGTCTTACCACAAAATTAAGTCTCGGCCTACAATAATAAAATGGGCGAGTTAGTTTGGCAAATTAAAATTTCAACATAGAATAGAAAAGAAAACAACTCACATTCCTAGTTAAAGTACTCATATGTTTGATACTATTTTTTAAATAACATATTTTAAAATATAAAAAAATATAATTATATATATGTGTGTGTTTTTTTTTTTTTAAGCAACGGGAGAGAATACTATTTTATTTAAGTATAAAGAAAAAAAGAAAAGAAAAAGAAGAAGGGAGATGGAGAAAGTAGCGTGCTTCTAGAAGAAAAAGGAAGAAAAAAAGAGTTTGATTTTGAGAATGGGCCCCGCAAAAAGTGAGCTTGCGTAACAAAAAAGTGTTTCGCATATCAAACTGTTTTTTGCTTCCGTGCTATTTTTTTTTTTGTTGGTAAAAGCTTCGGTGCTATTCTTTCTTCTTCTCAACCATTCAATTTCGGAGATTTGACTTTCCCTCGAGTTTTGTTGGTTTTTGGGCCTTTTTTATTTTGTTATCAGCCCTCAAACGGTGCGTTTAGGTAATCCTAAATTACAAAACTACCCAGCTAATCCTGCACTGGCTGGCACCGTAAAATTTTGTGGACGAAAACGTAAAATCAAAAACAAAAACCAATTATATATATTTAATTTTAATTTCAAAATTACTTCCTTTCTCTCCGTTTTCAGTTTCACAAGTCACAGCACAGCACACACAACACAGCCCCTAAACACAGATTCGAAAGCTCTCCTCTCAGATTTGCCTAAATTATTAGAATTTCAATTTCGATTTCCAAATTTAAAATTATTATTATTATTATTATTATTATTATTATTATTATTAAATCCCTATAGATAGATGTGGAGGTCGAAATCGAAGGCGGTGTTGGTATTGGGGCAAAACGGTTTGAGCGGCACTCGGGTGTTGCAGCAGCAGCACAACAAACGTTATGCTCGCATCATCCACACCTCCTCCCTACCTAATAATTCCAACGACTTTTTGTCGCCGTGGCGGTGGCGGCAGCAGGAGCAGCAACAGCAACAACGTTTGTTTAATGAAAGTAGCACTCAAAGGAGACGCTTTCTCGGTTGCGGAGATGGCGAAGAAGGCAATGTTCTCTCCAAGGTTCACGAGGAGAAGCTTGTGTTGGGGTATATCTTTTCTTTCTTTTCTTTTTTCCCTATTACTATTTCCTGTATTTATTTAATTTTTAATAGTTAATTGCCAATATTGTTAATTTAAAAAAAAATTATTAAGGCAATTTTTGGGTTCGCATTTGAGGAGGGGGGACTCTTAGAATAATTATGGTTAAATGATTAAATTTATAATTTTCTAAGTACTCGACTGGGAGGAAGTAACAGGAATGGAATGAAAAGAATAATTTTAAAATATTATTCTCTTTCATTGTCTTGTTTGGGAGTCTTTATGGAGGGAATGAAAAATTCATCTTGGAAGAAAATAGAATGAATAGGAGAGAACACTTTCTATTCCCTTAAAATCTCAAATTTTCATTCCCTAAAATTAGGGGAGTGGGAGGGAATTAAATTCGATATAATGAATTTTTTTTTCTAAATTCCCAAAATACCTCTATATATTCAATCTTTTATTCTAAAATAGAGGTCTAATAATAATATTGTCATAAAATAATTTCATTTATTTTCTTTACTTAAATACATTCTGTTCCATTCCTTTATGATCATTTCATTTCATTCCCTTAAGAACTCCCAAACGAAGCATAATAGCTCAAGGTTTTGGGATAAGTGGTTACTTATCATAAGCATAGTTTCAGGACATGTCAACTCTTGATCTCAAGCTAGACAAGGTTAATGAAGTTCTTTTCACTTCTGTTTCTGATTTCTAAAGCTTCCTTCATAAGTTATAGACTTGCGCTGCGCATTTCAGGCATGGCTTATGGGCTGAGTTTTCATTTCAGGCATTGAGAAACAAATTGTTGAATGTCTTGTCTTCTTGTGGCTACATTAAATCATTATTTAGATTCAGACCTTTTTTTGGTTTTCTAATTGATGGAGACTTCAGCTGACAGATCTTTTGTTCGCTAGGTATTCTCCAGAGCAGTTGTTTGATGTAGTTGCAGCTGTTGACTTGTATCATGGTTTTGTCCCCTGGTGTCAGCGGTCTGAGGTAATTAAACATAATCCGGATGGATCTTTTGATGCCGAGCTGGAGATTGGTTTCAAATTTCTTGTTGAAAGTTACATTTCTCATGTTGAATTGAACAGGCCAAATTATATAAAGGTAACAAATTTCCTTTTAGTTTTTGGGTGGTTATTCTTTTTTAAAATAATTGTCTTTGCCCTTTTTTTTGATTTTTTTATTTATGGATTTTAAATAATATAGTAATCAGCTTAGAGATTTTGTATGATCTGAAAGTTTGCAAGAAAGAATATGAGAACTATTTACTTTTCTACTACTACATAATATACATGAGGATGATTGGGGCAACCTGCCAAAGGGATATACAAAACTATTTTGAATTAGTGTAAGCATTAATCTTAGGTTGACTTGAAGATCCAAGAGCCTTGAAGTTCAACTGGTTGGCACTTTTGGTGCTTCTAATGGAGACATCCAAGGTTCAAATCTCCCCTCCCCATTGTAACTATCGAATTATTAAAAAATCTTAGGTTGACTTGAAGAGATTCCCAAAACCGATAAGCTACACAAAAAACTCATTATCTCCCATCGTAATTAACCGAGGAAATCAAATTCCTCAATTCTCTTCTGTCTTTGTTCTTATCTTTTACTGATTTGCTACTACCAGTGGCTTCCCTATTCAACAAATTAGCTGCTGCCATTTCTGTTTCCAGCCTTTGTAAAAAAGAAATGCAACTTCTCATATCGATTCAAGGGAAGCCCAACCAGTTTACTGAATCCACGAATTCTATATTTCACTCATCTCAAAATATCTAAAGTATCATCAATACACAATAGCTGGTTGTTATTATACAGCTCCACCGACAGTGCCCAATCCATATTCCAGCCATAAGGAACAATCATCATCAATGGGCAAATGAAGGAGTTATCACCCACATTTGAACCCAAAACTAGACTCTCATAACCATCCTCACCTGACTCCAATAACCCAACCTAGTCTCTACTGATAGTGATAGAAAACCGGATCTCCCAAAGAAGCCCCCTCCTTCAATTCTGAAACACTTTGAGGCCGCTGCACCAACCCAAAGACCCGGTCATCAGAATAACCTGCCTCACTGGTCGTCAGTATCAACATATCCACAATATGTCTCAAAAACCCACTCACACAGCTTGACGAAGAGAATTGACCCTAAAAATTTCCAGCAGGATGGCTATCGACACAAAAAAAAGCCACTGAAGAATGCCCATCATCGTCCAACACAAGCCCAAAAATCCTGCTCCCATCCAAGACTAATAAGCAATGCCAAAGAGAAGAAGGATCAGAAACAGCTGGTACCTTTTTTCCCACTTGAGTTATCTCCAAAAGCTTCTGACCAGAAGCTTGTATACTGACCTTGGATGATTTGCTGATCTCATAAGAGCCTGTGCATCAAAAAAACTGAACTTAATAATGATTTATTAGTTGGTAAAGGCTGGCTCTCAGTTGAACCCAGATTTGGGCCTGCACAGGTTTCTTTTCCCAAGCCCATATCTTGTTCTGGCCCACAATGACCCTATACTTTAACTTGTGCTGCATTTTGCTTTGCAACCCACGTGTGTATCGGCCCTTAAAGGAAGGTATCCTGTTGATACCTGCCTCTTTCCCCCTTCAGTTACCTCCACAATTAATCCTCTCCTTAACCAACACGAATTCCTTATTTCTCTCTCCTTCCCACTGTCATGTGAATTTGAAAATCGTAATGGCAATCTTTTATTTATAACACCTGATATTTTCGCCTCCTCATTAACAATTGCCATATTTGACTGGATTCTTCCATCACCACCACGCACAACGGCTGGGAGTGGTTTGTCACCCAGGTGTTGCTTCTGATGCTGTTTAATTAGTTTGGGATTGACGTTAAATCTTCAAATCAGAGGGCAAAACCATTTTTTCTGTCTCTACCTTCTGTTTTCCCTTGCCATTGGCAGGAGCCTGCTGTGCATGCACCACATTTTCTTGTTTCTTTTCCCCTCAAACCACTTCCTTGAAAGGCCGATCCAACTGCACCACTGAATGCCTCTTAGGATGCTGTACTAAGGTGTTTCCATGACCTGAAACCACCAAAGCTTGCTTGGAAGGTTCCAAAAGTTTTCTTAATTCTAGCTCAAACACCCTCCAGCCACTCTTTAATTTTCCTTCAGGTATGATAATAACCTTCCTGCGTCCACTGACTCTATGCTCAATCACTGCCAAATATTGGCCATAGGCATTTGAGCACTGCTGAAAGGTATAAGCTATATTGCATCAATGACACTAATCTCAATTTTAGCCTTCAACCACTGTGTCACTTTCTTGCCCATAAACACAGATCTCATAAAATGTTTGCCATGTTCGAAAATTTGTAAAACAAAAAAACTTCCCCCCTCCTCTAATACCAATTGGATTAAATTAGATTCAATAAATAAACTTTGAATTCCCCCCATGCTGATTTCCTTAGCAGTCACCAAAGCAATTTCTGGCTAATTTGAGGTAGCTGGGTCTCTGCTCCACTAACCCTCCCTTTTTTCTCTTCCTTCTAATAGGTAGATGTAGTTGTAGATTTCCATGTCTGTGAGGCTTTTAAGTAGTTTATTGGAGTGTTAAATACAGAAGGGTTGGTTCTCTTCTCCATATTTGCATTTGTTTAATTGGTTGCTTACCAGGATTTAGTTCTTAATATCCTTGGTTATGAAAACTGGCCTTGAATCATTTGATTATTATACAGTTACTTTTCTGGTGGTTTCCATTATGAATTATTCTATATTCTATGTTGTACAGACTACTGCAATGGATAGCAATTTGTTTGACCACTTGATAAACATATGGGAGTTCAATCCAGGACCAGTTCCAGGAACTTGCAACCTGCATTTTTTGGTGGATTTTAAGTTCCAATCACCACTTTACCGACAGGTGAGTTTCCTTGGTTCATTCTTGAATATTGCATCTTCCGAACTTTGTCAACTTTTAATTTTTTTAATCGGTCAGTCACACACACACCCGATGGGGCTTGAACTCATGATCTCATCGTCCACCTAGCATCTATAAGGGAGGAGATGCAAGCTGAGCTAAGAGTTCATTGGCAACTCCCCCTTTTTTTTTTTTTGAGAAAAGCTCATTGGCAACTTTGTCAACTTAAATATTATGCTTGTTAAATTACCGATTGTGCCAAAAGTTTAAGCTATTGGAAAATGGTGAGTTTAATCACTTAATCATAATTCTAATCCTTCCCCTCACTTGTGGGCCTAAACTTCCCCTTAATAAGTGGTAATAAGTGGGGGCTCAACAAGTGAGAATTTAACATTTTAAATGGGAGGTAGAGTGAAGACAATGATCGAACTTAGGATCTCCTAATTTGATACCATGTTAAATTATCGATTGTTCAAAAAGCTTAAACTATTAGAAAATGGTAAGTTTAATCACTTAACCATAATTCTAACAATGCTTATTTGGATATTGACTTCATTAGGAAAGATAAGAACGTTGAGGTGATACTCATAGCTAACCACCTTATTTTCTTCTCTTTTTTATTTCTATGTATGTCAGTGAAGGATGTTAAACACCAACCACCTAAATCCCTACTACTGATACTTTTGTTACAATTTGCTCAAACTAACATGCCCCTTACCATTACCTCTGCTTTCAACCTGCAGCAATGGGTAGCATCTATGACTAAAAGTTTCCTTCTTCTTCTTTTTTTTTTTTTTTTCACCTAAATATGAAGCTCCTATTCTTAATCAGCAGAGAATGTGGTAAAAAAAGAAGAGAGCATTTTGCCTGCTTTAGCAAGAACTGCAAGGAATCTAAACTGCTTTGTGGTGTCCATGTACAAGCTTGGAGATATACTAGAAGGTCTTGGCAAGCTTGACAACAAAAATGATGAAAGTTTGCACTCATGCATAAACTTTCCAGACGAGAGAGAGAGAGAGAGAGAGAGAGAGCTACCGGATCTGGAAAACAATTGGGGGGAGGGGAGCAGCAAGTGGGTATTTTAGGAAATTTATTTTATAAGGTTATTGCATGGGTTGAGGAATAGCTATTACAAGTTTTTTAATAAGGACTAGTTATTCTTCATTTTAAAGAATAGCTATTCATAATGAAAAGCTATTCCCTGTAGTAAAAGGATAACCAAACAACCAAATAGTTACATCTTAGGAATAGCTATTCCATTACATCATCTATTAATGTACCAAACATGCCCTTAAGTTGTATCCCCTCTGTTAAATTCAAGTTGCTTATTCCAATTAGTTTCCTTTTTAACTATCACCTATATGCGCAGATACTTATCCCCCTTCATATCTGTAATGGAGCCAAAAAAAAAAAAATGTACACGTTTCTTAATAACCTTGTAGCACAGCAAGGGTTATGGTCATCTAAAAGGTTCTCCCTTCTTGGTTTGTTAGGCATTGAATATTCCACTTGATCTAGTGTACTCTAATTCTCTTAGCTCTCTACTTTCTTATTTGCAACAAAGACTATGAAATTGTTGCTCTTTGGAAGGTTGACAATTTTAGCTCCTTATTTCTTACTTTGAACCTTTTGTAAGTGAGACATATCTTCATTGGCCTGATACTCTAATTCTGTTAGTTCTTCTTTAGCCTTTTTTTTGTCGTTCATCTTTTTGGATAAATTTGCATTTAACTTTATAGCTGTGAAATAGAAATACATGTGACAAATTAATTAAGCTGCCTTATCTGTTGGACCTAATAACATTTTTTGTGTGGGCTGTGTCGCTGCCATTAGCTTTAACAAATTATGCAACTCAGTGAGTTATTTGCAAGAGAGAGTCTTGAGTGTGTTCTCTTATGAGCTTGTGTGCAGACTGTAGCTGGCATTTACAATTATGATTAGCAATTGATGCAATTTACATTCTGAACCAGGCATAGTTTATTGGAAGAGCAAGACTTAGATACAGTACTTAGGTATTGCTTTTTAGGTTTTTTTCTTAAGATTTTGCCTCGTGCCTTTTTTTTTTTTTTTCATGGATGGAAGTGTATTTTTTAAATTAAATAGCCACATGACAGAATTTTAAGAATGGAATCTAAGGAGCAGTATCTAAGGTACTGTACATAAGTTTTGTCCTTATTGGAATTATGTGATGAGAGAGCGAGAGAGAGAGAGAATTGGTAGTTATAGTCTGATAAATGTAGTTCTTGATTACATTTTAATTGTTTATGTTAGCTGAATTAACAATTGGAAAACAGTAAGTCTAGAGGCAAATTTTTTATACAATTGCTTATGTGGTGGTTGTGATTGGGGCATGATAAAAATGGTGTCAAACGTCAATGGTGGAATTAGGTGAAAGTGATTTTACTCCAATTCCAACAAACCATGTCAATAGTTGTGAAAAATATTGTATCCGTAGCATTCTCATTGGAAAATTGTCAATGAGCTCTAAGGTGGCATCTCCTTCTCTCATGAGTTCAAGATCTACTAGATGTACATTTAACTACCAATCAAATATACATATAATTAGGAATGGCAACGGGTCGGGTTCGTGCCGGGTTTTTGCATACTCGGCCCGACCCGCGGGCCAAGACCCGGAACCCGGACCCGACCCGATTATTAATCGGGTTTTTTTCCCGGGGCCCATACCCGCCCTGTGGGCCCTGTTTATCTTCTTGGGCCCAAATCTAGCCTAACAAATTTTTTTTTTTTTGAAGCCCATTAATTTTTTTTTCCTAGATTCAAGCCCATTCAAGCCATTTAGGGAGTTAGGGTTACAAATCTCAAATGCTCAATGATATATATATATAAAAGGGGGGGTTTAGTAATTTAACATAACTGGGTTTTTATCCGGGGCGGGTTTCGGATTTTTTTATAAAACCTGGACCTGACCCAAACCCACTTCGGGTTTTTTTTAAACCCATACCCGACCCTATTCTTTATCGGGCCGGGTAAAATCCGGCCCATTAGGGTCGGGCCGGGCCGGGTATCCGCGGGGCAGATCTAAATTGCCATCCCTACATATAATTGGAAAATTGTAACTCTTTAAGTCTTAACTTGGGCCTTGTCTACCTGTCTGCAATTTGGGGCTATGAATACATCTCATTTCTGTTTTAAATTGAGGGTTCAGAACAGTTATATATCTATTAATTTTGTGAACATTTCAGCCCTAAGGTCTGGACTTTAGGACTTGTATATTATGATGAAGACCAACTAGAAGCATTCTAATTGTTGACAATGACCTTCGTGTTGTCAGGTTGCATCCATGTTCTTCAAGGAGGTGGCCTCAAGACTGGTAGGTTCATTTAACGACCGCTGCCGTTTGGTATATGGGCCGGGGGTCAGAGTCCATGAAAATTCATATGGTCAAAGGGTATGAGAGCTCGTTTGGCATTTAACTGGGTGCAGTGCCGTATGAACCTTTAGAACGCATTGGAGAGATTACATTACTATCTCTCTAGCCTCTGGGTGGTTTTTATTTTATTTTTATTTCTATTTTATTTATTTAAATTTTGTTTGCTGCCTGGCGGCCGATTGATCTCTTGGTCATTGTAATTCAATTAAAGCCTTAGAAGCAATCCTATCGAAAAAAAGAGAGCCTTAGAAGCACTTTTTCTCCTTGTTATCTCAAGTTTAATAACATTTAAATATTTAATAACTTTCAATATGTGCCTTTTGTTTTTGCATTTACATTATGCGTGTAAGGTCCATGTTTCAGCGGAATCTCTTAATGGGTGTGTGTGTTTCTCTCTGATTTGCAAACATAGTTGTCAAAACGCGAGTTGTTTTTTTTGTATCGTATATCATAAGATAAACATTTAATAAAATTTATAAAAAACTATAGGCATACATATATAAACAGTATATTCATTATAAATTATGATATACATTTAATAAAATTAATAAAAAATTATAGACATACGTATATAAATAGTATATTCATTATAAATTTTAAATATATTCAACTAATGACTAATTTATTCATCACTAATGTAATAATATTTAACAAGCTAACTAAATAAATCAAATTAGCACGTGTTTGTAACATACACATTCAAATTGCTTAAATTCAAAAGTGATAATATCTTACAAATGACCCAAAATTAATAATTTTTTTTCATCGATCATATTGCCTAATAAGCCCCATCTAACTCAATGCTATTATCATGTTTATCATTTTGCAAACTTATTTCTTCATTGTCATTACCATTTACTAATTACTATCTCTTCTTTTTTTTTTTAATTATTTGTTTTGATAATTAAAAATATATATTTCTTCTTGGCATTCTAGTTTCTTGGACTTATAACAATAATGACAAAAATAAAAAATAATTATTTTGTCAATTAATATCTTATTCGTAATATAGAAAATAAATTTGCAAATATTAAAGTAAAGTGTAAATGTGTATTGTGTAGTCCAAATTTTATAGAAGAAAGAGAGGGAAATTTTTTTTGTGAATATGTTATTTTATTAGGCCAAATTAAGTAACCTAATAATTTTGTGTTAAAAACAAGTCTAACAACTTGTTAGATTCAAATAAAAGTACAAATTTTAACAAAAAATCTCATTTTAAAGCATTTGTTTATGTATCATACAATACGTACGATTTTAAGATACGATATGATTTATATGATATGCACATTGAATTGTACGATTTATGAGCATTTATGATATGCCGATACGATATGAAATTTTCTACACACGATATGATACAATACGTATCGCGTATCGTACGATGTTGACAACTATGTTTGCAAGCATGCTCTAGAAGATTCACTAAAAAATGAAATCAGTTGATTCTTGAGTGGGTTCCATTCGCTCCCATCATTGCTAATACAACCTACTATAGATTAACTACAAAATAAAATAAAATTGTTGAGATCTATTTTGTACAAATTTCGTTCATTTTTTTATCAACCAACCACTACACGTGTGCTCATGGAACCTACAAATTTATGTGAGAATGTGTAGTACTTTGGATACACAAAATAATTTTTCTATACTTGCAAGAACTTGATTCAAAGATGTGAATTTATATGGAAACATGACGTGCTAAAGTAACTATAATAAGAAGTTCACCAATATTTTTGCACTTTTTCTAATATTTTCATTTACAATCAACATCTGTTTTCCCTCTACCATGATAAAATAATAATGGTGTGTTCGACTCGATCCATGTTAGCTAGTGACCTTGGTTTCCTAGTGTATGCGACATGCATCAATGCATAGGCGCGAAACCTTACTAATGTATAGGCGCCATAGCACACCAAATGCGAAACTCTGCTGGATTTTTGTTGTGAAAATGGGGCACTTTTGTTGTCATATTCTCAAAGTGAAAACGTAGTGAGGATAGTGTTTTGTGTGCAATGACGCACCAGAGGTGAAATGCAGCCAAATTTTCGCCACAAAAATAAAGTGAAATGGTGCAAGATTTTCATGGTGGAAATTCAGCAACAATTCCAAAACTAGCAAAGCATTGATTAAGACCGCACCCCTTCCAAATCAAACCTTGAAGCCTAATATTGTTAAAGCCACGGAAGCTAAAGCCAATAGCTTATTTTTAACTGTCAATGTCCGAAAATTAAGATTTTACCAAAAAAAGAATTGTTTCTGGACAGGCGTTGTAGGGTGTCTAACATCTTCCCTACACGTAATTAGACTTCTGAACTCAAGAGTAAAGATTTTTTACCCGTTTGTATTAGATTAGGAAAAACACCATTTTTCTTAGCCTAGGATTGGTAATAAAATCAATTAGAGTCAAGTGACCAATCACATCTTAGAAAAAAATTCAATGAGTGGTGGCAACTTCACTTACCTTTGGTAAATATGGGTTAAAATTGACTCAATTCAAGTCATACACCAGAGGTTCATTCTTTTTAATAGCACCCGAGCTTCCGAGCCCATATGATTTCGACATGAAAGTGTTGCTGCAATGGGTGGTCGACCGCCGTGAGGCATCAACACTAGAGAAATCATAAAACAATAATGAATTGATATTTAAAGGATGAGAATCATAAATAAGAAAATATTTCTGTAACTTAGCTCCAGATTTGGCAAGCCGATCAACATAATGATTGGCTTCCCTCTAGCAATACTTCATCTCTACCGGGGGGGAATTCTAAAGGTGCCAAGTATTCGGCACCAATAGAATAGTTGCCAAGTATTTGGCACTAATAGAATAGTTTTTAGGAGAAAAAAAAAACACAACTGCAGAGTTATTAAGATAAAATTCTTTAACCACAATCAATGAACCGTGGCCTCAAAGCATACCACAAATTTAACTTCCATAGTAGATGAAGCAATGATAGTTTGTTTCGAATTTTTCCATGATATTGCTCTTCTTGCTAACATGAACAAATGACCAAAGCTAACTTTCTACTATCAACGACATCCAGAAAAATCTGAATTTGAGTAGCCAATGACTTCTAGATTATCAAATCTCCAAAGTATGAATATGTAATCATTTGCTCATTGCAATTATCTATTCTTGGATTGCTTTAGTATCATCTAAAGGGACATAATTGGAGATGTGTTGAGTTTAGAATTATTTATTTATTTTAGGTAACTGCATAAAATTAGAAATTAAGTAAATAAGTTGAGATGTGGCAAGTTTTTATTTTTAAGTAAAAAAAATTGGCACAAAATATGTAAAATTGAAATTAGGGGGGAAAAAAAACTTTTTACATGTTCACGTGGGACCAGCAGACTCAAAATGACAAACCATTATAGGCAAAGCCGCAAATGACACCTTTTTGTGACCCTTATTAAGATAAAGAGTAGTAACTAATAATAAAGACTCCAGGTTGGAATTGATGTTCACGTGGCTCCAAACACACAAAACAAAAGAAGTAATATTGAAAAAGAAACAAAACAATAGAAACAGAAGCAGTAAAGGGCATCCAGTCTGGGCAGAAGAAAGGGAGGTGGTGATTTGCGAACTGGGCATGGCCGAAACGACCCAGTATTTATATTAGAACAAAACCTGCTTGTTTATGTATTGAATTAGATCAGTGGCCGCTTCAGAAACTTGTTTTTAGGGTGTGTACTAAAAAATTTAAATTATACAAAATTTAATAAAGAGACCATTTGAATATATCAATGTCATAAAAAAAGGCAAATACATGAAATATTACAAATTTTTTGTACTAACAAAGAGAATAAGAAAAAAAAAGATTAATAAAGATAAAGTGTAAATTGAAAATACTAATATAAGAATAATAAAATAATCACAACAATTTCATAACAAATCTTATAAAACAAGTTGTTAGCCTGTTATTGGTAAGTAAAACATATCAATATTGAACCGAATTAGAATTAGTAACAGCTTACTAACTATATAAGATTTATTATGAAAATATTGTAAATGTAACATTATTCTTATTGTGGGGAGTAAAAGGACCCAAGTAGGCATTTTGGGCCTTTGTGCTCTAGCAAAGGAGGGCCAGTCTGTTTCCGGTAAAAGGCCTGTTAAAATTACAAGTCGGCCCATGCGCTGAGGATCCGAGGACACATCCGAGGATGAGTTTCTTCTCGGATAGACTCAGGAAGATTTGGAGTCTCGCTAGAATGATCAAGACAGAGTTTCGGGAAGACTGTTGGTTAAAGGGGGGATCCCTGTACCCTCTAGAGGCGCTAGTGGAAGAAAAATATCTTAGGAAAAGGCTGTTACCTCCACATTAAAGACCCTGCACCTACCTCCCTGGCCGCATTAATGGGGAGGTGACCCTTGGACAGTAGAATTGAACCTTCTGGGCAAGGAAGGATCTGGGCAATACGTGGATAAAGCAACAAGAGAAGAAGTATTTAAGGAGAGTAGAGGCCAAAGAAGAGAGGATCGATCAATTACAAAGAAATAAACTAAGGATTGTAACCTTTAAGAAAGAAAGAGGAATAATAAAGAAATTGTCCTCGGCTTATGTTCGAGGAAGCCCTTTTTACAAAAATCACTTACCGTTTGCAATTATTTTTGTACCTTAGCCTGTTCAATAAATTCCTCACATTCTTAAACTAGATTTCATTCCCGCACTCTATAAGTTTTATTGTTTAAGGTTCATTGGGCCTAAGCCCACAGTTGTTCTTGGGTCCAAGTGCAATTGTGCACTTACACTTATATTTATTAAACTCAAGTTCTTATAATTCTCAAGTAAAGATATTATACAATTTTATTAGGGTGATCAAAATAAGTTAATTTAGTATCTAATATATATATATCTTTTTTAGCTAGAGTGGTCCCAAAACATATTAGATTAAAATTTTTATTTATATAATTTTTTTTTGCCTGTATATTTTTTTTGTTTGACAAGTCACATACAACTATACAAGTAGAGCCGCCAGTAGATTAGATCGATATTGCCTTCCTTGGCTTTTTCTCCATGACTCTTTCTTAAAAGCCTTTGTTCTTTTATAACAATGGAGGTAAGCATATGTGACTTTCTTATTACAAAGAATTTTCTTGCCGCTATTTTTTTTCAAATAACAAATTTTCTTGCCGTTGAACATTCATTTGGTGCGTACTTGACCGGTTGACTGACATAGCTGAAATTTGTTATCGCCTTTGTAAAGTCTTATACTGATTTCGATGGATAAAAGAAAAAAAATCTAAATCAGTCCATTATTTTACCAATTTAAGAGCATTCATATCCGTATATGCAAAAATTTTTCTATTTTATACATCTAAAACTTACTTTTTCTATTTTATATACTTATTTTTGTAAAACATCTACATCAGTTTGTCTATTATACCAATTTATTCAAATAAAATATTCATTTCTTTAACACTGTGAACAGTAATCGTGAGAGTGAGGTGAGAAAGGAAATGAGAAAAAGAGAGTGAGGAGAGAGAAAAAAAAATTTACACGGTGAACTGTGTATAAATGCATAATTACTGTTCATTTACAAGATCATTATGTATATTTAAATATTTTTATAAAGACTGATGTGAAAAATTTATGAGTTAAATATACAAAATTGGGCACGCTTTTTGTATTTTAGATAACTATTCATAAGTTGGGGATTGCTTAAAGCAATCACTTGCGTTATGTCACAACGCGTAATGCAAAAGTCACGTGATGAGAAATCTAATAATGCATTACTTGTAACTTGTTGTGACATTCAGGGGCGGCTACTCTTTGTTCAGGGGTTCATGAAACCCCAACTTCAAAAGAAAAAAGAAACTATATATATTTAATATTTTTTTTATTAGTTTAATACATTAATTTTTTCTTAAAAATATTTTTGCACACTCTCTAACTTTAATCTTATATGCATTTATTACGAGTATTTCAAACTCTAAAGTAAGAGTAAGTATTTGTGAATTGTAAATGTCATTTTTTATTATAAATTTTTATTATATGTGCATGAGTGTGTCTAATATTGACCGTGTATTATTATTTTTTATAATCTCATTTGTGTGAATAATGATGTGGATTAGGGGTGGCAATTCGTGTTCGCGTGTCGGGTTCGTGTTGTGTCAACTCATACGTATCCGACTATATGGGTCAACACTAACCCGACATGTTTATTAAACAGGTCAAGATTCCTCAACCCTAACACGACCCATTTATTAAACGGGTTAGTCGTGTCGACCTGTTTATCTAATTTTATCAAAATGAAAAAAAACATTTATGGAAAAACAAGCAAATAAATATTTCAAATATAAAATTCAGAACTAATAAGTAATTATATTATAAATAATCATTCAAAACTAAATCATATCTCAATATCATAAATAATCAATCACAATACATCAAAGAAAATAAACTATAACAACTAATAAGTTTATATACTTATAGTTTGAATGGTATATTGGTAAAATTTCATTTAATTAAACGGGTCAGACGGGTCAAACAGGTTCTATAGGTTGAACCCTAACCCAACCCGTTTATCAAACGGGTTCGTCGTGTCAATCCGAATATGACACGAACCCATTAAGCCTCAACCCATAACCTGCTAATTTCATGTCGTGTCGTGTCGGGTTCACGGGTCGTGTCCAATTTTGCCACCCCTAATGTGGATATAGATATTTGTGTGTACAATATAAATATAATATAACTTTACATAATTTAATAATTAGAAAATAGAGAGGAAAAAAATTTGAGAAAAAAAAAATTGCAAAGTTAGTGATTATTCAAGCACTTGATTAATTAATTAAGTAAAAACATAGTGAATTATTTTATGTATGAATGAATGTGATTGTGTGCGTCAATAATTAATATAGAGCCTGTAAGTGCACAATTGCACCTGGACCCAAAGACAATTATGGGCTCAGGCCCAATGAGCCTTAAACAATGAAATTTGTAGAGTGTGGATTTGAAATCTAAGTTAGAGGTACTGAGAACTTGATAACAGGCTAAGGTGTGAAAAATACTTGTAAATAATAGATGATAATTGCAAAAGGACCTCCTCGGACGTAAGCCGATGACCACTTGTGTATTATTTCTCTTTCTCTCTTAAAGATTACAATTCTTAGTTCTTTTCTTGGTCATTGACTGACTGATCCCTTTTTCTTGGGCCTTCACCCTCTTTAAATACTTCTTCCCTTAGTGCTTTATCCACGTGTTACTCCAATCTCTTCTCTCCTAGATATTTCTTCTCTTAATGCTTTGAATAGTAACTAGAAGTTTCGGTTCTACTGTTCAGGGGTCACTTCCCCATTAATGCGACCAAAGAGGTAGGTGCAGAGTCTTTAATGTGGAGGTGGCAGCCTTTGCTCATGATATTTTTCTAACACCGGTGTATCTACAAGGTTTAGGGGTTCCCCCTTTTAACCAACAGTCTTTCCGGAATTCTGCCTTGACCTTCATAGTGAATCTCCGAGCTCTCTTGGGTCTATTCGAGGAGGAACTCACCCTCGGACGTGTCCTCGGACCCTCGGCATATGGGCTGATTTGCAGTACTAACAGGTTCTTTAATTCAAGAGCAGGTCGGCCCTCCTTGCTAGAGCCCAAAAGCCCAAATGCCTGTTTGGGTCCTTTTACTCCCCACAGAACCAATGAGTTGTGTTTAGTCATTTAGTTTAAAATACTTAATATAAAAAAAATGAAAAATATATAATATTAACTGCATAAAAATAAAAGTTTAGACAAATTTAAGCATATAAAATGGTCATAGCTACCTATATTTGCAATAAATACTCATAATGAACTATCGTATAACAATTTAAAATTTCAAAATTTGTAAAAGAAAATTATAAAAATTCATATTTTTTATTTTGGTCTATTACTTGATATATTCAAATTCTTTTCTTATTAAAATTTTTTTAATTAAAATTTCTTAATTATCCCCTAAACAAAATTCCTGAACTGTCACTAGTTACATTACATTACGTACGTGATTCTTCTTCTCAAAAAAACAAAAAACATTACGTAAGTGATTGCGTAAGATTGATAGAATAATGGACTTACTAATCTTCCATCGCATCGTATCAACTGTAGATTATCCGCTCCTTTGTTTATTTTCGTATTCAAAAGTCACATGATGATGACCATGACCCGCATGGAAAATAGTGTTCGGCAGTACTGCAAACAAGTTTGTCTATTATAAAATGGCCTTGTTCGACCCAAATTCTACACAAAAAAAAAAAAGTCCTATCAGAGAGAGAGGGAGATGGATTCCTTTAGCACAGGTGTTAAACCTCATGTAGTTTGCTTCCCAGTCCCACTTCAAGGTCACATAAACCCAATGCTCCAGTTAGCAAAACTCCTCCACCATAAAGGGTTTCACGTAACTTTTGTAAACACAGAGTACAACCACAAACGCTTACTCAGGTCTCGAGGCCCCAACTCCCTCAATGGCTTGCCTGGCTTTCACTTCGAAACCATTCCTGATGGCCTCCCACCCTCAGACGACGCAGATGTCAGCCAAGACATTCCCACTCTTGCTGAAACCCTCCAAAAGACTTGCCTAGTCCCACTTTGCAACCTCATTACCAAACTCAACGACACTTCGTCTTCGAATGTGCCTCCTGTTACCTGTATTGTCGCAGATGGTTGCATGTCCTTCACTCTTGATGCTGCTGACAATTTCGGAATTCCATGTGTAATGTTTTGGACACCTAGCGCTTGTGGCTTCATGAGCGTTATGCATTTTCGACATTTCGTTGAGCGAGGTTTGGTACCCCTCAAAGGTAATATTTTGTTTAGAAAGATCCACTCCCATTCAAATTCTTTTATTTTTTATAAGCTTTAATCAAGTATAAGATATAAGATAAATGTCATCTATTTTACTTTTATGTGCTTTATTACAAGGATTTGATGATTGATTTTTTTTTTTTCAATATCACGTGTGTTATATATGAATAAAAATATAAGGAAATTGCAAATTTTAAACGAGGATGGTCTCCTAAATTTGTATCATCGTAAATGGACTTTGGTATTTGATGGGTAAAAATCTCTCGTCTACATTACTAAAATCACATTCGAATGTTATACATGTTAGCTTTGATTTAAAATCAAACTTACAACAGAGATGTACATGGAAAATCTGCAATAAAATTTTCTATATGTCTAATTACAAACATATATTATCTATAAAATTATAAAGGTTTCTCGTTTCACTTTTTTTTTGATTGAATATTTGTATGCTAGTTCTTTGTATTTTACTTGGAGTATGCTATTCACAATGATCAACACTATGTGATTCACAGATGCGAGCTATCTAACAAATGGATACTTGGAAACTGTAATTGATTGGATTCCGGGGATGAAAAATATTCGTCTTATGGATATTCCAAGTTTTGTTAGAACAACAGATGAAAATGACGTCATGTTCAACTTTTTCATCCGTGAAACCGAGAGTGTTTCTAGAGCTTCAGCTGTCATTTTGAACACATTCGACCTCTTTGAAAAGGACGTGTTGGATGCTTTATCCAACATGCTTCCTTGTTTATACACCATTGGACCACTCGTGTCATTTGTGGACCAAATTAAGGACAATAACTTGGAATCAATAGGTTCCAATCTATGGAAAGAAGAACCAGGGTGTGTGGAATGGCTAAATTCAAAAGAACCAAACTCTGTAGTGTATGTAAATTATGGTAGTATAACTATCATGACACCTCGGCAACTCATTGAGTTTGCTTGGGGGTTAGCAAATAGTGAAAAACACTTCTTGTGGATTATAAGGCCTGATCTTGTTAGAGGTGATTCAGCTATTATTCCTCCTGAATTTGTTACCGAAACTAAAGATAGAGGCATGTTAGCAAGTTGGTGCCCTCAAGAACAAATCCTAAAGCACCCATCAATTGGGGGTTTCTTAACACATAGTGGGTGGAATTCAACACTTGAGAGTGTGTGTTGTGGAGTTCCAATGATCTCTTGGCCCTTCTTTGGTGATCAACAGACGAATTGTCGATATTGTTGTGTTGAATGGGGCATTGCGATGGAGGTAGATAATAATGTTCAAAGAGATGAAGTGGAGAAGTTAGTGAGAGAGTTAATTGATGGTGAAAAAGGTAAAGAAATTAAGAAGAATGTAATGGAGTGGAAAACAAAAGCAAAGGATTCCACCAAGCCTGGTGGTTCTTCGTACCAAAACTTGGATAAGTTGATTGTTGAAGTTCTTTTAGCTAGAAATGTTTAAACCAAACAAGCAAGACTTTCTACTTTTCTATGCACTTGTACTCCCAATATAAATAAAATCATTTTAAATATTTATTCAAAATTTATTCTCATTTTGTCGCAATAAATTCTAATTAATTTTGTGATTTGGTTAAATTAATGTTCTATTAAATGCTGTTGTGTATATAAATAAAGGACTTTTATATGTTTACAATGTACTTGTAATATAAATTTACATTATTAACACACAAAAAGTGACAAATGTTGTACACATTTGCAAAAATGTGTACAACATTTTCCACTTTTTATGTCTCTACAATTAATATAAACTAGTAAGTTGCCCGTACGATGCACGGATAATATTGTAATGTTTTATGTAATATAATTTTGGAGAATGTTGTGCGCATATTATACCATAATTGTCATAGAGCTATGTTAGTAATGAGTTAATTATAAGAAGTAACAAAAGCTAAACAAAATAATGAAATAATAAAGATGAAATTTAGAATTTAAAAAAAAAAAACCTTGATGAACCAAACGCTAAAATCCTCGATTCATACACTATTAAAATTCATAGAAAAGAAAGCACACACAACATATAGATCATTATACAATTACCATTAAACCAAAACTCAAAAAAAAAAAACAAAACAAAACAAAAAAACAAAAAAACCATTAACCCAAAACTCAATTTATTTTAGGAAAAAATTCAATATGTATTTCTTAATTGAAATATCAAGAGACTTACTCGAGAAAAAAGCTTTGGAGTCTAAAGAATGCAGATTAAATAGTCGTGTTGTTTTTCCTCTGCAAATTCAATTGCCATTGACTAAATCACCTCCACCCTATTACTGCACATCCTTAGTGGGATGGTCACTCCATAAATATGAGTGCTTACGGGGTGTGGTGGGTAAGAGTCGGGGTTCAAGTCTCCAAGAGGGAGACTCATACACATATACACTTAGATTTGGTTAGAGTAGAATTTATATCTTGTATAAAAAAAATATAATAAAATAAAAACCCCTCCACCCTAGATGATAACTGCTTGATCCCTATAATCCAATTTATGATTTACAACAGGTTTAGCTTTTGATTATTTTGAAAAGACCAGTCTACTCAAGTCATATGCTAAGATTAAACAATCTTGAAAGGACAATGACAATGAGACTTTTACACTACAATAAACAATTATCGACTTCTTAGTTCTAGATTTCAAGCATCTTTTGGAAATCGATATACACAATAACACAACCTATAAAAGAAAATAGCAAAACACAGAATCTCACAATCTTAACCCTACCGATTGTAAGTGAAGAACTGAATTTTTGAAAGTAACAAAAGATAGCTTGAACTCATACATGTCAAGGCCACTTAATGTGCGATGGATAGCCACTTGCTATAACAAAAGATCAAAAGAGCAATAGGTTTCTTCTATTGGCCTGGTGTTTTAAAAAATTGTAAGTATGGAAACAAAATTTGAGAGTAGCAGTAGTTTAGGAAATTTAACTATTAAAGGTTTTTTTTTTTTTTTAAGAGAAAGAAAGTTTTTTTAAGAGAGAAAGAAAGAGAATGGAGGCATATAGTTAAAGTTGAGAGGGGAAGGCAAAGCGTGAGAGAGAGGTTGGGGAGTTAAAGGTTTAAAAAATCTTACATTAATCATTATAGCAAAGTATTGATAATGTACATTAAGTGAAAACAAAAAGGCAAAAATCAAAACGTCATTTTGGAGGCTAGTTGTGATTAATGCATTTACACAATCATAGAGGTAGAAACTTTTTATATAACTAACATAAAAACTTGCGGTACCAAAAAAAAAAAAAAAAGACTAACAGAGGAGGGAGACTTTGTTTATGAGATGTTTGTATGTAAATTAATCACCATAAAATAATAAGGATTCCCATAGAATAAAATAATAATGATTATAGTAAATAAAAGATATGAATTTGTGTAATTTAGGCAACAAAAATGCTAGAAGATTATCTATCTCGATCTCATTAGTTATTAGTATCCCTTTTTATTAATAAAAAAAGAAAAAGCTGAAACATTTGGTATACTAAAAGACATGAAGAAGAGAGAGAGAGAGGTGTGGTGTAAAATCAAACAATTAATGGGAGAGTTGGATTATTGTAGAGAAATTTCGCTAAGAGGTCTTGAAACAGCGAAAACTGAACCCTCACACATGTATAGTGCCGTATATATATATATATATTGATTGATTGATTGATTGATTAATCATTATAGCAAAGTATTGATAATGTACATTAAGTAAAAACAAAAAGGCAAAAATCAAAACGTCATTTTGGAGGCTAGCTGTGATTAATGCATCTACACAATCATAAAGGCAGAAACTTTTTATATAACTAACATAAAAACTTGAGGTACCAAAAAAAAAAAAGACTAACAGAGGAGGGAGACTTTATTTATGAGATGTTTGTATGTAAATTAATCACCATAAAATAATATGGATTTCCATAGAATAAAATAAAATAATAATGATTATAGTAAATAAAATATATGAATTTGTGTAATTTAGGCAACAAAAATGCTAGAAGATTATCTATCTCGAACTCATTAGTTATTAGTATCCCTTTTTATTAATAAAAAAAAAAGCTGAAACATTTGGTATACTAAAAGACATGAAGAAGAGAGAGAGGTGTAGTGTAAACTCAGACAATTAATGGGAGAGTTGGATGATTGTAGAGAAACTTCATAGGAGATGCCACTTGGCAAAAACTTAGACCCTCACATATTGAGGTATCTGATTTTATATATATATTGATTTATGTTGTACCGTAGAATGGAGAGAGAGAGAGAGAGAGAGAGAGAGACTTTTTGAGTATATGTGCGTTTAAAATTTTGTATTTTCAATAATTTTATTTTTCCATTTGTATTTTTTTTATAGGCATTTGTATGTTTTATGTCTTGATTAAAAGAAAAATAATTTTAATGTGAGTCATTCCGATTCCATATCAATATATTGTAACATCACAGAGATTAGGACTAAGGGCATTATGGTAACTTTGCACACTTGATGCGTCAGACATTGTAGCCTTACATGTGTACCATTCCTAAGGATAATTTTTCTAAGATTTAAGAGTGGATAAAGACCAGATGACAAGGTTGGTCCAACCCATAACCATACATCAGAGGACTAAGACAAAACGGCCTCTTAAAAAGCACCGCTTGCAGGGTGAGATGAGCATTAACAGGGCTCAAGTGTCATGCTAGCCCACCAAGGACAATATTATGTGGCGTTTGGTACGGGGGAATCCACATTACTCTTGGCATCTAGATTTCTAGGAATGTGATTCTTAGGAATCACATTCCTAAGAATGTAGTTATTCCTATGTTTGGTTTCATTGGGAATATCTTAAAATTCCTAGGAATGTGAGATGATAACGCTTGGTTTATTCCCAGGAATCTTAAATGAATTATTTATTTTTCCTATTCTATCCTTAGATTTGAATGTGAACTACCAAGTTCTTAAAAAAAAAAAAGTTTTCCTCTAAATAAATAATGAAAAACCAAATATAAACTATTAATTATGAAAAATTCATTAAAATTATAGTCTAATATTTCAAAATGACAGGTACAATACAAAAATAACTATTTTTAAATTCTCAAATGCTTTTATTCTTAATAATAATTTTAAAAGAGTTTAATCCATAATAATTTGTTTTATATTTTATGTTAATTGCTTAAATGATAATGAAAAAGGGTTAAAATTGTCAATTTATAAAAAATACAATTTCCTTTAAGCTTGAGAATTTAGATTCCCACCTGTTTTAAAGGGAATCCACATTCCTACTGAGAGGGGAATCCAGATTCCCCTGGCATCTGATTCCTTAGCGTGATTTGCAACCAAACATAGGAATCTTTAAACATTCCTAGGAATCCTAAAATATTACCCCGTACCAAACGTCACATTACAGTACTCTCATTACCTTAAGATTCTCAATCTCCAAGGGAAGAGGACCTGCAATGAGCTTCCTTAAAATACCTTGCGAGCACCAATGGTCATACCAGAACCTGAGGTTACTATTAGAGCCAGCTTGCCATCTAGTGCCCTTGGAAAATACCTCATCCCCTTTCTTAATACCAGACCAAGTAACAGAACAACTCCTAGCCGAGGTGAAATTCATTTTATATTTCTTAGCAAGGACCCGGGCCCATAGCTCATCTTTTTGGTGGTGAAATCTCCACCTTAACTTAGCCAGGAGGCCACATTTTTTGGTTTGGCGACTTGTATTCCAAGCCCTCCTTCCTTCCTAGGCTTTGAGATTTTGCCCGAGTTAGCCAAGTGAAGTCGTTTTTTCTCTTGTGATGAGCCCCAAATAAAATCCCTATTCAGTTTATCTAAGGAATTGAGAACTTTACTTGGAAGTGCCACCCCTTGCATAACATAGGATGGAATGGCAGTATTGTTATTGTTGTTTCTTTTTCTCTTTTACCACTAGGGTATTTACGTTTCATTAAAAATTTTTACATTAGTGTGTATGGTGAATTACATTGAAAGAGTGCAAGTGGTAAGCACTAAAAGAAAACAATATCACATAATAAACATATAGTTAGGAAAATTTTTTTTAAAAAAAATTCAAGACATTAAAGATGAATAAATATGCCCATCTAACAAATTTAAAAAAAAAAAAAAAGAATTTGGAGTCTTTGTAGTCTGAGGAAAGAATGTCCTCAACATAATGCCTTTCATTATATCTTATGAAAGAGATGTTTTGTTGGTAACATTAATGAGTAACAATCACATGGCCTTTGATTCCATGTGAATTAGCTCAACTAGTAAAGTCTCTAATAGTTGAATAAGTGATCTAGGGTTTAATCTCCTCCTTTACCAAAAAACGATTGGAGTCTTAGTTTGATGATAAAGAGCTATCATCAGAAGCGGGCGTCATAGGTTAAAACTCTCTCAAAAAAAAAAAAAAAAACCTTCACTAAGATAGGGAAAATTATTAGGTTTTTTCAAAGCACACTGATGTGATGCTCTCTTCTTTTACATTTACAATGAATTTCATTAGTAAAATCCACCATTAATATAAGAGTAGTGTGTGCCATCAATACACTTCCTTAGTTAGAAACCATGCCGTCCAACCCGGTGTAAAACTGAAGCTTCTCTTGGGGCAGGCTCAACCAATTTTGAGTCATAAAGAAAAGTTATTTAAGCTGGGCATTTTCTTATATTTAAATATTAAGCAAATAAAAAAATTAATGTTTTATATTTAATTTCATATATTTTTCTTGCTTCTTGAGGTGCAAAATTACAAAATAATTTTTTGTATTCAAGTTTTGCTAACATTTCATTTTCAATTAATATTATAGCTAACCCACTTAATTTTTCTTGTAACATAGTCAATCTTAAATAGGATTTTATTAATTTTAATTTTAAAACATAATTTTGTCTACGGATGCACCTATAACAATTATTGTTACCCAAAATATACAAATTAAATAACATACTTAAAATAAAAAGGACCTGTCTTATCTTATTATTACTATTTTTTTTTTCAAAAAAAACCAGTACAAATAGGAAAAGTTAAATCTAACTAAATTATTTTTTTTAAAAATAATGATCAAATTAAAAAAATTGTAACAAAGTAGCAAACGTGGATTGATGTATCACATCAACCTATGTTATAATAAGTACAGAGAAGGAGTAAACCAGTAAATGCGTATGGAGAAGGTAATAAGTTTTGTTCAAAATGTGATATGTTGTAAATCATTTAGGTAAACATGTCTGAAGACTTCAAAAAATTATAAACAAAAAAAGTAGATGTAAAGAGATTAAAAAAAAAAAAGGGATTCATTGGGAATTTTTAAAAGAGACTGCATTCTATTGGCCAATAGAGTGGGCCTTGATTTATTTATATATTTTTTAACCTAGGTGAAGCATAAAAAAAATGTTAAGACAAATGTTAAGGTGGTGGGGCTGGGAGAGTGAGGAATTGAATTGCCTCAAATATAAAAGTGATAAAGTGCTTTTTTTTAGTGGAGTCAATATTATAGCCGTTTTAGTTTGGTCAAGAAAACGAAATACTTTAATACTAGTCAATATTAGTGTATTGTTTTAAAATTGCTGATATAAAAATATATTATTTATTTATAAGTTAATCAATCAATGGCCATTTGTTAAAAACATTTCTATAATAAACATTAATATACTTAAAAATTATTATTATTATTATTATTGTGGGGTACTAGAATTCTGAGTAAGGCAATTACGCCACATGTCATAGCATGGTCGAGAGGGCAGTTGCTGTGCCGAGGAGTCTACGTCCTCGGATTCTATGATCACGTCATCAATACGTCATCAGAAGAGGCCTTACAATACAGAAAGAGCTTTGAGAAGGGGACCAGCACTAACGTGATTGAAGAACTGGTGGTTGCCACCACCTTTAATACATTCCACCAAACCTCTTGGTTGCATTTATGTAGAGAATACCCTTGAGCAGTGCTGCCTTGGTTGCCATATCTCACAGGGGTTCAGAGAAGGTGCTTGATGGGACTAGCACTTGAGTGATGGCTTGTGTGATCAACAAATGAAAGGCTAAGATCATCTAAAAGGGTCTATATAAGATAGAAGATCTCTCGGAGAGAGGGGGTCGAAAAAAAGGCAAAGAACAACATTGTAGCGCAAAGAACTGAAACTGTAAACAAATCTCATAGTGATATATTCAAGAACAATCTCCTTGGACTTGGCCAAGGAGAATTATCCTTCACCACACCGTGGGTGCCTTCTGTTTTTCCTTGTCTCCTTGCTTTTTTTGGCCCATAGTAAGCACTATCTTACCCTTAAAAGCCCTGTCTTAGAGCCCACTCTCTAATAAATTCATTGTGTTAGGCTATTTAGGTCTGGGTCCTCCAGTCGTTTGGGCTCAGGAGCTAAATCCAGTCCCTACAATTATTATTATTATTATACAAATTTTTTTTTTGGTTATACAAGTAGCACAATGCAGTGGTATCTGGTATCATATTCATACTTGAGTTTATAATTTTTTTAAATTAAATAAACATATTTTTTAGGTCTTTGAAAATTCATACTTAATAATTTTTTTAAGGATCCTATCAACAGGCCTTAGGACATTTATTAATAAACTATTTTAGAAAACTTTTAATACAACATTTAAGGGAAATATAAAAAGTTGTAAGAAAACAATTGAGTTTTTTTTTTCAATAAAAATTTTTTAAAATATTTCTTAAATTAATGTGCGAAGACTGTAGTTGTGGAGAGTAAAAGGACCCAAGTGAGCATATGGGCCATTGGGCTGTAACATGGAGGGCCGACCTGCTCCAGGATTAAACTCTATGATTTGGCCCATACGCCGAGGGTCCGAGGATACAGCCGAGGGGGAGTTTCACCTCGGACAGGTCCAAGAGAATTCAAAGTTTCATTATGAAGGTCAAAGCACAACTCTGGAATGACCAGTGGTTAAAAGGGGACATCCTGAATCTTCTAGATGCACCAGTATTAAAGAAAATATCAAGAGTAAAGGCTGTCACCTCCGCATTAAAGGCTCTGCACCTACCTCCCTGGCCGCATTAATGGGGAGGTGACCCCTGAACAGTGAGGTGGAAACTTCTAGTCACTGTTCAAAATGTATCAGGGAAGGAAGTATAAAAGAGGGGTAAAGGCCAAAGAAAGGGGGGATCAGAAAATGAAGAAAGAAATTAAGAAATTGTAATCTTAAAGGAAGAAAGAGAAATAACAAAGTGGTAGTCCTCGGCTCGAGTCCGAGGAGATCCATTTGTCATTATCGTTCGTTATTTACTTGTGTTTATTTACAAAAGCTTGTTGTGAAGCTCCCAGTACTTCTAACCTAGGTTCTAAGCCCATGCACTACAAATTTTTATTGTTTACGGCTCATTGGGCCTGAGCCTGTGATTGTCTTTGGGTCCAGGTGCAACTGTGCACTTACAGTAGTTAATTTTTTTTTCTTTTTAAATTAAAAGATAGAAGCTTAATATTTTTATTTTAAAAAAAATACCTTGAACTAGATGTTCACGGTGGACTACCAGACACACAAAACATAATTGGCAAATAAAATATACTTTTTTATTAAGAAAATAATAAAGATTCAAGGTTGGAATTGATGTTCATGTGGCTCCAAACACCCAAAGCAAAAAAAAAAAAAATTTAAAAATTAAAAAAAGAAGGAAAGGGAAACCGTAATGAGTGAACGAGAAATACAAATACTTTGTACTATTTTTTGTGTTTTACTTTATATTCTACCGATCATAACTTGCTAGGTATGTTTAACTTTCTTTATAAAATAGCTAGCCAAAGTTTAAAATTAAAAAAATAAACACATCACCAAATTCTGATTGATGAAACATAAAATTGAATAAAAAATATGGATATGTTATAGAGGATTTGTATTCCTCAACTACCTCCCATAAGAAAAAGAAACAGAAGCAGTAAAAGGCATCAGGTCTGGGCAAGGCGAAGGCAAATGGAAGGGGGGGTCGAGACTTTCAAACCCGAGGATTACTATCGGCAATGTGGCGGAAACATGGTGGCAACAACGGTGGCTAAGTAAGTGACAGAGCTTTTCCTAAGTGAGAGAGAGAGAGAGAGAGATCTGAAACATTCTTGTTTCTTTACCAGTTAGGTATTGAATCCCTAGCTTTTTTCTCCATAATTCTTCCTTGAATGTGTTAGAGGTAGGTATACCTTGTATGTCACATTCTTGTTAAGATGCTTTCCCATTGAAGAAGGATATGATACAATACAGTTTTAATAAATAGGACAACATTCAATGTGTGTGGTTCTATGCATGCTTGCTTGAAATACTATTTATTTGTTGTAAATATACCAAAATCTGTAGTACATAGTTAGAAATTTGTTGTTTGTGGCTGTAATAGTCTTAGATTGATTTTGATTTTATCTTTTACTTTTCCATGTTTTAAAATTAAATTTTGGACACCTAGTGATGGTGGATTAGCACATTATTTTACAAATCTAACGCATCCCTTACATAATGTAATATCACAATATCTAATGCATTAGATTGTTGCCATTATTTTAATGGGAAGTTGAACATAAATGTAATATTTTAGTTAAAAATCATCATCCCTTCAAAGAATCTTGTACATATTGACTTGTTGGATAACAAAGGTAACCCCTTACCCATTACCTTTGTGTATGGGCACCTTGAACAATCCAAAAGAGAGGAAGTGTGGCAGCAACTCAGTAACCTTAGTTCTCTTGCTCACCCCAATTCGCTGTGTATTGGAGACTTCAACCAAATATTGTCAAGAGATGATAAATTCTCTTTCAGTCAGGGTGTAATCGTGGGTGCTGCTCCATTCCAATATGTAATTTTTGAATTAGAACTTTGTGAATTAGCTGCCATTAGACAGAAGTTTACTTGGATGAACAATAGAGAGGAAAGTGATTTTGTCATGGAGAGACTGGATAGAGCATTTGCTAGTGTGGAATGGGTAAATACATACCCAAATTATGCTCTTAGAAATTTCACAATTCTTTGCTTTGATCATGGACCAATCATCCTAGATTTTGAGTTCTAGCATCCTTTTAGGAGAAGACCTTTTAGATTTGAAGGCATGTGGATCACTCATCCTACATGTAAGTATATGGTTCAACATGCACGGGACATTCACACTAAGGGCTCTAGAGCTTTCCAACTAAAGAATAAGCTTTCCAATGTCAGAAAAGAAGTTTTTGGCTAGAACAAGAAGGTTTTTGGAAGGGTTGAATGTGAGATTAAACTGAAACAAGCTCAACTTTAGAATATTCAAAATTCAATTAATTCAGTTGAGGATGTGAGGAAGGAGAAAGCAATTAGGGAAGATTTGGAATTGTTGCTTAATAGGGAAGAGTTATTGTGGGCACAAAAAGCTAGAAGTGATTGGACCTTATTGGGTGATAAAAATACTAGGTTTTTCCTAACAGTGGTTATACAAAGAAGAGCTAGGAGCAGAATCCTGCACTTGAAAGACAAAGATGGAAACCTAATAGAAAACCTTAAGGATATCGAAACATATTGGTGAACCACTTCAAGCTGTCCTGTGATGCTGCAAGTCCTACTAGTGTTGAAAGTATTTTAGAAAAGCTTAACTCACTACCTA